>NW_028225183.1:43297173-43897173 GCF_052327205.1 Somniosus microcephalus
AGGGGGGGAGAGGGAGAGGGAGGGGGGAGGAGAGGGGGGGAGGAGAGGGAGAGGGAGTGGGGGAGAGAGGGGAGGGAGGGAGAGTGGGGGAGAGGGAGGAGAGGGAGGGGGAGGGAGGAGCGGGGGAGGGAGGAAGAGGGGGAGAGGGAGGGGGGGAAAGAGGGGGAGCGGGGGAAGAGCGAGACGAGAGGGGGAGGGGGAAGAGGGAGGAGAGGGGGAGGGGCGGAAGAGGGAGGAGGGGGGGTTAGAGGGAATGGAGGGGGGGAAGAGGAGGAGGGGGGAAGAGGGAGGTGAGGGGGAGGGGGGGAGAGGGATGAGAGGGGAGGGGGGAAGAGGGAGGATTGGGGGGAGGGGAGAAGAGGGGAGGAGACGAGGGGAAGGGGAAGAGGGAGGAGAGGGGGAGGGGGAAGAGGGAGGGAGGGGGGGGGTGGAAGGAGGGAGAAGAAGGAGGAGGGGAGGGGGTAAGAGGTTGGAGTGGGAGTGGCTGAAGAGGTGAGGAGGGGGAGTGGGGAAGAAGGTAGGAGGGAGGTCGGCGTTTCATCAATTAGGGGCATTTCCTAATTAAGAAAAAAGTAACAGAACACGGATACAGATTTATTGGCATCATTCGAACAACCAGCAAAGATTCAGCATCAAACTATGTCTGAGTTTCTGCTTCACACAGTCGGCCAGAAGCTGCAACGTAAGACTTCAAGCGATTACTAACTACACCCTGGATGCCAAATATTAACCAGAATTATATTCAATGTTAGAAGTATTTTAAACTACATAAAATCTAAATGTGGAACAAGTAACAGTGTTTTTGAAATTATTAAATCGCAGATTAATAGCCTTAAGAAAGAGGCTCCTGATTCCTCCAGTCGGAGGGTAGCTGGCTTCATTGTCCTATAACACAGTCGTCGCAATACAACCCATGGTCACCGCGGCTGGGCTCGATGTCCAAGCCCTTACCCGCGGTCTCAACCGTCCTGCCGACTTCACAAAATGGCGGCCGCCCTTCACCCCACTGGGCTCTGAGTCCAGCCCGTTCCCTCACTCTCAACTGTCCGTCTCTCTCTCTGTCTCTCTCTCCTTCCATCTCTCTCCTTCCCCCCTCTCTCTCTCTCCCTTCCCCCCCAGTCTCTCGCTCTCGTCCATTCCCCCAGTCTCTCTCATTGCTCGCTCCTTCCCCCAAGTCTTTCTCTCTCTCTCCTCCTTTCCCCCAAGTCGCTCTCTCTCTTCCCCCCCCAGGTCGCTCTCTCTCTCTTCCCCCCAGTCGCTCTCTTCTCTCACCGCCCCAGTTGCTCTCTCTCTTTCCCCCCCAGTCGCTGTCTCTCTTCCCCCCAGTCGCTCTCTTTCTTCTCTCTCCCAGTGCGCTCTCTCTCTTCCTCCCAGTCCACTCTCTCTCTTCCCCCCAGTCGTTCTCACTCTTCCTCCCAGTCACGCTCTCTCTTCCCCCCAGTCACTCTCTCTCTCCCCCCCTGTTGCTCTCTCTCTTCCCCCCCTGCCGCTCTTCTCTCTTCCCCCCCCAGTCGCTCTCTCTTCTTCCCCCCCAGTCGCTCTCTCTCTTCCCCCCTAGTCACTCTCTCTCTTCCCCCCCTAGTCGCTCTCTCTCTTTCCCCCCCAAGACGCTCTCTCTCTTCCCCCCTACGCTCGCTGCTCTCGCTCTTCCCCCCAGTCGCTCTCTTCTCTCTTCCAACAACAAAATCCCCTCGAAAAAGCCTCGGCACCACCGGGCACTCCAGCTAGTCTATCTATCTATATATATAAAGTGGTTCCTTCCATTTGTCTGTCCGGCTATACACTCGAAAGTTGTAGAGCGTACGTACACATTCTTATACTTCCAAAGAGAGCTTACCATTCCAAACGGTCGTAAGCGTATTTACTTTTCGCTCGGACAAAAAATTGTTCGCGCGTTATACAAAAAACCATCAAAAATCCACTCATTATCCACTCATTAGCATTGATTGACTGACGTAAATGTCGACCATTCCTGTGCCGTCATGATTGACCAATCCTACAGTTCAGTCACATGATGGTTGACCAATCGTTGTGTGTGTGGGGTGGGACGAATCGTTTTCATCTTCAGGGATCTGGCAGCCATTGCCTCAAGCTAAAAACCCCATTGCCGCAACCTAAAAAATATGGTCATCGAGGTTAGTATCTTATTTTTTTTTCCAAAAAGATTTACCAAAAACGTTTTATAAGTACTTTCACTTTCATCTTTGAAGGTAGTAAAAGGTAGAAATGTTGCCCGGCAGCAGATTCACAGAGGGACAGAGAGATTGGGCCGAAAGCCTGGGACTCGATTTAAACTGCCCAGCCCAAAACAGCCCTGGCATCGCCGGGCTCCCCCAGCTCTAGTATATGTATAAATTCAAGTGTACATTTGGCTAACTAAGCTTACCGATGATTCTCTGTGAGTATGAAAATGCTAAAGTCTGTTCGAATGTAGCCACAAGACAGATAAAAAGCAATTTTGACTAAGCTCAGATAAGAAACAGCCACAGGCTGCAAGTGAAGATTAAATTGTTAAATGACATTATTTAGTACTAATAACATATTATAATGCTAAGTAGGTATTAGAGTTGGCGTAACAAATCTAACAGCAAAGATATTTGAAAGTTAATTAGCAGAAAAGATGTAAAATGAAAGAAATCTTGGGAGTTAAATTATCCACTTGGTAGATCAAAGTGAGATAGTCTGAACACCATGGTAGATCGGGACGAGTGCACTAAAAGGTATGAAGGTGGACATGCAACTGCAAACATTCAAGGAAATCATGCATAATTTGCAACAAACATATATTCCTCAAGGCCATAAAAAACTAAAAAGGAAAAGTGATCCAACCATGGCTAACAAAAGAAGGTAAAGCTGGTATTAATTCAAAGGAGGAAGATTATAATCTTGCCAGAAAAAGCAGTCAGCATGAGGAATGGGATATTTTTAGAAATCAGCAAAGGGGGAACCAAAAAATTGTGAAAGAATATAAAATGGAATATGAGCAAACTAGCAAAAAATGTAAAAAAGAATTTTAAATGCTCCTATAGGTATGTGAAAAGGAAAAGACTGGCGAATGTAAATGTAGGTCCCTTTACAGTCAGAGCCGGGAGAATTTATAATGGGGAATGAGGAAATGGTTGAGAAATTGAACAAATACTTTGCTTCTGTCTTCACGGAGGAAGACACAAAAGAGCTCCCTGAAATACGAGAAAACCAAGGGGTGTGGCGATAATGAGGAACTTAAAGAAATTATTATAAGTAAAAAAACAGAGTACTAGCAAAATTTATAGGGACTAAAAGCCGATAAATCCCAAGGACCGGATTGCCTACATTGTCGACTTTTGAAAGAGGCAGCATTTGGGATAGTGGACACATTGGTTGTCATCTTTCAAACTTCTGTAGATTCTGGAACGGTTTCTGCAGATTGGAGGATAGCAAATGTAACCCCGCTATTTAAGAAAGGAAGGAGAGAGAGAGAAAACGGGTGACTGCAGACCTGTTAGTCTCACATCAGTAGATGGGAAAATGATGGAATCTATTATAAAGGACGCAACAACTGGTCACATAGCAACTCGTAGTAAGATTGCGCATTTTCAAAATGGATTTATGAAAGGGAGATCCTGTTTAACAAACTTATTGGAGTTCTTTGAGGATGTAACTAGTGGAACAGACAAAGGTGAACTGGTACAGGTGGTTTTTCAGAAGGCCTTCAGTAAGGTCCCACAAAAGTGGTTGGTGAATATAATTAGGGCACATGGATTTGGGGGGTAAAATACTACCATGTATTGAGAATTGGTTAACAGACAGAAGACAGAAACAAAGAGTAGTGATAAACGGGTCTTTTTCAGGATTGCAGGCTCTGACTAGTGGGGTACCACAAGGATCGGTGCTTGGGCCCCAGCTCCTCACAAACTATATCAATGATTTGGATGATGGGACTATAGCTAACATTTCCAAATTTGCTGATGCTGCAAATCTAGGTGCCAGTGTCAGTTGTGAAGAAGGTGTCAAGAAGATTCAAGGGGATTTCGACAGACTCAGTGAGTGGCCGAGAACATGGCAGATGGAATATAACGTGGATAAATGTGAAGTTATCGTTATTGGTAGAAAAAACAGAAAGGCACAGTATTTCCTAAAGGTGAAAGATTGGGGAATGCAGATGCTCGAATGGACCTGGGTGTCCTTGTACATGAGTCACTGAAAGTGAATGCGCAGGTGCAGCAAGCCATTAGGACGGCAAATGGTATGCTGGCCTTCATTTCAAGAGGATTTGAGTACAGGAGTAAAGAAGTCTTACTCCAATTATTTAGGCCCTTTTTGAGATCATACCTGGAGTACTCTCTACAATGTTTTTCTCCTTACATAAGGAAAGACATACCTGCCATAGAGGAAGTGAAACGACGGTTCACGAGATTGATTCCTGGGATGGAGTGACTATCATATGAGAAGAGATTGAGTAAAAGAGGCCTATATTCTCTTGAATTCAGAAGAATGAGAGGGGATCTCATTGAAGCATAGAACATTTCTAGAACAGTTGCTTCAGGATAAATGGTCAGACTGAGATGAGGAGACATTCCTTCACACAGAGGGTGGTGAATCTTTGGAGTTCTCTACTCCAGAGGGCAGTGGAGGCTCAGTCATTGGGTACATTCAAAACAAAAGTCCGGAGATTTATGACTAGAAAGTGCATCAAGGGATATGCCGATAAGGTAGCTGAATGGAGTCGAGGCAGAAGATCAGCCATGTTCTCATTAAATGGCGGAGCAGGCTCGAAGGGCCGAATGGCCTGCTCCTGCATCTATTTCTTATGTGCTTATGTTCTTTTGTCAAGATAAGGGAGACAACTCTGACATGGGCCCCTTGGTATTAGTCCGTGGACTGCTTGACCAGGGAAGATAGAATAAGAGTGATAAGATAACGTCCAATAAAGTGAAGAAACGCATAAACAAGATAACGATGAAACAGAGTAGATTTATTGGAAAATTACAGCAGCCAGGCGTGGTCAAGAGTATGAGTGACAGATGGTATTTTGACCATTAGAAACTATTAAAAAAGGTGATTCTGTTAAAGGCCATATATGGCCACTCGCTAATCGAAATGTTGATAAGAAAATGGTTAAAACCTCGATAATAAAAGAATAACTTCCCAGAGAACTACTGCGAAGGCAAAGGAGCAGATTGAAGATGACGTCACCTGTGTCCGAGAGGTTCCAGAGACAAAGGGCTGTGAGCTACTGCTTAAATTATCGCCTAATGTTCAGTATTAATTTCACTGTAAGCTCAATAAACCCTGATCTATTGCTCAAACATACTGGCTGCTGCAAATTGGTGTCCTGCCCAAGGGCTGTGAGCTATTCCTTAAACTATCACCTAATGTTCAGTATTAATTTCACTGTAAGCTTAATAAACGCTAATCTATTGCTCAAACATACTGGCTGCTGCATATTGTTGTCCTGTCCAAGAACTCTGAGGGATCATTTAAGATCTTACAGATTGGCACCCTTCAGATGGGACGAGACAAAGCGGCTAGTATTGTGTGGTAGATCGGATCTCGAAAGTAGCTTACTGATCAGCTGCTGCACTTCAGGAGGGATACCTCCCTCGTGCAGAGTGCCCGTGAATTGTGTGCCGATAGTTATTGATGTTAGAGGTCTGTTAATAAAATCGCAAAATTGCTAGTAAGATAAGGGTATATAAGAGTAAGTTAGACAGGGGTTCCTGTGAGGAGGAAGTACATATATTATTGCCGGAATGTTTAACCAAAGGAGACCGGGTCCCCTTTGAAGAAATGATAAACTTTATTCAGGAATTAGTGAATCTAAAAAAAATCAAAAGTGATAAGGCTACTAGGCTACTCGCCTATGCAGTATTTTACTGTGCTCAAAGCGATGATGAGTATTGTACGAAACAAAGTACAGAGATAGAATAGCTAAAAGCACAACAAAATGGGTTAAAAGAAAAACATAGTCAGGAGGTGGAGGACTAAAAAAGCAGCAAGAGCAGGAGGTGGAAAACATAAAAGAAAGCAGTTTCAGGAAGTGGGAGATTTCAAAGGCGAATTAT
The DNA here is from genome assembly GCF_052327205.1 of Somniosus microcephalus. Lineage (NCBI taxonomy): Eukaryota > Metazoa > Chordata > Chondrichthyes > Squaliformes > Somniosidae > Somniosus > Somniosus microcephalus. The sequence continues at coordinate 43,303,218 of NW_028225183.1, forward strand.
TGACTTGGAGAGCCAGACCTCTCAATCTGCCGTAGATCCACAAAAACAGAGCACGTGCACAGTCCAGGCAGGAAATACTATGTGTGAACTAGCAGAAACCAAATAGCTGTTACAATCTTGTGAGATAGAGAGGGAGGATCCTCCACATGATCTGCAAGATGTCAGATACGCTTGAGGGAAGCTCTCCAGCATCGTTATAGAGAGACGGACAACACACTGTGTAGGTTGAAGATATACGAACTAGAGGGAAAGCTGTGAAAACGATAGACTGTTGTGGCTGCTGTTACTGCCAGATCATATGATTCACCAGTGGGAGCAGTGGAGGGAGGAGAGGTGATAGACTGGGACGCACTGGAAGATAAAGGCATATCAACATGGTGGACATGATGGTTGGGGAGACCGTGGGGTGTCCTCCAGCCATGAGGATAGTCGGTCGGCCCCTGGGTGTGTCATAGTTAGAACCCAGACCTATGATGACAAGGGGAGAAAACCACCTCCGAGAAGCGCTCTGTTCCCCTCAATGCTGTCGAAGTACATGTTTGTGATAATGGGTTAGGCCCCATAACACCATCCGAGTGCCCCATCACCATTAAAGTTCGATCGAATGCATGGCAGCGGGGTCACAGCGAGTTACAGGACACCTATTGTAAATGCGTCCACCTCATTGCCACCAACTCCAAGACACGGCAAAATCTTCCACTCCTGGTTTATAATATTGCCACTGCGTCGGCAGTAGTCATGAAGTCCATTCAGGAACAGCTACCAGATAAGAGCTTGGCTATGGCTAAGAAATTTTATCAAACAACACACAGACCAGTGGAGTCAACCACTGTATAAAGTGATAGGTTCGACACGTTTATTTTGTAACACAATGGGTTGCTATTGACTCCGATGACGAAGGGAAGGACCAGGAACCATTCAAGATACAATTCTTGAATGGCTTGCAACGCTCACTGAGGCGCACTCTGGGACACACGGTCTCGCCTGAGATTGGGTGGTCTGAGCTACTCCAGACCACCAATCATGCGTCAACTTTTGGAACGGAGGACTGCAGTCCAAAAAACATGTTATTGTGGTAGGAGGACCAGATATGTCCACTGCACCCTGCTACACACGTCGATTCGAAGTAAATTGTTACAAATGTTGGAGACCTGGGCACTATTCTAAATTATGTAAGAAGCCTCGATTACAGTGTCAGCGGTACCCTCCCTTTCAAGGAAATCTGCCCCCACCACCCGCCATAATATCCGCTGATCCCTTGGAGACCAATGTAGATCAATTGGCCGGAGAAATGAGTAAATTAACAGCCATACCGAGCATTCAAATTATTACACATGCTAATCCGGTGGCGGCCGGCTCGGATCCGGCTGGACAACAACCACAGGGATCCCAGGCAACGGCCCAATGAACGGGACAGGCCACCTGTTGGTTCCGACGTGATGTTAACGGGCGACCGGAAATTTCGGTTGTTCTACCGGGGGCCGGACAACAAATCATGCTTATTTACACCGGTTCATCTGTTTCCATCATCCATACCCCAAACCATGAAGGCATGCTGCCGTGGGCAAGGGTGGCTTGACGGTACAAGGCTCTGATGGAAGGTCAACCTCTGCTTTTAAGGCAGAAATTATACCTATGTGCACAACCGGGATTGATTTGACTGTTAATGACACTGTCATGATGACAATTCCTGACGGAAGGAGCATATTGGGAAGTGATGTTTTGGAAAGTTACGGGACAATTATTGATTACAACCAGTGGTGTATTTGGATTGGGACAGGAGTTAGTGAATCGGTCGAAATATCGGATACCTACTTCGTATTTGCGACTAAGAGGACTTGCTTGTAACAGGCACTGGATCAGCCAGATAAGCGAGTCAAATTATAAATTCAAATAAACGGACCCACCTTCGCCACTAGTAAGCATGACTGCAGTCGAATGGAGGGTGAGGAGACGATTAAGGGACCGCTCCACTTCTTTGTTAAACAGTATCCAATTCCCAAACAAAGTCATCCCTTTATTCGAGATGTCATCGACTACCTCTTAAAACATGGCATTCTGGGAACTGGCACTTTCATGACCAATTCACGAGTTTGGCCGGTTCAGAAGCCAGATGGTAGCTGGAGGCTCACTATTGGTTACGGAAGACTTAACACGGTTACACCCAAGAGCACCCCAATCATTAAAGATGCGCCGACACTATTATCAGAACTCCCAAAACACTCTAAATACTACTCCACCCTAGACAGTGTAAATGACTTTAGGAGTATTTGTCAGAGGAAAGGATCAATATTAACTTGCCTTCACCTTTGAGGGCCAGAGTTACACGTGGACGTGCCTATCCCAAGGCTTCCACAACGCCCCGACCATCTGCCATACCAGAATCGTACGGCTACTGAAACCCTCTTCTAAGCCCCAGTGCCTGCTTCAGTATATCGACGACTTGCGACTGGCGACCAGTACTATCTAGGAGCACCTTGAAATGTTAGATGAATTTTTAACACTGTTAAGCAGTGTAGGCTTGAAAATTGACCCTCGAAAAGCTCAGCTTTTGTTGCAACAGGTCTCCTATTTGGGAGTGACGATCCCTCCGTGGGGTAAGAACTTCTACATAAAAATGAAGAGGGTAGCTAAAGTAAACCTTGGTCCCTTACAGTATGAGACTGTGGAATTAATAGTGGGGAATTGGGAAAGGCAGAGATTCTGAACAAATATTTTGTATGTCTTCATGGTAGAAGAAACTAACAACATCCCAATAATGGATAATCAAGGGGCCTAAGGGACGGGGAACTAAGGAAAACAACTATCACTAAGGAAATAGTCATTGGTAAAATAATGGGTCTAAAAGATGACAAATCCCCTGGACCAGATGGGCTGCATGACAGGGTCGTAAAAGAAATGGCTGCAGAGATAGTGTCTGCCTTGGTTGCAATATACGAATATTCCCTGGATTCTGGAGACGTGCCAGGGGTTGAAAAGCCGCAAATGTAACACCTCTATTTTAGAAATGAGGGAGACTAAAAGCAGGAAACTATAGACCAGTTACCCTAACATCTGTCGTTGGGAAAATGCTGGATTCCTTCATTAAGGAAGCAGTAGCAGGGGATTTGCAAAAGCATAATGCAGGCAAGCAGAGTCGGCATGGTTTTATTAATGGGAAATCATGCTTAACAAATTTGCTGGAGTTCATTGAGGAGGTAATGAGTAGGGTGGACCAAGGTGAACCAGTGGATGTGGTGAATTTGAATTTCCAGAAGGCATTCAATAAGATGCCACATAAAAGGTTACTGCATAAGATAAGAGCTAACGGAATTGGGGGTAATATATTAGCATGGATAGAGAATTGGCTAACTAACCGAAAGCAGAGGGTCGGGATAAATTAGTCATTTTCTGTTTGGCAAATGTTAACTAATGGTGTGCCACAGGGATCGGTGCTGGGGCCTCTACTATTTACAATCGACATTAATGACTTGGATGAAGGGACCACGTGTAATGTAGCTAAGTTTACAGATGAGACAAATATGTGTGGGAATGCAAGTTGTGCAGAGGCTGCAAATAACCTGCAAAGGGATATAGACAGGCTAAGTGAAAGGGCAAACATTTGGCGGATGGAGGATAATCACAGAATCACAGAAACCCCACAGTGCAGATAGAGGCCATTTCGGCCCATCGAGCCTGCACCGACACATATCCCACCCGATCCCTTTAACCCCTACACCAACACATATCCCACCCTATCCCCGTAACCCCACGTATTTAATCCCCCTAACACTAAGGGTCAATTTATCATAGCCAATCAACCTAACCCGCACATCTTTGGACTGTGGGAGGAAACCGGAGCACCCAGAGGAAACCCACGCAAACACGGGGAGAATGTGTAAACTCCACACAGACAGTCACCCGAGGCCGGATTCGAACCCGGGTCCCTGGCGCTGTGAGGCAACAGTGCTAACCAGTATGCCAATGTGGGAAAGTGCAAGGTTATACACTTTGGCATGAAAAATAAAAATACAAATTAGTATTTAAATGGAGAGAGATTACAAATGCTACAATTCTGAGGGAACTGGCGGCCCCTGTGCATGATACACAAAATGTTAGCATGCAGTTACAGCAATTAAACAAAAAGGCAAATAGAATGCTGGCCTTTATTTCACAGGGGTTGGAGTATAAAAGCAGGAAAATCCTGCTACAACCTTACATTGTATTGGTGAGACTACACCTTGAGGACTGCGTACAGCTTTGATCTCTTATTTAAGGAAGGATATACTTGCATTGGAGGAAGTTCAGAGATGATTCACTAGATTAATTCCAGAGATGAGGCGTTTGACCTATGAGGAAAGGTTGAGCAGGCTGTGCCTATATTCATTGGAATTTAGAAAAATGAGCGGTGATCGTATTGAAACATATTAGGTACTGAGAGGGCTCGACAATGTAGATACAGGCAGGATGTTTCCCCTCGTGGAGAGACCTAGAACTCGGGGGCATAGATTCAGAATAAAAGACGACCTTTTAGAACTCAGATGAGGAGGAATTTCTTCTCTCAGAGTGTCGTAAATCTGTGGAATCCTCTGCCCCAGAGAGCTGTAGAGGCTGGGTCATCAAATACATTTAAGGTGGAGATAGACAGATTTTTGCAAGACAAGGGAGTGAAGAGTTATGGGGAGCGTGCAGGGAAGTGGCTTTGAGCCCAAGATCAGCCATGATCTTACTGAATGGCGGAGAAGGATCGTGGGTGCAAGTGGCCTATTCCTGCTCGTATTTCTAAGGTTCGTATGTTCTTGTGTCTAAGTCCCGTCGAGAACAAGATAAAGGTCATTCAAACACTCCCGTTTACTATATCCAGGACAGCGCTCCGATTGTTTCTGTGTCTTGTTGGATACTAGCATTGTTTTATTCGTGGGTTTGCAGAACTTACGAAACCACTCTATGAACTGTTTAATGAAAAGAGGGTCACATTTCCTCCCTGTGGGGGCCAGATCACACCGCTGCAGTTGAGATATTGAAACTGGCTGTTATGCAGGCTACCTGTTTGATATCATGCGACCTGACACAGCCATTCCATATCCAGATTGCATCCACTGACCACAGTTGGACTGCGGTCCGATATCAAGAATGCCTGGACGGGTTACAACCGATCGCATATGCCTCACGGGTTTTGCAGGGGGCAGAACGGCAGTTTTCAGCGTGTGAGCGCCACCTACTGGCGACGCTCTGGTCATGTCAACAGTTTAGCTACATTACGGGTTTGCAGAGGAACATCTTGCATTCCCCTCACACTCCATTGAATCTCCCTATCAAACCAAGCAATTCGTTGATCTCATCCCATCGCATCAGTAAATTGACAATAGAACTAATACAGTGGGACATTGATATAAACTCCATACAGACTACTGTTGTACCACTGATGCTTGCATACGAGGGACACCCTCACAAGTGTCCACTGCCTTTAATAGACTTTGAATACAAACCTGTTTTGCGATCACCAATATAAGGAATCTCTGAAGTATACGTGGATGGCTCCTCCTAGCACATTCAGTGCTCACCTCATACCTGATGTGCTGTGGTCCTACCTGAGAAGACTCTCAAGTTTAAAAGTACAAAACATTTCTCCCCCAGTCGCTCTCTCTCTTCCCTCCCAGTCGCTCTCTCTCTTCCCCCCAGTCCCTCTCTCTCTTCCCCCCAGTCGCTTGCTCTCTTCCCTCCAGTCGCTATCTCTCTTCCCCCCAGTCGCGCTCTCTCTTCCCCCCCAGTCGCTCTCTCTCTTCCCCCCCAGTCGCTCTCTCTATTCCCCCCCAGTCGCTCTCGCTCTTCCCCCCCAGTCGCTCTCTCTCTTCCCCCCAGTCGCTCATTCTCTTCCCCACAGTCGCTTTCTCTCTTCCCCCCAGTCTCTCACTCTCTTCCCCTCCAGTCGCTCTCTCTCTTCCCCCCCAGTCGCTCTCTCTCTCTTCCCCCCAATCGCTCTCTCTCTTGCCCCCCAGTCGCTCTCTCTCTTCCCCCCAGTGACTCTCTCTCTTCCCCCCCAGTCGCTCTCTCTCTTCCCCCCAGTCGCTCTCTCTCTCTTCACCCCAGTCGCTCTCTCTCTTCCCCCCAGTCGCTCTCTCTCTTCCCCCCAAGTCGCTCCCTCTCTTCCCCCCAAGTAGCTCTCTCTCTTCCCCCCCAGTCGCTCTCTCTCTTCCCCCCAGTCGCTCTCTCTATTCCCCCCCAGTCGCTCTCTCTCTTCCCCCCAGTCGCTCTCGCTCTTCCCCCCCAGTCGCTCTCTCTCTTCCCCCCAGTCGCTCATTCTCTTCCCCACAGTCGCTTTCTCTCTTCCCCCCAGTCACTCACTCTCTTCCCCTCCAGTCGCTCTCTCTCTTCCCCCCCAGTCGCTCTCTCTCTCCCCCCAGTCGCTCTCTCTCTCTTCCCCCCAATCGCTCTCTCTCTTGCCCCCCAGTCGCTCTCTCTCTTCCCCCCAGTGGCTCCCTCTCTTCCCCCCCCAGTCGCTCTCTCTCTTCCCCCCCATTCGCTCTCTCTCTTCCCCCCAAGTCGCTCTCTCTCTTCCCCCCAAGTAGCTCTCTCTCTTCCCCCCCAGTCACTCTCTCTCTTCCCCCCCAGTCGCTCTCTCTCTTCCGCCCCAGTCGCTCTGTCTGTTCCAACAGCAACATGCCCTCGAAAAAGCCTCGGCACCGCCAGGCACTCCAGCTAGTCTATCTATATATATAAAGCGTTTCCTTCCATTTGTCCGGCTATACACTCGAAAGTTGCAGACCGTATGTACACGTGCTTTACGTCCAAAGAAAGCTTACCATTCCAGAACACTCGGACAAAATTTTTTCGCACGTTATACAAAAATTCTTCAAAATTCCACTCATTATCTGCTCATTAGCATTGATTGACTGACGTAAAGGTCGACCATTCCTGTGCCGTCATGATTGACCAATGCTACAGTTCAGTCACCTGATGGTTGACCAATCGGTGTGTGTGTGGGCGGGACGGATCGTTATCATCTCAGGGATCTGGCAGCCATTGCCTCAAGCTAAAAACCCAATTGCCTCAACCTAAATATATGGTCATCGAGGTTAGTATCTTACTTTTTTTCAAAAAGATTTACCATAAACGTTTTATAAGTACTTTCACTTTCATCTTTGAAGGTATTAAAAGGTAGAAATGTTGCCCGGCAGCAGATTCACAGAGGGACAGAGAGACAGGGCCGAAAGCCTGGGAGTCGATTTAAACCGCCCAGCCCAAAACAGCCCTGGCATCGCCGGGTTCCCCAGCTAGTATATGTATAAATTCAAGTGTACATTTGGCCAACTAAACTTACCCATGATTCTCTGTGAGTATGAAAATGCTAAAGACTGTTCGAATGCAGCCACAAGACAGATAAAAAGCAGTTTTGACTAAGCTCCGATAAGAAACAGCCACAGGCTGTGAGTGAAGATTAAATTGTTAAATGACATAATTTTGTACTAATAACATATTATAACGCTAAGTAGGTATTAGAGTTTGCTTAACAAATCTAACAGCAAAGATATTTGAAAGTTAATTAGCAGAAAAGATGTAAAATGAAAGAAAACTTGGGAGTTAAAGCATTCTCTTGGTAGATCAAAGTGAGATAGTCTGAACACTATGGTAGATCGGGCGACTGCACTAAAAGGTATGAAGGTGGACATGCAACGGCAAACATTCAAGGAAATCATGCATAATTTGCAACAAACATATATTCCTCAAGGCCATAAAAACAAAAAAGGAAAAGTGATCCAACCATGGCTAACAAAAGAAAGTAAAGCTGGTATTAATTCAAAGGAGGAAGATTACAATCTTGCCTGAATAAGCAGTCAGCATGAGGATTGGGATACTTTTAGAAATCAGCAAAGGGGGAACCAAGAAATTGTGAAAGAATGTAAAATGGAATATGAGCACAATCTAGCAAAAATATAAAAACGGATTTTAAATGCTTCTATAGGTATGTCAAAAGGAAAAGACTGGCGAAGGTAAATGTAGGCCCTTTACAGTCAGAGACGGGAGAATTTGTAATGGGAATGAGGGAATGGCTGAGAAATTGACTAAATACTTTGCATCTGTCTTCACAGAGGAAGACACAAAAAAGCTCCCAGATATACGAGAAAACCAAGGGGTGGCGATAATGAGGAACTTAAAGAAATTATTTCAATTAAAAAAATAGTACTAGCAAAATTTATGGGACTAAAGCCGATAAATCCCAAGGACCGGATGACCTACATTGTCGGCTTTTGAAAGAGGCGGCATTTGGGATAGTGGACGCATTGGTTGTCATCTGTCAAACTTCTGTAGATTCTGGAACGGTTTCTGCAGATTGGAGGATAGCAAATGTAACCCCACTATTTAAGAAAGGAGAGAGAGAGAAAACGGGTGACTGCAGACCTGTTAGTCTCACATCAGTAGTTGGGAAAATGCTGGAATCTATTATAAAGGACGCAACAACTGGTCACATAGAAACTCGTAGTAAGATTGTGCAGATTCAAAATGGATTTATGAAAGGGAGATCCTGTTTAACAAATTTATTGGAGTTCTTTGAGGATGTAACTAGTGGAACAGACTAAGTTGAACTGGTAGATGTGGTTTTCAGAAGGCCTTCAGTAAGGTCCCACAAAAGTGGTTGGTGAATATAATTAGGGCACATGGAATTGGGAGTAAAATACTACCATGTATTGAGAATTGTTTAACAGACAGAAACAAAGAGTAGGGATAAACGGGTCATTATCAGGATGGCAGGCTCTGACTAGTGAGGTACCACAAGGATCGTTGCTTGGGCCCCAGCTCTTCATGATCTATATCAATGATTTGGATGATGGGACTATAGCTAACATTTCCAAATTTGCTGATGCTACAAAGCTAGGTGCCAGTGTCAGTTGCGAAGACGGTGTCAAGAAGATTCAAGGGGATTTCGACAGGCTCAGTGAGTGGCCGAGAACATGGCAGATGCAATATAATGTGGAGAAATGTGAAGTTATCGTTATTGATAGAAAAAACAGAAAGGCACAGTATTTCCTAAATGGTGAAAGATTGGGGAATGCAGATGCTCGAATGGACCTGGGTGTCCTTGTACATGAGTAACTGAAAGTCAATGCGCAGGTGCAGCAAGCCATTAGGACGGCAAATGCTATGCTGGCCTTCATTACAAGAGGATTTGAGTGCAGGAGTAAAGAAGTCTTACTCCAATTATTTAGGCCCTTGTCGAGATCACAGCTGGAGTACTCTCTACAATTTTTGTCTCCTTACATAAGGAAGGATATACTTGCCAAAGAGGAAGTAAAACGATGGTTCGCGAGATTGATTCCTGGGATGGAGTGACTATCATATGAGAAGAGATTGAGGAAAAGAGGCCTATATTCTCTTGAATTCAGAAGAATGAGAGGGGATCTCATTGAAGCATAGAAAATTATTAAAGGGCTTCATAGGGTGGATGTTGTGTGTTGTTTCCCTTGGCTGGGGTGTCTAGAACAGGTGCCTCAGGATAAATGGTCGGACTGAGATGAGGAGACATTCCTTCACACAGAGGGTGGTGAATCCTTGGAGTTCTCTACTCCAGAGGGCTGTGAAGGTTCAGTCATTAGGTACATTCAAAACAAAAGTCGGGAGATTTATGACTAGAAAGTGCATCAAGGGATATGCCGATAAGGTAGTTGAATGGAGTGGAGGCAGAAGATCAGCCATGTTCTCATTAAATGGCGGAGCAGGCTCGAAGGGCCGAATGGCCTGCTCCTGCTCCTATTTCTTATGTGCTTATGTTCTTATGTCAAGATAAGGGAGACAACTATGACATGGGCCCCTTGGTATTAGTCCCTGTACTGCTTGACCAGGGAAGATAGAATAAGAGAGATAAGATAACGTCCAATAAAGTGAAGAAATGTATAAACAAGATAACGATGGAACAGAGTAGATTTATTGGAAAATTACAGCAGCCAGGCGTGGGCAAGAGTGTGAGTGGCAGATGGTATTTTGACCATTGGAACCTATGAAAAAAGGTGATTTTGTTGAAGGCCATATATGGACACTGGCAAATCGAACTGTTGATAAGAAAATGGTTAAATCCCCGATAATAAAAGAATAACTTCCCAGAGAACTACTGCGAAGGCAAAGGAGCAGATTGAAGATGACGTCACCTGTGTCCGAGAGGTTCCAGAGACAAAGGGCTGTGAGCTACTGCTTAAACTATCTCCTGATGTTCAGTATTAATTTTACTGTAAGCTCAATAAACCCTGATCTATTGCTCCAGCACTCTGGCTGCTGCAAATTGGTGTCCTGTCCAAGGGCTGTGAGCTACTCCTTAAACTATCGCCTAATGTTCAGTATTAATTTCACTGTAAGCTTAATAAACCCTGATCTATTGCTCAAACATACTGGTTGCTGCATATTGGTGTCCTGTACAAGAACTCTGAGGGATCATTTAAGATCTTACAGATTGGCACACATCAGATGGGACGAGTCAAAGCGGCTAGTATTGTGTGGTAGATCGGATCTCGAAAGTAGCTTCCTGATCAGCTGCTGCACTTCAGGAGGGATACCTCCCTCATGCACAGTTCCCGTGAATTGTGCGCCGAAAGTTATTGATGTTAGAGGTCTGTTAATTAAATCGCAAAATTGCTAGTAAGATAAGGGTATATAAGAGTAAGTTAGACAGAGGTGCCTGTGAGGAGGAAGTACATATATTATTGCCAGAATGTTTAACCATGGAGACCGAGTCCCCTTTGAAGAAATGATAAAAATTATTCAGGAATTTGTGAATCTAAAAAAAATCAGAAGTGATAAGTCTACTAGGCTACTCGCCTATGCAGTATTTTACTGTGCTCAAAGCGATGATGAGTATTGTACGAAACAAAGTACAGAGATAGAATAGCTAAAAGCACAACAAAATGAGTTAAAAGAAAAACATAGTCAGGAGGTGGAGGACTTAAAAAAGCAGCAAGAGCAGGAGGTGGAAAACATAAAAGAAAGCAGTTTCAGGAAGTGGGAGATTTCAAAGGCGAGTTATTGACTTGGAGAGCCAGACCTCTCAATCTGCCATAGATCCACAAAAACAGAGCACGTGCAAAGTCCAGGCAGGAAATACTATGCGTGAAGTAGCAGAAACCAAATAGCTGTTACAATCTTGTGAGATAGAGTGGAAGGATCCTCCACATGATCTACAAGATGTGAGAGACGCCTTGAGGGACGCTCTTCAGCGTCGTTATAGAGAGACGGATCACACACTGTGTAGGTTGAAGATATACGAACTAGTGGGAAAGCTGTGAAAAGGATAGGCTGTTGTGGCTGCTGTTACTGCCAGATCGTATGATTCACCAGTGGGAGCAGTGGAGGGAGGAGAGGTGATAGACTGGGACGCACTGGAAGATAAAGGTATATCAGCACGGTGGACAAGATGGTTGGGGAGACCCCAGGGTGTCCTCCAGCCATGAGGATAGGTGGTCGGCCCCTGGGTGTGTCATAGTTAGAACCCAGAGCTATGATGACAACGGGAGAAAACCTCCTCCGAGAAGCGCTCTGTTCCCCTCAATGCTGTCGAAGTACATGCTTGTGATAATGGGTTAGGCCCCATAACACCATCCGAGTGCCCCATCGACATTAAAGTTCGATTGAATGCATGGAAGCGGGGTCACAGCGAGTTACAGGACATCTATTTGAAATGCATCCTCCTCACAGCCACCAACTCCAAGGCACAGCAAAATCTTCCGTCCCTGGTTTATAATATTGCCACTGCGTCGGCAGTAGTCATGGAGTCCATTCAGGAACAGCTACTGGTTAAGAGCTCGGATATGGCTAAGAAATTTTATCAAACAACACACAGACCAGTAGAGTCAACCACTATATAAAGTGATAGGTTCGACACGGTTTATGTTGTAACCCAATGGGTTGCTACTGACGCCGATGACGAAGGGAAGGACCAGGAACCATTCAAGAAACAATTCTTGAATGGCTTGCAACGCTCACTGAGGCGCACTCTAGGACACAAGGTCTCGCCTGAGATTGGGTGGTCTGAGCTACTCCAGCCAACCAATCATGCCTCGACTTTTGCAACGGAGGACTGTAGAACAAAAAAACATGTTAGTGTGGTAAAAGGGCCAGTTATGCCCACTGCCCCCTGCTACACACGTCGATTCGAAGTAAATTGTTACAACTGTAGGAGACCTGGGCAATATTCTAAATTTTGTAAGAAGCCTCGAAAACAGTGTCAACGGTACCCTCCCTTTCAAGGAAATCTACCCCCACCACCCGCCATAATATCCACTGATCCCTTGGAGACCAATGTAGATCAATTGGCTGGAGAAATGAGTAATATACAGCCATACCGAGCATTCACATTATTACAAGTGCTAATCCGGTGGCGGCCGGCTCGGATCCGGCTGGACAACAACCACAGGGGTCCCAGGCAACGGCCCAATGAACGGGACAGGCCACCTGTTGGTTCCGACATGATGTTAACAGGCGACCGGAAATTTCGGTTGTTCTACGGGGGGCCGACAACAAATCATGCTTATTTACACCGGTTCATCTGTTTCCATCATCCATACCCCAAACCATGAAGGCATGCTGCGGTGGGCAAGGGTTGCTTGACGCTACAAGGCTCTGATGGGAGCTCAACCTCTGCTTTTAAGGCAGAAATTATACCTATGTGCACAACCGGGATTGATTTGACTGTTAATGATGACAATTCCTGATGGAAGGAGCACATTGGGAAGTGATGTTTTGGAAAGTTACGGGACAATTTCTGATTAAAACCAGTGGTGTATTTGGATTGGGACAGGAGGTAGTGAATCGGTCGCAATATCGGATGCCCACTCCGTATTTGCGACTAAGAGGACTTGCTTGAAACAGGAACCAGATCACACAGGTAAGCGAGTCAAATTATAAATTCAAATAAACTGACCCACATTCGCCACTAGTAAGCATGACTGCAGTCGAATGGAGGGTGAGGAGATGATTAAGGGACCGCTCCACTTCTTTGTTAAACAGCACCCAATTCCCAAACAAAGTCATCCCTTTAATGGAGATGTCATCGACTCCCTCTTAAAACGGCATTCTGGGAACTGGCACTTTCACGACCAATTCACGAGCTTGGCCGGTTCGGAAGCCAGACGATAGCTGGAGGCTCACTATTGATCACGGAAGTCTTAACACGGTTACACCCAAGAGCACCCCTATCATTAAAGATGCACCGACACTATTATCAGAACTCCCAAAAGACTCTAAATACTACTCCACCCTAGACAGTGTAAATTACTTTAGGAGTATTTGTCAGAACAAAGGATCAATAGTAACTTGCCTTCACCTTTGAGGACCAGAGTTACACGTGGACGTGCCTATCCCAAGGCTCCCACAACGCCCCGACCATCTTCCATACCAGAATCGGATGGCTCCTGAAACCTTCTTCTAAGCCCCAGTGCCTGCTTCAGTATGTCGACGACTTGCGACTGGCGACCAGTACTATCGAGGAGCACCTTGAAATGTTAGATGAATTTTTAACACTGTTAAGCAGTGTAGGCTTGAAAATTGACCCTCGAAAAGCTCAGCTTTTGCAGCAACAGATCTCCTATTTGGGAGTGACGATCCCTCCGTGGGGTAAGAACTTCTACATAAAAATGAAGAGGGTAGCTAAAGTAAACGTTGGTCCCTTACAGTATGAGACTGGGGAATTAATATTGGGGAATTGGGAAAGGCAGAGATTCTGAACAAAGATTTTGTATGTCTTCACGGTAGAAGAAACTAACAACATCTCAATAATGGATAATCAAGGGGCCTAAGGGAGGGGGAACTAAAGGAAACAACTATCACGAAGGAAATAGTATTTGGTAAAATAATGGGTCTAAAAGATGACAAGTCCCCAGGACCAGAAGGGCTGCATACCAGGGTCGTAAAAGAAATGGCTGCAGAGATAGTGTCTGCATTGGTTGCAATATACCAACATTCCCTGGATTCTGGAGACGTGCCAGGGTTTGAAAAGCCGCAAATGAAACACCCCTATTTAAGAAATGAGGGAGACTAAAAGCAGGAAACTATAGACCAGTTAGCCTAACATTTGTCGTTGGGAAAATGCTGGATTCCTTCATTAAGGAAGCAGTAGCAGGGGATTTGGAAAAGCATAATGCAGGCAAGCAGAGTCAGCATGGTTTTACTAATGGGCAATCATGTTTAACAAATTGGCTGGAGTTCTTTGAGGAGGTAATGAGCAGGGTTGACCAAGGTGAAACAGTGGATGTGGTGTATTTGGATTTCCAGAAGGCATTCAATAAGATGCCACATAAAAGGTTACTGCATAAGATAAGAGCTAAGGGAATTGGGGGTAATATATTAGCATGGATAGAGAATTGGCTAACTAATGGAAAGCAGAGGGTCGGGATAAATGTGTAATTTTCTGGTTGGCAAACGGTAAGTAATGGTGTGCTATAGGGATCGGTGCTGGGGCCTCAACTATTTACAATCACAGAATCACAGAAACCCCACAGTGCAGATAGAGGCCATTTCGGCCCATCGAGCCTGCACCGACACATATCCCACCCGATCCCCGTAACCTCTACACCAACACATATCCCACCCTATCCCCGTAACCCCACGTATTTAATCCCCCTAACACTAAGGGTCAATTTATCATAGCCAATCAACCTAACCCGCACATCTTTGGACTGTGGGAGGAAACCGGAGCACCCGGAGGAAACCCACGCAAACACGGGGAGAATGTGCAAACTCCACACAGACAGTTACCCGAGGCCGGATTCGAACCCGGGTCCCTGGCGCTGATGAGGCAACAGATGAAGGGACCACGTGTAATGTAGCTAAGTTTACAGATGATATAAAGATCGGTGGGAATGCAAGTTGTGCAGAGGATGCAAATAACCTGCAAAGGGTTTTAGACAGGCTAAATGAAAGGGCAAACATTTGGCGGATGTAGGATAATGTGGGAAAGTGCAAGGTATTACACTTTGGCAGGAAAAATAAAAAAAACAATTAGTATTTAAATGGAGAGAGATTACAAAATGCTGCAGTTCTGAGGGACCTGGGGGCCCCTGTGCATGATACACAAAATTTTAACATGCAGTTACAGCAATTAATCAAAAAGGTAAATAGAATGCTGGCCTTTATTTCAAAGGGGTTGCAGTATAAAAGCAGGAAAGTCCTGCTACAACCTTACATTGTATTGGTGAGACTACACCTTGAGGGCTGCGTACATCTTTGATCTCTTAATTAAGGAAGGATATACTTGCATTGGAGGAAGTTCAGAGATGATTCACTAGATTAATTCCAGAGATGAGGGGTTTGACCTATGAGGAAAGGTTGAGCAGGCTGGGCCTATATTCATAGGAATTTAGAAAAATGAGCGGTGATCGTATTGAAACATATTAGATACTGAGGGGGCTCGACAATGTAGATACAGGCAGGATGTTTCCCCTCGTGGAGAGATCAAGAACTCGGGGGGATAGATTCAGAATAAAAGATCGACCTTTTAGAACTCAGATGAGGAGGAATTTCTTCTCTCAGAGTGTCGTAAATCTGTGGAATCCTCTGCCCCAGAGAGCTGTAGAGGCTGGGTCATCAAATACATTTAAGGTGGAGATAGACAGATTTTTGCAAGACAAGGGAGTGAAGAGTTATGGGGAGCGGGCATGGAAGTGGCTTTGAGCCCAAGATCAGCCATGAATGGCGGAGCAGGCTCGTGGGTCCAAGTGGCCTATTCCTGCTCCTATTTCTTAGGTTCTTATGTTCTTGTGTCTAAGTCCCGCCAAGAACAAGATAAAGGTCATTCAAACACTCCCGTTTACTATATCCAGGATAGTGCTCCGATTGTTTTTGTGCCTAGTTGGATACCAGCATTGTTTTATTCCTGGGTTTGCAGAACTTACAAAATCACTCTATGAACTGTTTAATGAAAAGAGGGTCAAATTTCCTCCCTGTGGGTGCCAGATCACACCGCTGCAGTTGAGAAATTGAAACTGGCTGTTATGCAGGCTACCTGTTTGATATCACCCGACCTGACACAGCCATTCCATATCCAGATTGCATCCACCGACCATAGTCTGACTGCGGTCCGATATCAAGAACGCCTGGACCGGTTACAACCGATCGCATATGCCTCAGGGGTTTTGCAGGGGTCAGAACGGCAGTTTTCAGCTTGTGAGCGCCACCTACTGGCGACGTTCTGGTCCAGTCAACACTTTACCTACATTACGGGTTTGCAGAGGATCATCTTGCATTCCCCTCAAACTCCATTGAATCTCCCTATCAAACCAAGCAATTCTTTGATCTCATCCCATCGCATGAGTAAATTGACTTTAGAACTAATACAGTGGGACATTAATATAAACTCCATACAGGCTACTTTTGTACCACTGATGCTTGCATACGAGGGACACCCTCACAAGTGTCCACTGCCTTTAATAGACTTTGAATACCAACCTGTTTTGCGATCACCAATATAAGGAGCCTCTGAAGTATACGTGGATGTCTCCTCCTACCACATTCAGTGCTCACCTCATACTTGATGTGCTGTGGTCCTACCTGAGAAGACTCTCAAGTTTAAAAGTAACAAACACTCAAACAACATGCAGATTTTGACCCTTCTCATCGCCGATCAAGACACTTCTGGCTACCCGACAAACATTTGGTCTGACAGTGCCTATGCCATCAATGCCCTGCTTTCAATTCCCTTGTACCAAAAGAATTCCTACTTCTCGTCAGATGGTAAAGCCGTAACCCATGGGCCATGGTAACGTCTCATATGGCAGGCCCTAAAGGCACGACAAAAGCCTTGTCACATTGGTAAGGTTAATGCCCACAAGAGAGACAAGCCCGCTCACGCGCTGGGAAATAATGCAGCAGATGTAGCTGCTAGAAAAACAGCCCTGACCGGCTATCCACTCCCTCTATAACTTGATAACGTAATCCCAGTTGCTGCAGTTAGCAAAGCTCTCAATTTGGCTTCCCTTCAAACAGAGTTTAGCCTGTATCAGATGACCAAGATAAACCCTTACCAGCACTCACTGCATGTGCCCCCAAGACGCTTCTTACTACATTGGTTTCACAACCATTCCTTATCTAGCAAAATGCCCCAGAAAAGTACCCGATTGTCTGTATTCCCCCACACCTGGAAGAAGAACTCTTGTTCCTATTCAACTCCGACCCTGTAGGAGGCCTTTACTCGGCAGAAGGCACTTTTAAAAGGAATGCCTCCACAGCCTGGTGGCCTAATATGAAGGAAACTGTAAATTTATATGTTACCCGATGCATTCCCTGTTTACAGCAGGACCCCTTCACTTGCTGCAACCGTGGCCTCCTTCGAAGTCAGCCAGGCCCTGATGGGCCCTGGACTCATGTTCAAATTGATTTTATTGGTTCTCTCCCACATTCGCAGGCAAATTATAAATACGCCCTCATTGTTATCGACTAGTTCACTAAATGGATTGAGGCCTTCCCGCCCCCCCCCCACCCCCGATCCAATACTGCGCTTACTGCGGCCAGATTGTTATTGAGTGAGGTGGTTTGTAGGGGGCGACTGCCACTTCAAGATGATAGTGATCAGGGCACCCAATTCACTGGTGAAGTGTTTTTCCAAATTACACGAAATTATGGGAATTAAACATAAGCTACATATAGGTCATCATCCCCAATCAGGTGGGATAGTGGAAAGCGGGAATCGCACACTGAAATCCATGTTGGGAAAATTGTGTACAGAACACATCACACAATGAGTCAATATGTTACCCATGTCTTTAACGTCAATTTGGTCCACGCCACATAGGAACAAGGGGATAGCACCTTACCATTCAATGACTGGGAGGTTAATGAGGACTCCAGGTCATCTAACTTTGACTGGCACCACCCCACTCATGCAACAACC
Organism: Somniosus microcephalus; assembly: GCF_052327205.1. Taxonomy (NCBI): domain Eukaryota; kingdom Metazoa; phylum Chordata; class Chondrichthyes; order Squaliformes; family Somniosidae; genus Somniosus; species Somniosus microcephalus. The sequence continues at coordinate 43,321,063 of NW_028225183.1, forward strand.
ATGTAATGACTCGTGGTTGGAGCGCACAGTAGAGCATATTGATGAAGTTAACCGACCTGTGCAAAGAATTTAGGAAAATCTAAAAACCAATTCAAGAAATACATTGGCCAGAAGGTTCGAGCTTTTGAATATAAGATAGGTGATACAGTCATGGTACTAAAGTGTGGGAGAAAGGAAAATGCATTTGACCCCAAATGAAAGGGACCCTACTCCATAGTGTATACATTGAATCCAGCCATGTATCTGATTCAGTACACTAAAGGGAGAGTGGAAAATACAAAATAACTAAATGGTACCATATCAATCAGTTAAAGACTGTGAAAGAATAAATGCTGCACTCTTTGTTCCTCCAGGTGGCCAAAATGGAAGGACTCAGATGCATAGTAGGAGGTCAGATTCTCGTTGGTATCGAACAGACTTTGAATTATAGCATCTACCAGAAAGGAGTCAAGATGACAACAAATGACACGCTATCATTAGAATGGGCTTCAGCAGACGGATACGATATGACTGTGTACTGTAATTATTGTGAACCTGATAATACGACCGATGGGACTCCGTGTTTAGGGGCCAGGGAGGGCGAAGGGATTAAAACAGAGTGTCTATTTACTAAAGACAATGTTCAAGTAACCCCAATATTCCAAATAGGAAAAGGAAATTTTGTAGATCTAGGATTCGGACTCGACGAGGTGGATGAGATTACACCAAATAGTGTGGGGATCCCATATCTGTGACAGAGTTTGAATACACTGAATTGGCCCAAAATGGGTAAAAGATAGAGTGGAATGATAGGATGTTTCAATGTGGAGCACAAAGAGAGACCCAGGCAAGGACAAGCACTACAGAAGGGCATCAGGGGAACAACAGAGGAGATAAGGTTACAAAGGAAAAGCGACAAACATAAAAATAAGTGATGCCCATTAATAGCAAAAGAACATCAATCGGATTGGTTGTCACCGTACCTATATACAGTTGTGTGGTGATGCTCGGTGCAAAATTATCCCGGTAATCTTTAATTTTACAGGTATTCCCTTTGCAGGAAAATTATCTCCTACAGAACACCGTGGATATTTTGACCACTTGGTGAGCAAAATTGTAAAGGATGTTTTAGATGCGAACCATGCTCAAGACAGATGGGGTTCGTGGGATGTAAAACAGACATATGTAATGGTCAACATTTCAGGTCATATTATTAGCCACTTGAGAACAAAGAGAGGCCTGGGGAAATGGCTAGGGAAAGGAGCCACCGCAGGAACCGCTGCCTCGAACAGAGTAGATATAGAAACTATGTGGGAACATGACGAGGTAATGAGGAGACAGGTGAAAGGCCTTCTATCTAACATGAATAAGGAAGATTCAGACACCAAACCGGAAGTGGAGAATATGCTGATAACCACGCGAGATGAAACATAAATATACCGACAAATTCAGCACCATTTTAAAAAGAGGGATTAGTAAAACAGACAGCTCAATGCTAGGATATGTTTAATTTATGGGAGTTACATGGTGGACCATGTGATGGCATGGTTAAGTGAAATAGAACGTAACTGAGTCCCCTCATTTAGCAATGATATCATGATTAGTAAGTGGCTCCATTATGATAAGGAAATAATGTACAGGAGGCAAGAACTCAGGGATTAGCATATTTAGTGAGAGGAAAAGGTGATTCCTGTCATACTGTGGCTGCCGCAGGTGCACACGATGTGTCCTTGGATAGTATTTACGGTGGAATCGACAGGGATGCTGGAAGAAGGGTTCCATAAGTCTTTTGCATCACCGCCCGCCCCCCCACCCTGATTAATTATACCTGGGACAGTTCAAATATGGGGTGTTGCACCGAATATAGTTGGGTTTACATGTGCAGGTGCGATGTGAGGAAACCAAGTCGGCCCGCCTGTGGGTTCACAGTAGACTCAGACTCACTCCTCTGCAGTATGAATGTGCAGAGGTGGGGATTAGACCAGATACATTATGTTTATCTACAAATGGGCAACTATTGCGTCACCACTCGTGCAAATCATACCAACATGGACAGGATGAAAGTCCAATAGACTAACCTACCTTTTGCTTTAACCTCACACAAACGGTCCGAATAGGCAGCCAAACCCACCTACCTGTAAGAATTCACAATATTACCGAACTGAGATTGAACTTTTCAATGTAAGCAGCAGCCCCGAGAGCAGTGGTTAACTTTGGACATTCAATTCCACACCTATCCTTAAATGGTAAAGCCATTATAGAGAGAACTTCAACTTCACAAATACACTTAGTCCAGATGCAACAAAGCAATGATAGAACTCAGAGTGTGATTATAGACCTGGGGAGTAGCAGTTGGTGGTAAACCACATATAACGTGGGACAACACCCACTATACAGAATGACTCATATGGCAGTCTTACCTATCCAAATGATGTTAAAGTTTATTGTATTGATTATGATATGTTATCTGTGTATGATAATCCATAGAGTTTCTAGGCGTGCAATTACTATTCAAAACTTAGACTTACAGCAATGTTGGCAGAAAGTAGATTGAAGTAGTCGAGGAATGAATGTTTAAACCATTTCATCCTCAAGGCGGGCACTTGTAGGAAAGGCTGATATTTAGTAGATGAGAATCATTTTTGTACAACTTCGAGTGGAGCCATTGACCAATCAATATTACCCATAATTGCTACTGAGTAACTAAAAAGCTAAGACTTGTTCAGAATGCAGCTGCGAGGACAGCCAAAAGCTATTTTGACTAAGCTTTGATAAGAAGCAGCTATTGATTGCGAGTGAAGGTCAGATCATTAAATTGCTAAGAAAAACATATTAAAATGCTGAATAGAACTTAGAATTCGCTTAACAAAACTATTTACAACAATATTTAAAGGATAATTGGTATAAATTCCAATAAAATCAGAGAGATCATGGATTTTAAGTTGTTTTTCTGGTAGATTAAAGTGAGATAGTCTGGATACCTCGAGTCAAGTGAGACAGCAGAATGATATGGGCCCTTGGTATAAAGGCCTTGTACCAGAGAGGCAATGAAATGAAAGCATAAAGTGAATTCCAATGGGGGAAAAGCTATAAACAAGATAACACGACAGCTGAACAGGGTTAATGGATATATACTGGAAAAGGAGTGGCCAGGTTACTAGCCTTAACCTGAGTGACAATGGTATTTTGACCATTAGAAACAATTGAAAAAGGTAATTTTGTTAAAGACCATATATGGACAATGGCCAAACGAAATGTTGATAAGGAATGGATTAAAACCTCAATATTCAAAGAGCAAGTCCACACAGAAATTTGCTGCAAAGAAAAGGAACAGAGATACGACGATGTTGCCTGTGTAAAAAGGACTCCAGAGGCTAAAGGCTGCGAGCTACTCGTTTTGCTATCGCCTAATGTTAATTATTAATTACGCTGTAACCTTAATAAATCTAATCTATTGCTCAAACATACCTGCTGCTGCCTATCTGTGTATTGTCCAAGAAATCTGAGTGGTCACTTAACTGACTCACAACGACGTCACCCTTGCTAATATGTAAATTAATTTACCACAGTTTTGCCCATTCACTGAATCTTTTAGTTTCTGTTCAAATGTCTTGCTTCCATCTAAATGTTTTATAATGCCGCCTATCTTTTTTGTCATCGTCAAACTTGGATGTGTGGTTCTCAATCCCATCAAGTAAGTCGTTAATAAAATCGGTGAATAGTTGAAGCCACAAAAGTGATCCCTCAGAGACACTACTCGTCATATCCTGCTAATTAATGTACCTGATCATCATCCGTAAAATTAGTCTCCTGTCGTGCAACCAATTTCCTAACCAGGTCAATAATTTGCCTTCATTTACATGCGTTTCAAATTTAGCCAAAAGTCCCTTATGTGGAACTTTATCGAATGTCTTTTGCTCCATGTCTACCAGCTAATTATGATTTGTGAACTGGGACTCATAAACCTCTTTGCTCCACAACAGATTATTTAGAAAATACTCAGAACTATCTTACTTTGTTCCAAAGTGGGTGGTGTCACACTTGCATATAGTGAACTCGATTTGCCTTTGTTTTGCCGGCTTACTTCGGCTGTCTCTGTCCATTTGTTTTGCTCCATTTCCCAACTGCACTATGAGCGGAGCGTCTAACATAGTGCGATCTTCAAAACACGATCTACAGTGATCTATTGCTCCATCCAAGTCAATCATAAATACGGTGAAAAGTTGAAGATCTAATACAGATATCTGGGGGACGGCACTTGTCACATCTGACGTTGCTGCTAAAGGGCATGTCGTTTGTGAGTGGGATAATATTTCTGACGTGATGGTGTTCTGAGGCAGTCAGTCTGGATTTGTGGGAGAAATGTGCTGTACAGGCTGGATTATGGACAAGAAAATTGAATTTGTAGGAGGTGCAATGATGCAGTGCAGCCAATGAACGTACTTCTGTGAGCTTTGGTTCATAATATCCTGGTTAGTTCAGTCGGTAAAACATCAGTCTTTTAATCTTGATGATCCAGGGTTCAAGTCCTATGCTCGGGTGCTGCTTTTCAATCGTGACACTCATCTCTATATTCACGCTTTGATCCTTTAACAAAGAGAATAACAACATGAGCAAGCCATTTAATACCTCGAGCCTTTCTGCCATTCAATTAAATCTGTGATCGATGTCAGTTTGCATCCCTTCTCTCCAGATCCCTTAATACCTTTGGTTAACAAACATCTCTCAATATCAAGTTTAAAATTGACAATTGGCCCATCTTTAATTGCTGTTTGCAGAAGTGTGCTACAAATTTATGACACACAAACTTCTCTCCTGAAAGGCTTGGATCTAACGTTGAGGCTATGTCCCCTACTCCAAGACGGGTCAATCATCAGAAATAGCTTCTCGCTATCGACACTATCAGTTCCACTTAATGTCGTGAATACTTCAATCAAATCACCACTTAAGCTTCTAAATTCCAGGGAACATAACCCGAGTTTGTGCAATATCCCACTGTAATTTGTCCCTTGGACTCCCTGTATCCTTCTGGCAAATCGACACTTCACTTTTTAATCCTAATACTACCTTCCTAAGCTGTGATGCCCAGAACTAAACACAGTGCCGCAGGTGTGGTCTAACCAGTGCTTTGTATAGCTGTGGCATAATTTCTCCCTCTTATATTGTAATCCTACTGATATAACTATCACTTTTCAATTAGCCGTTTTGAATCTTTTCTGTACCTAACCATGACCATTTAATAATATATGTACAGGGACACTTCCGTCTATTTGGATCTCAACTGTTTCCAGCTTAACATTATAAGGCGTATGTACTAAATGCCCCTTTTTAGATCGGCAGTGGATCACGTCAAACTTGCTAATATTTAAATCAATTTGCCATAAATTTGCCCATTCACTTAATCTGTGAATATCTCGTCAAATGACGTGCTTCCATCTATACTGCTTATAATGCCGCCTATCTTTTTTGTCATCATCAAACTTGGATGTGTGGCTCTCAATCCCATCAAGTAAGTCGTTAATAAAATCGGTGAATAGTTGAAGCACGAAAAGTGATCCCTCAGAGACACCACTCGTCATATCCTGCCAATTAATGTACCTGATCATCATCCGTAAAATTAGTCTCCTGTCATGCAACCTGATGTAACAAAAGAGTCTCACACATCAAGGAACTTTAAAGTAAGCTTTAAGCAACTTATAATTAAACTATATACAAGAGCGGTCTTCACCATGCCTCTAGGTGAAGCCCTTTTACCATACTGAGCAGTTCAGCATTTATACTCGTCTAAACACAGGAAGTGACGTATGCACAGGAAGTGATGTATGCACACAGTTCACAGTTCACAGGAAGTGATGTGCACATAACTTCCCGGAAGTTATTATTATTATCACATTCTTCCCTCCTGCGAGATTAGAAGGCTGTGGTCTTCCTTTTATTCCACAGCCGCCGAACGAGGAAGATTCGCACCCGTTTGGGTTCCCGTCGTATAGGGTCGCTGGTCCGCTTACATGCTGTTGGCCATTGGTCTGAGTCTGTGTGGCCTGGATTACCCTGTGAAGGGTCGGGGAGATCATGGCTTCGTGTACGAGTCCCAGTAGGTGCAGAGTCGGTCTGTCTCTGTTCAGAGGGAGGTGCAGAGCTGGTCTGTGGTGGATCAGTACTTTGCTGCGCGGTACTGGGAGGGTCGCAACTTTGAGTATGGGGTTCTACCGGCATCAAGCTAGTTGGTGTCAGATCAGGATCCTGGAGAGGGGTACCCGGTAGGTTCCAAGAGGCTCCTGGTAAAATACCATCACTCGATGTCCCACTAGGTCCTGGTGGGCTGGGAGCCAGATCCCGTAATGATATGGTAGATTCTCGGCCGTCGGGATATCGTATGTATGCATAGGTGGGGTTGGCATCGGTTAGTTCGACCTCGTCTATGAGAGGGTCATTTTTAGACGTCTGAACGTATCTTCGGAGTAGTACAGGTCCAGGAGTAGTTAGCCATGACGGGAGGGATGTCCCATAAGATGAGCGACGCTGGAATCCAAAGAACCGCTGATGAGGTGTAGTATTTGTGGCTGTAGAAAGAAGGGACCGTATAGAGTGCAATGCATCCGGAAGCACTGTTTCCCATTGCTGGTTTGGTAGGCCCCGAGATCTTAAAGCAAGAGGTACGGAATTCCAGATGAAACCGTTATACCTCTCTACCTGCCTATTTCCGATGGGATGATATGGCGTCGTTTTGCTTGTAGCAATTCCCCGTTCTGAGAGGTAGTCCTTGAGTTCCCTTGACATAAAGGATGGACCCCGATCCGAGTGAATGTAAGCCGCCATGCCACAGAGAGAAAATACTTCCTCAAGGCAGCAGATTACTGTGGACGCCAGCATATTGGAGCAGGGGAAGGCAAACGGAAAATGTGAATATTCATCAATCATGGTGAGCAATATATGTGTTCCGAGTTGAAGAGGGTACTGGGCCCTTAAAATCGATGCTAAGTCGTTGCATCGGTTGGGTTGCGTGTATGAGCATACCATCTGAGGGGCGGAAGAACTGAGGTTTTAATTCTGCACAAAGCTGGCATTCTGAGCACATTTTCTTTACATCTCCAGTAGAAAAAGTGAGATTCCGTGATCGTACGAAATGTAGCATGCGCATAACGCCAGGATGACACAATCCATTATGGACATCTATGAGAGTAGAGGACGACATAGTGGAGCAGAATGCTCGTGTGAGGGTACCCGGGGCCACATTCTCCTTGTCAGGTCGATAGTGAATGATGTAACCAAAAGAGGCCAGTTCCATCCTCCAAAGCTGTATTTTATTATTCTTAATTTTGGTTCGTTTTCGATTATCGAGCATGAAGGAGACTGATCGCTGGTCCGTGATTAATGTAAAGAGCTGGCGAGCTAGGAAATGGTTCCACTTCCGTACCGCCTCTATGATGGCTGTGGCTTCCTTCTCAACCAGAGGATAATATAGCTCGGCACCTTGCAAGGTCCTGGACATAAATGCTACAGGACGACCTTCCTGAATTAGAGTAGCCGAGATCGCCACCTCCGAGGCATCACATTCGACTATGAAAGGGAGATTCTCATCGATGGAGTGAAGAGCCGCTTTCTCCAACAGTTTTTTGAGAAGGTTAAAGGCTGCAACAGCCGCTGTTTCCAATGGAAATGATCGAGCATGCAGCAAGGGTTGGATTTTGTCTGAAAAATGAGGAATCCATTTAGCGTAGTATGCAAACAGATCGAGAGCCCAACGTAAAGAAGCCGGATTCTTAGGTGATGGGAGCACTTGGAGCGGGCGAAGTCTTTCTGGGTCTGGCTTAATGATAACATTGCCTACGCAGTAGCCAAGGATGTTGATGGTCAGTTGCGACTCAACAGATTTAGATTCATTCAAAGTTAATTTACGGTGATGGAGGGCATCCCGAAATTTTTGGAGGTTGGCGTCGTGTTCCTGTTGATCGTGACCTGCAATAGTAATGTTATCAAGATAGGGAAAAGTGTCCCTTAAGTTTTCCTGCTTAACCAGGCCATCCATTGCCCGTTGGAAGACAGACACTCCATTAGTAACCCCGAATGGGAGGCGACGAAATTGGTACAGCCATCCATTAGCCTCAAAGGCCGTGTACTGCTAATCTGAGACCTTCAAGGGTACCTGATGATAGGGACTTTTTAAGTCGTAAGTTGAGAACACTTTGTATTCGGCCAGTTTATTAACCATATCATCAATGCGTGGCAATGGGTAGGCGTCCAAGTCAGTATATTGATTGATGGTTTGCGAATAATCAATGCACAGTCGTTGTTTGTGAGGTTTTAGAGGGTTCTTGACGATGACGATTTGAGCCCGCCAGGGCGGCGAACATGGTTCGATGATATCCTCTGCTAAAAGTCGAGAGATTTCAGCCTCAATAAAAGATTGGCCTTCCTGACTAAAGCGCCACGATTTCGTTATTATTGGTTTGCATCGAGGAGTATTACTGGCAAATAATGAGGGTTCATCAAGTGAAGCTGCTGATAATGCACAAAACGGTAATTTAGACAGTATATTAGAAATAGTAAGTCCAGGTTTGGATCCGCTGAACTCAATGGTGAGTTTCTTGTGCTGTTTTTGAAAATCCAGCCCTAAGATGAGATCACTACATAAGTCCTTGAGCACCGAAAGTCGGGTGGAGGGATACATGCGACCATTAAGTGTCATATCAATAATACAAAAGCCGGAGATTCTGGTATTAAGTGATGACTGAGCCATCGCAATTGCCTGGTCCGATGGGAAGATATGTGGTTTCAATTTCGCAACAATCTGTTCTCTAATGCAACTATCAGTACTTCCTGAGTCAATTAAGGCATCTAAGGTATGCCCATTAATTGAAACTTTTGTAGCTGCAAGAATCAGGTTCTGTGGGCAAGCAGCTGTAATTGGTGTGGTTGCACAGAGAGTGGCTGAAATTCTAGGTGTGCTTCTTCGGGAGTGAGCTCGAGAGGAAGCTTGATAGGTCCTAGCTGGAGCATCGTGATAGGCCCTAATTGGGGCAGTTCGGTAGGCCTTAGCTGGATAGGCCCTCGTAGAGGCTCTTGATTGGCAAACTTTTGCAAAGTGTCCCTTTTTATCGCAATGACTGCAGATGGCATTGCGAGCAGGGCAAAATTTCCTAGGGTGAAAAGAATCTCCACAAAAGAAGCATTCCTTCCTAGATTGCCAAGAGGCTGCTAAAGTGGGGTCATACTCCTCTTCTTCATCAGAAGTATCATCAGGATTAGATTCCTCCATGATAGGGTTCACCTGAGGCCACTTGAATCGTCTGGTTGCAGTTACAGCAGCAGATCGAGATCTGGGCAGCTGATAGAGGTCTGCATTTTTCTTTGCCAAAGCCAGAGAACAAGCCAGGTCAGAAGCCTTTTGTAGCTCAAGTATTTTACTTTCTAGTAGATGCTGGTGTATAAATGGAGAGGCAATCCCGCAGATGAAAGCATCTCGAATCATTTCTTTCGCGGTACAGCTCAGCCGAGGCTGCCTGAAAGTTACAATCTACGCTGAGCCTGCAAAGTTCTTGAAGGAATTCGTTAATCGATTCCCCTGGCCCTTGTCGGGCTGTGGCCAGTAGATGTCTAGCATAGACCTCATTTGTGGACTTGGCATATAGTTTTTTAAGTGCCCGGATCACCTCATCGTAATTATCCCATTCATCAACATATTCAAACACTGTTGGGATCACATAGTTGATAAGTATCCTCAGTTTAGTAGAAGCATTCGCTTTACATTCATCAAGAAAATTCCCAAAGTACGGTACCAATTCTTCCATACCCTGCCAGCTGCTGGTGCATTTGGCTCCAAGTCCAGACGAGTAGGTTTAAGGATGTTTTCCATTCTGGGTGGTTCCCTGGATCCTTAACTCCGAGTTTGTCCGAAGGTCTAGTATTTGTGAGTGTAAATACTAAGTTGCTTAAATTGATGTAACAAAAGAGTCTCACACATCAAGGAACTTTAAAGTAAGCTTTAAGCAACTTATAATTAAACTATATACAAGAGCGGTCTTCACCATGCCTCTAGGTGAAGCCCTTATACCATACTGAGCAGTTCAGTATTTATACTGGTCCAAACACAGGAAGTGACGTATGCACAGGAAGTGACGTATGCACAGCGTTCACAGTTCACAGGAAGTGATGTGCACATAACTTCCCGGAAGTTATTATTATTATCACACAACCAATTTCCTAATCAGGTCAATAATTGCCTTCACTTACATGCGTTTCAGCTTTAGCCAAAAGTCCCTTATGTGGAACTTTATCGAATGACTTTTTCTCCATGTCTACTAGCTAATAATGATTTGTGAATGGGGACTCATAAACTTCTTTGCTCGTCGACAGTTAATAGCGTCCCATTATTTAGAAAATACTCAGAACTATCTTACTTTGTTCCGAAGTGAATGGTGTCACACTTGCGTACAGTGAACTCGATTTGCCTTTATTTTGCCGGCTTACTGTGTCTGTCTCTCTCCATTTGGTTACCTGCATTTCCCAACTGCACTACGAGCGGAGCATCTAACATAGTGCGATCTTCAAAACACGATCTACAGCGATCTATTGCTCCATCCAAGTCAATCATAAATACGGTGAAAAGTTGAAGATCTAATACAGATATCTGGGGGACGGCACTTCTCACATCTGACGCCGCTGCTAAAGAGCCTGTCATTTGTGAGTGGGATAATATTTCTGAAGTGATGGCGGTCTGAAGCAGTCTGTCTGGATTTGTGGGAGAAATGTGCTGTACAGGCTGGATTATGGACAAGAAAATTGAATTTGTAGGAGTGGCAATGATGCACTGCAGCCAATGAAAGTACTTCTGTGAGCTTTGGTTGACAAGAGCCTGGGTAGCTCAGTCAGTGGAGCATCAGACATTTATTATGAGGGGCCAGTGTTCAAGTCCCTGTTCGGGTATTGCTTTTAAAATGCGATACTCATCTCTACATTCGCGCTTTGATCCTTTAACAAAGAGAGTAACAACAAGAGTAGGCCTCGAGCCTTTCTGCCATTCAATTAAATCTGTGATCGATATCAGTTTGCATCCCTTCTCTCCAGATTCCCTTAATACCTTTGGTTAACAAACATCAAGTTTAAAATTGACAATTGATCCAGCTTTAATTGTTGTTTGCGGAAGTGTGTTACAAATTTCTGCCACACAAACTTCTCTCCTGAAAGACTTGGATATAATGTTGAGGCTATGTCCCCTACTCCAAGTCGGCTCAATCATCAGAAATAACTTCTCGCTTTCGACCATATCAGTTCCACTTAATATCGTGAATACTTCAATCAAATCACCACTTAAGCTTCTAAATTCCAGGGAATATAACCCGAGTTTGTGCAATATCCCATTGTATTTTGTCCCTTGGACTCTATGTATCCTTCTGGTAAATCGACACTTTGTGGCAGAACCACTGAATGACTCTGGCTAACTGTATATAATTATCTTTACCGATGTTCTAACGCCAGCCTAAACCTGTACCATTGTGTTAGGCATTAATGCATATTGTATGTAGAGTTTGCTTGTATGGGGCGTGGCCCCTTTAAGAGCGCGGGAAAACGCGGGCAAACGCGGTGACGTCACGTCGCAATCCACGGGACTGCCCAGGCAGTCCTCGTGGCATCTCCGTTGAATAAAGATCGGTTTAATTGCTCTCCTGTGTCGATCTCAGTTATTCTTAGGAATTCGTCAATTCCTAAAACTTCACTTTTAAATCCTAATACTACCTTCCTAAGCTGCGATGCCCAGAACTGAACACAATGCCGCAGGTGTTGTCTAACCAGTGCTTTGTATAGCTGTGGCATAATTTCTCCCTCTTATATTGTAATCCTACGAATAAAAGTATCATTTTCAATTAGCCTTTTTGTATCTTTTCTGTACCTGTCCATGGCCATTTAATGATATATGTACAGGGACAGTTACGTCTATTTGGCTCTCAACTCTTTCCAGCTTTACATTATAAGGAGAGTATTCTAAATGCCCCTATTTAGATCGGTGGAGGATCATATCACACTTGCTAATACTTAAATCAAATTGACAAAAATTTGCCCATTCAATTAATCTATGAATATCTGGTCAAATGACTTGCTTCCATCTAAACTGCTTATAATGATACCTATCTTTATTGTCATCGCCAAACTTGGATGTGTGGCTCTCAATCCCATCAAGTAGGTCGCCAATAAAATCGGTGAATATTTGAAGCCCCAAAAGTGATCCCTCAGAGACACCGCTCGTCATATCCTGCCAATTAATTTACCTGATCATCATCAATAAAATGAGTCTCCTGTCGTGCAACCAATTTCCTAACCAGGTCAATAATTTACCTTCACTTACATGCGTTTCAACTTGAGCCAAAAGTCCCTTATGCGGGACTTTATGATATCTTTTGCTCCATGTCTACTAGCTAATAATGATTTGTGAACTGAGACTCATAAATCTCTTTGCTCCTCAACAGTTAATTGCTTCCCATTATTTAGAAAATACTCAGAACTATCTTACTTTGTTGCAAAGTGGCTGGTGTCAAACTTGCGCACAGTGAACTCGATTTGCCTTCCTTTTGCCGGCTTACTTTGTCTGTCTTTGTCCCTTTGGTTAGCTCCGTTTCCCAACTGCACTACGAGTGGACCGTCTAACATAGCGCGATCTTCATAATATGATCTACAGCGATATATTGCTCCAACAAAGTCAATCATAAATACGGTGAAAAGTCGAAGATCTAATACAGATATCTGGGGGACGGCACTTGTCACATCTGACGACGCTGCTAAAGAGCATGTCGTTTGTGAGTGGGATAATATTTCTGAAGTAATGGCGGTCTGAAGGAGTCTGTCTGGATTTGAGGGAGCAATGCGCTGTACAGGCTGGATTATGGACAAAAATATTGAATTTGTAGGAGGTGCAATGATGCACTACACCCACGAAAGTACATTTGTGAGCTTTGGTTTGCAAGTGCCCGGATAGCGCAGTCGGTAGATGCATCAGACTTTTAATCTGAGGGTCCAGGGTTGAAGGCGCTGCTTTTAAATCGCGATACTCATCTCTACATTCGTGCTTTGATCCTTTACCAAAGAGAATAACAACAGGAGTACGCCTCAAGCCTTTCTGCCATTCAATCTGTGATCGATATCCGTTTGCATCCCTTTTCTCCAGATCCCTTAACAAACATCTCTCAATCTCAAGTTTAAAATTGACAATTGACCCAGCGTTAATTGCTGTTTGCGGAAGTGTGTTACACATTTCTGCCACACAAACTTCTATCCTCAAAGGCTTGGATCTAATGCTGAGGCTATGTCCCCTACTCCTAGACGGGTCAAACATCAGAAATAGCTTCTCGCTATCGACACAATCAGTTCCACTTCATATCTTGAATACTTCAATTAAATCACCGCTTAAGTCTCTAAATTCCAGAGAATATTACCTTAGTTTGTGCAATGTCCTATTTTTGTTTGTCCCTTGGACTCTATGTATGATTGTGGTAACTCAACACTTAACTTTTTCAGCATATTACTAGTTGTACCTCAACTCTTTCCAGCTTTACATTATATAGAGAATTCTAAATGCCGCCTTTAAATCCGAAGTGGATGACCTCACACTTGCTAATATTTAAATCAATTTGCAGCAGCTTTGTCTGGATTTGTGAGAGAAATTCGTCGTAGTAGCAGGATTATGGACATGAAAATTGAATTTCTAGTTTGTGCAATGATGCACTGCAGCCAATGAAAGTCTTTCTCTGGGCTTTGGCCAAACAGATCACGGATACCTCTGTCGGTAAAGTATTCAACTTTTAATCTGACGGTCCAGGGCTCGAGTCCCTGTTCGTGCAGTGCTTTTAAATCGAGAAACTGATCTCTACATTTGTGCGCTTATCCTTCAAAAATAAGAATAACAACAGGAGAAGGCCAGTTAATCCCTTGAGCCTTTCTGCCATTCTGTGACCGAACTCTGATTGCATCCCTTTGCTCCATAGAAACATAGAAAAATAGGAGCAGGTGTCGGCCTTTGGGCCCTCCGATCCTGCTCCGCCATTCAATATGATCATGGCTGATCCTCTTTCTCAGTACTATATTACCACGACCTCCCCATACCCCTTGGTGCCTTTTGTGTCTAGAAATCTATCTATCTCCTCCTTAAATATATTCAGTGACCTGGCCTGCAAAGCATTCTATGGTACAGAATTCCACAGATTCACCACCCTCTGAATTAAGTAATTTTCCTCATCTCAGTCCTAAATATTCTACCCCGTATCCTGAGTCTGTGACCCCTCTTTCTAGAACCCAGAGCCAGGGGGAACATCCTTCCTGCATCCAGTCTGTCTACCACTGCCCGAATTTTATACGATTCAATGAGAGCCCATCTCATTCTTCTAAACCCTATTGAATAAAGGCCTAGTCGGCCCAATCTCTTCTCATACGACTGTCCAGCCATTCCAGGAATCCGTATGGTGAACGTTCGCTGCACTTCCTCTCTGGGAAGTACATCCTTTCTTAGGCAAGATGAATAAAATTGCACACAGTGCTCCAAGTGTGGTCTCAGCAACGCCCTGTACAACTATATTAAGACATCCTTGCTCCTGTACTCAAAAGCTTTTGCAATGTTGGCCAACATACTTTTTGCCTTCCTAGCTGCTTGTGGCAACTGCATGTTTGCTTTCATTGACCGGTGTACGAGGACACCCCAGTCCATTTGTACAGCAAAATTTCTAATCTATCACCATTTAAATAATATTATGCCTTTCTGTTTTTCCTACCGAAGTGGAAACTTCACAATAATCCACCTTATACTGCATCTGCTATGTATTTGATCACTGACTCAACTTGTCTCATTCGCCTGCAAGCCTCTTTGCATCCTTCTCACAAATCACAATCCCACCGATTGTCCTGTCGTCAGCAAACTTGGAAATATACATTTGATTTCCTCAACAAATCATTGATATATATTGTGTATAGCTGGGGCCAAACACTGATCCCTTTGATACCACACTAGTCTCCGCCTGCCACCCCGAAAAAGAACCATTTACTCCTACTCTCTGTTTCCTGTCTGTTAACCAATTTTCAATCAATGCCATTATATTACCCCCAATACCATGTGCTTTAATTTTGCATACCAACCTCTAACGTGGGAATTTTTCATAAGCCTTCTGAAAATCTAAATACAGCACATCCACTGGTTCTCCCTTATCTATTCTACGAGTTACATTTTCAAAAAACTCCAATAGGTTTGTCAAACACGATTTCCCATTCATAAATCCACGCTGACTTTGTCTAATCACGCTAAGATTTTCTATGTGTCCTGTTATCACATCCTTTATAATAGACACTAGCATGTTTTCTACAACTGATGTTAGGCTATCAGGTCTGTAGCTCCCTGTTTCCTCTCTCCATCCATTTTTAAATAGTTGGGTTACAATTGCCACACTGCAAAGTGCAGGAACTGTTCCATAATCTATAGAATTGTGGAAGATGACAACCAATGCATCCATTATTTCCATGGCTACCTCTTTTACTACACTGGGCTGCAGATTATCAGGCCCTGGGGATTTACCGGTTTTCAGTCCCAATAATTTCACCAGCACTATTTTTTTACTAATACTAATTTCCTTTAATTCCACTTTCTCACTAGACCCTTGGTTCCCTTGCATTTTTGGGAATTTATTTGTGTCCACTTCCGTGAAGACAGAACCAAAATATTTGTTTAATTGCTCAGTCATTTCCTTGCTCCGCATTTTAAATTCTCCCGTTTCTGACTGTAAGGTACCTACATTTGTCTTCACTAATTTTTTTCTTTGTACATACTTGTAGAAGATTTTACAATCCACTTTTATGTTCCTTGCAGGTTTAATCTTTTTATACCATCTGCCAACTCAGTTCCCTCTCACTTAAGCTATCGATATCCCTTTGCAGATTATTTTGTTCTCCTCACAGCTTACTGTCCCCGCTAGCTTTACATCATCAGCAAACTTTCATACATTACTCTCGGCCCCTTCATCTAGTTCATTAATATAGATTGCATATTACTATGACCTCAACACTGATCCTTGCAGCACCCCACTAGTTAGAGCCTGCCAACCTGAAACAGATCCTTTTATCGCTAATCTATTTTCTCTCCGTTATCCACAACTCTATCCATGGTACTATATTACCCTCAATCCTATGAGCTCTAATCTTGTGCAATAGACTTTTATATGGCACCATATCTCGTGACTTTTTGAAATCCAACTAAACTACATCCACTGGTTTCCCTTTATCTACCATACTACTTACATCCTCAAAAACTATAATAAATTTGTCAAACACGATTTCCCTTTCAAAAAACCACGTTGACTCTGCCTAATCTTGTTATGATTTTCGAAGTGCCTGATACTACTGCCTTCACAATCAATTCCAGCATTCTTCCGGCGACAGATGTCATGCTAACTGGACAGTAGTTCATTGTTTTCTCTCTCCCTCCATTCTTGAATAGCGGTGTTACATTTCCGACCTTCTAATCTGCTGGGACAAATCTAGAATCTAGGGAATTTTGGAAGTTCAAAACCAGAGCATCAAATATCTCTTCAGCCACCTCTTTTAGAACCCTAGGATGTAGGACGGCAGGTCCAGGGGATTTGTCAGATTTTATCCCATTAGTTTCTCTAGTACCTTTTCTCTACTTATATTAATTACATTAAGCTCCTCATCCTCATTAGACCCTTGGTTCCCCATCACTTTTGGTATGCTTTTTGTGACTTCTACTGTGAAGGCAAATACAAGATATTTCATTAACGGTTCCGCCATTGCCTTATTCCTGATAATAATTTATCCCATCTCAGCCTCTAAGGGACCAACGTTTACATTAGCTATTCTCTTGCTTATTACATACTTGTAGAAGCTCTTACAATCTGCTTTTATATTTCTTGTAGTCTTCTCTTAAATTCAATTTTTCCCCCTTTTATCAATTTTTGGTCAACATTTGCTGGTTTCTGAAACTCTCCTAATCGTCATGCTTACTATTACTCTTTGCAACATTATAAGCTTCATCGGTCAATCTAATGCTATTCTTAACTTCTTTAGTTAGCCACGGTTGGATCACTTTTCCCGTGGAGTTTTAGTTTCTCAACGGAATGTATTATTGTTGACAATTATGAAATATTTCCTTAAATGCTAGCCACTGCTTAAATAATGCCATATCCGTTAATCTATTGTTCCAATCTACCTTAGCCACCCCGCCCCTCAAACCTATGTAATAGGTTTTATTTACGTTTAAAACTCTAGTTTCGGACTTAAATAAACCACTCTCAAAATGTATGTGAAATTCTATCAAATTATGATCACTCTTCCCCAGATGATCCGTGTCTATTCAATTGGCTAATTAACGCTGTCTCATTACACAGTAGAGGATATACAATAGCCTGTTCCCTGGTTGTTTCCATGAAATATTGTTCTTGGAAACTGTCCTGAAAGCATTCCATGAACTCGTCCTCCAGACTACCTCTGCCAATTTGATTTGGCCAGTCTGTATGAAGATTGATGTCTCCCAAGATTATTGCATTACCTTTCTTGCAAGCTCTTACTATTTCTTGATTAATATTCTGTCCAACGGCACAACTACTGTAAGGGGGCCTATATACTCCTCCTACCTGTGTTTTCTGCCCCTTGTTATTCGTTAGTCCCACCCATACTGTTTCTACTTCCTGGTCTTCCGAGCAGAGATGCCTTCTCACAACTGTCCTTATGTCATCCTTTAATATCAGGGCTACTGCCCCTGCTTTTCCATTCTGCCTGTCTTTTCGAAACGTCAACTACCCTGGGACCTTTACTTCCAACCTTGGCCAGCTTGCTACCATGACTCTGTAATGGTTATTAGATCAAACCATTTATCTTTATACTTGTGCCACGGGTTCGTCTATCTTGTAACGACTGCTTCGTGCATTTAGACAAAGAGCGATTTTATTACATTTCTTTACCATTATTCCATGCTTTTAACTAATTCTCTGCTGCACTGCTACCGTTAAGGTCTCTGTCCATTCTTGTCACACTATGGTTATTTTTACCCTTATCGCTACACTGCTCTATTGCCTTGACCTTTCTCTTTAGATTTCTAAATTTATCCTCACCTCATCTCTGCCCCCTTTTTAGTTAATTCAAACTAATATTTAACCCAGCTCCTTCCATTCCTTCGTTCGTTCCTTCTTTCTTTCCTTCAAAACATCTCCCATCCTTCCTTCCTTCCTACCTTCCTTCCTTCCTTCCTTCCTTCCTTCCTTCCTTCCACCTTCCTTCCTTCCTATCTTCCTAACTACCTTCCTTCCTTCCGTCCTTCCTTCCTTCACTCCTTTCGTTCTTCATTCTCTCCTTCTTCAGTTCCTCCCTTCATTTCCTTCCTCCCTGCTCGCGGTTTATAATTATTGGACAAGGATCGCATCCTAACCTCGTGTTTTTGCAGATTTATTAATATGTATTTGATTGGAATCTCGACAACATCTAATAAAACCGTCCATTTAAAGCCTGTGAGTTATAACAGGCGTTATAATGGTGAGGGAAATATTTATTGGAAGAGAACAACTCCTGCAGCAATAGCAATAGAGTCAGTGCCAAGCTCTGCTGTTCAGGGCTATCCTCGCCTCCTCCTGTTTTATTTTCACACCGACGGGAGAAGCTGAGAGCGAAATCCGAACTACACGGGCTTTACAGCGCTTGTAAGATTGCCAGGAAAAGCAAATGACGAGGGAGCTGGAAAAAGGGTTAACCTTATCATTTCTACATGAATACAAAGCCCAGTTCTTCAGTTAACATCCCCGTTATCACAAGATTCCCCCAGGAAAACATCGTGAAAGTTTGGGCTGTGGCCTTGTGAACACCGGCCTTGCTTTCCCATCGCTTGTCTGCCGCGTGTTCCGCAGATCTAAAATTATCTTCTGGTTTTAAGGCACTAATGTGCATTGGTGCGAATGGGACATGTGCCCACTAGGAAAAGCGGTGGTAGCAGAGCAAACTAAATGCTGTAAGCACATGACAGTGAAGGTTAGATTAAGACAGTGCCGCAGGCAAGTAACAATGAATTTGAAGGAGGAAGGTAAAGGAGGGCTAATAATTGTGGAAGGAAGAAAAAGCTGGGAGAAGATGACAGTTTGAATTACGAAGCATAAGGCACAGGCATGTGAGCACTCGGTTTTGAAGGAGTAAATACGATTTCACCACCAACAAAATGTAACTAGCAGGGTAGATAAAAATTAACCAGTGTATGTAGTATATTTGGATTTCCAAAAGGCATTCGATAAGGAGCCACATAAAAGGTTATTACGCAAGATTAGGGGTCATGGGTTTGGGGTAATATATTAGCATGGATAGAGGATCGGTTAACGGACAGAAAGCACAGAATAGGGATAAACGGATCTTTTTCAGGTTGGCAGGCTGTGACTGGTGTTGTGATGCAAGGATCAGGGACTCTGCTAGTATAAATTATATCAATGATCTAGATGAAGGGATGCAGTGTAATGTATCCAAGTTTGCTGATGATACAAAGCTAGGTGGGACAGTAAGCTGTGAGGGGAACACAAAAAGTCTGCAAAGGAATATAGATAGTCTAAATGAGTGGGCAGTAAGGTGGCAGATGGAGTATAATGTAGGGAAATGTGAGGTTATTCACTTTGGTAGGAAGAATGGAAACCAGAATATTTTTAAATGTTGGTGTTCAGAGAGATTTGGGTGTCTTCGTGGAAGAAACATAAAGTTCGCATCCTGGTACAGCAAGCAATGAGGAAGACAATGATTAGTGCTTTGGACTTCAAGTTTAATGGTCGGTAATGGCATTTAAATGTTGTGGGTTCCAGTCCCGCCAGAGTCACTGTTTAGCCAGGTTTCGCTGGTGAGCTTCAGCAACAAAACAACAACTCGTTCATGCATGTCCTTCAAGGAATGGGAATCGCCAATGAGGTCAGTTTAATAGTGATTAATCAATTTGTCAGCTTCAGTCTGTGCACCGGCTTGGAATATTTTCTTTACTCCACGTGTATTGTGTCGATAAACCCTGTGCATTCTGTCCACTGGAGCTCAAACATTCTCTAGAGATGTCAATCTCACCTTCTGCAACGCTAAAAAAGGCATTATATGGATCTGGGAATCTCTCCCATGTCAATCAATGAAAACCCTCCCCCAGCGAGAATCAAACCCCAAGACGAACGAGTTTCTGGAATCGAAGCCTTACAATTTTGTTGCGACTTACAGCCGATCAGCCGTTCTTTCATACCGCTTCTGTCCATCCAATCCCGATTTCTAATACAATACCGCTTCTCCCTATCCAACCCCGCTTTCTTATACAATGTACAGCTCCTGTCCATCTGTCCCACTTTCTTATACAATGTACAGCTTCTTTCCATTCAATCCTGCTTTTTAATACAATGTACCGCTTCTGTCCATCCAGTCGCACTTTCTTAGACAATGTACAGCTTCAGTCCATCCAATCACACTTTCTTGTACAATGTACAGCTTCAGTCCATCCAACCACACTTTCTTATACAATGTACAGCTTCTTTCCATTCAATCCTGCTTTTTAATACAATGTACCGCTTCTGTCCATCCAGTCGCACTTTCTTATACAATGTACAGCTTCTGTCCATCCAATCCCGCTTTCTTATACAATGTACCGCTTCTGTCCATCCAATCCCGCTTTCTTATACAATGTACCGCTTCTGTCCATCCAATCCCGCTTTTTTATACAATGTACCGCTTCTGTCCATCCAATCCCGCTTTTTTATACAATGTACCGCTTCTGTCCATCCAGTCCCGCTTTCTTATACAATGTACAGCTTCTGTCCATCCAATCCCCCGCTTTATTATACAATGTACAGCAAGATCATGTGGTACACGAAACATTTCGAGTCAACTATATAATAGCCTCACTTCCCCAGATTCGTTTTGAGAGTCCGAATTTTCCTTTTCTGAATTACTTCCCCGCCATCACAGTCAATCTTTCTTTCTTTACTCTTTTCGAATGGTGTTGCGGGTTAGATCAGCCTCGGCAGTTCAGGTCAGCCTGAGAAGTCAATCAGTGGAAAGTGACGGAGAAATTGAGAGATGGGGTCTAGGGGTATGAAATTCACACAGAAAAATCAACTGAATTAAATGTGAGAGGCGAGGTTCCAAATCACGGACGAGCTTCCCACTTTTCAGCCAGAAATCCCCAATTCGCTCAGCTTGGCGACATTGCAAAAGACTTAAAATAATAACTGCCAAAAATTCTGTGCAGACCCTGTGTCCAGTGTATAACAAGAAACACGCGATTTTATTGTTAAAAGCGGGAAATCAGTCCCAGATGTGCCGAAATTGTGAGGTAACTATATAAATGCATCTGTTTCCAGAAGCCTGCTGCACATTTTCCACATTGTCAACCTGGGAGCGCGGGCAGGTCTTATCTTCAAGTCTGCCACACAGACACAAAGCAGCACACACTCCTGGATTCAGAAACCACACACAGGTGGAGAATGAATGAACACAACCAGAGGGACCGACAATACCTGTAGCTTTCGCTCCGTGGCTTAGTCGGTTAAATTTCCTGTTCAGTAAAGAGGAGTTTCTGGCTTGGACTCCCAGCTTAATATTATAATTTGCGAATTTAAGCGACAAAATAACCCTGTATCTGTAAAGTCACACTGACGAGAGCGTGGACATATCAATTTTAATCAAATTACCTGCAATTTTTTTCATTGATTGGTGCAAAACCTTGGATCTGAGGAGCGCTCCTCGACCTGAAACAGTAACCCTGTGTTTCCTCTCCAGAGATGACCCCGGAGCTGCGGAGTGTTTAGAGCATTTTCTGAATAATTCACTTTCCAGATTCTGCATTATTTTGCTTTGTCTTTTATTCTTTCAATAGCAGAAACAAGAATTTGACAGGACAATTGAAACGCGGCTTTCGGTGTGCATTGGTAGTTCAGGGAAGAATTCTCGCATGCCACGCGGTGAAACCCGAGTTCACATTCCTGGTCAATACAGGGCTAAGCTTCTTACTTAAGTAACCATTATAATTAAAGAAGTCTCATTAAATGTTGCACAAAAAAGACAATTTTTAAAGCATGCATCAAACTTTTAGTAATTCTGCTGCCAAGGAACAGAATAATAACTTGAGTTAAGGAAGATAAATCTATCCTTTCCCTTCCGTGTGACAAACCTCAGGGAAACAGCTCCAAGCTTCCACAAGGAGGGAGACGCTGACCGCCGAGCGAGAAAGGAGAAGGATTGGGGGGAAGGATTTGGTTAAAGGTGGTTATCATGGCTGATCCTCTACCTCAACTTAAAATTACCGACCTAGCCCCATATACCTTGATTTCCGTAATGTACAAATCCATCTCGGTTAGGGATGTACTCAACGACTGAACAGCCACAGCCCTCTGCGGCGGAGAATTACAAAGATACCCAAGCATGAGAACGAAGCAATTTCTCCTCATCTCAATGGCCGGCCCCTTATTCTGAACCTTTGACCCATAGTTCGGGGCTCCACAGCCAGGGTAAACAGCCTTTCCGCATCCGCCCAGTCAAGCCCTGAAATAATTTATATATTCTTCCTTCGTACAGTCTGCTGATTTCCTTTCACCACAGAAACCAATGTTTAACTGGATGGACAAGCACAGGTAATACAATGCAGCCGCAGATTTAATCTCCAACCACATTCTCTGACACACACGCGCCGTATAAAAGGACAAAAGCAGCACAGGAGAGAAAAGGCGATTTGAATCCCGTTCGCAGTGTCAAATTGCCTCAATTTGACCGTACGCCATATGAAGCAACAATTTGAGTCAGACATTGCACTTCATTTCAGTCTCAAAACGTTAAGCGATCACACACTGCAAATCGCACGCAAAAAGAAAAGATCAAGGCCCGTGCGAGGCACTAAAGCGCATTCAAACACAGGAACCAAATCAGCTTGCGTCAAAGAATTTCTGATTAGAAATTCATACCTCCAACATTTGGCTGAAAACAAGAGATTGCAGCGGCTGCTCGCTTCTCCGCCACGGTGCCAGCGACAGGAACAAGAAATCCGCTCACAACCGAGTCCTCCAAGGTACTGGAGCTGATTGTGACGGAGCTGCTCAATCTTCAGGCCCTGATTGGACACATTCAAATGGGGGCATTCTCACGCCGCTGTATGTGATTGAATGGTTGTTGACACCTGCTCAGGGTGCGGGGCGATGCAGGGAAGCTGAAGTTGTCTGGCAATTGTTATTGTTTCAAATTTTCCGTTCTAGTCCATGTAGGTATAAAACTGAGGAAAGTGTAGAAAAGAGTTTTCTGAATGCATTAATAATTGAAGCAAATTTTCCTGCTGGATTTTCATGGCAAGAACGCTGCACTTGGAATATTGGTAAAAGGGAAATAGATAATCCAGGCTGCCTGGCAGAAGACTGATCGATAAAACGATTGTTCGCATTGGAAGCAGGAAGGCAGCAGCAGTATGCTCACCACTGTGCATTTCACGGAATCAACAACTCCATTTTTATACAATATTTATGTTGACAAAAAGTAAAAACTGCTTACGTCCTTGGAAGGGCTCGAACCCCCAACGTGTCAGTTAACAGCCAGACGCGTTGGCCCATTGCGCCACAGCGACATACAAAAAGCACGTTGCAATTGGAATTATTCGACAGGAACCCAAGTTATTATATACCAGAGCGTTCACAGCAGAGGTACCGATTTTGCAACAAATGAGA
The DNA here is from genome assembly GCF_052327205.1 of Somniosus microcephalus. NCBI lineage: Eukaryota > Metazoa > Chordata > Chondrichthyes > Squaliformes > Somniosidae > Somniosus > Somniosus microcephalus. Next base: position 43,344,729 of record NW_028225183.1, read on the forward strand.
CGCTGTGTGGGTCTAATCGACTGTCGTGGCCGCGCAGTTAAGGTGATGGACTTGAAAATTATTGGGGTTTTCCAGCGTAGGTTCGAATCCTGCCAGCTACATAAATGAAGACGTCGTCCCAAGTGATCCGTTTTTACTTCATTTTACCTGCTGCCTTTCGGTTCCTGTGGCGAGACATATTCAAAGCTACAATCAAACAACGATTCAAGCAGAAAGTTAAACCAGCACTTCACCCCATTATTACATCACGTCTTTACGAGAGGCGTCGGCCACAGGAGAAATAATACATTGTTTAATGCTCTTGAAACCGTGAAAGCAATTTTAACCGTCGAAAATATTTATTTTGCAACCCAATGAAGAATATGCACGTCGTCCGCGCAGCCATCTTCCAGTTTATGCTACTTCCTACTGCTATGCTCATTTAATGAACTAAGCCAGACCAGCCACAGTTCTCTACTCCACCGGCCAAGATCGGTACTTGAGAAAATGAGACATAGGAGCAGGATTTGGCCATGCCCCCCTCGATCCTGCTCCGCCATTCAATAATGGCATGACTGATCCTCTACCTCAACTGAAAATTACCGACCTAGCCCCATATACCTTGATTTCCGTAATGTACAAATGCATCTCGGTCAGGAATGTATTCAACGACTGATCAACCACAGCCCTCTGAGGCGGAGAATTACAAAGATACCCAAGCATGAGAATGAAGCAATTTCTCCTCATCTCAATCTTAAATGGCCGGCCCCTTATTTTGAATCTTTGACCACTAGTTCGGGGCTCCACAGCCAGGGTAAACAGCCTCTCAGCATCCGGCCAGTAAAGTCCCAAAAAATTTATATGTTCTTCCTTCGTACAGTCTGCTGATTTCATTTCACCACAGAAAACACCGGATGGACAAGCAGCAGGTAATACAATGCAGACGCTAATTCATTCTCCAACCACATTCTCTGAAACACGCGCCGTATAAAAGGACAAAAGCAGCACAGGAGAGTAAAGTCGATTTGAATCCCGTTGGTAGTGTCAAATTGCCTCAACGTGAGCAAACGCCATATGAACCAACAATTTGAATCAGACATTGCACTTCATTTCAGTCTCAAAACGTTAAGCGCCAAACACTGAAAACCGCACGCAAAAAGAAAAGCACAAGGCCCGTGCGAGTCACTAAACCGCATTTAAAAACAGCAATCAAATCAGCTTGCGTCAAAGAAATTCTGATTAGAAATTCATAACTCTAGCATTTGGCTGAAAACAAGAGATTGCAGGGGCTGGTCGCTTCTCGGCCACCGCGCCAGCGACAGGAACAAGTCAGCCGCTCACAGCCGAGTCCTCCAAAGTATTGGAGCTGATTGTGATGGAGCATTTCAATCTTCAGGCCCTAATTGGACACATTCAATGGGGGCGTTCTCGCGCTGTTCTATTTGATTGGTTGGTTGTTGTCACGTGACTAGGGTGCAGGGCGATGCATGGAAGCTGAAGTTGTCTGGCAATTGTAATTGTTTCAAGCATTCCGTTCTAATCCATGCAAGTGTAAAACTGAGGAAAGTGTGGAAAAGGGTTTTCAGAATGGATTATCTGCTGTGGCCGATTTCCCTGCTGGATTTTCGTGGCAACAACGCTGCACTTGGAATATTGGTATAAGGGAAATAGATAATCCAGGCTGCCTGGCAGAAGACTGATCGATGAAGCGACTGTTCCCATTGGAAGCAGGAAGGCAGCAGCAGTATGCTCACCACTGTTCATTTCACGGAATCAAATACTCCATTTTATACAATAGATAAATTTGCAAAAATTAAAAGGTACGCACCACTTTCGGTGGGCTCGAACCATCAACTTTTCAATTAACAAGCGAACGCGCTGGCCCATTGTGCCACAGAGACAGATGCCAAAAACTTTGCAATTGGAATTATTCCACAGGAACCCAAGTGATTATGTACCAGAGCGTTCACAGCAGAGGCACCGATTTCGCAGCAAATGATAGTTGCGTGGGTCCAACCCACGGTCGGGGTAGTCGTGGCCGGGTGGTTAAGGCGATGGAATAGTAATCTATTGGGGTTTGCCTGCGCAAGTTCGAATTATGTCAACGAAGACATCGTCCCAAATTAGCCGCTTTTACTTAATTTTAACTGCTGCCTTTCGGTTCCTGTGCCGAGATTCAAAGCTACAATCAAACAACGATTCAAGCAGACAGTATAACAAGGAGGTCACCCCATTATTACATCACGTCATTACGAGAGGCCTAGGCGACAGGAGAAATACTACATTGTTTAATGCTCTTGAAAACGTGAATGCAATTTTAACCGTCGAAAATATTTATTTTGATACCCATTGAAGAAAATGCACGTCGTCCGCGCAGCCATCTTCCAGCTGATACTGCTTCTTACTGTGATGCTTATTTAATGAACTAAGCCAGACGAGCCACAGTTCTCAATCCCTCCGGCCAAGATCGGTACATGAGAACATAAGAAATAGGAGCAGGATTTGGCCATGCGGCCCTCGATCCTGCTCCGCCATTCAGTAAGATCATTGCTGATCCTTTACCTCAACTGAAAATTACCGACCTAGCCCCATATAGAATGATTTCTGTAATGTACAATCCATCTCGGTTAGGGATGTACTCAACGACTGAACAGCCACAGCCTTCTGCCGCGGAGAATTACAAAGATACCCAACCATGAGAATGAAGCAATTTCTCCTCATCCCAATCCTAAATGGCCGGCCCCTTATTCTGAATCTTTGACCCCTAGATCGGGGCTCCACAGCCAGGGTAAACAGCCTCTCAGCATCCGCCCAGTCAAGCCCTGAAAGAATGTATATATTCTTCCTTCGTAAAGTCTGCTGATTTCATTTCACCACAGAAAACAATGTTTAACTGGATGGACAAGCAGTAGGTAATAAAATGCAGCCGCAGATTTATTCGCCAACCACATTCTCTGACACACACACGCCTTATAAAAGGACAAAAGCAGCACAGGAGAGTAAAGTCGATTTGAATCCCGTTGGTAGTGTCGAATTGCCTCAACGTGACCAAACGCCATATGAACCAACAATTTGAATCAGACATTGCACTTCATTTCAGTCTCAAAACGTTAAGCGATCAAACACTGCAAACCGCACGCAAAAAGAAAAGCACAAGGCCCGTGCGAGTCACTAAACCGCATTCAAAAACAGCAATCAAATCAGCTTGCGTCAAAGAATTTCTGATTAGAAATTCATACCTCTAGCATTTGGCTGAAAACAAGAGATTTCAGGGGCTGGTCGCTTCTCGGCCACCGCGCCAGCGACAGGAACAAGTCAGCCGCTCACAGCCGAGTCCTCCAAAGTATTGCAGCTGATTGTGATGGAGCAGTTCAATCCTCAGGCCCTAATTGGACACATTCAATGGGGGCGTTCTCGCGCCGTTCTATTTGATTGGTTGGTTGTTGTCACGTGAATAGGGTGCAGGGCGATGCATGGAAGCTGAAGTTGTCTGGCAATTGTAATTGTTTCAAGCATTCCGTTCTAATCCATGCAAGTGTAAAACTGAGGAAAGTGTGGAAAAGTGTTTTCAGAATGGATTATCTGCTGTGGCCGATTTCCCTGCTGGATTTTCGTGGCAACAACGCTGCACTTGGAATATTGGTATAAGGGAAGTAGAATATCCAGGCTGCCTGGCAGAAGACTGATCGATGATGCGATTGTTCCCATTGGAAGCAGGAAGGCAGCAGCAGTATGCTCACCACTGTTCATTTCACGGAATCAAAGACTCCATTTTATACAATAGATAAATTTGCAAAAATTAAGAGCTGCTTTTCTCTTTCGGTGGGCTCGAACCACCAACCTTTCAATTAACAGGCGAATGCGCTGGCCCATTGTGCCACAGAGACAGATAAGAAAAGCTTTGCAACTGGAGTTATTCCACAGGAACCCAAGTGTTTATGTACCAGAGCGTTCACAGCAGAGGGACCGATTTCGCAGCAAATGATAGTTGCGTGGGTCCAACCCACGGTCGGGGTAGTCGTGGCCGGGTGGTTAAAGCAATGGAATAGTAATCTATTTGGGGTTTGCCTGCGCAGGTTCGAATTATGTTAACGAAGACGTCGTCCCAAATGATCCGTTTTCACTTAATTTTAACTGCTGCCTTTCGGTTCCTGTGCCGAGATTCAAAGCCACAATCAGACAACGATTCAAGCAGACAGTATAACAAGCAGGTCACCCCATTATGACATCACGTCATTAAGAGGGGCCTAGGCGACAGGAGAAATACTACATTGTTTAATGCTCTTGAAAACGTGAAAGCAATTTTAACCGTCGAAAATATTTATTTTGCAACCCATTGAAGAAAATGCACGTCGTCCGCGCAGCCATCTTCCAGCTGAAACTGCTTCCTACTGTGATGCTTATTTAATGAACTAAGCCAGACGAGGCACAGTTTTCAATCCCGCCGGCCAAGATCGGTACATGAGAACATAAGAAATAGGAGCAGGATTTGGCCATGCGGCCCTCGATCATGCTCCGCCATTGAGTAAGATCATTGCTGATCCTCTACCTCAACTGAAAATTGCCGACCTAGCACCATATAGAATGATTTCTGTAATGTACCATCCATCTCGGTTAGGAATGTACTCAACGACTGAACAGCCACAGCCTTCTGCGGCGGAGAATTACAATGATACCCAACCATGAGAATGAAGCAATTTCTCCTCATCTCAATCCTAAATGGCCGGCCCCTTATTCTGAATCTTTGACCCCTAGTTCGGGGCTCCACAGCCAGGGTAAACAGCCTCTCAGCATCCGCCCAGTCAAGCCCTGAAAGAATGTATATATTCTTCCTTCGTAAAGTCTGCTGATTTCATTTCACCACAGAAAACAATGTTTAACTGGATGGACAAGCAGTAGGTAATAAAATGCAGCCGCAGATTTATCCGCCAACCACATTCTCTGACACACACACGCCTTATAAAAGGAATAAAGCAGCACACGAGAGAAAAGGCGATTTGAATCCCGATCGTAGTGTCGAATTGCCTCAATATGACCGAACGCCATATGAAGCAACAATTTGAATCAGACATTGCACTTCATTTCAGTCTCAATACGTTAAGCGTTCACACACTGCAAACCGCACGCAACAAGAAAAGATCAAGGCCCGTGCGAGGCACTAAACCGCATTCAAAAACAGCAGCCAAATCAGCTCGCGTCAAAGAATTTCTGATTAGAAATTCATACCTCTATCATTTGGCTGAAAACAAGAGATTGCAGGGGCTGCTCGCTTCTCGGCCGCGGCGGCAGCGACAGGAAGAAGCTATCCGCTCACAGCCGAGTCCTCTAACCTACTGGAGCTGCTTGTGACGGATCAGATAAATCCTCAGGCCCTGGTTGGGCATATTCAATGGTGGAGTTCTCGCGCCGCTCTATGTGATTGGTTGGTTCTTGTCACGCGTTCCGGGTGCGGGGGCGATGCAAGGAAGCTGAAGTTGTCTGGCAATTGTAATTGTTTCAAGCTTTCCGTTCTAATCCATTTAAGTGTAAAACTGAGGAAAGAGTAGAAAATGGTTTTCAGAATGGAATAACTACTGTGGCCGATTTCCCTGCTGGATTTTCATGCAAGAACGATGCACTTGGAATATTGGAATAAGGGAAATAGAATATCCAGGCAGAAGACTGATCGATGAACCGATTGCTCCCATTGGAAGCAGGAAGGCAGCAGCATTATGCACACCACTGTTCCTTTCATGGAATCTAAGACTCCATTTTTATACAATAGATATGCTTGCAAAAATTATAAGCTACTCACGTCCCTGGGTGGTCTCGATTTCGCAGCAAATGAGAAGCTGCGTGGGCCCAGTGCACCGTCGGGGAACTCGTGGCATAATGTTTAAGACGATGGAATAGTAATCCATTGGGTATTTCCCGCGAAGGTTCCAATCCTGCCGACTACGGCAACGAGGACGTCGTCCTAGATGATCTGTTATTATTAATTTGAACTGCTGCCTTTCGGTTCCTGTGCCGAGACGCATTCAAGCAGAAAGTAAAACAAGCATTTTATCCCATTATTACGTCACGGCATCACGAGAGGCCTGGGCGACAGGACAAATAATACATTGTTTAAAGCTCTTGAAACCGTAAAAGCAATTTTAACCGTCGAAAATGTTTATTTAGCAACCCATTGAAAAAAATGCACAACGTCGGCGCAGCCATCTTCCAGTTGATGCTGCTTCCTACTGCGATGCTTATTTAACGAACTAAGCCAGACCGGCCACAGTTCGCAACCCTGCTGGCCAAGATCGGTACATGAGTACATCTGAAATAGCAGCAGGATTTGGCCATGCGGCCCTCGAGCCTGCTCCGCCATTCAATATGATCACGACTGATCCGCTACCTGAACTGAAAATTACCGACCCAGCCCCATATACATTGATTTCAGTAATGTCCAAATCCTTCTCGGTTAGGAATGCACTCAACGACTGAACAGCCACAACCCTCTGCGGTAGAGAATTATAAAGTTTCAGAACCCTTAGAATGAAGCAATTTCTCGTCATCTCAGTCCTAAATGTCCGGCCCCTTATTCCGAAACTTTGACCCCCAGTTCTGGACTCCAAAGCCAGGGTAAACAGCCTCACAGCGCCCGCCAAGTCAAGCCCTGAACTAATTTATATGTTCTTCCTTTGTACAATCTGCTGATTTCATTTCACCACGGAAAATAATGTTTAACTGGGTGGACACTGTTGGATTGCAAAATTACGCCTGTGAGCCGAAGCTTGAATCCTCCAGTCTCTAACACATAAACCATTAGGCTGTAATATTAGAAATCATATTTAAAGGATGATTAGCTTTACATTATTGAGAGATATAGGTAGTAAAAGCGTACATGTAGCATTTAGATAGCTGCAATGCATGATGGGATGCTTGACCGTTATATATTAACGCTTTTTATCTAGTACTGTAGAATAGCTGACCAAAGCAGCTTCGCCAGACTGCTTGATGCCACCCCACGTATCTCCAAACATTCTGGAACGTTGTTACCAGCTTTACAGAAGCAGTGTTCAACATAGCTTTCCCTTCAAAGAGGTAAGGAGAACTAGCCACAGAGTATATGGCTTTTTGATTTGTTTGCTCCATGGTTAGGGGAGACACATGTCACTTTTGGAGCTACAATCCTTCAGGCCCTAGCTCCTACTGTAGAATTGGGTTTTACAACATTTATAAGAGAAGTCCCTAAAATCCCACAACAAGTTGTGGCCACCAAGTTAACACAAAATGGAATCAGCCTTTTCTGAGTCAATCCTTGCTTCAAACATCTTATCTCGCTTTGGAATGTTTGCTCGAAGCTCGAGCTGACATTGATTATCACAACAAGCTTTTCTCGAGAGATTAAAGAAGTAACTGCACATCTCCAGGATTAGCACAATTACACCAGGGGTGATAAGCATGGTTGCGGCCTTGCTGAAAGCTACTTTGTGGAGTCTCAATGTCTGGAAACTATGCTCTTACTGCTAAAAAGTAACTACAACTAGTGTGAGATGTTTAGTGTCACACGACACCTCAAGGCGGGCCCTGACAGTTGAGTGACAACCGCATCATCCAATAAGAGAGTAACTGTAGTGACACTGATTGTATGTGTACGCCCACATTTTGTAACCGGTGGGTGTTGCCCATTTAAAGGTATAAATATGCTTGTATTGCAGCTTTTCTTTTTCGAGTGAGCTGCGAGCTTGAGGAAGCTCGTCTCCCTCCCTTTGTGCACATGGCCTCCCGGTCGTTTTCTAGTAAACTTTAATTTTATCAGCAGTTCCGTCTCCCCGTCTGGTTTTGCTCCAAAAATTAGTGTCTAACAGTTGGTTTCAGAAGTGGGATACTGTGCTTCGGGTAGGACGCTCAAACGGGTCCTGTATTGAAGGGTGGAGTTTGATGTAGTGCGTTCGGCCCTGTGCTCGGGACAGGGAGGTTTTCTGTATAAAGCCCTTGTGGGCAACGTCTGTAGCCTATGGAATTGAGATGCGTGTCTCGGCAGAAAGGGGATAGGCTCGCCATTAGAGACAAGGTTTGGCGGAAGCACCTGCCACAGTATTAAAATTATTCACATAGTTAAATTATTCCTCACGGAGACCACGGGTTGACGGAATAGACTAGACCTGAATGTGTATTCCTGATTTAGAGTCTAAGGTAATACGTTTGTGCCGATTAAAGTATAAGATTAGTGTGAAGTAAGCAAGTTAAAGTATAAGATAGAGCATAAGGATATACGTAACGATTGACATGGGTGATGAGGGGGAAACCTTTTCACCGGACGTTCCAGCTATGGCCACCAGTGTCACTGTTGTTAAACGGGTCCAAGAGGCTAATTTAAAATACCAAAGTGAAATGATCAGGAATGGCTGGAAAGAATCGAGTCCGGTAGCTGATCACATAACCGACTCAGAATTTCCCACTATAGTTCAAAACATCCAAATAAGTGGGGCTAGTGGAGAAAGCGCGATCCTCCAACAGATTTTTCCGATTCCTCTGCAATTATCCCCAGGAAGCCGTAGCTGGTGGGTCAGTCTTTGGGTAGGTCCCAACAGCGAGTGCCTGACTTTAGGTATAGATGTCCTGCACCAGATAGAGGCAAAGTTGCTGCTAAGTGTCCACCTATTGGATGTGCGGGGGCCGGGTGGGGGATGTCCCTTCCAGGAATATAAAGCCCGAAAATGCAGAGTACAAGCCCCCCGCCCGGTTAAATGCGCGTGATCTGAGGAAGGACCATGGGGGAGGGTTTGTGAGACTTACCCTCTCACATGGGCGGAGGAAGGACCATGGGAGAGAGTTTGTAAGACTTACCCTCTCACATGGGCGGAAGAAGGACCATGGGGGAGAGTTTGTGAGACTTGCCCTCTCACATGGGTGGAGGAAGGACCATGGGGGAGAGTTTGTAATACTTACCCTCTCACATGGGCGGAGGAAGGACCATGGGGGAGAGTTTGTAAGGCTTACCCTCTCACATGGGCGGAGGAAGGACCATGGGGGAGAGTTTGTGAGACTTACCGTCTCACATGGGTGGAAGAAGGACCATGGGGGAGAGTTTGTGAGACTTACCCTCTCACATGGGCGGAGGAAGGACCATGGGGGAGAGTTTGTAAGACTTACCCTCTCACATGGGCGGAGGAAGGACCATGGGTGAGAGTTAGTGAGATATACCCTCTCACATTGGCGGAGGCAGGACCATGGGAGAGAGTTTGTGAGACTTACCCTCTCACATGGGCGAAGGAAGGGCCATGGGGGATAGGTGTGAGACTTACCCTCTCACATGGGCGGAGGAAGGAACATGGGGGAGAGTTTGTGAGACTTACCCTCTCACATGGGCGAAGGAAGGACCATCGGGGAGAGTTTGTGAGACTTACCCTCTCACTTGGGCGGAGGAAGGAACACGGGGGAGAATTTGTGATACATACCCTTTCACATGGGCGGAGGAAGGACCATGGGGGTGAGTTTCTGAGACTTACCCTCTCACATGGGCAGAGGAAGGACCATGGGGGAGAGTTTGTGAGACTTACCCTCTCACATGGGCAGAGGAAGGACCACGGGGGAGAGTTTGTGAGACTTACCCTCTCACATGGGCGGAGGAAGGACCATGGGTGAGAGATTCTGAGACTTAACCTCTCACATGAGCGGTGGAAGGACCACGTGGGAGTGTTTTTGAGACTTACCCTCTCACATGGGCGGAGGAAGGACCATGGGGGAGAGTTTTTGAGACTTAGCTTCTCACATGGGCGAAGGAAGGACCATGGGGGAGAGTTTGAGATGCTTACCCTCTCACATGGGCGGTGGAAGGACTATGGGGGAGATTTTGTGAGACGTACTCTCACACATTGGCCACCCACAAATTAAACTGTGGCAGAGCGGAGATGGACCCAGTTAGCGTCCACAGTCCCTACCTCGAGTCCCACCGACAATACCCCCTCCGATCAGAAGCTCAATGGGCTGTTGAGTCTATAGTAGTAGACTTATTAGAAACCGGTGTAGTGACTTAAGACCTGCTCCCAGACTAAGTCCCTGCTATGGCCAGTGCAGAAACCGGATGGATCCTGGAGAATGACCGTTGATTAAAAGGCACTGAATCGGGAACCTCCTAAGCTCCATGCCTTAGTGGCAAAACCCACCACTATTTTAAACGGCCTCCTACCCAACCCTGTCCATATTCACGGCACTGGACATCCAAAAAGGATTTAGGACATGTCCTTTGGATCCCGAATCCCAAGAGCGCTTTTCTTTCACTGTCTGATCCACCCAGTATATTTGGACACGGTTGCCTCAGGGATTTCACAATGCCTCTGCTATTTTTCACGAGAGACCGGAGAAGGCTCTACAGCCAGCATAAACAGATAGCCGAATGCAAGCTTCCGCCTGTCTTCAATATGTTGATGACATTCTCATAGGTAGTCCCTCGGCCTCAGCTCATCTGGACGCCCTGACGTGTGTCCTGGAGACTTTAGTTCCTGGGGTGTTCAAACTGAATCAGATCAAAGCTCAGATTGGGCTTCCTAGGATTACCTACCTTGGTCAGATCATCTCCCCAGAGGGTAGGACTCTGACCCCCAAAAGGATTCAAGCACTCATTGGGCAGTCTGTCCTGATGGGCAGTAGTAGGCCCATCAGGACAGAACCTCGCCCAACGGGCTTGGGGATGGGTGGCGCCCAGCTGGCGGAAATCACCACCCTCACTGGAGCCCTTCAGTTGGCAGGAGGAACAACTACAAATATCAAACAGACAGCCAATATGCCTGCTCTGCCGTCCACGATTACTCCCGCCAGTGACAGCAGCGGGGATATTTGACTACTTTAAGCAACACTATTAAACATGCTTCGCGATCATGGAACTCCTTCGGGCAGCAGATGGCCCCACGCAGGGGGTGATAGTAAAGAGTCAGGCCCCCCAGGCAGGGGAGTCGCCGGAAATCCAGGGTAATCGAGCAGCCGATTTGACCGCCCGACTGGCCGGGTTGGCTCTCCCTGTGATGGCCCTTAGTCCTAAGGAAGTAGTATGAACTGAAGAGACTTCTCTGGCCGGCGATTTACCGAACGATATGCTCCTAACCACGTAACTTTCCGAGTCCCCTGAGAATATACAGTTCTGCTTGCGTGAGGGAGCGTACAAAGACCCTAGTGGGTTTTGGCGTCACGAGACCCAGTACGTCGTTCCTACATTGATTCGACATGCCCTGATACAATCTTAGCACGAGCCCGCGTATTTGTGGGTGTATAAGTTATATTACATTATAGCTGACACCTGGTGGTGGCCCAGCATGGCCAGAGAGATCCACGAGTATGGGCGCCTAAGTCTATCTTGCCTCCAAACGGGAATCAAGGGTCACATATGTTTACGTATGGGGCACGCCCGGCGGCCCAGCGGACCTTGGACGCACTTACAAATGGATTTCGCAGGACCGCGACCACCCAGCGGCGGGTATAACCATGTATTTTTAGTCATCGACCTTTTTACCCGTTGTGTCGAGGCCTTCCACACTAGGAGGAATACAGCCGAAGCAGCTGCGAAAATCCTAGTGATGGAAGTCCTTCCCTGATGCGGGGTGCCTTACCAGAGAGTGTGCGATCAGGGAACCTATTTGAGCGGCAAGGCCATGAAACATGCTTTAGCCCTCCTGGGGGTTCGACAACGGTTGCACATCCCTTACCATCCGCCATCCACAGGAATGGTGGAACGGATGAACCGTACTTTAAAACAGTCTGTGACTAAGGCCATGTTACAGACCGGAAAAGGGCGGCACGCAATCCTCCACGCCATTCTTTGCGGCACACGAGCCACGCCTGCCAAAGGCACTGGCTTAACCCCGTTAGATCTAATGACTGGACGAGCTATGGTGTTACCCCAAGACGCACTCCCTCAGGGTACGGGGGACACTTCCTAATTCGAGACAACTTTCCTGACATATCAACGCCTGATCAGTGAGGCCAATGAGGCCAACCACTTTTGGGTTCAACACTTACAGGAGGCACATGATGCCAAAAGACAAAGGGGAATTTGGGAAGCGCCCCCTCGGGTAGGACAGTGGGTGATGTTAAAGCAATCGGTTCGAGGTACCTTGGAGCTACGGTGGGATGGGACCTTCCATATCCTCCTAAGTACAGGAACCTCCGTTTGCCTACAGGAAAAATTGGATGTAAGATGGAGACACTGGGGCCAGATCAAGCCGTTGATGGAGCCCGGGAGAATATTTCCCCATCTCTTGGGGACCCTATGATTCAAAGGAAATAATAACGTGTATAACCTGTCTTTTCTCTCCTATATTTGATCAGGACCGCATTTTGAAGGAGTAATTCAATTCTTCGGGTTGCTATTTTACCTGACTCTTTCTTACAGATGTGTAGACCCGCCCTCATTACTGCCACCACTTCCGGGGCTGTCGACCTTTCTACAGTCCAGTTATTTGACTTAACCAGAGATCCTGCGATCTCTCACTACTATACGACTCTAACCTTCCTCGGAACTCATCCCTTGACTCTAGAGTTCCGATTATCTCCCTTTTCTGGTAAGACTACCGGACCCCTCGTTCTACATCCCAACAGAACTCTGAATCTTTTATTTACCCTACCCCGTGCAGAGGAGATAGACCGGTTGCGAGACACAGCTGCTCTTTGGGAACTGCTGGTGTCGGGACTGGAGGACTTTCCCGAGGGGATACCCGCCCCATTTTATAGGCCCTCCTGCCTCTGAAGGAGGACAGTGCAAACTGTCTTCACACATTCCCGTCCGACAGCTGCTAACCCTCACCGAATTTCGATAAGTCAGGTAAGTTACATTGAGCCACTGTCACAAGGCCACCTCCTCCGCCTCAACGGCACGTATGAAATAGCCTTAACCCCGCTCCGAGCCTTGTGCCCACGGCTAATAACAGGACAGACCGAAAGGGGGCTGGAGACAGACAGAGGGTCAGAGGGAGAGAGAGATAGAGGCTGCTATTTACAACAAGCTAGTGCCGAGATAGCTAAACGGACTGGACTCCTTATTCCTGGCGGTGGTATAGGATAACGATGGGATGGCTTATCTTGGGAATGATAGGGTTACTGATAAGCGAACAAACGACACCTACCACGGCGCTGTGGTTCTGCGTTGTCTGGCTGGGAGCCCCCTTTTTCTGTGAGATGGCCACTGGTCCACAGAAAACACACAAGGTGGTCTGTACCAGTAAAGTCACAGGAAGGAAGGACAGGATATGCTGCCAGAATTATATGGGGCGTTCGGACCCCTTATGTATGCCTACCCTAGAGAGATGTCAAACTTTCGGGATTACAGAACAATATGAGGAGCCCGGGCTACCACTTGTGATTGACTGCTACTGGAGTGTCCCCACCCACACCCCCACCCCCAGTGGGTTCCATGACACCATTCTCCATGGAGCGCGAGCCACTGACCTGCCCCCACATGAAGGAGGGACCTGCTAGTGGGCTGGTGTCCACCCGTACTGGGGATATATTGTAAGATAACGTGCATCATGAATTAGTGTCAGTCGTGCTGAACCTGGCCAGCACCACACTGCCTGCTTTGTGTTCACCAGAAACTCAACTTATACCAGTGCCTTCTAACACAGGTATTGAAACAAGGCTTGGATCGTACTAGAGGCAGACTCAGACAGAAAAGCCGGCGGGTATGGCGACGTAAGTGATCTTTAGTTAATGATGCAGCGACGGTCTTTAACACCGGCACATCGGTTGTTAACACCATTGATCCGGCTACCTTAGATCAGAACGTCCAGGATCAGGGTCCCCGCATTAAAGCCATCTTACAAAAGCAGAATATGAATGAGGACCAAGAGTTAAAGGAGGACCAGATATTAATCGTACACCTCCAGGATATAGCTAATGTATTAGAAAAACACGCGCAGACTATACATAAGTTAATTAAAGAGGAATACAATGCCTCACAGCAGGCAGCAGCAAACGGCGCTTGCAGCACATATGGGAATTGGAAGGTGGAGCAAAGCCGAGATAACTTGAAACAGATACAGGCGGGGGAGGCACCCCTGTGGATTACCAACAAACAGTTAAAAGGGACCCTGACTCATGGACGTGGGCCAGTACGGCCAAACGTCTCTTAAGTAGCCTCAATATGACAGTTTGTCAATTCCAAGCCATGGTACGGGTATACCCCACGCAGGTCGAAAGCAAACCAGACAGGGGGTGGCGGGTTCCTGGGTTTAGTTTTGGTCTTCCCGGTGATGACACCGGAGACACAAGGGCGGGAGGCATATCAGGTGCATAATATTGGTGTACTAAAAGATGGCATACATATATCTTTCCACAATATGTCACCTTACGCAGTGATGGTTAAGGGAAACCGGGTGGGTACCAAGCTGGAAGGATGTGTCACCAGACATGCCATCATCATGTGCCCGCATGCAATCAGCCAAAGCCCACTGTGGTTTCAATAACACAGGCATGGAGATTAACTGCACCATGGAGGCATTGGACGCAGGCTCAAAGCCCACCCAGGTGGTAAATGCCGGTAAAGGCGAATACTGTGTAACGAACAGCTTGGAGACGTTTGAATATGTCAATCTAACTTCCGACATCCCCAGTCCAGAGTTCTGCATCACACCAGCAGTTCCGGTACGGAATGGACACGAGTAGTTGCTGGACATACACCAGTTTAATATTACCTCTCTTCAAGTGTCTGAAGACATCAAGTATGGATTATGGAACTACATCAACACATTTGAGTATCCTATACCTCTAAGGTCCGAACACCATTGGCAGTTACGAAAGGAGATACGGCTCTCCCAAAAGTTCGACTACACTCTGCAACAACGGAACACGGATTTGAAGAAAGACATTGACGCGATCAAGGTGTCCACATGAGTGGATGACATTTGGAACTAAATATACAGATCCAGCCATGGATCCGACTGATTTCACATGAATTGTCGTGGTGTAGTTAGTAATTGTCCTGGCCTTGTTAGGTATGACATGCAGGAAATGTAAACGGCCTCGGGCGAAACAAATTGCAAAACAAATGGTTAAAAATGTTAATGCTTGTACTGCTCCTACTCCAAGCGTTTCAGATGATGACTTTAACAAGTTGTTGGAAAAATCATGTGTATGAATAATGAAGCAATCGTATAATGAATCAGGGAATGCATAAGTATTAACTTTACTGATCTGATGCATATCTTGTTCCTCGACGGGTGGACACCCCGACAGATTCACACCAGACCATATGCAACAAATGTGCGGCCTACCTGGAATTGCCAAAGTCCTTGGGGGTAGGGGGGAGTAAAGAACAAATTGGGGGGGTTACAGGAAAACCGTCATCATTCGTGCTATTTGAACTGGGAAAACGTATATGCGTTTCTGACATACTATAAACCCACCAGCTTATCACACTATCGTAGCGTAGAGAGCACAACCTCCAATCCCGCTTTAAGGGTCCTTTACTGGGGTTGGAAGGGGGGACTGAAAGGTCCAGCTTCGTCCTAATGAATTCTGGGATACTTGACTATGTTAATCCCCTATTTACCCATAGTGTAGGTTTAGCTGACTGAAGCACATTGGCAGACTGCAAGACACCATTTACTTATCAAAGTTCGGAATGTTTTTGTTCACAGCCTCAGTAGAGCCATTGTCTAAACACGGCCTGTCCTCCCAGGAGAGAAGGGTACAATTACCAACGAACATTGTTCCAATCACAGGGTACATGAATCACTGCGGCCTGTTAGCCATTCTGCTTGTTCGACAGTTCAGGATAAAATATATTTTCTCAAATTATACTCCATGCCGACAACGGGATGTGTGGAGTAGGATGAAACAACTAACATCTGTGACTGGCATGGTCAGAGGGTACCCGAGTTCAAGGGGTGGGCCCGACTGTTGAGTGACTAACCACACAAACCAATAAAGAGTAACTGCTGTGAAACTGTTTGTACGTGTACGCACCCATTCTGTAGTAGGTGGGCATTGCTTATAGAATTGTATAACATGAATGAACTGCTACTTGTCCCTCGAGAGTGCACCCGTACCTTGAGGAAGCTGGATGGCTCTCCCTTTTGAACTTGCCCTCAATTCTGTCTTAGTCTGGGGTTTCGCCAAATTCGAATCTAACACCACTGCAGTGTGCTATTGCACTACAACTGTCGATAATATTGCACTGAATTTCCATTGCAATGCTCTATTGCATTGCAAATTCCTATTATATTGCAAGTGAAATTACATTGCAATGTTTTCTTCATTGCAAATGACGATCGTATTGCAAGGCGATATTCCATTTCAATGTTCTATTATATTGCAAATGTTATTGTATTGTAAAGTCATGTTCCATTTCAATGTCCGATTGAATTGCAAATGACATTCATATTGCAATCTGATATTCCATTGCAATGTTCCATTTCACAGCAACGACTATTCTGTTACAAAGAAATATTCTATTGCAATGTTCTATTGCATTGCAAATGACGATTGTTTTGCAGTGAAATTCCATTGCAATATTCTGTTGCAGTGCGAATGACTACTATGATGCCAACTGCAATTCCATTGCAAGGTGCTATTGCATTGCAAATGAATATAATATTGCAAGTTAATATTCCATTGCAATATCTATTGCATTGCATATAAATATTATATTGGAAAGTGATATTTCATTGCCATGTTCTATTGCATTGCAAATGACGACCATATTACAAAGTGATATTACATTGCAATGTTCTGTTGCATTGCAAATGACTATTATATTGCAAAGCGATATTCCATTGCAATGTCCTACTGCATTGCAACTGACGATCATATTGCAGAGCGATATTCCATTGCAATGTGCAATTGCATTGCAAATGACTATTTATTGCAAAGTGATATTCCACTGCATCATTCCATTGCATTGCAAATGACTATTATATTGCAGTGATATTCCATTGTAATCTGCAATTGCATTGCAAATGAGATCTATATTGCAAAGTGAAGTGCCATTGCAATATTCTATGGCATTGCTAATGACTATTATATTGCAAACTGATATTCCATTGCAATGTTCCATTGCATTGCAATACCTATTATATTGCAAATTGATATGCCATTGCATTGTTCTATTGCACTGCAACTTATGAAAGTATTGTAATGAAATGCCATTGCAATGTTTATTGCATTGTAAATTTCTATTATATTGCAAAGTGATATTCCACTGCAAAGTCCTATTGCATTGCAAATGATGATCATATTACAAAGCGACATTCCATTACAATGTTCTATATGCATTGCAAATGACGATCTTATTGGCAGTCGATTATCCATTTCAACGTGCTATTGCATTTCAAATGTGTATCCTATTTCGAGGTAATATTCCACTGCAATGTTCTATTACATTGCAAATGACTATTGTATTGCAAACTGATATTCGATTGCAATGCACTAGTACATTGCACATGACTGTTATATTGCAAACTGATATTCCATTGCAATACTCCATTGCATTGCAATGACTATTATATTGCAAAGTCATATTCCATGGCAATTTTTGTTTGCATTGCAAATTACGATTATATTTCAAAGTGATATTCCATTGCAATGTTCTATTGCATTGCAAATGACGATTATATTGC
Source organism: Somniosus microcephalus (assembly GCF_052327205.1). NCBI lineage: Eukaryota > Metazoa > Chordata > Chondrichthyes > Squaliformes > Somniosidae > Somniosus > Somniosus microcephalus. The sequence goes on from NW_028225183.1 coordinate 43,362,284, forward strand.
AGTGTTAATCCATTACAATGTTCTGTTGCATTGCAAATGACTTCTATGTTGCAAAATGCTATTCCATTGCTAAGTCCTATTGCATTGCAAATGGATATAATATTTCAAGTTAAAATTCCATTACAATGTTCTATTGCAATTCAAATGACAATTATAGTGTAAAGTTATTCTCCATTGCAATGTGCTATTGCATTTCAAATTACTCTTATTTTGCAACGCGCTAATCCATCTCAATGTTCTACTGCATTGCCATGGACGATCATATTGAAATGCGATATTATATTGCAATGTGATATTGTTCTGCAAATAACTATTATATTGTAAGTTAATAGTCCATTGCAATGTCATATTGCATTGCAAATGACTATTATATTGCAAAGTGATATTCCATTGCAATGTGCTATTGCATTGCAAATGACAATTATATTGCAAAGTGATATTCCATTGCAATGTTCTACTGCATAGCAAATGATGATCTTATTCCACAATCGATATTCCACTGCAAAGTTCTATTGCATTGCAAATTACGATCTTATTACAAAGCGATATTCCATTGCAATGTTCCATTGCATTGCAATGACTATTTTATTACATAGTAATATTCCATTGCAATGTTACATTGCATTGCCATGAGTATTATATCGCAAAGTGATATTCTATTGCAATGTGCTATTGCATTGCAAACGACAATTATTTTGCAAAGTGATATTCCATTGCAATGTTCTACTGCATTGCAAATGACGATCATATTGCAAAATCGATATTACACTGCAATGTTATATTGCATTGCAAATGACGATCTTATTACAAAGCGATATTCCATTGCAATGTTATATTGCATTGCAAATGACTATTATAACGCCAACTGAAATTGCAGCACAATGTTCCATTGCATTGCGATGACTATTATATTATAAAAGTAACATTCCATTGCAATGTTCCATTGCATTGCCAAGAGCATTATATTACAAAGTCATATTCCATGGCAATAATTTATTGCATTGCAAATGTCAATTATATTGCAAAGTGATATTACATTGCAATGTAGTATGGCATTGCAAATGGCGATGATATTGCAGTGATATTGCACTGCAATGTGCAATTGCATTGCAAATGGCTGCTACAATGCAAAGTGTGGTTCAGCTGTAAAGTCCTATTGCATTGCAAATGATGATCAGAAGGCAAAGCGATATTCCATTGTAATTTTCTATTACATTGCAAATTACCATTATATTGCAAAGTGAAGTTCCATTGCAATGTTCCATTGCATTGCAACGACTATTATATTGCAAAATTATATTCCATTGCATTGTTTGATGGCATTGCAAATGTATGTTAATTGCAAAGTGATATTCCATTGATATGTTCTTTTGCATTGCAAATGACGATTATATTGCAGTGATAAACCATTACAAATGTATGTTAATTGCAAAGTGATATTCCATTGAAATAGCTTCATCAACTCTTGGACACCAACGCCCCTCCGGTACCTTCTTACCCTTCACTTTCCTCTGACCCCCCTTCTCCCAATCTCACCCCTGCCACTTTTTCACTATCCACTCTGACTTTCCACACTCTGACCCCGTACGATCAGTCCTGAGCAAAGGCCTGAGCTTCATTCCCTTATGCCCCCACCTCAAAGAATTTCGAGCTCGGCACGATGTTGAGATCTTTTTATGCCGCCTTCGTCTCCATGCCCACTTCTCTGGCCAGGAGTCTTCCCCCGCATGACTGACCCTTTCTCCCACTTGCAGAATTCCCATTCTCCCTGGACCCCTCCCCCTGGCCTCTTACCCTCTCTAGATCTTTTCATCGCTAACTGCTGCCGTGACATCGGCCATCTCCATTTCTCTGCTCCCCTCACTCACTCCAACCTACCTCCCTCTGAACTTGCAGCACTTCATTCTCTTAGATCCAACCCTGGCATTGTCATTAAACCCACTGACAAGGGTGGTGCTGTTGCTTTTTGGTGAACTGACCTCTACCTACCGGAAGCTGAACGCCAACTCTCCGAAACCTCTTCCAACCTTCACCTGGACCATGACCTCACTACCGAACACCAAACTACCGTTTCCAAGACTGTCACTGACCTCATCTCCTCTGGAAATCTTCCCCCCGCGGCCACCAACCTCATAGTTTCCCAACACCGCACAGCTCACTTCTACCTCCTTCCCAAGATCCACAAACAGGACTGCCCTGGTAGACCCATCATTTCAGCCTGTTCTTGCCCCACGGAACATATCCCTTCCTATCTCGAATGTATCTTTTCTCCCCTTGTCCAGTCTCTTCCCACTTACATCCGCAACTCTTTGGACACCCTCCACCACTTTAACAGTTTCCAGTTTCCTGGCCCCAACCGCTTCCTTTTCACCATGGACATACTGTCCCTCTACACCTCCATCCCCCACCAGAATGGCCTGAGGGCACTCAGCTTCTTCCTTGAACAGAGTCCCGACCAGTCCCCATCCACCACCACCCTCCTCCGCCTGGCTGAAATTGTACTCACATTCAACAACTTCTCCTTTAACTCCACTCATTTCCTCCAAATCAAAGGTTTTGCTATGGGTACCTGCTTGTGGCCTAGCTATGCCTGCCTTTTCATGGGATATGTGGAACACACTTTCTTCCAGTTCTACTCAGGTCCCCTCCCTCACCTCTTTTTCTGATACATTGATGACTGTATCAGCGTCGCTTCCTGCTCTCGCCCCGAACGAGACAATTTCATTCACTTTGCCTCCAATTTCCACACTTCCCTCACCTTCACATGGTCCATCTCTGACTCTTCCCTTCCCTTCCTTGACTTCCCCGTCTCCATTTCTTGGGATAGGTTATCGACCAATATTCACTACAAGCCCACTGACTCCCACAACTACCTGGACTACATATCCTCCCACCTGCCTCCTGTCAGGACTCTATTCCATTCTCCCAGTTTCTCCATCTCCGTCGTATCTGCGCCGACGATGCCACCTTCAACACCAGTGCTTCTGACATGTCTTCCTTTTTCCTCAACCGAGGATTCCCCCCTACCTGGTTGACACGGCCATCGACCGTGTCTGTTCTATCTCCCGCACTTCGGCCCTCACCCCTGCCCCTCCCTCCTGGAACCACGATAGTGTTCCCCTTGTCCTCACCTGTCACCCCACCTGCCTCCACATTTAGCGGATCATCCTCCGCCATTTCCGTTACCTCCAAAGTGATCACACCACCAAATGCAACTTTCCCTGCCCTCCCCTTTCAGCATTCCGTAGGGACCACTCCCTCTGAGACAACCTAGTCCACTCCTCTATCACCCCCAACAGCCCTTCCCCTTCGCCTGGCACCTTCCCGTGCAAGCACAGGAGAAGTAACACCTGCCCCTATACCTCCCCCCTTCCCACTGTCCAGGGCCCCAAACACCCCTTCCAGGTGAAACAGAGATTTACTTGTACTTCTTGCAAACTAGTATACTGTATTCGCTGCTAACGATGCAGTCTCCTCTACATAGAAGATAGGAGCAGGAGTAGGCCATTCAGCCCTTTGATCCTGGGGAGACCAAACGCAGATTGGGTGACCGCTATGCGGAACACCTCCATTTAGACCATAAGGGTGCCCCCGAGCTTCCGGTCACCTGTTATTTTAAATCACCACTCCATTCCCACTCAGACCTCACCGTCCTTGGCCTCTTGCATTGTTCCATGGAAGCTCAATGTAAACTCAAAGAACAGCACCTCATCTTCCGATTGGGCACTTTGCAGCTTTCCGGACTCAATATCGAGTTCAACAATTTCAGATCATAACCTCTGCCTCAATTACATTTTTACTTATATTTTTATTCCACCCCTTTGTTTTGGGTTTTCCGTCCCCCCACTTTCGTTTTTTTTCTCTATTTCATTGCAAATTACTATTATATTGCAAACTTATATTCCATATCAATGTTCTATTGCATTGCAAATGAGAAATATATTGCAGTGATAATCCATTACAACGTTCTATTGCACTGCAAATGATGATCTTATTAAAGAGTGATGTTACATTCCAATGTTCTATTGCATTGCAAATGACGATTATATTGCAAATTGATACTCCATTGCAATGTTCTATTGCATTGCAAATGTCAATTATATTGCAACGTGGTATTCCATTGCAATGTGCTATTCCATTGCAAATGACTATCATATTGCAAAGTGATATTCCATTGAAATGTGCTATTTCATTGCAAATTACTATTATATTGGGGAGGAGGGGACCTGTACCAAGGGGACGGTCTACACCTGAACTGTGAGGGAGCCGATGTCCTCGGGGTAATATTTTCTAGGGCGGTTCGGGAGGATTTAAACTAATTTGGCAGGGGGATGGGAACCTAGGTAGTGGAAAAGAAGGAAGTCATATGAAGTCAGAAATAGATGGTAGAAAGGTGAGAAGCAATAACCAAAGGAGAGAAACACAAAGGGCCAAACTAACTCATAATGAGAGTGTGAAAAAAGCAAGCCTGAAGGCTTTGTATCTTAATGCTAGAAGCATTAGGAACAAGGTGGATGAATTAGTTGTGGAAATAGAGGTAAACAAGTATGATTTGATTGGGATTACAGAAACGTGGCTGCAGGGTGGGCAAGGCTGGGAACTTAACATCCAGGGATATACAATATTTAGGAAGGATCGGCAAAAAGGTAGGGGAGGTGGGGTAGCTTTGCTGGTAAAGGAGGGGATTAATGCAATGGAAAGGAAGGATATTAACTCGGATGAAACGGAATCTGTATGGGTAGAAATGAGAAATAGCAAGGGGAGGAAAACGTTAGTGGGTGTGATATATAGGCCTCCAAATAGTAATATGGAGGTGAGGGAAGGCATAAAAAGGGAAATTAGAGAAGCGTGCGATAAGAGCACAGCTGTCATCATGGGTGACTTTAATTTACATATTGATTGGGCTACCCAAATTAGTAAAAATTCTGAGGAGGAGGAATTCCTGGAATGTTTTCGGGACGGTTATCTGGACCAATATGTCGAGGAGCCGACTCGAGATCAGGCCATTTTAGACTGGGTATTGTGCAATGAGAAGGGACTTATCAGCAATCTTCTTGTACGAGGCCCCTTGGGTCAGAGCGATCATAATATGATCGAGCTCTCAGTCGAGATGGAGAGTGAGGAAATTGAATCAGAGACTAAGGTCCAGAACTTAAATAAAGGGAATTACGAGGGTCTGAGACGGGAATTGGGTAAGATTGATTGGGTGGTGTTTCTGGGGGGATTGACAGTAGAGAGACAATGGCAAGCATTCAAAGATAGAATGGAAGAATTCCAGAACATGTTTATACCGGTTTGGCATAAAAATAAACCTAAAAAGGTGACTCAACCGTGGATAACGAGGGAAATTAGGGACAGCATAAAATCAAAAAAAAGGGCATATCAACTGGCAAAAAAAAGCACCAGACCGGAAGATTGGGGGCAGTACAGGATACAGCAAAAGAGGACAAAGGGATTAATCAGGAAGGGGAAAATAGAATACGAAAGTAAACTTGCAGCAAACATAAAGACAGACTGCAAAAGCTTTTATCGGTATATCAGGAGGAAAAGACTGGTAAAATCCCAAGTCGGTCCCTTGCAGTCCGATTCGGGAGAATATATAATGGAGAATAAGGAAATGGCAGACCAATTAAACTCATACTTTGGTTCTGTATTCACAAAGGAGGACACAAATAACCTCCCAGGAATATCAGCAAACATGGGGACTAATGAGAGGGAGGAGCTGACAGAAATTAGTATCTCTAGGGATATGGTGTTGGGTAAGTTGAGGGGACTGAAGGCCGACAAATCCCCGGGGCCTGATAAACTACATCCTAGGGTACTTAAGGAGGTGGCCCTGGAGATAGCAGATGCTCTAAGGATCATCTTCCGGAACTCCATTGACTCGGGAACAGTACCCGTGGATTGGAGGGTAGCTAATGTTACCCCAATATTTAAAAAGGGGGGTAGAGAGAAAGCAGGGAATTATAGACCAGTAAGCCTTACATCGGTTGTGGGCAAAATGCTAGAGTCCATTATTAAGTATAAAATAGCGGAGCACTTGACAAATGGGGAAAGGATCGGACAGAGTCAACATGGATTTACAAAGGGTAAATCGTGTTTGACTAATCTGCTGGAATTTTTTGAAGAAGTAACTGGTAAAATAGATGGGGGAGAGCCAGTGGATGTGGTGTACCTTGACTTCCAGAAAGCCTTCGATAAGGTTCCACACAAAAGATTATCATGCAAAATTAAGGCTCATGGAATTGGGGGCAAAGTATTAACGTGGATAGAGAACTGGCTGGCGGATAGAAAACAGAGAGTTGGAATAAACGGCTCGTTTTCGGAGTGGCAGGCAGTGACCAGCGGGGTGCCGCAAGGATCTGTCCTGGGACCCCAGCTGTTCACAATATATATAAATGATCTGGATCAGGGAATTGGATGCAATATTTCCAAATTCGCTGACGACACTAAACTAGGAGGAGGGGTGGGCTCTGATGAGGATGTCAGGAGGCTACAGTGCGATTTGGACAGGTTGGGGGAATGGGCGGATACGTGGCAGATGCACTATAATGTGGATAAATGCGAGGTTATCCACTTTGGGGGTAAAAACAGGAGGGTAGATTATTATCTAAATGGCAATAGATTGGGAGATGGGGAAGTGCAGAGGGACCTGGGTGTTCTTGTGCACCAGTCACTGAAGGAGAGCATGCAGGTGCAACAGGTGATTAAGAAGGCAAATGGTATGTTGGCCTTCATATCAAGGGGGTTCGAGTATAGGAATAGGGATACCTTACTACAGCTGTACAAGGTGCTGGTGAGACCGCATCTGGAGTACTGTGTACAGTTTTGGTCGCCCCATCTGCGGAAGGATGTTCTTGCCATGGAAAGAGTGCAACGGCGATTCACCAGGCTGATACCTGGAATGGCGGGAATGACCTACGAAGAGAGATTAAATAGTTTGGGCTTGTACTCACTGGAGTTTAGAAGATTGAGAGGGGATCTCATCGAAACATATAAAATTATGGCAGGCCTGGACAGGCTGAATTCAGAGAGAATGTTTCCAATGGCCGGGGAGCACAGAACCAGGGGCCACAGTCTAAAAATAGCGGGCAAATCATTTAAAACAGAGATGAGGAAGAATTTCTTCACTCAAAGAGTGGTGAGCCTGTGGAATTCCCTGCCACAGAGGGCTGTGAAGGCTAATTCAATAAATATTTTCAAGAGAGAATTGGATATATTTCTGAAGGCTAAGGGGATTAAGGGTTACGGAGAAAAGGCGGGGACGGGGTACTGAACTGGTAAGATCAGCCATGATCTCATTGAATGGCGGAGCAGGCTCGAAGGGCCGAATGGCCTACTCCTGTTCCTATCTCTATGTATCTATGCATCTATGTATTCCACTGCAATGTTCTATTGCATTGCAAATGAGGATTATGTTGCAGTGATATTCCACTGCAATGAGCAATTGCAATGCAAATGACTGCTACAATGTAATGTTAGGAGTAATTGCAATATCTTATTGCATTGCAAATGATGATCAGAAGGCAAATCGATATTCCATAACAATGTGCCATTGCATTGCAAATGATGACCATATTGCAAAGCGATATTCCACTGCAATGTTCTATTGCATTGCTAATGACTATTATATTGCAAAATAATATTCTAGTGCAAAGATCCATTGCATTGCAATGACTATTATATTGCAAATTTTTATTTCATTGCAAAGCTCTATTGCATTGTAAATGACGATTATATTGCAACCTGCTATTCCATTGCAATGTTCCATTGCATTGCAATGACTATTATATTGCAAAGTGATACTCCATTACAATGTTCTAGTGCATTGCAATTGTCAATTATATAGCAATGTTTTATTCTATTGCAATGTGCTATTGCATTGCAGAAAAATTATATTGAAAAGTGATATTCCATTGCAATGTTATATTGCATTGCAAATTATTTTTGTATTGCAAAGTGATATTCCACTGTACTGTTCAATTGCATTGCAGATGACGATTATATTGTAGTGATGTTCCAAGCAATGTTCAAATAAATTGCAAATGACAGCAACAATGCAAAGTGAGGTCCAATTGTAAAGTCCTAATGCATTGCAAATGACGATGAGATGGCAAAGCGATATTCCATTGCAATTTTCTATTGTTTCCAAATGACTGGTACATTGCAAAGTTTTATTCCATTGCAATGTTAGATTGTATTGCAAATGCCAATTATATGGCAAACTGATATTCTGCTGCAATGTTGCATTGCATTGCAGTGACTATTATATTTCCAAATTTATATTGCATTGCAATATTCTATTGCTTTGCAAATTACTATTTTGTTGCAACGTTATATTTCATTGCAAAGTTCTATTTCCATGCAAATGATGATCATATTGCAAGGCGATATTCCATTTCAATATGTCATTGCATTGCAAATTATTATTATATTGCAAACTGGTATTCCTTTGCAATGTTCTATTGCATTGCAAATGAATATTATATTGCAAAGTGATATTCCATTGCAATGTGCTATTGCATTGCAAATGAATATTATATTGCAAGGTAATAAACCATTGAAATGCCAGATTGCATTGCAAATGATTATAATATTGCGAAGTGGTATTCAATTGCAATGTGCTATTGCTTTGCAAACGATTTATATTTAAAAGTGATATTCCACTGCATTGGCGTGGTGTATGTGCCTTTAAGAGCAATTATGGTGTATGTGCCTTTAAGAGCCCCAGGTGTGCGTAATGCCGGTAATTGCCACTTGGGCTATATAAGCCTGTGTATTGTGTATATCCTTTAGAAACCACCCCCAGACTTGCTTAGTAAATACCTATGAACCAACTCCTGTCTTCAGTGTCTTTATCTACACACGGACACTACAGTGGCAACGAAGTGGAAACGGACTTACCTGCAATTCGGCAGCACCTCAAGGACATCGATTCCTCTAGCGTCCAGAAGACTCAAGGAAGTAAGAGAAACTGTGGCTTCACTAGCTGGCCAACCTGCTGACAGGTACTGCGCTAATCCTTCCTGGGCATCAGGCTGGAGCTCCAGCGGCGGGCTCAACAGCTGAGACAGGCAGCAAAATCGGAGGCAAGCAATAAAGGACTGGAAGGGTGCACACGAGAGACAGCCGGCGCGGCAAGCAGGTCAGCGTTTAGACCTCCGTCGGGAACGACTCTCCAACAGTGAATAAACAGAAACCACAGTAAAACAGCGTTGTTATCGGTAGCAGTGGCGGGAAAGCGCGGGAAGCGCCATATCGTTGCTACAGAGAGAAAAAAAAAAGCGCGGGAAGCGCCATATCTTTTCTGAAATGCCTAAATCTGGTAATATTGAGGCTTTTGATGGTGAAATAGAAGATTGGACCACATACGTGGAAAGAGTAGAGGTTTATTGCACTGCAAATGGAATAACAGATGAAAAAAAGGCTTCAGTACTTCTGAACATAATGGGCGCGAAGACATATGGGCTGTTACGAAATTTAATCACTCCAGCCAAACCAAAGGACAAGACTTTTAAAGAAATTGTTGATACCCTGCAGGAGCATTTAAACCCAACACCGCTGCTGATAGCGGAACAATTCAAGTTCTTCAAGAGAAATCAACACAAGAATGAAAGTAACGCTGATTACCGAACCGAATTAAGAAAGCTATCAAAGTACTGCCAATTCGGAGCAAAACTATCGGATTATCTTCGAGACAAATTTGTTTGCGGTCTCTTAAGTGAACGAACACAAAAAAGACTGCTTTCTGAAAAATATTTAACATTGGACAAAGCTTTCACTATGGCTGTATCATACGAAGCAGCAGCAAAAGGAGCTGCAGAGATACAACAAGAGACACAGGACTTCGTCACCCTTAAAATGACAAGGAGTTCGGAAGATGTTATCGCTGCGGCAGATCCACCCATAACCAAAGGGACTGCTGGTTAAAGGGCAAAGCATGCAGGCAATGTCGTAAGATTGGACACATTGCACGGGTATGCCAATCTGGACAAAATAAATCCACTGACAGAAAACAAAAAATCAATAAAGAAAAGTACAGGAAGGTACAAATGATGACGGACAATAGCTCCGAAGACCAGAATAGCGATAGCGACTCCGGAAAAAGGAGACTAAGCTGTCTCAAATTATATAATGTACTTGCCAAAGAGGATTACCAAACCATTTGGGTTACCCTCACAATAGCAGGGTCCCCAGTTAAAATGGAGCTAGATACAGGATCAGCTCTAACCGTAATAAATCGACGAGATTACGAGAGGCTATTTTTGCATATACCTCTAAAAGACACATCCATTATCTTAAAAACATGTACGGGGCAGAAAGTCTACCCCAAAGGAAAAATAAGGGTGCCTGTGGTATACAACGGCAAAGAAATACAAAAGTTGTATTTATACATTCTACAAGATGGTGGTCCACCGTTGTTGGGACGTGAATGGATAAGGAAGATACGTTTAGACTGGCACACCATTCAGGCACTGACGGTGACCAGTAAGGAAAAAAACAATGATGACATCATACCTGAACCATTAAAAGACATCTTGGCCAACGCCAAAGAAGTGTTTCAATAGAAACTAGGAACCTTGAAAGGCATCACCGCCTCAATAAAAGTGGAAGATACAGCAATTCCAAATTTAAGCAATACGTCCGGCAGTCGAGGCAGAGCTGAAGAATTTGGAAAAGGCAGGCATTTTATCCAAAATAGATTGGAGTGAATGGGCAACACCCATCGTTCCAGTCATGAAAAAAACATTGAAAAATAACTCTGAGGAACAGAAAAACATTTGCACCTGTGGGGACTTTAAGGTGCCTGTAAACCCGGTCCTTCACACGGTACAGTATCCTCTTCCGAGGATAGAAGCTATTTTCGCCTCACTATCCGGAGGGAAACGTTTCACAAAAATTGACTTGGCACAGGCATATCTAAAGATGGAGGTTGAGGAGACCTCTAAAAATTATCTCACAATAAACACACACAAAGGCCTGTACCAGTACAATCGACTGGTTTTTGGAATAGCATCAGCTCCAGCTATCTGACAAAGAGTTATGGAGCAAGTCCTGCAAGGGATTCCGGGGACTCAATGCTACCTAGACGATATCCTTATAACAGGAGAAAACGACAACGAGCACCTTGCCAATTTGGAGCAGGTGCTCACTAGGCTGAAAGAACGGGGCCTACGAGCAAATTGCCCCAAGTGCGAATTTTTCCAAAATCAGATATCATATTGTGGCCACATAATTAATAAGGAAGGGTTGCATAACTCACCTGAAAAAAATTGAAGCAGATATAAAAGCCCCAGCACCTGAAAATGTTTCACAATTAAGGTCATTCCTGGGATTAATAAATTACTATCATAAATTTTTACCGAACTTATCAACTATTCTACACCCTCTTAATGATCTTCTACAGACAGGAGTGATTTGGAAATGGAACGAAGACTGTAAACGTGCCTTCCATAAATGTAAAGACTTAATCACATCCGAGAAAATTTTGGCTCATTACAGCGCATCAGTACCAATCAGACTGGCTTGCGATGCATCCCCTTATGGCATAGGAGCGGTATTGTCCCAAAGATTCCCTGATGGCTCGGAACGTCCGATAGCTTTTGCGTCACGCTCATTGAACTCAGCTGAGCGTAACTATGCCCAGATAGACAGGGAAGCACTCAGCCTGGTATGGGGAGTGAAGAAATTCAACCATTACCTACATGGACAAAAATTTACCTTGCTGACTAACCATCAACCCCTCATCTTCATATTCAACCCTAAAAAAGGTGTCCCCATTATGACGGCACAAAGACTACAGAGGTGGTCCCTTCTTCTAGGGGCACACCAATACAACATTGAATACAAAGGGTCAAAACAGCATGGGAATGCTGATGGTTTATCACGCCTACCTTTGCCAACAATAGAAGAGGCACCTACAGTAGACCCAGTAGAGATATTCCACTCTACCATAGTGGAATGTCTACCGGTGACAAATTCTGCCATTGAAAGGGAGACAAGAAATGACCCTACTCTCTCACGGGTCTATGATTTAACAGGGAAGGGATGGTCAGCACATGGCGAACCATTGTTGCCAGCATTCTCGCAAAGAAGAGAACAGCTGTCAGTGTGCCGAGGAACCTTGATGAGTGGATCCACAGTGGTGATTCCACCCAAACTCCAGGATAAAGTGCTAAAGGAGCTTCACGAGGGGCATCTGGGTGGAGTGAAAATGAAGAACCTAGCTAGGGCGTTTGTATGGTGGCCAGGTAACGATGGAGACATCGAAGACATGAACAAGAGCTGCCTAGGATGCCAGAAGGTCCAAAATGCTCCACCACAGGCCCCTCTACATCCATGGGAGTGGCCCTCATCTCCCTGGCAAAGGGTGCACATCGACTTTGCTGGTCCATTTATGGACTCAAAGTTCTTAATCGCAGTTGATGCACACTCCAAGTGGCCGGAGGTAATAAAGATGTCCTCCACCACCACGGAAAAAAACATCACAGTATTACGGACCATATTTGCCAGGAATGGGCTGCCGGAGCAGATTTGTTCTGATAATGGACCGCAATTTGTGTCAGAAGAATTCAGAAAGTTCTTAAAGAACAATGGGGTAAAGCACTACACGTCCGCCCCATACCATCCCGCCACCAATGGATTGGCTCAAAGGTTTGTCCAGACCTTCAAGAAGGCCATCAAGGCCATGGGTAATGAAGACATAAAACTTCAGCACAAGGTGGATAACTTCTTTTTTGCATATAGGAATACAACGCATATGGTTACTAACCAAACTCCCGCCATGATGTTCTACAATAGAAACCTAAGGTGCCGGCTGGATTTGGTGAAGCCCAACATCCGAAGGGACGTGGAGAACCAGCAGTTTCAGGGCATGAATGAAAGGCCAACTAGGGCCTTCCAGATAGGCCAACCGGTTTTGGCCCGGGACTACCGTACCAAGAAATGGCAGCCTGGAACTATCTGCACACGATTAGGACCACTGATGTATACCGTGGACATCGGAGACAGCATAATAAGGCGCCACGCTGACCAAATCATCAAGTCATCCGAAAAGGGACCACCTACACCACCACTCTATACATCTAACGATGAAGTAGAGATACCCATATCTTCCTCCGATCCAGTGATACTGGAGCCCGATGAACCCGACACTGGCCTTCAAGCTGAATCAGCCTTGCCAGAAGAACCTACTACACCACCAGAAACTACTACACCCCCGAGGCGTTATCCGGACCGAGTCAGGAAGCCTCCTGAGAGACTAACTTATAATTAATTAATACAGCAATGTATATTATTTTGCATATAACATGTAATTAATAATTACTTAATATATGATGTACTAGTTAGCTAGAAGGGGAGGAATTGTGGTGTATGTGCCTTTAAGAGCAATTATGGTGTATATGCCTTTAAGAGCCCCAGGTGTGCGTAATGCCGGTAATTGCCACTTGGGCTATATAAGCCTGTGTATTGTGTATATCCTTTAGAAACCCCCCCAGAATTGCTTAGTAAATACCTGTGAACCAACTCCTGTCTTCAGTGTCTTTATCTACACACGGACACTACAATTGTGCTGTTGCACTTCAAATGACTATTATATTGCAAGGTAATGCCATATTGCATTGCAAATGACTATTACATTGCAAAGTGATATCCCATTGCTATGTTCTATTGCAATGCAAAATATTAATATATTGCAAAGTGATAATCATTTGCAATGTTCCATTGCACTGCAATTGACGATCGTATTGAAAAACAATATTCCATTGGAATGCATACTACTATTACATTGCAACGTGATATTCTATTGCAATGTTCTATTGCATTGCAAATGACGAGCATATTGCAAAGTGATATTTCATTGCAATGTTCCATTGCATTGCAAATGGTGATCATATTGAAAAACAATATTCCATTGCAATGTTCTATTGCATTGCAAATTGATATTCCATTGCAATCTTCTACTGCATTGCAAATGGCGATCATCTTGCAAAGTGATAGTCCATTGCAATGTTCAATTGCATTGCAAATGACTTTTATATTGCAAACTGATATTCCATTGCAATGTTCCAATGCATTGCAAATGACTGTCATATTAAAAAGTGGTATTCCATTGCAATTTGGTATTGCATTGTAAATGAATTATGTAGGAATGTGATATTCCATTGCAATGTGTTCTGCATTGCAAATGAGTATTATATTGCAAATTGATATTCCTCTGCAATTTTCGTTTGCATTGCAAATGACGATTATAATGCAGTGATATACACAATGAAGTAGTGCATTGTAATGGAATAATACTGCAATGCAATCGTGGTTTGCAATGCAATAGAACATTGCAATGGAATATCACTTTGTAGTATGATCGTCATTTGCAATGCGATATAATATTGACTTGGAATATCACTTTGCAATATAATAGTCATTTGCAATGCAAAAGCACCTCGCATTGGAATATCAGTTTGCAATATGATCGTCATTTGCAATGCAATAGCACATTGAAATGGAATATCACCTTGCAATATGATCGTCATTTGCAGTAAAATATATCATTGCATTGTAATATCATTTTGCAATACAATAGTCATTTGCAATATAATTAAACATTGCAGTGGAATATTACCTCGAAATATAATACTCATGCGCAATGCAATAGCACATTGAAATGGATAATTGACCTGCAATAAGATCGTCATTTGCAATGCACTTTAAAATTGCATTGGAATATAACTTTCTTATATACTAGTCATTTCCAATGCAATAGAACATTGCAATGGAATATTGCCTTGCATCGTGATCGTAATTTGAAATGCAATAGAACATTGCAAAGGAATATCACGTTGCAATATAGTTGTCATTTGCAATGCAATTGCAATGAACTATTAGTTTGCAAAGAAATAGTCATTTGCAATGCAACAGGACATTGTAATGGACTATTAGCTTGCAATGTAATGGTCATTTGAAATACAATAGCAATTGCAATGGAATATCGCACAGCAATATGATCGCCATTTGCAATGCAATAGGCCATTGCAATGGAATATCACTTTGCAACATAGTAGTCATTTGTAATGCAGCAGAAGTGGGGAATGGAAGATCACTGCATTATAATCGTCATTTGAAATGCAATACAACATTGCAAAGGAATATCGCTTGGCAATATAATGGTCATTTGCAATGCAATAGCACATTGCAATGTAATTTCAGTTTGCAATATAATAATCATTTGCAATGCAATAGAACATTGCAATGGAATATCACTGCAATATAATCGTCATTTGCAATGCAATGCAACATTGCATTGGAATATCAGTTTGCAAGACAATCGTCATTTGCAATGCAATAAAATATTGCAGTGGAATATCACTTTGTAATCTAATAGTTATTGGCAATACAATAGCACATTGCCATGGAATATATAACTGCATTATGATCACCATTGCAATGGAATATGACATTGCAACATAGTAGTTATTTGAAATGCAATAGAACCTTGCAATGGAATAAAGCTTGGCAATATAAAAGTCATTTGCAATGGAACAGCACATTGCAATGGGATATCGATTTGCAATATGATCATCATTTGCTCTGCATTACAACATTGCAATGGATTTTTGCTTTGCTGTATAATAATCATTTGCAATGCAATTGCACATTGCAAAGGAATATCACTGCTATATAATCGTCAATTGCAATGCAATAAGACTTTGCAATGGAACATCACTTTGCAATACAATAGTCATTTGCAATATAATAGAACACTGCAGTGGAATATTACCTCGCACTATAATAGTCATTTGCAATGCATTAGCACATTGAAATGGGTATGATCGTCATTTGCAATGAACAAAGCATTGTAATGCAATATCACTTTGGAAATAATAGGAATTTGCAATGCAACAGAACATTGCAATGGAATTTGAGTGCAATGTTAATGTCAATTGCAGTGCGATAGAATATTGCAATGGAATATCAATTTGCGATGTAATAGTCATTTGCAATGCAATAGGACATTATAGTGAACTATTACCTTGCAAATTAGTGGTCATTTACAATACAATAGCACATTGCAATGGAATATCACCTTGCAATATAGTAGTCAGATGCAATGCCACAGCACATTGCAATGGAATTTTGCCTTGCAGTATGATAGCCACTTGCAATGCATTAGAACATTGCAATGGAATATCACTTTGCAATATAATAGTCATTTGCAATATAATAGCGCTTTGCAATGGAATATTGCCTTCAATATGATCATCATTTGCAAAGCAATAGAACATTGCATATGAAATCGCTTTGAAATATATTAATGATTTGCAATGCTGTAGGATATTGCAATGGTATATCACTTTGCAATATAATAGTCATTTACAATGCAATAGGACATTGCAATGGAATATCGCTTTGCAATATAATATTCATTTGCAATGCAATAGGACATTGTAATGGAATATCACTTTGTAATATGATCATGATTTGCAATGCAGTCGAACTTTGCAGTGGAATATCACTTTGCACTATAATAGTAATTTGCAATGCAATAGAACATTGCAGTGGAATATCACCTTGCAATATCATAGTCAGTTGAAATGCAACAGCACATTGCAATAGGCCCATTCTACACAACCTCTCATCATTGGACAGCCCTCTCATCTCAGGAATCAACCTAGTGAACCTTCGCTGCACCGCTTCCACGGCAAATATATCCATCCTTAGATAAGGAGATCAGAACTGTGCACAGTACTAAAGGTGTGGTCTCACCAAGGCCCTGTACAATTGTATCAAGACTTCCTTACTCTTATATTCCAACCCACTTACAATAAAGGCCAACATACAATTTGCCTTCCTTATTGCTTGCTGTACCTGCATGCTAGCTATCTGTATTTCTTGCGTGAAGACACTAAAATCTCTCTGAACACAAACAATTAAAATTTCTCACCATTTAAAAGATATTCTGTCTTTCTATTCTTCCTTCCAAAGTGAATAACCTCACATTTCCCTGCAATATACTCCATCTGCCACCTTACTGCCCACTCACTTAGACTAGCTATATCCCTTTGCAGACTCGTTGTGTTCCCCTCACAGCTTTCTGTCCCACCCAGCTTTGTATCATTTGCAAACTTCGATACATTACACTTGGTCGAGTCATCTAGGTCATTAATATAGATTGTAAATAGCTGAGGCCCCAACACTGATCCATTTGGCACTACTGTACCTGCCAACCTGAAAAAGATCCATTTATCCCTACTCTCTGTTTTCTGTCCATTCACCAATCTTCCCTCCATGATAATATATTACCCCCAACCCTATGAGCCCTAATCTTGTGTCGTAAGTTTTTTTCTGGCTCCTTATCGAATGTCTTTTGGAAATCCAAACATACTACATATACGTATTCCTCTTTAATTACCCTACTAATTACATCCTCAAAAAACTCTAATAAAATTGTCAAGCACGATTTCCCTTTCACAAAAAAGGCTGACTCTGCCTAATCACCTTATGATTTTCTAAGTGACCTGAAACCACTTCCTTGTCAATGGATTCCAATAATCTGCCGACGACTGATGCCAGACGAACTGGCCTGTAGTTCCCTGATTTTTCACTCCTTCCTTTTTTGAATAGCGGTGTTATATTTGTGACCTTCCAATCCGCTGGGACCATTCTGGAATTTAGGGAAATTTGGAAGATCAAAAATAATGCATCCACGATCTCTTCAGGCACCTCTTTTAGATCCCTAGGATTTAGGCCTTCAGGTCCAGGGGATTTGTCAGCTTTTAGTCCCATTAGTTTCTCTGTTATTTTTTCTCCACTTATATTAATTATATTAAGTTCCTCACCCTCAATAGCATCTTGGTCCCCCACCATTTTTGGTATGCTGAGAATCATTTTGGAATTCTCTATCAAGTCAATTACGTGGCACTTCATTAAACGCCTTTTGAAAGTCCAGATGCACAACTACCATCAATCCTCTCCGTTACCTCATCAAAGCACTCAATCAGGATTGGCAGACACATTGAGACATTAAAACAAGCTGTGCTGGTTGTCATTTATTAAGCCATATTTTTCCAAGTGACAGATAATTTTATCCCGTAATATGGCCTCTTGTAGTTTCTGCACCACCGACATTAGGCTGAACGGCCTGCAGTTACAGGGTTTATCCCTCACTTTTTATTAAACATGGTGTGACATTTGCAATGCTCCAGTCCTCTGGCAACACTCACATATCCAAGGAGGTTTGAAAGATTGTGGCCAGAGCTGGCAATATTCTACCATTCCTTCCCTCACAAACCCTCATATGGTCTGGGTAAATGTTCTAATTTTCTGTGGTACAAAAAGTGCAGATATGAAATGGGTTAACTGAAGCTGTTTGTTCGGTGACAGTAATTAATGTCAGTCTCCACGGGTTAACTGAAGCTGTTTGTTCACTGACTGTAATTAGTGTCAGTCTCTGGGTACTCTAATTGTATCAGTGCAGTGTTTCCCTCTTCTATTAAAAGGGACACCATTCAATGTGTTATCCCATAGTGTCAATGCGAGCATCAACTCCGGCACTGACAGGGATCAGCGCACTGCTCCACAGAGAGGGAGTCAGAATATGAGAAGAGTAGATTGGAATGTTAAAACAATGGGTCAGAATCTAACAACAGTAGATTGGAATGTTACAACAATGGGTAGGGCTTTCATCGGGGAGATGGAATATATTGATGCAAATTATGATACACTACAGTTACAAAGCCGGATCTATGAAGCACTTGTGATTATTCAACACTTTTACTACCCTCTCCTTGCTGCGTTTGGTGTTCCTGGTAAGTTTCTCAAACCAACTATTCAATTAACCATGTTTTACTGTATTGCTGTGTTGTTATTTATTATCCTATCCTTGCTGCTGTGGGCGTTTCTGGTAAGTCTCTCTATCCGTCTGTTCTATTAAGCATGTTTTACTGTATTACTGTTCTTCTGATTTACTCTCACCTCCTTGCTGCGGATGTTGTTCCTGGTAAGTCTCTGTATCCAGCAGTTAGATCTGGTAACCGTTTACCACTGCATTATTGTGCTTGTCCTTTAAATCTTGGGAAAACCAAAACCATTTCTTATGTCGTCGTCACAAAATCCATTCCCTATCTAGCCACTCAGACCCACTCTCTGGCCAACGTCAGAGGCTGAACCAGATTTTCGCAACCTCGGCGTTCTCGTTGACCCTGAGCTCAGTTCCGACCTCGTATCCTCTGTACCACCAGGCCTGCCTACTAGCACCTCCATTATATCGACTACCTCAGCCCTTCTGCTGCATAAACCCTCATCCGTGCCTTCGTTAAATCCAGGCTCGACTATTCCTATGCTCTCCTGGTGGGCCTCCCCGTTACAAGCCTCCATAAACTGGAGTCCAAATGCTACCCATATCCGAACAGGCACCAAGTCACATTCAGCCATCGCCACTATGATCACTGACATTGGCTCCCGATCCGGCAACACCTCCATTATAATATTCTCATCCTTTTGATCAAATCCATCATGGGCTCACCACTCCAATTATTCCCATAGTCCTGCATATTGCTCCCCTTCAAGTATTTATTCAATTCCCCTTTTAAAGCTAATTTATGTCCCTCTGTACCTCTCCCAGTCTGTCAATCTCTATTTTACTTTCACTCCTTACCTCTTTGCTCTCTCTCTCTGTCTCTTGCTCATAGAATCATGGAATGGTACAGCACAGAATGAGACCATTCGATCCATCGTGTCCGTGCTGTCTCTTTGAAAGAGCTATTTAATTAGTCCTAATATTTTGCCAGTGCCCTGTAAATATTTCCCATTCAACTAATTATCCAATTGTATTTCGAAAGTTGCTTTTGAATCTTTTTCCACCACGTTCTCTGACAGAGCATTCCAGATCACAACAACTCACTGCATAAAGAAAATCCTCCATCTCTCCTCTCTTTCTTTTGCCAATTACCTTAAATTTGTGTCCTCTGGTTACTGACGATTCTGCCACTAGAAATAGACTTACTTACTCTATCAAACAGATCATGATTTGGAAGATTGATATTAATTCTCCCCTTATGGAAAAGGACAAAGATAGACCAGGTGTAAAAGTTCTCAATTGGGAAAAGGCCAATTTTACTGAGCTGAGGAGTGATTTAGCAAAAGTGGACTGGAAGCAGCTGCTTGATGGGAAATGAGTGTCTTTGCAGTGGGAGGCATCCAAGGAGGATATAGCGAGGGTTCAGAGCAAATATGTTCCCAGAAAGAAAAGGGTGGGATTTTCAAATCTAGAGCCCCCTGGATGTCAAGATGCATACAGGATATGAGAAGGAACAAAAGGGAACCCTTTGTCAGACACAGAGAGCTCAATACTACAGAAAGCTTAGAGGACTTTCGAAAGTGCCTGATTGAAATTAAAAAGGCAATTAGGAAGGCAAAGAAAGGTCATAAAAAAATGGCATGCAATATCAAGGAAAACCCAAAGATGTTTTATAAATACATTAAGAGCAAGAGGATAACTAAAGCAAGAGTATGGCATATTAGGGACCATAAAGCTAACATGTGTGTGAAGGCAGAAGACGTGGGTATAGATCTTAATAAACAATTTACATCTGTCTTCACAGCACTGGGGTAAGGCACACATTGTTGTTAAGGAGGTAGAGTGTAAAATATTAGATGAGATACATAGTGAGAGAGGAACTATTAAGGAGTTTAGTATAATAGCAAAATACTGCGGATGCTGGAAATCTGAAATAACAACAGAAAATGCTGGAAATAGTCAGCAGGCCAGGCAGCATCCGTGGGGAGAGAGACAGAGTTAAGGTTTCATGTCTGGGACCATTCATCAGAACTGGAAAAAGCTGGAGATGTAACAGATATTAAGCAGGTGCAGAGACGCGGGGGGGCAGTTAGGAGGGGAGGAAGGAATTGTAAGAGGCAGGAAAGATAACATTATGCAAATGGGAATGGCAAATATCATACTGCATGAAAAATGGGGGCAGGGAGAATTAGCTGAAATTGTTGAACTCAATGTTGAGTCCGGCAGGATGCAAAGTGCCCAATCGAAAGATGAGGTGCTGTTCCTCGAGCTTACATTGAGGTTATTTGAAACAATGCAATAGGCCGAGGACAGAGAGATCAAAGTGGGAGTAAAGCGGTGAATTAATGTGACAGGCGACCGGAAGCTCAGGGTCAACCTTACGGACTGAACGGAGGTCTTCCACAAAGCGGTCGCCCAATCTGCGTTTGGTCTCCCCAATGTAGAGGAGACCGCATCGGGAGCAGTGAATACAGTATACTACATTGCAGGAAGTACAAGTAAATCGCTGTTTCACCTGGAGGGGGTGTTTGAGGCCCTGGACATTGGGAAGGGAGGAGGTAAAAGGGCATGTGTTGCATCTCCTGCGCTTGCACGGGAAGGTGCCAGGTGTAGGAGATGTGCTGTTGGGGTTGATTGATGTGTGGACCAGTGTGTTGCGGAGGGAGCGGTCCCTTCGGAATGCTGAAAGGGGAGGTGAGGGGAAGATGTGTTTGGTGGTGGGTTCACGTTGGAGGTGGCAGAAATGGCGGAGGATGATCGGTTGAATGTAGAGGCTGGTGGGGTGAAAGTTGAGGACAAAGGGAACCCTATCGTGGTTCTGGGAGGGAGGTGAAGGGGTGAGAGCAGAAGTGCGGGAAGTTGAACGGGCACGGTCAAGGGCGGTGTCAACCACGGTAGAGGGGAATCCTCGGTTGAGGAAAAAGGAAGATATGTCAGAAGCACTAGTATGGAAGGTGGCATCGGCAGAACAGATGCGGTGGAGACGGAGAAACTGGAAGAATGGAATAGAGTCCTTACAGGAGGCAGGGTGGGAGGAAGTGTAGTCCAGGTAGCTGTGGGAGTCGGTGGGCTTGTAGTGGATGTTTGTTGAAAGCTGATCGCCAGAAATGGAGACAGAGAAGTCAAGGAAGTGAAGGGAAGAGTCAGAGATGGACCATGTGAAGGTGACAGAAGGGTGGAAATAGGAAGTAAAGTGAATGGTCTTATCTAGTTCAGGGCGAGAGCAGGAAACGGCACCAATACAGTCACCGAAGTACCAGAAAAAGTGGTGAGGGTGGGGACCTGAGTAGGACTGGAGCAAAGAATGTTCCACATATCCCATGAACAGGCAGACATAGCTAGGGCCCAGCGGGTTCCCATAGCAACACCTTTAATTTGGAGGAAGAGAGTGAAGTCAAAGGAGAATTTCTTCAATGTGAGAACAAGTACAGCCAGGTGGAGGAAGGTGGAAGCTGATGGGGACTGGTTGGGCCTCTGTTCAAGGAAGAAACGGAGCGCCAGAAGGCCGTCCTGGTGGGGGATGGAGGTGCAGAGGGATTGGACGTCCATCGTGAAAAAGAGATAGTTGGGGCCAGGAAACTGGAAACTGCTAAAGTGACAGAGGGTGTCGGAAGAGTCCCAAATGTAGGTTGGAAGAGACTGGACAAGGGGAGAAAAAATAGAGTTGAGATAGGAAGAGATAAGTTCCATGGGGCAAGAACAGGCTGAAACGATGGGTCTACAAGCGCAGTCCGGTTTACGGATCATGGGAAGGAGGTAGAAGCGGCCTGTGTGTGGTTGGGAGTCTATGAGATTAGCGGCCATGGAGGGAAGATCTCCACAGGAGATGAAGTCAGTGACACACTTGGAAACAATGGTTTGATGTTTGCTAGTGGGGTCATGGTCCAGGCGAAGGTAGGAGTAGGTATTGGAGAGTTGCCGTTCAGCTTCCACATGGTAGAGCTCGGTTCGCTAAACAGCATTAGCATCATCCTTTTCAGCAGGTTTAATGATAATGTTAGGGTTGGATCGGAGAGAATGGAGTGAAGCAAGTTCAGAGGGAGTTAGGTAGGAGTGAGTGAGGGGAGCAGAGAAATGGAGACAGCCGATGTAACATCGGCAGTTAGCAATGAAAAAATCGAGAGAGGGTAAGTGGCCAAAGGGAGGGGTCCAAGTAGAACGAGAATTTAGAAAGCGGGAGAAAGGATCAGCCGTGTGGGGGGAAGACTCCTGGCCAGAGAAGTGGGCATGGAGAGGAAGGCGATGGAAGAAGAGCTCAGCATCGTGCCGAGCTCGAAATTCATTCTGAAGGGGGCGTAAGGGAATGAAGGTCAGGCATTTGCTGAGGACTGATCGTTCGTGGTCGGAGAGGGGAAGGTTAGAGGGGATAGTGAAAACACGCCAGGGGGTGAGTTTGGAAGAGATGGGATCAGAGGAAAGTAACGGGGAAGAAAGTTCGGCGCGGGGGCTATGGTGTCCATGAGTTGATGAAGCTTGCGATCCTTGACATCAGAAAGGAAAAAAAATGTTTTTTGTTGAAGCGTCAGATGAGTCGAAGGATGAAATGGAACTGTGGACCAGACAGCATTGAAATAGAATGCATTGGTGCTGCTGAAGAGAGAATGATTTTTGCCATTAACATTTGCAACATTTTATCTGTCTTGCCTCTTACAAAAGTACAGGGTGTTCTTTCAATTCCTTCCTCCCCTCCTAAACCACCCCCCCTAATGTCTCTGCACCTGCTTAATATCTATTACATTTCCAGCTTTTTCCAGTTCTGATGAAGTGTCCCAGACCTGAAACGTTAACTCTGTTTCTCTCTCCACGGATGCTGCCTGGCCTGCTGAGTATCTCTAGCATTTTCTGTTGTTATTTAAGGAGTTTAGTGTCATGCAATGCAGATAAAACTCAAGACCCGGATGAAGTTTTTTAAAAAGGGAGAAAGGGATTGACCAATTACAGGCCAGTCAGCCTTAGCTCGGTGGTGGAAACATTATTGGACGAATTCTGATGGCCAGTATAAATCGGCAGTTCGAAAGGCATGGATTAATCAAGGACAATCAGCATGGATTTGTTAATGGAAGGTCGTGTCTGACTGCATTTTTTGCAGAGGTAACGAGGAGTTTCATTATGGGTAATGCATTTAATGCAGTCCACATAGATATTAACAACGCCGTTGAAAATGTCCCACATGGCATGTGACTCAAAAAAGTAAAAGCCCATGGGATCCAAGGGCAAGTGGCAAGTTGGCGGTGGCAGTGGACTTGAGGGGAGCGAGGCAACGGCGGGGATATATAGAGTGGGAGAGGTGCAGGTAGGCCCCACAGCGGCGGCGGCGGCGGTCCTGAGTGGAGCGAGGCAGCGGCGGCGATTTAAAGAGTGGGAGTGGCGCAGGTATGCCCCACAGCGGTGGGGGCAGCGTACCTGAGTGGAGCGAGGCGGTGGCGGTGATATAAAGAGGCATGGAGCAGGTAGGCTTACCAATCTCCGAGCTCAGAGGGACGGAGAGAGAGAAGTAAAAATTAATCGAAGTGTGACGTCACCAGAAAGCAGGTAAGTGATTGGTTGGTGAGTATTTCTCTCTTCCTCATTTTTTCCAAAATTAAATCTTGTGGTTTCTAGTCTTTAGGATGTCTGTAGTGTAGCAGGGACTGCTGGTAAACCAAGGCCCTTATGTATATCATTTAATTGTATTGTAATTGGTGGAATTGATTTGATTTAATTTAATTTGAATTCATTAAAGGGTACTTCATGGCAGGAGTGCTCGGCCACATGATATGCTCCTCCTGCACTATGTGGGAAATCAGGGACAGTTCCTGTGTCCCTGACGGCCATGTGTGCAGGAAGTGTTTCCAGCTGCAGCTAATAACAGACCACATTGCAGTGCTGGAGCTGCGAGTGGATACATACTGGACCATTCACGAT
The DNA here is from genome assembly GCF_052327205.1 of Somniosus microcephalus. Classification (NCBI taxonomy): domain Eukaryota; kingdom Metazoa; phylum Chordata; class Chondrichthyes; order Squaliformes; family Somniosidae; genus Somniosus; species Somniosus microcephalus. Next base: position 43,386,984 of record NW_028225183.1, read on the forward strand.
GATGAGGAGATCTTGGATAACATGTTTAGGGATTTGGTCACACCGCATGTAAAGGCAGCACCAGCAGTAAGGGAATGGGTGATCACCAGGCAGAGTTGTAGGTGCAGGCACATAGTGCAGGGGTCCCCTGTGGCTATCACCCTCTCAAACAGATATACCGCTTCGGATATTGGTGAGGGAGATCACTTATCAGAGGAAGGCAGCAGCAGCCAACTTCCTGGCACCGTGGGTTGTTTCTGCTGCACAGGACGGGAGGAAAAAGAGTGGCAGAGCTATAGTAAAAGGGAATTATATTGTAAGGGGAATAGATAGGCGTTTCTGCAGCCGCAAACGAGACTCCAGGATGGGTTGCTTCTGCTGCACAGGACGGGAGGAAAAAGAGTGGCAGAGCTATAGTAATAGGGGATTATATTGTAAGGGGAATAGATAGGCGTTTTTGCAGCCGCAAACGGGACTCCAGGATGGTATGTTGCCTCCCTGGTGCAAGGGGCAAGGAGATCTCAGAACGGTTGTAGAACATTTTGGAAGGGGAGGGTGAACAGCCAGTTGTCCTGATGCATATAGGTAACAAAGATACAGGTAAAAAACCGTATGAGGTCCTAAAAGCTGAATATAGGGAGCTAGGAGGTAAATTAAAAAATATCACCTCAAAGCTAGTGATCTCAGGATTGCTCCCAGTGCCCCGTGCTAGTACGAGTAGAAATAGAAGGCCACTTCAGATGAATACGTGGCTAGAGGAATGGTGCAAGGAGTAGGGATTCAAATTCCTGGGACATTGGAACCGGTTCTGCGGGAGGTGGGACGATTACAGACCGGACGGTTTGCACCTGGGCAGAACCAGGACCGATGCCCTAGGGGGAGTATTTACTGCTGCTCTGGGGGAGGATGTAAACTAAAATGGCAGGGGGTAGGGACCCTGAGCAGGGAGACAGAGGAAAGGGAAACGAGGATAGAAGCAAAAGAAAAGAAGAGGAAAAATAAAGGTGGCAGCCAGAGAAATCAAGGGTATAAATCAAACATGGACACAGTAAATAATAATTCTTAAATGTGTAAGATTGTTAAAAAAACAAGCCTGAAGGCCTTGTGTCTTAATGCGAGGAGCATTCGTAATAAGGTGGTTGAATTAGCTGCACAAATAGAGGTAAACGGATATCATATGATTGGGATTACGGAAACAGGGTGATGAAGGCTGGGAACTCAACATCGAGGTGTATTCAATATTCAGGAAAGATAGGCAATAAGGAAAAGTAGGTGGGGTAGCATTGCTGGTTAAAGAGGGGATTAACACAATTGAAAGGAAGGATATTAGCTCTAATGATGTGGAATCTGTATGGGTAGAACTGAGAAATACCAAGGGGCGGAAAACGTTAGTGGGAGTTTTATACAGACCTCCAAACAGTATGCGGATGTTGGGGATGGCATTAAACGGGAAAGTAGTGACGTGTGCAATAAGGGCATAGCAGTTATCATGGGTGACTTTAATCTACATATAGATTGGGCTAACCAAATTAGTAATAATACTGTGGAGTAGGAATTCCTGGAGTGAATACGAGATGGTTTCCTGGACCAATAGGTCGAGGAACCAACTAGAGATCAGACCATCTTAGACTGGGCATTATATAATGAGAAAGGATTAATTAGCAATCTAGTTGTGCGAGGCCCCTTTGGTCGGAGCGATCATAATATGATATCATTCTTCATTAAGATGGAGAGTGAAGTAGGGTCCTGAATTTAAAAAAAGGAAACTACGATGGTTTGAGGTGCGAGTTGGGTAAGATTGATTGGGCAATGTTACTCAAAGGCTTGACGGTGGATAGGCAATGGCAAACATTCAAAGATCGCATGGATGAACTACAGAATTCGTTCAGCCCTGTTTGGCATAAAAAAAATCAACCGTGGCTAACAAGGGAAATTAGGGATAGCATAATATCCAGGAGAGGACATAAAAATTGATCAGAAAAAGCAACATACCTGAGGAGTGGGTGCAGTTTAGGGTTCAGCAAAGGTGGACAAAGGGATTAATTAAGAGGGGGAAAATAGGGTATGAGTGTAAGCTTGCAAGCAACATAAAAACTGACTGTAAAAGCTTCTATAGATATGTGAAGAGAAAAAGATTGGTGGAGTCAAGCGTAGGTCCCTTGCAGTCAGAATCAGGGGAATTTATAATGGTGAACAAAGAAATGGCAGGTCAATTAAATACATACTTTGGTTCTGCCTTCAAAAGGAGGACACAATTAACCTCCCAGAGAGGTCGGGGAACATAGCATTTAATGAGAGGGAGGAACTGAATTAAATCAGTATTTGTAGAGAAAAGGTGTTAGGGAAATTGATGGGATTGCAGGCCGAAAAATCCTACGGGCCTGATAATATACATCCTAGGGTACTTAAGGAAGTGGCACTAGAAATAGTAGATGCATTGTTGGCCATCTTCCAAAATCTATAATACTCTGGAACAGTTCCCATGAATTGGAGGATAGCTATTTTAACCCCACTATTTAGCAAAGATGTTAGAGAGAAAATGGAGAATTATAGCCTGATAAGCCTGACATCGGTAGTGTGGAAAATGCTAGAGTCCATTATGAAACATTTAATCGCAGAGCAATTGGAAAACAGTGACAGGATTGGACACAGTCAACATGGATTTACAAAAGGTAAATCCTGCTTGACTAATCTACTGGAATATTTTGAGGATGTAACTGGTAAAATGGATAAGGGAGAACCAGTGGATGTGGTGCATTTGGACTTTCAGAAGGCTTTCGATAATGTCCCACATAAGAGATTAGCGTGTAAATTTAAAGCACATGGGATTGGGGTTAAAGTACTGTCTTTGATAGAGAACTGGTGGGCAGATACCAAGCAAAGAGTTGGAATAAACAGATCTTTTTCCGAGTGGCAGACAGTGACTAGTGGGGTTCTGCAGGGTTCGGTGCTAGGACCCCAGCTATTCACAATATATATAAATGATCTAGACAAGGGAACTAGATGTTACATCTCCAAGCTTGCAGACGACACAAAGCTGGGTGGGCGTGTGTGCTGTGAGGAGGATGCAGAGAAACTCAAGTACGAATTGAACTGGTTGGGTGATTGGGCAGATCCATGGCAAATTCTATAAAATGTGGATAATTGCGAGGTTATCCGCTTCAGTGGCAAAAACAGGAAGACAGATTAGCAATATATTGGGAAAAGGGGAAGTGTAACGAAACCTCTGTGTCCTTGTGCACCAGTCGCTGAAGGTAAGCATCTAGGTGCAGCAGGCGGTTAAGAAGCCAAATGGTATGCTGGCCTTCGTAGCGAGTGGATTTTAGTACAAGTTCAAGGAATTCTTGCTGCAGTTGCGCAGGGCCTTGGTGAGACCACACCTTGAGCATTGTGTGCAATTTTGGTCGCCTTATCTGAGGAAGGATGTTCTTGCCATGGAGAGAGTGCAGCGAAGATTCACCAGACTGATACCTGGAATGGCAGGAATGACGTATGAGGGGAGATTGGCTCGATTAGGGTTATATTCGCCAGAGTTTAGAAGAATGAGACGGGAGCTCATTGAAACTTATAAAATTCTAACAGGACTAGACAGACTAGATGTAGATAGGATGTTCCCGATGGCGGGCGAGCCCAGAACCAGGGGTCACAGTCTAAGGATAAGGGGTAAGCCATTTAGGACTGAGATGAGGAGGAATTTCTTCACCCAGAGAGTGGTGAACCTGTGGAATTCTCTTCCACACAAGGCAGTTGCGGCCAATTCATTAAATTTATTCAAGAGGAGTTGGATATATTTCTTGAGGCTAAAGTGATCAAGGGATATGGGGAAAAGGCAGGGACAGGGTACTGAATTTGGATCATCAGCCATGATCTCATTAAATGGCAGAGCAGGCTCGAGGGGCCGAATGGCCTAATCCTGCTCCTGCCTTCTATGTTTCTTTGTTTCCATGTAACTGCGTTGCAAGAAGCCCAGCTGGGAGTATTCTAGAATCAATGAATCCTAGAAAGTTACAACATGGAAGGAGGCCATTTCGGCCCATTATGTCTGCGCTGGCCAACAACGAGCTCTCCAGTCTAATCCCACTTCCCAGCTCTTGCTCCGTAGCCGTGCAGGTTAGAGCACCCCAAGTGCACATCCAGGTACATTTTAAATGTGCAAGGGTTCATACCTCTGCCACACTTTCATTTAGTGACTTCCAGACCCCCACAAACCTCTGTGTTAAGAGATTTCCCCTCAAATCCCCTCTAAACCGTCCCCCAATTACTTTAAATCTGTGCCCTCTGGTTTTCGACCTCTCTGCTAATGGAACTAGGTCCTTTCTATCTACTTTATCTATGCCCCTCATAATTTTATAGACCATAATAAAGTCTTCCCTCATCCTCCTCTGCTCCAAAAAGATAGACCCAGTCTATCCAGTCTTTCCTCATAGCTAAGATTTTCTACTCCCGGCAACTTCCTTGTAAATCTCGTCTGTACCGTCTCTTGTGCAATCACATCTTTCCTGTAATGTGTTGATCAGAACTGCACGCAGTAGTCTAGCTGAGGCCTAACAATTATTTTATACAGTTGAAGCATAACCCCCCTGCTCTTGTATTCTTTGCCAAGGCTAATAAAGGCACGCTTTCCGTATGCCTTCTTAAACACCTTATCGACTTGGCCTGCAACCTTCATGGATCTGTGGACATGTAATCTAAGGTCCCTTTGTTCATCTACACTACTCAGTGTCCTACCATTCGCTATTAATCTAGTAATGGGGAATCAACCAGAGCAGATAAGTGAAGGAAAATTAGGGAAACATCTGGGCAATAGCGACCATAATGTAATACGCTTTTAGATGATAATTGAGAAGGACATACGTATGACGAAAACCAGGTTCATTGATTGCAGAATAGCAGAACTTGACGAGCAGAGAATAGAACTTGGGAAAATGAAATGGGCAACAATATTGGCAATTAACGAAGTAGACAGACAATGGGAAACATTTAAAACAGTGTTTAACGGGGAGTAGGAACTATATATTCTGTGAAACGGAAAGAACAAGCCAAACACTAATGAGACACCCTGGATGAAACAAGCCATAAGGGAACTATTGAGAATAAGGAAAGAAGCATTCATTAAGTTCATAGACAGCAGGGGAGTGCATGATAAGGGTGAATATGAAGAGATTAGGAGAGAATTTACAAAAAAATAGAAAAGCAAAGAGGAACTATGAACTTAAATTATCAAGAAGCATTCATTAAATTCATAGACAGCAGGGGAGTGCACGATAAGGGTGAATATGAAGAGATTAGGAGAGAATTTACAAAAAATCGAAAAGCAAAGAGAAACTATGAACTTAAATTATCAAGAATATAAACCAAAATAGTAAAATATTTTGCAGGCACATCAATAAAAAAGGAAGGCTCGGATGGGAATAGGGCTATAAAGCGATAGACAGGATGATACCACAGGTAATGATAGAGAGATGGCAGAAACACTAAATAGTTATTTTGCTTCAGTATTTACCAAGGAGATAGAACATTACATTTGATGATGAGATTAGTAATGAGATAAGTGCATTTAAAATAAAAGAGGGGATATATAATAAATAAACTAATCAAATTCAAAGAGGATAAAATCCCTGATCTGGATGGATTATTGTTTAAAATAGTTATTTCATGTAATTTAGTTTATTTAAAAATGTGACTTTTTAAAAATGTATTTTAAGCTTTAGTGCTGTTTTGGGGCCGTAGTAATCATAACTTTTGACAGGTCTTCCTGTCAATCTTATGAATGGAGCAGTCCCTGCTCCGATTGGATCCCCGAGGCCCACGTGATCCCAGGGGATGCTTCAAACTAACTGCGCCCCTGGGATATGCAAGCACTGCGCGCCGGCAGCTGGAGTAGGTCCAGGATCAGAATTCCACGGGGGCCCAGATCTCAACGGCCGACGCGCTAGGTAAGTGCAGGTCGGGGGCTTACACCCGCGGGAAACCCCCGACCCGAATTTCTGGGCCAGTGGATATTCTAACCAGGAGCATGAATCCGAATGGGATTTCCCCCTCCCTAACACAGGGGCACAGAAGCGAATTGCACCGCTCCAAATGCTGACTGCTCCCGGGACACGACGGCTACCTGAGAGGTTCTGGTCCTTTGTGTCCCTGGTACCTCTGGCAATGCATTTGCCTGCTGGGCGAAAGGTAAATCTATCGGTTAATCTCTCCTTGATCAAACATCTGATACTTTGCTGTTGTATATATCCCCATTTGATTTCTTGATTCCACAATACATTCCCGCTTATTCTTACAATGAACCCTGTATTCAGCTCCACTGGTAATAGATTTAGATTATGTTATTGAATGGAGCTAGTGAGTTGCAGATTTCACCCCGAATTCCATCAAACTGCTGCTTTTGCTCCGAGAATGATGAATAATTTCCCTGTATATTTCCCTTCCTCACAGTGAACTTAATGAATATTGTGATCCTGTCTCGGGGAAAGTGCGGTCTCTCCAAATGTGTCACTCGCTACCTGGTGGCCATGGCAACGGCGGATCTACTGGTCGTTATCCTCGATCTGATATTGCGGCACATTCCGATTGTTTATTGGGTACAATTTAGTTTCTTGCGGTCCATCCCCGTGTGTAATATTCACGCCGTCATGCTTTATGCAGCGACAGACTCTTCTGTCTGGTTCACCGTCACTTTCACCTTTGATCGATTTGTGGCCATTTGTTGCCAGAAGCTGAAAACTAAATATTGCAGCGAGAAAACAGCGGTTGTGGTTCTGGGAACAGTGACTGTGCTGAGCTGTTTAAAGAACATCACCTGGTATTTTATGTTCACCGCTTATTATTGGCTTATGAACGTCCCCTGGTTCTGTGATGTAAAATTTGATGTTCAGGTGTCACTATTCTGGACATCAATCGAGCTCCTTCATTATATTCTCACCCCGTTTGTCCCATTTGTTGTGATTCTGCTGCTCAATGCTGTCACCGTCAGACACATTTTAGTGGCCAGCAGAGCCCGCAGGAGACTCCGGGGTCCCAGCAGTGGAAAGAGTCCCAGAGACCCAGAGATGGAGAGCCGCAGGAAATCCATCATTTTACTGCTTGTTATCTCGGGCAATTTCATCCTGTTATGGGCAGTGTTTCTGGTGTATTCTATATGGAACCGGATGCTGTATTTCGGGGATGTGTATGCAATTCCACCTTCTTATTTACGGGAAATGGGATTCATGCTGCAGCTGCTGAGTTGTTGCACAAACACGGGGATTTATGGCGTGACCTAGACTAAGTTCAGAGAGCAGATGAAGAAAATGGTGAAATATCCCTTTACACTGATTGTAAAATTCATTAAAGAATGAGATGAATCATAGAATCATAACTGCACAGAGGGAGGCCATTTGGCTCATCGATTCCATGCCGGCTCTCTGTGGAGCAATCCAGTCAGTCCCATTCCCCCGCTCTATTCCCGTAACCATGCAAGTTTATTTCCCTCAAGTGACTATGCAGTCTCCCCTTGAAAACATTGGGTGTCTCCGCTTCCAACACATACGTCGGCAGCGAGTTCTAGCTCCTCACCACTCGCTGTGCAATAACACTTTCCCTCACGTCACCCCGTATCTCTTGTCCAATACCTTAAATCTGTGTTCCCTAGTCCTTGTACCATCAACTGGTGGGAACAGCCTTTCCCCACCCAGCCTATCCAAACCCGTCATATTCTTGTGCACCTCTATCAAATCACCCTCAGCATCCTTTGCTGTAATGAAAACAAATCCAGCTTCTCCAACCTGACCTTATAGCTAAGATCCCCGATCCCAGGAACCATTCTGGTAAATTTCCTATGCACCTACTCATGGGCCTTCACATCCTTCCCAAAGTGAAGTGACCAGAATTGGACGCAATACTCCTGTTGTGGCCTAACCAGCGCTTTATAAAGGTGCAGCATAACTTCTCTACTTTTTTCTCAATACCTCTATTTATGAAGCACAAGCTCCCAAATGCTTTGCTAACCATTCACTCAATATGTCCAAACACCTTCAGGGAGCTGTGCACATTAACTCTCAGGTCCATCTCTCCCTGCACACACTTCAATACTGTGCCATTAAGTGTTTATTGCCTCTCCTTGTTCCTTCTGCTAAAATGCATCACCTCACACTTCTCTGTATTAAATTCCATCTGTCTCTTGTCTGCCCATTCTGCTTGACTTTCTATGCCATTTTGCAGTTGATTGCTATCATCCTCGCTTTGATGTCATCAGCAAATTTAGGAATTCTACTCTGTATTCCAATATCTAGGTCATTTATGTATATCAAAAAGCAGTGGCCTCAGCAATGACCCTTGGGGAAAACCACTGTCTACCATCCTCAGTCTCAAAAAAAGCCATTTACCACAATTCGCTGATTTCTGTCCTTAAGATAAATCCTTACAAAGCTGTCACTGACCCATTCAACCATGAACCTCAATTTTGTTAACCAGCATTCACATCCAAGCCGCCCACGGGGCATGAGATCGGCGAAATCACACGCGCACTCACACACTGTTTACGCTGGGCTCACTTGGCCTGACATTGTGGTGAACCGCTCTCCCTGGGCCACCCGTGGGGTCGGTGATCGGGGACATTCACACGCTCATACTCACACTGTCTAAACTGGGCTCCCTGGGCCTGATATTGTGGTGAGCCGCTCTCCCCAGGCCACGGGACCAGTGATTGGGACATAAACACATTCACCCACACACTGTCTACACTGGGATCCCTGGGCCTGATATTGTGGTGAGCCGCTCTCCCATGGGCCGCCCGCAGGGCCGGTGATCGGGGACATTAACACACTGACTCACACACTGTCTACACTGGCCTCCCTGGGTCTGACACTGGGGTGTGCCACTCTCCCTCAGGCCGTGGGGCCGGTGATCGGGGACATTTACACACCCAATTACACACTCTCTACACTGGGCGACCTGAGCCTTATATTGTGGTGAGCCTCTCTGCCCCAGGCCGCCCGCCGGGCCGGTGTTCGGGGACATTCACGTGCTCGCTCACAAACTGTCTACACTGGGATCCCTTTGAGGGACGCGGCCATCTGTCAGGCCCTTCTGGAAAGGAACCAGTGTCCTAAACAAAAATGGCCGCCCCTAACGAGCCACCGGAAGCAGCACAACTCCCGTGCGCATTAAGTTGGTGGCCGCCCTGCCTAGACAAAAATGGTGGCGCTGCTCACTGAACAAAGCAGCGGGACCCGCCATCCACCCCGCTGCAAGATGGTGGCACCGGCGCACCGCTGCAAGATGACGGCACCGGCACACCGCAGAATGATGACTGCTCTGGGACCCCGCAGAAAGATGGCTGCCCCTGGACCCCGCATGAAATGGTGGCTCTATGGCCCTGCACAAGAATGTCGAATTTCACTCCGGGCCTTTTTCTGGCGGCGACAGCCGAGCAGCAGTAGGGCAGCATCAAATGGAGGCCGGATACGGTGATGGTACTGCGAGGGGTTGCAGCCCGGCCTGGCCCGAGCGACAGGAGCCCGAGCAGCCTGGAGGATGCCTGGCATCATTTCAAAAGTTTACAAATCTTTATAACCCTTTATAAATCATGATGACGATTAATAAATCATTAAGAGGCATTTTTAAACAATTATGAAAATTAATAAGTATTTTTAAGAATTCATTCTTGGGATGTGAGTGAGGCTGACAAGGCCAGTATTTATTGCCCAGCATAATTGCCCTTGAGATGGTGGTGGTGAGCCACCTGAGACTAACGAGTGTCTTGCTGGGCCTTTTCAGAGGGCAGTGAAGAAGCAACCACATTGTCGAGAGTTATATTTCGGCCAGACCGGGTAAGGACGGCAGATTTCATTCTCTAAAGCACATCAGTGAACCAGATGGGCTTTTACGACATTCCGGTACTTTCATGGTCACGATTACTGATATTAGCTCTTTGTTCGAGGTTTGTTGAATTAATTGAATTTAAATTCTCCAGCTGGTGGGATTTATGAACTTTGGATCATTCATCCGTTGTACTAGTCCAGCAATATAACCACTGTGCTACATAACCATTCAAATATATCACTTTTCCTTCATCGACACTGTCTCAAACGCCTGAAATTCCTTCTGAAAGTGTATTGTGGGAGCATCTTCACAACACGGACCATAGCAGCTCAAGATGAAGGCCCACCATTGTCTCATGGGTAAATAGGGATGTGCAGGTAATACCGGCCTTGACAGCCTCACCCATATCCTGAGAACAAATAGATAGAAATAATAAAATAGGAATAACATCAATGATTCTGTAATTCATGGATTTAATCCAGGATCAGAGTGGGGCATCAAACTCCGTAAACAAATTGTCAACACAACTTGGTCCACTAATTCTATGGTTCTATGATTGATACCACTCACACTTTCCCAATTTGCCTATCCTTACAAAATATGGTTGATAATCTATCACATATTACCAAAATTGAAGCCAATGGGATAACAGTGGCAATGACAACAGTGACTGATGTGGGGAGTAACAGACCAGAGTGAGGCATATATCTGAGTGTAACAGTGAGGGTTGTGGAGTATATTAAAGTGTTACAGTGAGGGCTGTGGGGTATATCAGAGTGTTACACTGAGGGGTGTGCGGTATAGCAAAGTGTTACAGTGAGGATTGTGGTTTATATCAGAGTCTTACAGTGAGGGGTGTGGAGTATATTAGTGTGTTACCGTGAAGGTTGTGGGTTATATCAGAGTGTTACAGTGAGGGGTGTGGAGTATATCAGAGTATTACAGTGAGGGTTGTGGGGTATACCAGAGTGTTACAGTTAGGGGTGTGGATCATATCAGAGTGTTACAGTTGAGGGGTGTGAGGTATAGCAGACTGTAACAGTGAGGGTTGTGGGGTATATCTGAGTGTTACATTGAGGGCTGTGGGGTATATCAGAATGTTAAGTGATGTGTGTGGTGTATATCGTTGTGTTGCAGTGAGAGGTTTGGTATATGCAAGGGAGCATTATAGTGAGGGGTATAGCAGAGTGTTACAGCGAGGCATGTGGAATATATCAAAGTGTTGCCGTGAAGGGTGTGGGGTATATCGGTGTGTTACAGTGAGGGAAGTGTGGTGTATAGCAGAGTGCTATAGAGAGGGGAGTGGGTTTACATCAGAGTGTTAAATGCAGGGGTGTGTGGTATATCATACTGTTATTGTGACGAGTGTGGGTTAGATAAGAGTGCTATAGAGAGGGGTGTGAGCTATATCAGGGTGTTACAGTTATGGACGTCGGGTATATCAGAGTGTTACAGTGAGGGTTGTGGGCTATAGCAATGCGTTACATTGAGGGGTGTGGGGTATATCAGAGTGTTGCAGTGAGGGGTGTGGGCAATACCAGAGTGTTACACTGAGGGATCTGAGTTTTATCAGAGTGTTAGTGTGAGGGGTGTGGGGTATATCAGAGTGATACAGTGAGAGATGTGCTGCATATCAGCGTGTTACAGTGAGGTGTGTGGGCAGTAAGAGAGTGTTACAAGGGTGTGGGTTATATCAGTGCGTTGCAGTGAGATATGTGGGTTTTATCACAGTGCTACAGAGAGTGGCGTGGGGTATATCATTGTGTTAAGGGGGTATGGGATAACTCAGAATGTTACAGTGAGGGATGTGGGCTGCAAGAGTGTGTTGCAAGGTTATGGGGTATATCAGCGTGCTACAGTGCAGTGTGTGGATTATATCAGAGTGTTAAACTGAGGAGTGTGGGGTTATCAGAGTGTTAGCGTGAGAGATGTGGTGTATATCAGTGTTACATTGAACGCTGTGGGTTTATCAGAGAGTTACAGTGAGGGTTGTCGTTATATCAGTGATACAGTGATGAGAGCAGGGTATATTAGCGTGTTACAGTCAGATGTGTGTGGTATATCAGTGTGTTACGAGGTTGTGGTCTATCAGAGTGTTACAGTGTGGGGTGTGTTGTATATCAGAGAGTTACGTGTGTGTGGCGTATAGCAGAGTCTTACAGTAAAAATGTTGTGTATATCATCGTGTATCAGAGTGTTACACAGAGTTGTGATCTTTTAAATCGGTGTGTTAGAGTGAGGGGCTTGGGCTATATCAAAATGTTGCAGAGAGGGCTGTGGGGAACCTATGATTTTCACAGGGGTGTGTGGTACGTCAGAGTGCTACAATGAGGGTATTGGCGTATCGCAGATTGTTACATTGATGGGTTTGGGTTATATCAGATAGCGTTACAATGAGGCGTGTGGGGTACATCAGAGTACTACAGTGAGATATATTGTTTATATCATGGTATATCAGAGTGTTGCACTGAGCTGTGATGTCTAAAATCAGAGTGTTACAGCGAGGGGTTCGGGCTATATCAGTGTGCTAAAGTAAGGGTTGTGGGGTATATTAGAGTGTTTCATTGAGGGGTGTGGGATATATTAGAGTCTTACAGTGAGGGGAGTGAGGTTCATCAGTGCGTTACGGGGGTGTGGTATATCAGAGTGTTCCGGGGGTGTATGGCATATTAGAGTGCTGCAGTGAGGCTTTTGGCATAGTTCATATTGCTACTTTGATTGCTGTGGGTTATATCAGAGTTTTACAGTGAGGGATGTGGTGTATATCAGCGTGTTACAGTGAGGGCCGTGGGGTATATCAGAGTGTTACAGTGAGGTGATTGGTGTATATCGTTGTATTGCAGTGAGAGGTTTGGGATATTCAAGGGAGGATTATAGTGAGGGGTATATCAGAGTGTTACAACGAGGGGTGTGGAATATATGAGAGTGTTACCGTGCGATTTGTGGTGTATATCAGTGTGTTACAGAGAGGGATGTGTAGGGTATACCTGAGTGCTATAGAGAGGGGAGTGGGTTTACACTGGAGTGTTAAAGTGAGTGGTGTAGGATATATAGTACTGTTACATTGACAGGTGTAGATTATATCAGAGGGCTACAGATAGAGGTGTGCGCTATATCAGAGTGTTCCATTTATGGATGTGGGGCATATCAGAGTTTTACAGTTATGGATGTGGGGTATATCAGAGTGTTTCGGTGAAGGGTTTGGATTATATCAGTTTGTAGAGTGAGTGGTGTTAGGGATACTAGAGTGTTTGTCTGAGGGGTGTGTGGTATATCAGAGTATTACAATGAGGGGTATAGGGTATGCCAGAGCGTTACACTGAGGGGTGTGAGCGATATCAGAGTGTTAGTGTGAGGGGTGTGGGGTATATGAGAGTGTTACAGTGAGCGCTGTGGGCAGAAAGAGTGTGTTACAAGGGTGTGGGATATATCAGCGTGCTACAGTGAGGTGTGTCGGTTATATCAGACTGTTACACTGAGGGGTGTGGATTTATCAGAGTGCTAGTGTGAGGAGTGTAGGGTTATCAGAGTGATACAGTGAGAGATGTGGGTTATATCAGAGTGTTACAGTGATGGCAAGGGTTATATCAGAGAGTTACAGTGAGGGGTGTGGGCTATATCAGAGTGTTACAGTGAGGAGGTGAGGAGTGTGGGGTATATCAGAGAGTTACAGTGAGGAGTGTGGGGTATATCAGAGCTTTACAGTGAGGTGTGTGGGGTATATCAGTGTTACAGTAAAGGCTGTGGGTTATATCAGAGTGTTACAGTGAGGGGTTTGGGCTATATCAGGGTGCTCCAGTGAGGAGTGTGGGTATATCAGAGTGTTACAGTGAGGAGTGTGGGGTATATCAGAGTTTTACAGTGAGGAGTGTGGGGTATATCAGTGTTACAGTGAAGGCTGTGGGTTATATCAGAGTGTTACAGTGAGGGGTTTGGGCTATTTCAGAGTGTTATAATCAGAGGTGTGCTGTATATCAATGTGTTACGGGGTTGTGGGCTATTTCAGTATGTTACAGTGTGGGGTGTGGTGTAAATTGGAGAGTTACGTGCATGCGGCGTATATTAGAGTATTACAGTGAGATATGTTGGTTATATCATTATGTATCAGAGTGTTACAATGAGGTGTGATGTTTTAAATCAGAGTTTTAAAGTGAGGCGTTTGGGCTATATTAAAGTGTTACACTGGGAGCTGTGGGGGATATTGAAATGTTTCATTGAGAGGGCGAGATTTATTAGAGTGTTCCAATCAGGTGAGCGGGGTGTATCAGAGTTTTATGGCGGTTTGTATATATCAGTGTGTTACGTGTACGTGGTATATCAGAGTGTTACTGGTGTGTGTGATGTATCAGAATGTTACGGGTGGTGTGATATATCAGAGTGCTACAGTGAGGGTATTGGCATATCTCAGATTGCTAATTTGATGGGGATGGGCTATATCAGATAGCTTTACAGTGAGTGCTGTGGGGTATATCAGAGGGTTACAGTGAGGGCTGTGGTGTATATCAGATTATTACAGTGAGGGGTGTGGAATATATCAGAGAGTTACAGTGAGTGGTGTGGGTTATATCAGATATTGTTACAGTGAGGAATGTGGAGTATAGCAGAGTGTTACAGTGAGGGCTGTGGGGTATTTCAGAGTGTTATTGTGAGGCGCGTGGGGTATAACAGAGTGCTTCAGTGAGGGGTGTGGGTTATACCAGAGTGTTACTGTGAGGGCTGTGGCGTATATCAGAGTGTTATAATGAGGGGTGTGGGCTATATCAGAGTGTTATAGTGACGGGTGTGGGCTACATCAGAGTGTTACTCTGAGGGGTGTGGGTTATATCAGAGTGTTACACAGAGGTGTGATGTTTTAAATCAGAGTGTTGGAGTGAGGGGTGTGGACTCTATCAGACTGTTACAGTGATGGCTGTGGGGTATATCTTTACAGTGAGGGGTGTGGGCTATATCAGAGTGTTACAGTGAGGGGTGTGGGTTATACCAGTGTGCTACACTGAGGTGTGATATTTTAAATCAGTGTTTTAGTGTGAGGGCTGTGGGGTATATCAGCGTGTTACATTGAGAGATGTGGGCTATATCTGAGTTACAGTGAGGGGTGTGCGGTATATTGAGGTGTTACAGTGAGGCGTGTGGGTATTTCAGGGTGTTACAGTGAGGGGTGTGTGGTATATCAGAGTGTTACAGAGAGGGGTTTGAGCTATATCAGGGTGTTACAGTGAGGAGCGTGGGGTATATCAGAGTGTTACAGTGAGGAGTGTGGGGTATAGTAGAGTTTTACAGTGAGGAGTGTGGGGTGTATCAGTGTTACAGTGAAGGCTGTGGGTTATATCAGAGTGTTTCAGTGAGGGGTTTGGGCAATATCAGAGTGTTTTCGTCAGAGGTGTGCGGTATATCAATGTGTTACGGGGTTGTGGGCTATTTCAGTATGTTACAGTGTGGGGTGTGGTGTATATCGGAGAGTTACATGTATGCGGTGTATATTAGAGTATTACAGTGAGATATGTTGGATATATCATTATGTATCAGAGTGTTACAATGAGGTGTGATGTTTTAAGTCAGAGTTTTTAAGTGAGGCGTTTGGGCTATATTAAAGTGTTACACTGAGAGCTGTGGGGGATATTGAAATGTTTCATTGAGAGGGTGAGATATATTAGAGTGTTACAATGAGGTGAGTGGGGTGTATCAGAGTTTATGGTGGTTTGTGTATATCAGTGTGTTACGTGTACGTGGTATATCGGAGTGTTACTGGTGTGTGTGATGTATCAGAATGTTACGGGTGGTGTGATATATCAGAGTGCTACAGTGAGGGTATTGGCATATCTCAGATTGCTAATTTGATGGGGATGGGCTATATCAGATAGCTTTACAGTGAGTGCTGTGGGGTATATCAGAGGGTTACAGTGAGGGCTGTGGTATATATCAGATTATCACAGTGAGGGGTGTGGAATATATCAGAGAGTTACAGTGAGTGGTGTGGGTTATATCAGATATTGTTACAGTGAGGAATGTGGAGTATAGCAGAGCGTTACAGTGAGGGCTGTGGGGTATTTCAGAGTGTTACAGTGAGGCGCGTGGGGCATAACAGAGTGCTACAGTGAGGGGTGTGGGTTATACCAGAGTGTTACTGTGAGGGCTGTGGCGTATATCAGAGTGTTATAATGAGGGGTGTGGGCTATATCAGAGTGTTATAGCGACGGGAGTGGGCTACATCAGAGTGTTACTCTGAGGGGTGTGGGTTATATCAGAGTGTTACACAGATGTGTGATGTTTTAAATCAGAGTGTTGGAGTGAGGGGTGTGGACTCTATCAGAGTGTTACAGTGATGGCTGTGGGGTATATCTTTACAGTGAGGGGTGTGGGCTATATCAGAGTGTTACAGTGAGGGGTGTGGGTTATACCAGTGTGTTACACTGAGGTGTGATATTTTAAATCAGTGTTTTAGTATGAGGGCTGTGGGGTGTTTCAGCGTGTTACATTGAGAGATGTGGGCTATATGTGAGTCACAGTGAGGGGTGTGGGGTATATTGTGGTGTTACAGTGAGGCGTGTGGGTATTTCAGGGTGTTACAGTGATGGGTGAGGGGTATATCAGAGTGTTACAGTGAGGTGTGTGGGATATATCAGAGTTACAGTGAGGGTGGTGTGTGTTTCAGAGTGTGACAATGTACGAATAGCTGCTATTTAAAGATATTTAGTAGATGAGAATCATATATGTATAACTTTAAGTGTAGCCATTGACAAAATAATATTACCCTTAGTAACACCTGGGTCACTAGAAAGCTGTAGCTGCAGACAGTTCAGAAGCAGTTTTGATTATGTTTTGATATCAAACAGCCACAGGCTGCAAGTGAAGGTCAGATAATTAAATTGCTAAGAAAACATATCATAATACCGTTAGAACTTAGAACTCGCTTAACAAAAATAATTGCAACAATATTTAAAGAATAATTCGTTTAAATTCCAATAAATGAGAGGTCATGGAAGATAATGTAATTATCTGGCAGATAAAAGTCAGATAGTCTTGATACATCAAGATTAGTGGAACACCACTGAAATGATCTGGGCCCTTGGTGTCGAGAAAGGCCTTGTACTGCTTGAGGCATGAAATGAAAGAGATATGGTAAATTCTAATTGGTGAAAAGATATAAACAAGATTACACGACAGCAGAACAGGGTTAATGGAAATGTACTGGAGAAGGAGTGGCCAGGTTACTAGCCTTAACCTGAGTGACAATGGTATTTTAGCCATTAGAACCAATTAAAGAAGGTGATTTTGTTATAAACCATATAGGGACACTGACCAACCGAACTGTTGATAAGGAATGGTTAAAAACCTCGATAGTCAAAGAACAGTTTCACACAGAATTTTGCTGCAAAGATAAGGAACAGACCGGGACGATGTTGCCTATGTCCGAAGGGCTCCAGAAACCAAGGGCTGCGAACAATTCGTTACTATCGCCGAATGTTAAGTATTGATTACGCTGTAAGCTTAATAAATCTGATCTATTGCTCAAACATACTGGCTGCTGCCTATTTCTGTCTTGTCCAAGAACTCTGAGAGTTCATACTGAAGACTCATAGGTGGCACCCCAGATGGGACGAGACAAAGCGGCTAGTATTGTTTAATAGACCAGATCTCGAGAGTAGCCTCCTGATCAGCTGCTTCTCTTTGCGAGTGATAACCCTTCGTGGGGAGTGCCCGTGAATTGTGCGCCGATAGTTATAGATGTTAGAGATCTGTTAAGAAAACAACAAGATGACTAATAAAAGTTTTGTTAACATGTACAAGAATAAGTTAGAAAGAGGTGCCTGTGAGGAGCAAGTACAGGTAATATTGGCGGAGTGGTCATGCAAAGAAGACCGAGTTATCTTTGACGAAGTGATAAATTTTATTCAGGAACGTGTGGATCTAAAAAAGATTAAAAGTGATAAGGCGACTAGGATACTCGCCTATGCAGTATTTTACTGTGCTCATAGAGATGATGAGTACTCAAAGAAACAAAGTAAAGAGGTAGAAGAGCTAAGAGCACAAAACAATGAGTCAAAAGAAAATCATAGGCAGGAGATAGTGGACTTAAGGAAGCAGCAAGAGCTGGAGCTGGAAGACCAATAGAGAAATCAGGTTCAGGAAGTGGGAGATTTGAAAAAGCGAATTACTGACTTAGAGAGCCAGACCTCTCAAGCTGCAATCGTTCTGCAACAGAAGAGCGTGTGTGCAGTCCAGGCAGTCAGCTCCATGCGTGAACTCGAAGAAACCAGACAGGCGTTACAATCTTGTGAGATAGAGAGGGAGAATCTTACACATGATCTACAAGATGCCAGAGGCACCTTGAGGGAAGCTCACCAGCGCCCTTAGAGAGAGATGGATCACACTCAGTGTAGGTTAAAAATATACGAACTAGAGTTAAAGCTGGGAAAACGGGAGGCTGTTGTGGCTGCTGTTACTGCCAGGTCGTATGCTTCAGCTGTGGGAGCAACAGGAGGAGGAGAAATGATAGACCGGGATGCACTCGAATGCAAGACATATCAGCACGGCCGACATGATGGTTGGGGAGACCCGGGTTTTACTCCATCCATGAGGAGAGGCAGTCGGTCCCTGGGAGTGTCATAGTTAGAACCCAGGCCTATAATGACAAGGGGGTGGAAACTGACTCCGATAAGTGCTCCGTTCCCCTCAATGCTGTCGAAGTAAAATCTTGTGTTCATCAGTTAGGCCCCATAACACGATCCGAGTGCCCCATCGACGTTAAACTTCGATGGACTGCTTGGAGGCGGGGACACAGCGAATTAGAGGACGCCGATTTGAAACGCGTCCTCCTCGCTTCCACCAACCACAAGATACGGCAAAATCTTCCGTTCCTGGTTTTTAATATTGGCACTACCTCGACAGTAGTCATGGATTCATTCAGGAACAGTTAGGCATTAATGCAAGGCTATGACTAAGCAATTTTATCAAACAACACAGAGATCAGTAGAATCACCCACTGTATAGAGTGATTGGCTCTACACGGTTTATGGGGAACCCAAAAGGTTGCTCCTGACTCCGATGAAGAAGGGAAGTACCAGGTAACCTTCAAGAAACAATTCTTGAATGGCTTACAACGCTCATTGAGGCACGCGCTAGCACACACGCTCTCACCTGTGACTGAGTGGCCTGAACTACTCCAGAGCCCCAATCGGGCATGGACTTTTGCAAGGGAGGAGTGTAAAAAAAAACCTGTTAGTGTAGTATAAAAAACTCAATGTGGAAGATAAACCTGTTAGTGTGGTAGAAGAGCCAGTTATGCCCACTGCACCCCCCCCTACACACGTTGAAGAAGGAAATTGTTACAATTGTGGGAGACCTGGGCACTATTCTAAATTTTTTAAGAAACCCCGAAATCAGGGCCAACGGTACCCTCTCTTTCAAGGAACTCTACCCCCACCGCCACCAATAACATCCGCTGATCCCCTGGAGACCAAGGTAGATCAATTGCCCGGAGAAATGAGTAAAGCAACAGCCATTCTGAACACCCAACTAGTTACAAGAGCTAATCGGGTGGCGGCCATCTCGGATCCGGCTAGAGACCAGCCACAGTGATCCCAGGCATTCGCCCAATGAAGGGCACCGCCCCCCTCTTTGTCTGAAGTGGGGTTCCGATGTGATGCTTAACTGGAGACCAGAAATGTTGGTTGTTCTACGGGGGGCCGACAACAAATGATGCTTATTGACACCGATTCATCCGTTACCATCATGCATTCCCCACACCCTGAACGCCATGCTGCGGCGGGCAAAGGCTGCTTGACGTTACAAGGCTTTGATGGGAGGTCAACCTCTGCTTTTAAGGGAGAAATGATAACTATTTGTAAAAAACGAGATTGATTTGAATGTTGATGATTCTGTCTTGATGACACCTCCTGATGGAAGGGGCATATTGGGAAGTGATGTTTTGGAAACTTAGGGGACAATTATTGATTGCAACCAGAGGTGTATTTGGATCGGGACAGGAGGTAGTGAATTGGTCGAAATATCGGATGCCCACTCCGTATTTGCGATTAAGTGGACTTGCTTGCACGAGGCACTAGGTCACACAGATGAGCGAGTCAAAGTATTAATTCAAAAGCACTCACCCACATTCTCCACTAGTAAGCATGACTGCGGTCGAATGGAGTGTGAGGAGACGATTAATGGCCCGCCCCACTCCTTTGTTAAACAATAACCAATTCCCAAAGAAAGTCATCCCTATATTATAGACATCATTGACTCCCTCTTATCACAGGGCATTCTGAGAACAGGCACTTTCACGAATTATCCAGCAGCTTGGCCAGTTCGGAACCCAGATGATAGCTGGCGGCTCACTATTGATTACCAAAGTCTTAACAAGGTTAAGCCCAAGAGCACCCCTATCGTTAAGGATGCGCCGACCTTATTATCAGAACTCCCAAAAGACTCTAAATATTACTCCACCCTAGACATTGCGAATGGCTTTTGGAGTATTCCTGTCAGAACAGAGGATCAATATAAATGTGCTTTCATCTTGGAGGACCAGAGTTACACGTGGACGTGCCTACACCTAGGCTTGCACAACGCCCCGACCATTTTCCATACCAGAATGGTACGGATCCTGAAAGCTTTTTCTAAGCCGCAGTGTCTGCTTCAGTATGTCGACGACTTGCTACTGGTTACTAGTACAATCGAGGAATACCTTGAAATGTTAGATGAATTTTAACACCGTTAAGCAGTGCAGGTTTGAAAATTAACGCTCGAAAAGCTCAACTTGTTCAGGAACAGGTCACCTATTTGGGAGTGACAATCTCACCACAGGGTCTAAGTACTGACGAGCACAAGATAGAGGTCACTCAACGACTCCCGCTTCCTGTATCCAGGACAGCGCTCCAATCGATTTTGGGACAAGTGGGATACCAGCATAGTTTTATTCCTGGATTTGTAGAACTTGCAAAGCCCCTCTATGAACTGCTAAAAGGAAAATAGGATCAAATTTCCACCTTGTGGGTGTCAGATCACACCTCTGCAGTTAAAAAAGTAAAACAAGGTGTTATGCAGGCTACCTGGTTGATATCAGCCGACCCGAAATAGCCTTTCCATCTCGAGTTCGCATCCTTCGACCATAGTCTGACTGCGGTGATAAGTCAAGAATGACTGGACAGGTTACAACCGCTCCATATGCCTCACGGCTTTTTCACAGGGCGAACGGACTTAGCCAGCGTGTGAGCGCCACCTACTGGCGACGCTCTCGTCCAGTCAACACTGTACCTACAATATGGGCTTACAGAGGACCATCTTGCATTCCCCTCACACCCCACTGAACCTCCTTATCAAACGAGGCAATTCTTTGACCTCATCCCAACGCATCAGCAAATGGACTTCAGAACTATTACAAGGCGATATTGATATAACATCCAAATTGACTACTCTTTTACCACTAATGCTTGCGTACGAGGGACAGCCTCACAAGTGTCCACTGCCTTTAATAGACCTTGAGTACGATCCTGTTTTGCAATCACCAATAGAAGGAGCATCTGAAGTATTCGTGGATGGCTCCTCCTACCACATAGAGCTCACCTCATACCGGATGTGCTGTGGTCCTACCTGAGAAGACTCTCAAGTTTAAAAGTAACAAACACTGAAGCCAATATGAAGAGATTTTGGTCTTTCTCATCGCCGATCAAGAAAGTTCTGGCTACCCGACAAACAGTGGTCTGACATTGCCTATGCCATCAATGCAATGCTGTCCCTTCCCCTCTACCAAAAGAATTCCTACTTCTCGTCAGATGGTAAACCCCTAACCCATGGGCCATGATTAACTCTCATATTGCAGGCCCTAAAGTCACGACAAATGCCTTGTCACATTGGTAAGCTTAATGCCCACAAGAGAGTCGAGTCCACTCGCACCCTGGGAAGTAATGCGGCAGATGTAGCTGCTAATGAAGCAGCCCTGACAGGTGATCCCCTCCCTCTAAACTTGAGAAGGTAATCGCAGTTGCTGCATTTAGCAAAGCTCTCGATTTGGCTTCCCTTCAAACAGAGTATAGCCCTATCAGATGGTCATCAATTGGCATGACCAAGGTAAACCCTTACTGGCACCCACCGCATCGGCCCCCAAGATCCTTCTTATGACAAAGGGTTCGCAACCATTATTATGTATCAAAATGCCCCAGATAACTACCCGGTTGTCTGAATTCCCCCACACCTGGCAGAAGAACTCTTGTTCCTAATCCACTCCCAACCTGTAGGAGGTCATTACTCGGCAGAAGTCACTTTCACAATGATTGCCAGCACAGCTTGGTGGCCTAATATGAAGGAAACTATAACGATATATTTTACCCGATGCATACCTTGTTTGCAGCAGAACCGCTCCAATTGTTCCAACTGTACCCTCCTTCGAAGTCAACCAGGCCCTGATGGGCCCTGGACTCATGTTCAAATTGATTTTGTTGGTCCCCTCCCACCATCGCAGGGCAATTTTGAATATGCCCTCGTTGTTATCGATCAGTTCACTAAATAGATTGAGACCTTCCCCTCCTATTCCAACACTGCGCTTACCAAGGACAGATTGTTATTGAGAGAGGTATTCTGTAGGTGGGGACTGCCACTTCAAGTTGACAGTGATCAGGACATGCACTTCACTGGTAAAGTCTTTTCCAAATTACAGGAAATTATGGGAATTTAACATAAGCTACATATAGCTCACCATCCCCAATCATCCGGGATAGTGGAAAGAGGGAATGGCACACTGAAATCCATGTTGGGAAAATTGTGTACAGAACACCCCACTCAATGGGTCAATATGTTGCCCATGTGTTTAATGGCAATTCTGTCAAAGCCACATAGGACCACGGGGATATCACCTTACCAGGCATTGGCTGGGAGGTTGATGATGACTCCACGTCATCTAACTTTGACGGGCACTACCCCACACATGCAACAACCATGTAACAACTCGTAGTTGGAGCGCAGAGTAGACCATGGGCCAGAAATTCGGGCCCCCACGGGTGAGTACGCGCTGGGTCTCTCCGGTAAGGCTGGTGTTATGCATGCACTGCGCATGTGCTGGAAACCGGAACTTCGGTTCCCTTGAAGGAAGGGGTTCGGAGGTCAATTGCGTGCGCCGGATTGGCAGCGTGTAGACCTGCAACTTCAGATTTTTTTACAGCTTTCTCCACGCGGGTATGTCCCTAGCAGCTGTGCATGGAAAAAGCAGGCACCCACGGGAAGCCTCCGACCAGAATTGCTGGCCCCATATTAATGAAGTTAACTTACCCATGGCAAAAAGAATTTGAGGAAATCTAAAAGCCGAATCAAAAACTATTTGACCAGAAGATTTGACCTTTTGAATATCAGATATGTGATAAAGACATGGTATTAAATTATGGGAAAAAGGAAAATGCGTTTGACGCCAAATGGAAGGCATCCTTCTCAATAGTGGATACATTGAATCTAGCCATGTATCTGGATGAGTAACGTAAAGGGAGAGTGGAAAAGAGAAAAGTAATTAAATGTCATCATATCAATCAGTTAAAGACTGTGAACGAATAAATACTGCACTGTTATGTCCTCCAGGTGGCCAAAATGGCAGGACTCAGACACATAGTGGGACTTCTGATGCTCGTTGGTATCAACCAGACTTTGAATTTTATCATCATCCGGAAAGGAGTCAAGATGCCAACCGACGTTACGTCATCACTGGAATGGGGAGCGGCTTCAGGAGATGAATTCGATATGAATGTGTACTGTGAATATTGTGAACCCGATAATACGACCAATGGGATCACCTATTTATGGACCAGGGAGGGCAAAGGCTTTAAATTAGCGTGTCTATGTATGAAAGAAAATAATCAAGTAACCCCAAAGTTTCAATTAGGAAAAGGATAGTTTGTAAATCTAGGGTGCAGATTCGACGAAGCGGTTGAGATTACACCAGATAGTGTGTGGATCCCATACCTGGGAAAGAGTTTGAATACACTGAATTGGACCAAAATAGATAAAACACATAGAGGAATGATAGAATGTTTTAATGTGGAGCACAAAGAGAGACCCAGGCAAGGAGAAGTACTACAGATGGAAATCAGGGGAAGAACAGAGGAGATAAGGTTACAAAGGAAATGCGACAAGCATAAAAATAGCAAATAACAAATGGACCATCAAACGGATTGAATGTCACCCGTACCTACAAACAATAGTATAGTGATGTTAGGTACGAAATTATCCCGGTAATCTTCAATTTTACAGGTATTCCCTTTCTCGGAAATGTATGCCCTACAGGACACCACAGATATAATGACCACTTGTTGAGGAAAATGGTTAAGGATATTTTAGATAAGAAGAATGCCCCAGACAGATGGGGTTCGTGGGATGTCGAACGGACTTACGTAATGGTCAACATTTCAGGTCATAATATTAGCCACTTGAGAACAAAGAGAGGCCTGGGAGAATGGCTAGGGATAGGACCCACCGCAGGAACCGTTGCCTTGAACAGGGTAGATATAGAAAATATGTGGGAACATGACGAGGTAATGAGGAGACAGTTGAAAGGCCTTCTATCTAACATGAATACTGGAATTGGAGAATATGCTGATAACCACACAAGACGAAACAGAAATATACAGACAAATGCAGGTTCATTTTAACAATGCGACAAGAGGGATTCGTAAAGCAGAACAAGACATCCCAAGGGCTATGATATGTTAAATTTATGGGAGTTACATGATGGACCAAGTGATGGCAGTGTTAAGTGAAATAGAGCATAACCGAGTTCCCTCATTTGTCAATGATTCCGTGATTGGAAAGTGGCTCCATTATATAAGGACTACAATGTACAGGAGGCAAGAACACAGGGATTAATATATTTAGTGAGAGGAAATGGGGATTATGACAGTTAGCCAATCGTTCCTGTCTTACTGTAGCTGCAGCAGGTACATAATATGAGACCTTGGGAAGTAGTTAAGGTAGAATCGATAGGGATGCTAGAAGGAAGGTTCCATAAGTCTTTTGCATCACCCACCTCCCCCCCATCACTCTGAGTAAATGAAACAATACCGGGGACAGTCCACATATGGGGTGTTGCACCGATATAGTGGGGTTTACATGTGCAGTTGCGATGTCAGGACACCAAGTCTGTGGTTTCACACGAGACTCAGACTCACCCCTCTGGAGTATGAATGTGCAGAGGTGGGGATTAGACCGAATGAATTACGTTTATCTACAAATGGGCACCTATTGCCTCACCAATCGTGCTAGATATTACCAGCATGGGCAGGATGACAGTCCAATAGATTATCCTACCTATTGCTTTAAACCCACACAAACGGTCCGAATAGGCATTCGAACCCTTGTACCTGTAATCATTCATAATATTACCTATCTAAGAGTGAATTTTTCAATGCAATCAGAAGCCCTGAGAGCAGCGGTTAACTTCGGATATCCAATTCCAACCCTATCCTTAAATCTTAAAGCCATTATAGAGAGAACTTCGATTTCACAAATACACTTATTCCAGATGCAACAAAGCAATGACAGAACCCAGAAAGAGATTATGACCCGTGGGAGTTGCAGTTGGTGGGAAACCACATATAACGTGGCACAACACCCACCGTACAGAATTATTTCAATGGCAATCATAGAAATATAGAAGATAGGAGCAGGAATAGGCCATTCGCCCCTCGAGCCTGCTCCACCAATTAATGAGATGATGTCTAATCATTCAAATTCAGTACCCTGTCCCTGCTTTCTCCACATATCCCTTGATCCCTTTACCCTCAAGAAATATATTCAACTCCTTCTTGAATATATTTAATGAATTGGCCTCAACTGCCTTCTGTGGTGTAGAATTCAACAGGTTCACCATTCTCTGGCTGAAGTAATTCATCGTCATCTCTGTCCTAAATTGCTTACCCCTTATCCTTAGACTGTGACACCTGGCTCTGGACTCCCCGCCATCGGGAAAATCCTTCCTGCACCTAGTCTGTCTAGTCCTGTTAGAATTTTATAAGTTGCAATGAGATCCCCTCTCATTCTTCTAAACTCTAGCAAAAATAAACCTAATCGACCAAATCTCTCCTCATATGTCATTCCTGCCATCCCAGGTATCAGTCTGGTGAATCTTCGCTGCACTCTCTCCATGTCAAGAACATTCTTCCTCAGATAAGGCGACCTAAACTGCACACAATATTCAAGGTGTGGTCTCACCAAGGCCCTGTACAACTGCAGAAAGACATCCTTGTTCCTGTACTCAAATCCTCTCGCTATGAATGCCCACATACCGTTTGCCTTCTTAACCGCCTGTTGCACCTGCATGCTTAACTTCAGCGACTGGTGCACAAGGACACCCAGGTCTCATGGCACTTCCACTCCTCCCAATCTATTGCCGTTCAGATAATAATCTGTCTTCCTGTTTTTGCCACCGAAGTAGATAGCCTCACATTTATCCACAATAAACCGCTGTTGCCATGCATCTGCCCAATCACCTAACCTGTCCATATCGCACTGGAGTTTCTCTGCATCCTCCTCATAACACACACGCCCACCCACCTTTGTGCCTTCTGCAAATTTGGAGATATTACATCTAGTTCCCTTAACTAGATCATTTATATATATTGTGAAAGCCAGCACCGATCCTTTTGCTACCCCACTAGTCACAGCCTGCCACTCAGAAAAAGACCCATTAATGCAACTCTTTGCTTCGTGTCTGCCACCCAGTTCTCTACACAGGACAGTACCATACCCCCAATCCCATGTGCCTTAAATTAACAGGCTAATCTCTTATGTGGGACCTTATCAAAAGCCTTCTGAAAGTCAAAATACACCACATCCACTGGTTCTCCCTTATGTTTCTACAAGTTATATTCTCAAAACATGCCAGTAGATTAGTCAAGCATGATTTAGCTTTTGTAAATCCATGTTGACTTAGTCCGATCCGGTCACTGTTTCCCAAGTGCTCTGCTATTACATCTTTTATAATGGACCCTAGCTTTTTCCCCACTACCGATGTCAGGCTGACTGGTCTGTAATTCACCGCTTATTCTCTACCACACTTTTTAAATAGTGGGTTTACATTAGCTATCATTCAATCCATTGGAACTGTTCCAGAGTCTATAGAATTTTTGAAGATGACTCGTAATGCATCTACTATTTCTGGGGCCACTTCCTTAAGTACCCTAGGATATAGATTATCTGGCCCTGAGGACTTAACGACATTCAATCCCATCAATTTCCCTAAGACCATTTCCCTATGAATACTGATTTCATTCGATTTCTCACTCTCATTAGACCCTATGTTCCCCGACATCTCTGGGAGGTTATTTGTGTCCTCCTTTGTGAAGACAGAACTAAAAGATGTATTTAATTGGTCAGCCATTTATTTGTTCCCCATTACAAATTCCTCTGATTATGACTGCAAGAGACCCACGCTTGACTTCACCAAACATGTTCTCTTCACATATCTTTAGACAATTTTACAGTCAGTTTTTATGTTCCCTGCAGGCTTACTCTCATAATGTATTTCCCCCTCTTAATTAATCCCTTTGTCCTCTTTTGCTGAATCCTAAATTGCTCCCAATCCTCAGGTCTGCTGCTTTTTCTGGCCAAATGATATGTCCTCACCTCGGATCTTATGCTATGCCTAATTTCCCTTGTTAGCCGTGGTTGAGTCCCCTTTTTTGTTTTATTTTTATTCCAAACAGGGATGAACAAATTCTGTATTTCATCCATGCGATCGTTAAATGTTTGCCATTGCCTATCCACCGTCAACCCTTTAAGTAAAGTTCCTCAATCCATGCTAGACAACTCGTGCCTCATACCATCGTAGTTTCCTCTATTGAAATTCAGGAAACTAGTCTCTGAGTCAACTACTTCACTATCAATTTTAATGAAGAATTCCGTGATATTATGATCGCTCCTCCCCAAGCGGCCTCACACAACAAGATTGCTAATTAACCCTTTCTCAATACATAATACGCAGTCTAAGATGGCCTGATCTAGTTGGTTCCTCGACATATTGGTCCAGGAAACCATCCCGTATACTCTCTACGAATTCATCCTCCACAGTATTATTACAAATTTGGTTAGCCCAATCTATATGTAGTTTAATGTCACCCATTATAACTGCTGTGCCCTTATTGCACGTGTCTCTAATTTCCCATTTAATGCTCTCCCCAACCTCAGCATTACTGTTTACGGCTCTGTATACAATTCCCACTAACGATTTCTGCCCCTTGGTATTTCTCAGCTCTGCCCATACAGATTCCACATCATCAGAGCTAATATCCTTCCTTGCTATTGTGTTAATCTCCTCTTTAACCAGCAATGCCACCCCACCTCCATTTCCTTTTTTCCTGTCCTTCCTGAACATTGCATACCCCTGGATTTTGAATTCCCAGTCTTGGTCACACTGGAACCATGTCTCTGCAATCCAAATTATATCATATCCGTTTAAACCGATTTGTGCAGCTAATTCATCCACCTTATTACGAATGCTCCTCGCATTAAGACACAAATCCTTCAGGCTTCATTTTTTAAAACTCGTTGTCCTTTTAGAATTCTTATTTAGTGTGGCCCTGTTTGATTTACACCCTTGATTTCGCTGCCTTCTACTTTTGCTTTTCTCCTTCCTCTCTTTTGTTTCTAGCCTTGCTTCCCTTTACTCTGTCTCCATGCACAGGTTCCTATCCTACCCAACCAAATGATATTAACGTTTACTGTAATGATTATGATATGTTATCTGCATAGGCTAATCGGTAGGGTTTCTAGGCGTTCTATAACTATGCATAATTTAGAATACAGCAATGCTTGGTAGAAACTAGATTGATTTAGTCGAGGAATCAACGTTTAAAATATTTCATCCTCGAGGTGGGGATTTGTAAGATATTTAGTAGATGAGAATCATATATGTATAACTTTATTGTAGCCATTGACCAAATAACTTAACACATAATTACTCCTGGGTAACTAGAACGCTAAGAGTTGTTCAAAATGTAGCTGCAGACAGTTCAAAACCAGTTTTGAGTAACTTTTGATTACAAACTGCCACAATTCAATTCAATTTTATTTGTCATATATGCAGCAGACGTGTGTACTGCACAATGAAATGTTGATCTTTACGAGTTCTCCCAACATTGGAATAAATATGGCATAACAATGATAAAAATACTAAGAGAAATACTAATAGAAAGACAGTAATAATAAATAAACCAACAGTAATAATGAATAATAAATTAATCGTTCATGAGTCTTATGGCCTGGGGGTAGAAGCTGTTTCGAAACCTATTGGTACGAGATTGTATGCTTCGGTATCTCTTACCAGACGGGAGCAGGGTGAAGAGGTTGTGGCTGGGGTGACTCACGTCTTTAATGATTCTCAGGACCTTCCCCCGGCACCTCTCGGGGTAGATATCCTGCACAGCAGGTAGTTTAATTCCTATAGTGTGTTGTGCAGCTTTCACTATCTTCTGTAGAGCTTTGCAGTCTGTTGTGGTGCAGTTGCCATACCAGGTAGTGATAAAGCCGGACAGGATACTCTCGATGGTGCACGGGTAGATGTTGGTGAGAATCTGGGGACCATTCCAAATTTCTTCAGTCTCCTGAGGAAGAACAGGCGTTGGCATGCCTTCTTGGTTACAACGTCGATGTGATGGGACCACGTTAAGTCCTCCGTAATGAATACACCCAGGAATTTGAAGCTGCTGACCCTCTCCACCTCAGCCCCTTCGATGTAGATTGGGGTGTGTCTCTCCCCCTGCTGCTTCCTGTAATCTGCAAGTGAATGTCAAATAATTAAATTGCTAAGAAATACATATTATAATGCTGTTGGAACTGAGAATTTGCTTAACAAAAATAATTGCTACAACCTGTAAAGAATAATCAGTATAAATTCCAATAAATGAGAGAGATCATTGAAGTTAAGGTATTTATCTGGTGGATTAAAGTAAGATAATCTGGATATATCAAGACAAGTGAAACAGCGTTGAAATGATCTGGGCCCTTGGCATAAAGGCCATGTACTGGTTGCGGCATAAAAGGAAAGATATATGGTAAATTCCAATGGGGTGAAAAGCTTTAAACAAGGTAAAACGACGGCAAAACAGGGTTATTGGAAATGTACTGGAAACGGATTGGCCAGGTTATTAACCTTAATCTGAGTGACAATGGTATTTTGACGATTAGAACCAATTAAAAAAGGTGATTTTGTTATAGACCATATATGGACACTGGCCAAACGAACTGTTGATAAGGAATGGGTAAAAACCTCGATATTCAAAGAACAGTTTCACGCAGAGTTTTGCTGCGAAGATAAGGAACAGGCCTGCTACGACAATGCCTGTGTCCGAAGTGCTCCAGAAAGCAAGGGCTGCGAGCTATTTATTACTATCACCTAACGGCAGCACGGTGGCATAGTGGTTAGCACTATTACCTCGCAGCGCCAGGGACCCAGGTTCAAATCCCACCTCGGGTGACTGTCTGTGTGGAGTTTGCACATTCTCCCCGTGTTTGCGTGGGTTTCCTCTGGGTGCTCCGGTTTCCTCCCACAATCCAAAGGTGTGCGGGTTAGGTTGATTGGCTATGATAAATTGACCCTTAGTGTTAGGGGGGTTATATACGTGGGGATAGGGTGGGATATGTGTTGGTGTAGGGGTTACGGGGATCGGGTGGGATATGTGTTGGTGCAGGCTCGATGGGCCGAAATGGCCTCTATCTGCACTGTGGGGTTTCTGTGATTCTGTGAATGTTAAGCTTTGATTACGCTGTAAGCTTAATAAATCTGATCTATTCTACAAACATGCTGCTGCCTATCTGTGTCTTGTCCAAGAACTCTGAGTGGGCACTTTACTAAATCACATCCCTTTACTTTCAAGTTTTGTATCAGCTGCAAATTTTGAAATTGTGTCCTGTACCCCCACATCCAGTTCATTAATATATATAATGAAAAGCAGTGGTTCTAGAACAGATCCCTGGGGTACACCGCTGTATACCTTCCTCCAGTCCAAAAACAACTGTTCACCCTTACTCTCTGTTTACTGTCACTTGGCAAATTTCGTATCCATGCTGCCATTGTCCTCTTTATTAGATGGGCTTCGACTTTGCTGGCAAGCCTTTGTTCAACGCCTTTTGGAAATACATGTACACTACATCAAACGCATAACCTTCATCAAACCTCTCTGTTAATATCTCATAAAACTCTATCAAGCTGGCTAAACACGATTTGCATTTAACAAGTCCGTGGTTAATTTTTTCAATTAATCAAAACCTATCCACGTGACTGTTAATTTTGTCCCTGATTACTGTTTATCAAAGCTTACCCACAGCCGAATTCAAACTGACTGGACTGCAGTTGCTGGGTTTATCTTTTCACAGTTCATTATTCCATCATATGTAATGCCTTACTCCCAAACCCATTTAAATTTCTGACGACTGTTACTTAACCAAACTTGGAATAACAGTCAATTATAAACAAGCAGTTCTGTTTACCGTTCTGAGTCTTTTGAAATGGGCCGAATCAATCAAAGTGCAAATTTCTTCACTGGCGATGGATGCTGGGACTCGGCTGGAGAGCGTTTTAACGCCAGGATCGTCCTGGTCACAGGTGAGGCAACCATTAATTATATCATTCACAGTCTGATCAATACTGGGCCACTGTAACTGCTGCACCTGCCATTCAACCAGGCTTACACCCTTCCGGTGCCTACTAGGTGTGTGGCCGACCGGACACCTCATGAGAAGTGAATCTGGGACATACCATTTACGCAGATCAAATAACACATCAACTTGTAGTGCAAATTGTCCCTTCTTTGAAATTCATCTTTGGGCCATGCGGCTTCAACTTTGAACTGATTTAATTCAAGAGCCCTCACCCTGCAACACTGAATGAGCCAAAGGGGGATGTTTCGCTTTCGACTCTAATTATCTGGCCTGCAATGCTCCATGTGGTTCCCTTACTTGCACAGCACTCTAATCTCCATCGTTTTGGATAGCTGATGTGCCCTTCCATTCTAATTGTCGCTGAGGATGATGTAGGAATATGCTCAGCGTTTTACCATCCCTAAAGGCTGTTTCCTCCTCTCAGCCTCTGTCAGAATCCAGGAGATCTTCCCGGCCGAAGGCAGCGACTGGCCGTCCAAAGAAATAAATGCGCTTTTATGCCAAATTACTTCCTGCTTGTCAGAAGCTGAGTGGGCGAGGGAGGAGCCAATCAAAAAAGCAATTCTCGGACTTGCAGTAACCGAATTAAGAGAAAAGT
Source organism: Somniosus microcephalus (assembly GCF_052327205.1). Classification (NCBI taxonomy): domain Eukaryota; kingdom Metazoa; phylum Chordata; class Chondrichthyes; order Squaliformes; family Somniosidae; genus Somniosus; species Somniosus microcephalus. The sequence goes on from NW_028225183.1 coordinate 43,418,995, forward strand.
GCTTTTTAAAAGTGTACATCCATTTCAAACAATACCACGCCTTTTTAATATAATCTGCGTCAAGCAATTGCAGTTTCTTTCGCTGTAATCCCATTAGTACAAAGTGCTTTGAAGAACTTCCAAGAGATTTACTACCAGACAGCGCCCTGCGATTGTAACTTGTAATCTTCAAAACTGTATCTTATCTTTATTTTGTAAAGTAAACTTATGCAACTTTTCACAGTTACACAAGTAAACTTCAGCCAAAATAAATCCACACCAGCATCTTCACCTTAAAATGAAAATCAGAAAAGTTTAAAATATTGATCTCTGCAATGGGTTATGAGCTCAGTTAGGGCATAACCTTTACCTGATATTCTCAGGTCGGGAGCTCTTGAAGTATTTCCACAGTTTAAATCAGTTTAAAACCAAAAAGGAATCAAAGTATCTCAAACATAATACACATGTGTAGACATATATAGGGAAATAAATGAACACACTAAAAACAGCACGTGCTTCTAGAAACTGAAACCAGAAACACACAGCACACTGACACATGGGAAGAGTGTTTGTCGAAGAAAAGAAATGAAGTAGAAACATTCTGAGCATTCTTAATGTGAAGCTCTCGGCTCTTTTACACATTCACACATAATTCCCTACACACGGTACTGGACCTAATTCTAGGGAATGTAGCCGGGCAAGTGGCGAAAGTGTCAGTAGGAGAGCATTTTGGCGACAGTGACCATAATTCGGTGAGATTTAAGGTGGTCATGGAAAAAGACAAAGACGGCCTGGAAATAAGGGTTCTAAATTGGGGGAAGGCCGATTTTAATATGATAAGGCAGGATCTGGCCAAAGTGGACTGGGAGCATCAAAACAGTGGGAGACTTTCAGAAGGGAAACAGAGAGAGTACAACGCCAACATGTTCCTGCAAAGGTCAAGGGCGGGACCAACAAGCAAAGGGAACCCTGGATGACAAGGGATATACAAAAATGCATTAGGAAAAAAAGAGGGGCTTTTGGCAGTTACAAAAGACTAAGGACGGAGGAAGCCCTAGAGGAGTATAAAAAGTGCAGGGGCATACTTAAAAAAGAAATTAGGAGGGCAAGGAGTGGCCATGAAATAACACTGGCGACCAAAATAAAGGAAAATCCTAAGATGTTTTATAAGTATATTAAGGGCAAGAGGATAACCAGGGAAAGGGTAGGGCCCATTAGGGACCAAAGTGATAATCTGTGTGTAGAGCCAGATGATGTAGGCGGGGTCTTAAATGAATTTTTTGCATCTGTGTTCACTATGGAGAAAGACGATGTAGACATAGAAATCGGGCAAGGGGACTGTGACATACTTGAACATATTAGCATCGAGAGGGAGGAGGTACTACCGGTTTTAGCAGGCCAAAAAGTGGATAAATCGCCAGCCCCGGACGAGATGTATCCCAGGTTGTTGTGTGAGGCAAAGGAGGAGATTGCAGGGGCTCTGACATAAATTTTCAGAACCTCTCTGGCCACAGGGGATGTACCAGAGGACTGGAGAACAGCTAACGTAGTACCATTATTCAAGAAGGGTAGCAGGGATAAACCATGGAATTACAGGCCAGTGAGCCTAACATCTGTGGTGGGGAAATTATTGGAAAAAATTCTGAGGGACAAAATTAGTCTCCACTTCGAGAGGCAAGGATTAATCGGGGATAGTCAGCATGGCTTTGTCAAGGGTAAATCATGTCTGACCAATCTGATTGAATTTTTCGAGGGGGTGACTAGGTGTGTGAATGAGGGAAATGCTCTGGATGTGGTTTACATGGACTTCAGTAAAGCTTTTGACAAGGTCCCGCATAGGGGACTGGTCAAGAAGGTAAGAGCCCATGGGATCCAGGGTGCCTTGGAGCGTTGGATCCTAAACTGGCTGAGTGGCAGGAGGCCGAGGGTGATGGTCGAAGGTTGTTTCTGTGACTGGAAGCCTGTGTCCAGTGGGGTTCCTTAGGGATCGGTGCTGGTTCCCTTGCTGTTTGTGATATACATAAATGATTTGGATGAGAATGTAAAAGGTATGATCAGTAAGTTCGCAGATGACACGAAAATTGGTGGGGTGGTAAATTGCGAGGAGGAAAGCCTCAGACTACAGGACGATATAAACGGGTTGGTCAGATGGGCGGAAAAGTGGCAAATGGAATTTAACCCTGAAAAGTGCGAGGTGATGCATTTTGGACGGACAAATAAGGCAAGGGAATACACAATGAGTGGTAGGGCCCTAGGAAGTACAGAGGGTCAGAGGGACCTTGGTGTACATGTACATAGATCCCTGAAGGCAGCGGAACAGGTAGATAAGATGGTTAAAAATGCATATGGGATACTTGCCTTCATTAGCCGAGGCATAGAATATAAGAGCAGGGAGGTTATGATAGAGCTGTACAAAACGCTGGTGAGGCCACAGCTGGAGTACTGTGTGCAGTTCTGGTCGCCTCACTATAGGAAGGATGTGATTGCTTTGGAGAGGGTGCAGAGAAGATTCACCAGGATGTTACCTGGGATGGAGCACCTCAGCTATGAAGAAAGGCTAGACAGGCTGGGGTTGTTTTCCTTGGAGCAAAGAAGGCTGAGGGGGGATCTGATTGAGGTGTACAAAATGATGAGGGGCATAGATAGGGTAGATAAAGAGGAACCTTTCCCCTTAGTAGGGGGGTCAATAACAAGGGGGCATAGATTCAGGGTAAGGGGCAGGAGATTTAGAGGGGACTTGAGGAGGAACTTTTTCACCCAGAGGTTGGTTGGAATCTGGAACTCACTGCCTGAAAGGGTGGTAGAGGCAAGAGCCCTCACAACATTCAAGAAGCATTTCGATGAGCACTTAAAATGCCATTGCATACAAGGCTATGGACCAAATGCTGGAAAATGGGTTTAGACTGGACAGGGATTGATGGACGGCGCAGACACGATGGGCCGAAGGGCCTCTTTCTGTGCTGTAAAACTCTATGGCCTAGAAATTCAGTTGCGTTCGCCAGCCGTTAGCGCCTTAGGAGGGGTAGATCTCGAGCGCTAGGCACTTAGCACCCGGGCACAGGATGATCTGCGCCTACGCCCAGCTTCAGCAGACATTTAGCGCCGGCGCAAAGTGTTTGCGCGCGCTCAGCTGCGCGCGCAACTTATGACGTCATTTCGTCGTGCAACGCCCTTTCTGCGCCCCAAACTGGAACTTCAGTCACGCCCGCCCAATGTGGGCGTGGCGGTGTTAAGAACTGTGAAGTGGAATGCAGCAGAAGCCCTGCGAGCCTCGGGGAGCGCTAATTAAAGGGCACTTACACTGAACTATAAAGGCCAGCCATTTTGCTGCAATGACTTTTCTGCAACGGATTTCTGGACAGAGACCAAGGAAGAGACCTTACTGATTTGGCCCAACATAGGAGAGGTATTTTTGGCTTCTGGCCAGAGCTTGGAAATTTGCCTCATTGTGATTTCATTGTTTGCAAGTATATTATGGGGGCTGCATGGGGTTCCAACCCTCCGTTCCAGCATTATGTGCGAAGGGCTCGCAGACGCTTGTGAGAGGGGCAGCCATGCCTAGACGCAGAGGGGGCATCAGGCGTCGGCAACGTAGGCCTTACCCACAAAGGGTATACCGCCAGCAGGTGTCCTATCTCACCATGACTGCCACGCAGTGTGTTAAGAGGCTGCGCTTCAGAAGGGAGGTGGTTGCAGAGATCTGCCAGCTGCTTCACAGAGATCTGCGTCCACAGCTGATGTGCAGGACGGCTCTGTCGGTGGAAGTGAATGTCACAGTGGCTCTGAACTTCTATGCAAGCGGCTCCTTCCAAGCCGCTGCTGGGGACATAGCTAACATCTCCCAGTTCGCCGTGCATCGCTGCATCCGGCAGGTCACCGATGGCCTTTTCACAAGGAGACACCAATTCATCTCCTTCCCCATGACCCTCGAGAGGCAGGAGCAGCATGCAGTCGGTTTTGCGAGGATCGCCGACTTCCACATGGTGCAGGGCGCCATTGGCTGCACGCATGTGGCTTTGCGGGCACCTATCGACAATGCCGAGGATTACCGCAACCGGAAGGGCTACCATTCCCTCAATGTACAGCTGGTGTGTGACCACAGGCTGCGCATCCTAGCTGTCAATGCCCGCTTTCCAGGCAGCAGCCACGATGCATTTATCCTGCGCCAGACTACTGTGGCTGACATGTTCCAGGCACAGCCTCCCCCAAGAGGATGGCTTATCGGGGACAAAGGCAATCCTTTGTGTACATGGCTCATGACCCCGCTCCGGGTGCCCAGGACCCCTGCTGAGGATGCATACAACGAAAGCCATCAAGCCACAAGGAACATCATAGAGCAAACGATTGGCGTCCTCAAGCCACGGTTCCGCTGCCTGGATCACTCCGGCGGATCTCTGCAGTATTCGCTGGATAGAGTCTCCCAGTTCGTCGTCGTTTGCTGCATGCTGCACAACCTGGCTATCCACAGGACTCAGGCACTGCCACCTCACCTTGGACCCCCACCTCAGGAGGACGAGCAGGAGGACCATGAGGAGGAGGAGGAGGAGTACCAGCCCAGGAGGGAGCCACAAGGTCCAAGGGCCGTCCATCGGCGGCTTATTGAACGACACTTCTAGGCCCCCTGTCAGGGAATGGCTTGTGGCAATGAAGGCACATGAATGCAGCCGCTCCACAAGCCCTCAGCCGGTTAACGCAACAACCACTTGAAACATCACACATGGACAAGCAGAATAAAGAAAAAGCTTTATTGAACAAACTCAGGGCCCTTCCCACATGAAACCCAAAAACAGACAACACCCCCAAAAAACAGTCAAAAACATATCTCACTCCCACAACCTGGGGAGGAATAACAAAACTTGTCCATCCAAATGGCCTTCATCCTCGGCCTTACCAAAAGAACCCCCCCCCCCATAGACAACACAGCCACCCCCATATAAAAAAAATTTGCCAACACACTCTACTTTGTGTGCTGAGAGGGCGAGTCCTTGTCCAGGCTTTTCCGGCCCCTGGCCGACCTGCTGCTCCGCCTCAACCTGGGCCCTGTGGGTGCTGCAAGGCTGGGGGAAGGCTCCTGAGGGGCACATTGCGTGACGGCAGATGCCCTTGGGGGTCGGCCTAGACGAGCTCTGGCCCTCGAGGGGCTGGCTGCTGACTGCTGCAGCTGTGGCTGGGCAGCATCAGTCCCTCCAGCAGCTCGTCGCAGCTTCGCTGGGGGAGTGGCAGTGGCGGCTGCAGCAATGGGGGCAAGCTGGCTGATGCCAGGCGCTCGCTGCTCGCCTGAGACACTGGCACTCGGCCGGGCTGGCACTGCAGCAAGCGCAGCAATCTGGTGAAGGCCAGACCGCTGTGCTGCTGCAGCGCGGCGGGTGCCCTGGCGATGTCTGCCTGACACAGCGAGTGTGGCAGCAGTGAGTGCCCGTACTGCCCTGGTCTGTGCCCGCATCAGACCAGCCAGTGACTGCACAGCACCACTGATCAGCTGTCCACTCGCTGCCTTTGCTGCCCTGAATTAATCCCGACTCGCGCCCTGTGCTGCCCTGAATTCGGCCCGACTCGCGTCCTGTGCTGCCCTCAATTCGGCCCGACTCGCGTCCTGTGATGCCCCGAATTGTTCGAGACCCCTGGCCTGTGCTGCCGCGAGTTGTTCGAAACCACTGGCCTGTGAGGCCCCGAAATCGGACACACTATGAGCCAGGGACTCAATGGCCTCAGGCAACCGTGCCACAACCCCCATGAACTCGGTGTGCCGACGATCCGAGTCCGCGTACATTTGATCAAGGAGGCGCACCTCCTGGGCGAGGACCGTCTCCGGACTGGAGGCCGGACTCTCCCTTTCTGGGGAGAAGGCCGCTGAGCTGCCCGATCCTTCCCGCGTGGCTGCACGCCACTGGGCCCAGCAACTACACTCCCCTGCAACACTTCCCCCCTCTGGGGAGAAGGCAGCCGAGCTGCCCGAACCTTCCCGCGTGGCTGGACGCCACTGGGCACAGGAGCTACACTCCCCTGCAACACTTCCCCCCTCTGGGGAGAAGGCAGCCGAGCTGCCCGACCCTTCCTGCGTGGCTGGACGCCACTGGGCACAGGAGCTACACACCCCTGCAACACTTCCCACCTCTGGGGAGAAGGCAGCCGTGCTGCCCGACCCTTCCCGCGTGGCTGGACGCCACTGGGCACAGGAGCTACACCCCCCTGCAACACTTCCCCCTGGCTCTCCTCCAGGGAAGACGTGTCCCCTCCATTGCCATCCCCTGGCGCGGATGAGGGTTCCCCCGATGGGCCGCCTTCCTCTTGCTCCTCCTCGTCCTCCTCTTCCGAGGGACTGACACTCGAAGCTTCAGGGACCTCCTCCTCACCAGCTGAAAGCAGGAAGGCACAAGAGTAGCTTTAGAGTGAGGAAAGGGCGTCAGCGAGGGAGGCATGAGTGGTGGCATTCTGCGCATTGGTCGGACAGTGGCAAAGGATGTAGATCTGAAGCGCAAGGGGAACGAGAGAGGTCCAGAAGGTCATGTCCTTACCATTGGGGCCCAGCACAGGGTCGACATCTCCAATTGCAATGGGGCCAATCACCCGGGCACCCATGAGTCGACCCACGCGGTCCTCAAGGTCACTGAGCTGCTGGAACTGGGGACGGCCTCCCCCGGTGACAGTCCGGCTCTTCAGATTCTGGGCCAGCTTGGCCTGCAAGAGAAAGGACGGCCTCTAAGTACAGTGTGGTGCCCTGTTGTTGTGTGCATTGCCTCCCATGGTCGAATAGCTTGGCCAGTGTGTAAAGTGCAGAATGTGCAATTGATGTTCATGCCAGTGCCATAGCTGCTGGATGAGGGCTGGCCATTAGGCCTTTGAGGTCCCTTTGCCCATAATTTGAGGTGCACATGCAAGGATGAGGAGGACACTGGAAAGGGAACTCACCCTGACAATCCGAGTGAGGTCGTTAAACTTTTTCCGGCATTGGACAACAGTCCGGGGGACATCGCAGGTGGCTGTGACCCTCTGGGCGATATCCCTCCAGGCTCTCCTGTACACCCTGTTGGGAGGCTTCTTGCCACTGTCCGGGAACAAGATATGGCTTCTCTTCTCCAATTCCCTAACTAGCACCTTTAAATCATGGCCAGAGATGCGCTGCGCTCGCTCACGGGCCCTCTGCATCCTTCCTGGTGCTATTTCTCTCCAGCAGCAGTGTTTAGGCCTAGCTGGAGGGCTGCAGTATCCAGGGCGTGGCAGCAGACCAAGTTGACCCTTCCCCCTTTAAGAGCTGGCCGGCGCCAGGGTGTCTGCTGTCAATCAAAACATGACTGCACCTGCACTGCGCCCAGCCTCGGCGGTATCAGTCTGCACCGCCGGCTTAGCACCTAAAGATAGCCATGCATCGCCAGTTTTAGCGCTCGAGCAAACTCCTTGGCCAAAGCTACTGAATTTCGGCGAACTGCCCTCCACTTTCCGGCGGGCGCAAACTTTAGCGGCCGCCCGACTTTACCGCCCCAAAAGTGGCTAGACTGAATTTCTAGGCCTATGACTCTGTGGGCTAGATTTTCAATATAGGCAGTTTTGGGGCGCTAACCTTAGCGCCCGCCCGAAGTTAGCGCCCACCCCAAAGTAGCGCCCCGTTGCCGGAAATTCAGTGGCTTCGCCCTAAGAGGTTGGTGGAGCGCTAAAAGAGGCGTTCCACTACTATCTTTAGGCGCTAAGCTGGCGGTCCAGAGGGATAGTGCCCAGGTGGGGCGCAGCGCGGGTGCGGTCATTTTTGGACTGACAGCAGACCCCGTGGCGCCGACCAGCTCTTAAAGGGGGAAGGGACGAATTGGTCTGCTGCCACGCCCTGCACACTGCAGCCTTGCAAAGAGGCCTCAACACTGCTGCTCAGCCCCAGGGAGTCATGGCAACGCCAGAGAAGGCCCGTCAGCGTGCCCTGCGCTTCTCAGAGGGTGATCTGGACATAATGGTCACAGCTCTGGAGGTGAGGCGCAAGATCTTGTTCCCAGAGAGTGGGAGGAATCCAACCCACCACGACAACACCAAAGCCTGGAAGCAGATCGCCCAGAGGGTGACGTTCACCGGCGATGCCCCCAGGACCCACAAACAATGTCGTAAAAAATACAACGACCTGACCAGGATTGTCAGGGTGAGCACCCTTTCCAGTCTCCTCCTCATTCTTGCATGTACACCTGACATGATGGGCAAAGGGAGCTGAAAGTCCTATTGGCCAGCCCTCAGCCAGCAGCATTGGGACAGTCATGAGCATCAATTGGCCATTCGGCACTCTACACTCTGGCCAAGCTATTCCACCATGGGAGGCAGTGCACACTGCATCAGGGCTTCACCCTGGCCAAGCTATTCCACCATGGGAGGCAGTGCACACTGCATCAGGGCTTCACTCTGGTCAAGCTATTCCACCATGGGAGGCTGTGCACACTACATCAGGGCTTCACTCTGTCCAAGCTATTCCACCATGGGGGGCTGTGCACACTACATCAGGGCTTCACTCTGGCCAAGCTATTCCACCATGGGGGGCAGTGCACACTACATCAGGGCTACACTGCGCACTTACAGCCCGTCCTTTCTCTTGCAGGCTAAAGTAGCCTTTAATCGCCAGGCCCGTGCCAGGGGTGGCCGCGCCAAGCTGCAGAAGCTCACTCGGCTGGAGGAGCGCGTGTGTGTGCTCATGGGAGCCCGTGTGCTCGTCCCCACAGTGTGCGGAGTAGCCGACCCTCCACTGCCCGGCAATGGTAAGGACCTCGCCTTTTGGCCCTCTCGCGTCACACTGGCCCATCCGAGCTACCTCCTTTGCCACTGTCCCACCAATGCGCTGAATGCCACCAGTCCTAACTCCCTCGCTGACGCCGTCTCCTCACTCTGAAGCTACTCTTGTGCATTCCTGCTTTCAGCTGGTGACGACCAGGACCCTGAAGCTGCCAGTGACAGCACCTCCGAGCAGGAGGAGGAGGAGGAGCAAGCCGGACCATCGTGGGAACAGTCACGTCCCGCAGGAGAGGAGGAAATGCTTGACACCTCCTCACTGGACGAGTGCCTGGAGGAACTGTCACAGGGCAATGCAGCTTCTGGGACCAGTGGCGTCCAGCCACCAGAAGCCATGCGCGTGGCCTGCGGCCTTCCCCCCATTGGGGGCAAGGATCAGAGGGGCGTGCTGCTGATCGGCACACTCGTCGCCACCAACGTGGCAAGGGTCCCCTAGTTCAGCCCCCTCCTCCCCAGTGGGAGAGTCGCAACTCCAGTCCGGACACCTTCACCTCGGAGGAGGTGCGGAAGCTGGATAAGATGGCCAAGGATTCGGACCGGCGCCACACGGAGCTCATGAGCGTGGTGGGGCGCATGCCTGAGGCCATCGAGTCGCTGGCGACCAGTGTGCGCGAGTTCGGGGCAGCAACTGCCGCGAGTGGCCGCATGCTGACTGATGCCGTCTAGACCCGGGCGGATGTGATGCGGGCGCACACCAGGACAACAGGGGCACTCACTGCTGCCACACGCGCTGTCTCAGGCAGGCATCGCCAGGGCAGCCGCCGCGCTGGACCATCCCAGCAAGCCGCCCCTCGGCTGATTGTTGCGGATCCTGCAGTGCGGGCCCGGCCGAGTGCCACCGCGCCACAGCACCAGCCAGCTCATCCCAGACGCCAGCTGGCCCACATTGCGCCATCCGTCGCCGCCATTCCCCCACTGGGGCGTCAAGGGCAAGCGGCTGCAGCTGATCGTGGCCAGGCTCAGGTGCACCACTCAGCAGACGGCCCCTCGAGGCCCAAACGCCGTGTAGGCCGATCCCCAGCGGCATCTGGTGGAAGGGCATCTGAGCCTCAGGCGCCTTCCCCCAGCCTCGCAGCAGCCACTGGGCAGAGCTTCCGAAGGAACAGCAGGCCGGGCAGGGGTGGCAAAAGGCTGGGCAAGGTCTCGCCCTCGCGGGCCACCCTGTAGAGGGTGTGGCCAGCTTTCATTTTATATGGCGGTGGCCATCTTTATTTTGCCCATGGTTGTGTTGTTGGAGGGCTTATTTTTTGCGTTAGGCCGACGTTGAGGCCCGGTTTGAAGAAATGTGGAGTGACTCCTCCACAGTTTGTGGGAGCGAGTCGTTTGTTGGGCTTTTTGTGGGGCCCGTTTATTGTTTTTGGGGATTCATGTGGGAAGGGCTTTTCATTTTTGTGTAATAAATAATTATCTTTATTCATGCAGTCTCCATGGTTGTTCTTCTTAGTGTTTGTTGGCTTCGCCTGCTGAGGGCTTGCGGAGCGGCTGCATTCATCTTCCCTCATGGCCCCTGGCCATTCCCTGACAGGGGGCTTAGAAGTACCGTGTAATAAGTTGGCGTCGTGCGGCCCTTGGCCCTGGTCGCTCCCTCCTGGGAATGTACTCCTGCTCCTCCTCCTCCTCCTCCTCATGCTCCTCCTGCTCCTCCTCCTGAGGTGCTGGTACTACGTCAGGTGGCAGCGCCTGAGTCCTGCGGATAGCCAGGTTGTGTAGCATGCAGCAAAGCACCACAAACTGGGAGACCCGGTCCGGCGAATACTGGAGAGCTCCTCCGGAGTGATCAAGGCAGCAGAACCATTGCTTGAGGACCCCAATAGTTTGCTCGATGATGATGCGGGTGGTTTGATGGCTCTCGTTGTAGGCCTCTTCAGCAGCGGTCCGGGGCGCGCGGAGCGGGGTCATGAGCCAGGTGCACAAAGGATAGCCTTTGTCCCCTAGTAGCCATCCTCTTGGGGGAGGCTGTGCCTGGAACATGTCATGCACAGTACTCTGCCGCAGGATAAAGGCATCGTGGCTGCTGCCTGGGAAGCTGGCATTGACTGCCATGATTCGCTGCTTGTGGTCACACACCAGCTGCACATTCAGAGAATGGTAGCCCTTCCTGTTGCGATACTGCTCGCCATGCTCCAGAGGGGCCCGCAAAGCCACATGCATACAGCCAATGGCGCCCTGCATCAAGGGGAATTCCCCGAGTCTGCAAAATCCCAATGCGCGCTGATGCTGGCTCTCCAGGGCCATGGGGAAGGAGATGAATTGGCTTCTCCTTCTGAACAGTGCTTCGGTCACCTGGTGGATGCAGTGATGTGCGCCATACTGGGAGATGTTTGCGATGTCCCCAGCAGCGTATTGGAAGGAGCCGGTGGCATAGAAGTTCAATGCCACCGTCACCTTCACTTCCACCGACAGAGACGTCCTGCACCTGAGCTTTGGCCGCAGATCTCGGTGAAGCAGGTGGCAGATCTCTGCAATCACCTCCTTTCAGAATTGGAGCCTTTTAACACATCGCGCGGCACTCGTGTTTAGGTAGGAGCGCTGCTGGCGGTATAGCCTGACTGGGTAAGGCCTACGTGGCAGACGCCTGCAGCCCCCTCTGCCTCTAGCCAGGGCCGCCCCTCTCACAATGTGTCTGCGAGCCCTACGGACATGGAGCTGCAGCTTCGCGTTGGCACCCCATGCAACCCCCATCAAATCCTGGCAAACACTCAAATTTCCAAAAGGCCACTTGCAGCGCTCTGGCCTGAGTCCAAAAATACCTGAGCTCTTGCTGCTTGAAACCAGTTAGCTATCCTTCTTGTTGTGTCTCCAGAAATGCGTTGCACAAGAGTGTTTTCTGAAAAAAGGCTGGCCTTTATACTGGAGAGCACGTCCCCTTTAATTTGTTCCCCCCAGGGCCCGCGCTGGTTGTGTTGCGTTCCTTTTTCCAAACGCTCCGGCCGCCAGCCGCACAATGGGGCGGTCTGACTGAAGTTTGGAATTGGGGTGGCCAAAGGGCGTTGCACGAGGATGTGACATCATTTTCTGCGCGCGCATCCGGCCGGGCGCTAAACTTTGCGCCGGCGCTAACGGGCAACTTAATTTGGGGCGGGGCGCAAACAGCGCTGCGCACGGGCGCTACACGCATAGCGCCCGAAAATCACTTCTCTTAAGGTGCTAACTGCTGGCGCTAGCAACTGAAAATCTCGCCCTATGACACTGAAACCACAAACAGCAGCCTTTACCTGCTGTGACGGGACTGATGTTAAGCTTTGTTTCCAAATCGTTCTCCCCCTTCTCATTACTATCTTTGGCCATTCTTCTAACACTCATCAGCACACGCTTCAAAGGGATTTGAATGAAGAAGGTCCTCTACCTGGAACCATTCCATTCTCCATGGTAAATTCACCGCTGTGTATTTTTGGACTGCTACTTCCAGATTCCACCTGGAAGACCCTCCACGCCTCTGCCCAGGAAACCTTGTTTCTGCTGGGACGTGAACACTGTATTCAGTGGGATCCACCCACCCGGGTAACCTTCCTTTTTTTTATATGTCAGGTCCCTGTTCGGGCGCCAATTTATCTGTAGGGATATAGATGTTACAGTAACTCGTGAACCTGGACAGCAGCCAGCCAGAGAAAGTCACTCTACTCTGTAAATTAATGAAGTAAATGTTAAGGAGTTAAACATAGCAAACAGCGATAAAACAGTTTACTCAAGCATCAAGGCAACATTAAGGAATGAAAACGGCCAATAAACCAAGGATCTCAGCATTAAGGCAGAAGAGTGATCAGCTCTCCCACAGGCCCTGAATATTCTCCTTTTTGTTCCTGTACGTCCTTCCTCTCGGCGAAGGTTCTTCAGGCTCCATCCACTGCAGTAAATAATCTGCGACAATCTCCAAAGTTTATATGATTTTGTTCAGTTGAGGTCTGAATTAAAGTCAAGAGAAATCCCATTTTGAGCACTCCGCTGGGTTCTTTAATGATGGACGGCTGGCTGAGCCACTCAAAACCACGTGAACCCAGAATCTATATTTCGTGTCTTTCACAAAGATTTCTCAATATCTCAGCTCTGTTTTTCCAAGACAGTTTCTTGGAAAGCCAACATTGTTTTGAAAAAAAGAAGCCTGTTCAAAGCGCGTCGAAGCTTCACCCCATTGGTGCTTTTGCAGTTTCAACTTTAAATGTCGAAATGTAAAGGGCAAAGTTGACCTTTTCCTTCATTCGTCAGGTAGTGGTCAGTTTCTGGCTGTTCACTCAGGTTGTGGTCAATTGGTCAGTTTCTCGATGTTCGGTCAGATTGTGGTCAGTTGGTCAGTTTCTCGACGTTCGGTCAGGTTGTGTTCAATTGGTCAGTTTCTCGACGTTCGGTCAGGTTGTGGTCAATTGGTCAGTTTCTAGATGATCCGTCAGGTTGTGGTCAGTTGGTCAGTTTCTCGACGTTCGATCAGGTTGAGGTCAATTGGTCAATTTCTCGACGTTCGGTCAGATTGAGGTATATTGGTCAGTTTCTGGACGTTTTGTCAGGTTGTGGTCAATTGGTCAGCTTCTCGATGTTTGGTCAGGTTGTGGTCAATTGGTCAGTTTCTCGACGTTCAGTCAGGTTGTGGTCAATTGGTCAGTTCCTCGAGTTTCGGTCAGATGGTGGTCAGGTGGGTCAGTTTCTCGACGGTCGGTTAGGTTGTGGACAATGGGTCAGTTTCTCGACGTTCGATCAGGTGGTGATCAGATGGTCAATTTCTGGTTGCTCGATCAGACAGTGGTCAGTTACAGGATTTTCGGTCAGGTAGTGGTCACTTGGTCAGGGTCTGCCTGCTTATTCATGCTCTGGCAAATTGGTGTGTTTCTGCAGACTGGTTCAGGTATTGGTCACTTGTTGAGTTTCTGGGTGTCTGGAGAGTTTGTGGTCAGTTGGCCAGTTTTTGTGTGCTTGGTCAGGTTTTGTTGAAATTCTGTGTGCCAGGATGTGGTCCGTGCTAGGTGGTTGTGGTCAGCTAGTCAGTTTCTGGATGTTCAGAGAGGTTGTGGTCAGTTTCCCAGCTTCTGGATGTTCATTTTGTTTGCTGTCACCTGGTCAGTTTAATTTAACATATTCATTCACGGGACGTGGGCTTTGCTATCAAAAGTCGCATTTATTGCCCATTCCTAATGGACCTTGAGAATGTGTTGTTGAGCAGATTTCTTGAACCGCTACAGTCGGTGTGGTGAATGTGCTCCCACGGTGCTTTTCCAGAGGGAGTTCCATGATTTTAACTGAACGACGATGAAGGAACGGCCGATATATTTCCAAGTCTGGATTGTGTGTGCCTTGAAGGGGATTTGGGGTTGATCTTGTCCTTCTAGGTGGTAGAAGTCACAGCTTTGGGAGGTGCTGGTCGAAGAAGTCTTGTCGGGTTGCTACTTGTAGATGGTACACACTCTGCTGGTAGTGGAGGGAGTGAAGGTTTAAGGTGGTGGATGTGGTGCCGATCAAGCAGGCTGATTCTTCCTGGATGGTATCGAGCTGTATTGCTTTGATGTAGTACATTAGTTTACGGTACTGCATTAGTTTCAGGTGGTGAAATTGTTTGAGGTGCTGGGATAGTTTAAGGTGCTCTATGAGATTCCGCTGCTATGCTTCAGGTGCTGCATTTGAGGTGCTGTATGATTTTGAGGTGCTTTAGTAAGCTGAGGGTCTGTTTTAGGTTGAGTGCCTGTATTAGCTTGGGGCTGAATTGGTTAGAGTTTCTGTACTGGTTTATGATGCTGTATTGGTTTTGTTCTGTATTTTTAAATATGCTCTGTTGGTTTGAAGGGCTGTATTAGTTTGAAGGGTTGTGTTAGTGTGAGGTGCTGATTGGTTGCAAGTGCTGCTTTATTTTAGTTATTTTTATTCCATGTAGCACCTTTATTATATTAGGAGCTTTATTAGATTGAGGGTCTGTATAAGTTTGTGGATCCATCGACACAAATCCCCACTTTAATTGCTTAACTTATTGGTTACAGTTAACGAGAGACGTCACATCCCAGAGTGCAGCAGGGCAGCCCTGAGAGGACACTTTTACATTGGGAATTCAATTACTGAATGGCCACAGCAGAGAGAAGGACGTCACCGAAACAATATGAGGTCTAGAGATGGACCTGAAGGTGCTTGAAACAACAACCCCATTGCAGGGAGACTACAGCTGGCAATTTTCATTAGTTAATTAATGTGATCAGCAACTCCAAAATTTGGGGCTTTTAATTTGAATCTCAGCACTAAATGTATACTTTCACAACAGGGACTATCTCGGCTGTCGTTATCTGTTTGTTCGAATTTAAATAATATCTATTTTGGACGATGTTGCAACCTCAATGTCCCGCAGGATATAAATTAAAGGCAATGGGAATGTACCGCCTCCGAGTATAATTCAGAGAGATTGCCTGCAGCACGAAGGGCCCATCGCTTCACACAGAAATTCAGTTACCAATTGACAGTATCGAGAAAATATATTACATGGTTCTTGCCGTCATTGGTGTTACTGGTCCGTGACTGTAAGCATTGAAGTTGTGTGCATCTTTGTGTGAGCTGGTCTCTGGTTTTGCTCTGTGACTATTAATGTTACATGCTGGTCTAGTGGTGACAGTTACATAGACACCCGACCAGTGATATCATTTCGTTAAGTCAAATGTCCTGAATTACCTCTGCGGTTTTATTCCATTGCATCAACTGAAAATGCACCACTGTTTTTAGTTCACAGGCTAGCTGAAATATCAAGCTATTCCCTTTAGTTGAAGATCATGTAGTATTGACTCAATCCTGAGTGCAAACAACTCACTGAGTGGAAGCTATTAGTGAAAGAGGCTGTCACTGTAGAATTTTCTGAGGGTGGTCACTAACTGGAGTGGAACACCTGACCACAGTGGCCATGTTTTACTGGGAGTATCTTTCACTGTAGAACAGTACTGAGTGTGGGTCACTAACCAGAGAGGAACACCTGACACCAGTGGCCATGTATCACTCTGAGTGTTTGTCAACGTAGAGTTGTACTGAGTGTGGGTCACTAACCGGATTTAAACAATCCAGTTCTACTTTGAATTCATGGTTTTAGGTGACTGATCTCTCCACTCCATGGAGCTGCCGATTTACGAATGCTGTTTTTGCTGTTCATTGAAGATATTTGGTAATATTCATATAGAGGAAAATGCATTCATATTGCTATATTTCCTATTTAACTGCATCAACCGACACAGATGATATCTATTCACTGACATGTCAGCAGCAGTTCAGCACTGTTACGTTATTCAAATCCTCTGTATAATGAATTATTCTAACTCTAACTACAGGTACTGTAAACACTTTAATAGTCTGGGTGCTGATAAGATCCCTTCCCCCAACACGGTCCTGTGAATCTGTGGGTCATGAGTGCTGGCTTTTATTATCTTGTCATTATACAGGATGAATATTGGGCTGTGGTTATTGAATAGGCCACTTCTGCAACTGATTAACGTTTGACGATCGGGCTCTTATCTATGATATAGTCACTACACAGGTAACCTGCACCGATCTCTCTCCTTAGCTCAGTGGGATATGTTATTGCGAGGTGGGAAATAACTGAAGAACATATATATCGGGGTTTTATAATACAGAGAGCAGTCCTAGGGTAGTAATACTAACATTAGTAATTGTTTAATAATGAAAGAAATAGTGCACTGCTTCAATAAATAAATACTTCAGCCTCGGGCGACTGTCTGTGTGGAGTTTGCACATTCTCCCTGTGTTTGCGTGGGTTTTCTCCGGCTGCTCTTGTTTCCTCCCACAGCCCAAAGATGTGCGGGTTAGGTTGATTGGCTATGATAAATTGACCCTTAGTGTTAGGTGGTTAAATACGTGGGGTTACAGGGATAGTGTGGGATATGTGTTGGTGTAGGGGTTACGGGGATCGGGTGGGGTATGTGTCGGTGCAGGCTCGATGGGCCGAAATGGCCTCTATCTGCACTGTGGGGTTTCTGTGATCTGCAATGTTAGGAAATAACTTCTTCTTCTAATCGTGTCCACGGACAGTCTATTCATAGCCCAGCCAGAACTGGACACATTTTTGCGCCTTGTTGTTGAATTCGGCAAGATCTGCAACAGTGCAGGGTTCCTCTAACGATGGGCATTGCAGGAGATGTTGCATAGTCTGTGCCTCAGTTCCACATTCACAAGTTGCCGGGTTGGTTGAATATCACCATTTGCTTTGTGATACATTTGAGCAACCTACACCTCAAAGTCTGTTAAGGCACTTCCAGGTTGCCCAGTTTCAATTAGCTCTTGGGGGAAGGCTTTCATCAAGTAAAATTTCCATCGTTGGGGCTTGTTCAAGACGGCGAGCCGGTCTTTCCACAAGGTGATGCGGGCTTCAGATGAGTTTGTTTGTAATGGAACAACACTGTTCATGAAGCTCTTTCTTGACTTTAGGTGGCTGGGTGTAGGCATATGACAATGCAGAGGGTGTCTCTCATCTGATGTTTGACGGAGTCGCTCTTTCTTGCTGGCTACCATTCTTCTTATATCAGGGGGAGTGATACCCACCAGGATATATAGGCTGTTGGTGTTTGTTGGTTTTAAGCAACCTGTGATAAATCGGCAGCTTGCATTCAGAACGGCATCCATCTTTGTTTCTTGGCATGAGTAGACTTTTCCCAGGTAGGGCAGGTGTATTCGGCAGTGGAATAGCAAAGAGCAAGTGCAATGGTTCGCAATGTTTTCGGGCTTGTTCCCCATCTTGTGTTGGCGAGCTTATTCAGGATGTTGTTTCGTACGCTCACTTTTGCCTTTGTCTTCTCGATGTGGTTCTTGAAGGTGAGGCATCGGTCAAGGGTGACTCCTAAGTAGATAGGGTGCTCGCAATGCGTCAGTGTTGCTCCACACCAGGTTACTTTCAGCTGGCTTCACGGTTTCTGAGGTGGAATGCACAAACGTGCGCCTTTGATGGGTTTGCGCGAAGGTGGTTTTCTTCATAGTAGGATTTTAGTCCCTCCAAGGCCTCAGAAAGCGTTTTCTCCACGGTGTAAAAACCAGTGCTTTGGGCAATGACACATAAGTCATCAGCATATATATAACGGCGTGTGACACCGTCTACAGGTTGGTCATTCATGTAGATGTTGTACAGCAGCGGTGCAAGCACGCTTCCCTGAAGAAGACCATTCTTCTGAATACGCCACCTGCTGCAGGAAAGAACTGATTACAGTGATTAATTTGTACTTATGTTACAAAGAACAACATAGAATTTAAAGCACAAAAGCAGGCCATCCGGCCCAATTGGTTGTTTGATGTTTATCCTCCACATGAGCCTCTGTCCATCCCAGCCCTTCTAAACATATCAGCATATACTTCTATTCCTTTCTCACTCATGAATTTGACTGCCCTCCACTTAATTGCATTATATTTTTGAACTCAACTGCTCCATAGTGTAGCGAATTCCACATACTACCCACACTCTGAGTAAAGAAACCTCTCCTAAATTCATTATTGAATTAATCAGTGACTACATTATATTTATAATCTCCAGATTTGGACTCCCTTACAATTGAAAATATCTGCTCTACGCCTATCCTATCGAACTCATTCATCATTTCAAAGCCCTGTATTAAGTTACACTTCAGCCTTCGATTATCTACAACAAGGAGACGTAGTCTGTTCATTCTGTACTGTTAGTTATGATCTCTCAGTCGTATTATCATCATTGTAACATAAATGTGCCCTTTTTGCAGTGCCTAGAATTTGTTTTTTTAACATGGCGATCAGAACTGTACACAGTACACTAATTGTTGTATAAAGAAGGTTCCTTATAAGTTTTATATAACCTCTTAGCTTTATGATGCTATTCCTCTAGAAATGAACCCCGAAGCTTTTTTGACACTTCCTGGCCTTGTTAACCTGCATTGCTACCTTAAATGATTTAATCGTCTGTACCCCTGAAACCCGTTGCTACTCTAGCCCATTCATACTCTTACTATCCAAGGAGTATTTGAGAACCTTTTTCCTCCTAACAATCCAGCACTTGGCACTTAGCTTCATTGAAATTAATTTTCCATGTAAACATGTAAACGCCCATTCTGCAAGTTTACTCATATCTTCAGGCATTTTCAGGTATTCCACCAATCTGCGAAAATGCCTTTATTCCCTACTCCCTATTTTCCGTTTTAGCAGCCAACATGCCTTCTATTATGCTGCTTGTCCACCAACTCCAGTTGCTCTGAGATTATTCATGTGTCTGCCATGTGATACCTTATCGAAGGGATTTAGAAAACCAAGCTATATTACATCTATTACATTTACCACAGTGTCAGCTGTGGCACTGTAGGTAGCACACTCGCCATGAGTCATGAAGGTTGTGGGTTCAAGTCACACTCCAGGGACGGGAGCACATAAAGCTAGGAATACACTCCACTCCAGTGCAATGCTGACGTCCCTTCTTCCTTCTCAGGTAGATTTAAAAGATCCCATGCCACTATTTCGAAAAAGAGTAGGGGAGCTATCCCTGATGCCCTGACCAATATTTATCCCTCAAAAATAATACAAACAGGTCATCTGGTCATTATCAGATTGATGTTGGTGGGTACTTGATGAGCACAAATTAGCTGCCACTTTTCACACATTACAACAGTGACTATACTTCATTGTCTGTAAAGCGCTTTGAGATGACCGCTGGTAGTGAATGGCACTATATAAATCTAAGTTTTTCTCTACACTTTCTGATACTTATTCAGAGAATTCAGCAAGATTGGTCAAGCATGACCTTGCCGTTTGGAATACTTGTTGACAATTCTTTATTATATTTCTTTGTTTCTAGAAGTTTTCCTATTACATCTCTGAGTAAAAATGCAATTATGTTTCCTGCGAGCGGCTTTAGCTTAACTGCTCTAATGGCCCTTGGATATTTATTCAGTCTTCTGTTATAAGTACCCGTACAATATTTACTCTCTGCCAGTTTTCTAATGCCATTTTACAATGATATACTTATGTATCTGTTCTTTCTTCTTATCTGTTTTGGTATATGCTAATGCAATCCTTCTGAACCAATGGTTTTATTCGCTGTTTGATTACTTTATCAATTACTTCCCGCTTTATTCCTTAAATGTCTTGAAGTTGTTTGATGAATTTAGTCAATTAGTATTTGACAGGGTTTAATTCCACACCACACAGACATCTCTCCCTTCTTCAGGCACTGAACATTCATCCATATCTTTCTTCTACCCCTACTGTCCCACATCAAGCGTGACTTCTTTCCTTCTGAGGTCGGATCTGCGCTCCAGATGTCCATTTATATTTCTATACATGTCACTCTGCCTCTCTCCGGTGCAACCTCTGGTAAACCCGAGCTCCCCTCAAATTCAAAATGGATGGTATCTCGCCTGATAGACACCAGGAGGTCATTGTCTGGCCAGTTTCCCTCCACCGTCTCCGGCTTGTACATTTCTAGGGCCCCATTTGCAATTTATTGTTTTGGATCCATTCACACGCCATTCCCGCTGGAGATCCACTCAGCTTCTCCAACTCTGGGCTGGGAATGATGTCCCTTAGAGATTCTTGACCTGACCCGAGTGCAGTGCCCCTGCTTCAAAGCACAGGTACATAGACCTCGGCTGGGAACACTGGCATATCCCCACTCTCAAATAGTGTCGCTATGGGAGCGTGGATTTGTCTCAGCTAGGCTGGATATTTGTGGTGTACTTGGAAACTTCATGTTCCAAGAATAATCCGGTGCAGTGTCTCAACATTTTACTGTACATTGATGACTAGCACAATTTCCAAAAATAATCTGGACCCCTCCTGCAAGGTTTTGCAGTACACTGATGATGGGGGCCATTTCAAAACCTAATCTGGTCCCCTCCTTCACCATTTTACAGTAAGAATATAACAACATAAGAATTAATAGCAGCAGTAGGCCAAACGACCCTCGAGCCAGCTCCGCTATTCAATAATATCATGGCTGATCATCGACCTCAACTCTACTTTCCCGCCTGCTCTCCATATGCCTTGATTCCCCTAGAGTCCAAAAATCTATCAACCTCAGCCTTGAATTTAATGAAAGACTCAGCATTCCCTGCCATCTGGTGCAGACCATTCCAAGATTCACAAATCTTTGAGGGAAGAATTTTTCCTCATCTCAGTCTTAAATGGCCTACTCCTCATCCGGAGACAATGCCGCCTAGTTCTGGACACTCCAGCCAGATGAAAGTACCTCTCAGCATCCACCCTGTCAATCCCCTTCAGAGTCTTGTATGTCTCAGTGAGATCAGCTCTCATTCTTCCAAACTCCAGAGAGGATAGGCCCTTTCTACACAATATCAACTCATAGGACAGCCCTTTCATCACAGGAATCAATCTTGTGAACATTCGTTGCACCGCCTCCAAGGCAGGTATATCCTTCCTTAGATAAGGAGATCAATACTTTTCACAGTACTCCAGGTGTGGTCGCACCAAGGCCCTGTACAGTTGTAGTAAGACTTCCTTACTCTTGTACGCAAACCGCCTTGCAATAAAGGCCAACATGCCATTTGACATCCTTATTGCATGTTGTACCTGCATTCTAGCTTTCTGTTTCTTGCACGAGGGCACCCAAATCTCTTGAAACGCCAACATTTGAAAGTTTCTCACAATTAAAAAAAATATTCTGCTTTGCTATTCTTCCAAAAATTGAATAGCCTCACATTTCCCTATACTACATCTACCACCTTACTGCACAATCACTTATTCTACCTAAACCCCTTTTCAGACTCTCTGTGTTCTCCTCACAGCTAACTGTCCTAACTAGCTTTGTATCATCAGCAAACTTGGATATATTACACTCGGTCCCTTCATCTAGGTCATTAATATGGATTGTAAATACCTGAGGCCCCAACACTGATCCTTGCGACACAACACTATTTAAAGCCTGCCAACCTGAAAACGATCCGTTTGCTTTCCGTTTATAAATCATCTATCCATGCTACTATATTACCCCCAACCCCATGAGCCCGAATCTTTTGTAATAACCTTGTATGTGGCAAGTTAGCGAATGCCTTTTGGAAAGCCAAATATAATACACCCACTGGTTCTCCATTATCTATCCTGTTAGTTACATCCTCAAACAACTGTAATAAATTTGTCAAACACGATTGCCCTTTCATAAAGCCATATGATTCTGCCTAATTCTGTTATGATTTTCTAAGTGACTTCATACCACTTCCTTAACAATGGATTCCAGTAATTTCCCGACGACTGATGCCAGGCTAACTGGCCTGAAGTTCAATGTCTTTTGTCTCCCTGCTTTCTGGAAAAGCGGTGTTCCATTTGCGAACTTCCAATCCACTGGGACCATTCCAGAATCTAGGAACTTTTGGAAGATCAAAACCAATGCATACACTATCTCTTCAGCCACCTCTTTTAGAACCCTAGAATGTAGGACGTCAGGTCCAGGGGATTTTTTGGCCTTTAATCACCTTAGTTCCTCTAGTACATTTTCTCTACTTATATTAATTACATGAAGTTCCTCACACTCATTAGACCCTGGGTTCCCCACCATTTTTGGTATGCTTTATGTGTCTTCAACTGTGAAGACTGATACAAGATAGTTGCTTAACCTTTGTGCCATTTCCTTATTCCCCATAATAATTTCTCCAGTCTCAGCTTCTAAGGGACCAACGTTTACTTTTGCTACTCTTTTCCTTTTTCCATACTTTTAGAAACTCTTACAATCTGTTTTTATATTTCTTGCCTTTTTTCTATCATATTCTATTTTTTCGCCTTTCATCAATTTTTTCGTCATCCTTTGCTAGTTTCTTAAACGTTCCCAATCCTCATGCTCAGTATTCTTTGCAACATTATAAGCATCTTCTTTAAATCTAATACCATCCTTAACTTCTTTAGTTAGCCACGGTTGGATGATTTTTCCCGTGGAGTTTTTGCTTCTCAATGCAATGTATTTTTGCTGAGAATTATGTTATATGTCTTTAAATGCTAGCCACTGCTTCTCCAGCGCCATACCTTTTAATCTTTTTTTCCTAACTACCTTAGCCAACGTGCCCCTCATATCTATGTAATTGACTTTCTTTAAGTTTAGGACACTAATTTCGGACTTAGGCAAGTTATTCTCAAAATTAATGTAAAATTCTATCGGGCCAGAAACTCGGGTCCCCAAGGGTGAGTGTGCACTGTGAACTCACGCAAAGGGCCAACGGAAGTACCAGTGCTGTGCATGCACTGCGCTTGCGCTGGAACCTGGAACTTCCATTCCCTTGAAGGAAGGGATTCACTGGTCAAACGCGTGCACCGGAGAGGCAGCGTGTACGCCTGGAACTTCTGATTTTTTTACAGTTTTCTCCGTTGCTATAAGTCCCCCGCAGTTGTGCAAGTAAAAAGCAGTTGCAAGGCCTGCTTTTAACAAGGTAAGAGGTTAATTAAGTAAAAGTAAAACATTTTTTCCACAGGTTACTCATTTCAAAATAGTTTAAAGAAAGTAAGTTTATTTTTAGCCCCGTTATAAAATTTAATTAATTCTTGCAAAAATTTAAATTTTTGTTTGAAATTTATGTTAATTGTTATTTACAAAATGTGATTTAAAAAAATATTTGACGTTTTACTTAGGACCGTTCTCTATTCATAGATTTGAAAGGTCTTCTTGTCAAATCTATGAATATTGATTCCCTGCTCCGATTGGCTCCCCATGGCCCACGTGGTCCCAGGTGATGCTGCAAATTAGCTTCGCCACTTGGATACGCAAGCACTGCATGCCGGCAGCTGGAGGAGGCCCAGGATCGGAATCCTACGTAGGCCCACAGCACAACGGCAGGTGCACTATGTAATTGCAAATCGGGGGCTTGTGCCTGCGGGAAGCTTCCAACCCGAATTTCTCACCCATTATATTATGATCACTCTGCCCCAGAGGCTCCTTTAGTATGCGATTGCTAATATACCCTGTCTCATTACACAATAGAAAAGTTAAAATAGCCTGTTCCCTGGTTGGTTACATGGCATATTGTTCGAGAAAACTCTCCATTATATTGATGACTGGTGCCATCTCCAATACATTTTAAAATATATTGATGACTGGGACTATTTTCTGTCTGTTAACTGAACTGCAAAGATTCATTAAAATTGCATTTAATTTCCGATCCTCCATCATCTTCAAAATTTCCATCTTTGAAACTTACCTAAACTTGCTCTGCGCCTCTATCTCCATTTCAGAGGATCGGCTGTCCACTAATATCTACTATAAACCCACCGACTCCCACAGGTATCTTCACTATACCTCCTCCGAGCCTGCTTCCAGGAATAACGCTGTTCCATTCTGCCAGTTTCTCCATCTCTGCTGGATCTTCTGAGTTTCCGAAATCTCTTCATTCTTCCACAGCCATGGATTCCCGTCCACTGTGGTAGACATGGCCCAAGACCATGTCAATCCAACTTCCAGCATTAATGTCATCACCCCGTACTCTCCCTGCTGGAACCAAGATAGGGTTCCCCTGGTCCTCACCTTCCACTCCAACTGCCTCCACCTTCAACAGATCATGCTCTGCAATTTCCACCAAATCTAGCTAAGGCTGTTGGCAAACATATTTTTCACTCCTTCTCCGCCCCTCCCATACCCCATCCCCTTGCGTCTGCCTGGTCCACTCTTCCATCACCCCCAACATCCGCTGCCTTTCCCCTGACACCAATCTATGCAAACAGAGAAGTTGCAGCACTTACCCTTTCACGTCCTTCCTTTTCACCGTCCAGGATGCCAAACATTCCTTCCTCACAATTAGCGATTTACTTGTACTTCTTCCAGTTCAGTGTACTGTATTCACTTCTCAGGATGCAGTACCCTTTTCATTGGGGAGGATAAACGCAGATTGGGTGAAAGCTTTGCTGAAGATCTTGGTTCAGTCTGCAAGCTGACCCGGAGCTTCCAGTCGCTTGCTGCTTCAATTATACGTCTAAATCCCGCTATCGTCACTCTATCCTCGGCCTCCTGCACTGATCCAATAGATTTCAATGAGAAACAGCTCTGTATTTTTCGATTAGGCTCTTTATTGTCTGCCGGACTGAACAGGAAGGTTACAAACTTCAGGTCATAACCACCTCTCCCGTTTTCTCAGACAGCATGAGCTGGTAATGGGGGATGGTTAATCTGGAGCCAATGGGAGTGGAGGAGGTTTGAGCTGGTGCTCTCGGAGGGGATCCCCTATCGGTGCACAGCCTGGGGCTGGTCCAAACCCCTGTGGCCAACCCGCACTTTACCCTCTTTTCTCCATCACAATCCCGGGCCATAGGATCCTTCTCTGCTTTGCGAGATTTACCATAATTCCCTCCCTGCGCTATTCTGCTATAAACATTTACACCGCCTCTGGACCAGTATTTTTTAATTGTCCCATTCAGCATCATCATCACACTTTTGCTATTGAATCACACTTGCCATCCAGCCGATCACAGACCTCCGCGTTCTTGTTTCCTCCACTACCCCAGATTTCTCCAGCTCTATCAATCCTATAAAAGTGTTCATCTGTAATATCTTCCACTTCTGCAGAAAGGTGATCGACCTGAAAATTTAACTGTTTCTCTCTCCACATAAGAACATACGAACATAACAATAGGAGGAGGAGTAGTCCATTTGGCCCCTCTAGCCTGCTCTGCCATTCAAGAAGTTAATTGCTGATCTTCTACCTTATCTCCATTTTCCTGCGCTATCCCCATATCCTGTGATTCCGTTAATATTAAAAAACCTATCGATCTCTCTCTTGAATATACTCAAAGACTGATCCTCCCTAGCACACTGGTTTTGAGAATTCCAAAAATTATCCACGCTCTGAGTGAAGAAATTTCTCCTCACCACAGTCCTAAATGGCCGACCCCATATTCTGAGTATGTGACCCCTGGATCTAGACTTCCCAGCCAGGGAAATCATTCTCCCTGCATCTACCCTGTCAAGCACTGCAAGAATTGTGCATGTTTCAATGAGATCACCTCTCATTCTTCTAAACTCACGAGTATATATGCCTGGTCTACTCAATCCCTCCCCATTAAGACAATCCCTCCAATCCAGGAATCAGTCTGGTAAACAATTGTTGCACTCTCTCAATGGCAAGTATATCTTTCCTTAGATAAAGAGATCAAAACTGTGCACAATACTCCAGGTGTGGTCTCACCGGGGTCCTATATAATTGCAGAAAAACGTCTTTACACTTATACTCAAATCATCATACAATAAAGGCCAGCATACCATTTGCTTTCCTAATTGCTTACTGTACGTGCATGTGAACTTTCACTGATTCGTGTACAAGGACACCCACGTCCGACTGAACTCCAACATTTCCCAATCTTTCACCATTTAAAAATAATCTGCTTTGCTACTTTTCCTACCAAAGTGGATAACTTCATAATTCTCCTCAATTTGCCATGTTCTTTCCCACTCACGTAACCTGTCAATATCCCCTTGAAGCTTCCTTGCACCCCCCTCAAAACTTATATTCCCACTCAGATTTCTATCATCAGCAAACTTTTATGTATAAAACGTTTCCCCTCATGCAAATCATTGCTGTAGATTGAGAATAGCTGAAACTGAATATTGGTCCTTCCGCTAGCCCACTAGTTACAGCCTGCCAACCAAATAATGACCCGTTTTTCCCTAATCTGTGTTTTCTTTCCTATAATAAATCCTCAATTCCTGATAGTATATTGCTCCCAATCCAATAAGCACTGGGTTTGTTTGATGACCTCTTGTACGTCACTCAATCGAAAGCTATCTGAAAACCCAAATACACCACATCAACTCGTTCCCCCTTATCTATTCTATCAGCTGCAAACTCAAAAATCTCTAACAGATTCGTCAAACAGGATTTCCGTTTCATAAATCCATGTTGTCTGCCAAATCGGCCCAGATATTCGGATCGGAGGCTTCCCTCGTGTGCAAGCCCCCGACCTGCACTTACCTAGCGCGCCGGCCGTTGCGCTCTGGGCCCGCTTGGGATTCTGATGCTGGGCCACCTCAAACTGCCTGCACGCAGTGCTTGCGTATCCCAGGGGCGCAGTTAGTGCGAAGCGTCCCCTGGGATCACGTGAGCCAAACGTAGCAGGGAATCTCTATTCATAGATTTGACAGGAAGACCTGTCAATTTATGAATACAGGTCAATCGCAAATCATAACTAAAACTTCAAATAAATTTTTAAAAAACATCACATTTTTTAAATGTCTATAATTTACATACAATAACTGTTTTAAACAATAATTTAAATTTTTGAAAATGTTAATTACAGTTTCTAACGCGACGAAAAATAAATTTACCTTTCTCTGAAATATTTAAAAATAATAAAACTGTGGAAAAAATGTTTTAATTTTACTTAATTCACCACTTACCTTGTTAAAAGCAGCTCTTCCGACTGCTTCTTAAAAGCGTAGCTCCTGGAAATTAACCCTCCCAGAGGAAACTGCACTCGATCGGCCTGTGAGGCGCTTCGTTTAATTCAACAGAATTTCTGGTTTCCCGCGCATGTGCAGTGCATGCACGAAACTGGCACTTTCGTTGGGCCTACGCGTGAGTGCCCAACGCATACTCACCCTTGGTGACCCGAAGTTCTGGCCCAATATTATTATATTCAAAGTGTCCTGTTACCACGTCCTAAACAATAGATTCTCGCATTTTCCCTACTACTGATGTCAGGCTAACTGGTCTGTAGTTCCCCGTTGGGGGTGGGGGGAAGCACTCCAGCTCCTCCTGGCCCACAAGCAGTGCTGTGAAGACAGTTACTGTCTCCTCGAAACTGTCCTCGCCTCCCTTCAGCTACCAGGTTTCGCGCGAGGTTTGGGAAACCCAACCCGCCACAATTAAACGCGTATACCAGGTTAAATCAAAGGCTGCCAGCCGCAATAGATTATTAAATTGCTAGCCCACCTTCTGGGAGCACTCCATTGCCCGCCCCCTGCTCCGCATCGGTTTAACCCGGAAGTGGCGAGCTGGAGTCGGGATGAAGAATTTTTATATTTTACTGTCCGAACAGACTCCAATCCTGCCGTTTTTGGTGCTGAAATACAGCCCTTACTTTCTTGGCTTTATCGAGGAGAATGTTTGATTAGTAATGTCCAGACTTTTCTCCTTTTTCTTGCAGTTAATTTTGTGGCGATTGTGATCCTGTCCCGGGGAAAGTGCGGGCTTTCCACCTGAACCACTCGCTACCTGGTTGCCATGGCAGTCGCGGATCTAATGGTCATTATCACTGAGGTCATATTGTGGCAGATCAGTTACTATTATTTCCCAGGATCTTTCCTGGACATCACCCCTGTGTGTAGTGTTCAAAGTATCCTGAGTCGTGCAACCGCAGGCTATTCTACCTGGTTCACCATCACTTTCACTTTTGATCGATTTGTGGCCATTTGCAGCCAGAAGCTGAAACCAAAATATTGCACCGAGAAAACTGCAGCTGTGGTTGTAGCAACAAGTTGCATTCTGCTCTGTTTAAAAAGCGTTCCCTTCTACTTTATATATGAACATAGACAGATAACCGACAATGTGCCGTAGTTCTGTTATGTAAAGCCAAGCTATTTTACTGAGCCCAAATGGGTGGGATTTGACTGGTTTTATACGGTTTTAACCCCACTGCTCCCATTCGCTTTAATTCTGTGGCTCAACGCTCTGACAGTCAGACACATTTTAATGGCCAGTCGGGTCGGTAAGGGGCTGAGGGGTGAGAGCAAGGGAGAGAATGGCAGAGACCCAGAGATGGAGAGCAGAAGGAACTCTATGGTTTTATTCTTCACCATATCCGGCAGCTTCATACTCCTGTGGTTGGTATTTGTTATAGATTTCTTATATTATTGTATTGGAGGAACAAATCCCTATTATTATAATGATTCTTTGTATACATTTGAAGAAGTTGGATATATGCTGCGGAGTTGAAGTTGCTGCACAAACACGTTTATTTATGGGGTGACCCAGTCCAAGCTCAGAGAGCAGGTGAAGAGTGTGGTGAAATATCCGGTTACCTCAATTATTCAATTAATTACGAATCACAACAACTGAGCTCAGGCCAGAGGCGGGTCCCAGTGTTTCCAGTCCAGGAATGTAATATTTAGCGCCAGACTCCCAGCATCTGAAATACACCAGGATTCGCTGGTGATCTGAAAATAGGTCATGGCACTATTTCTGACTGACAGTTCCGTTATTTTCTTTCGGGACAGGACCAGTAGTTTGCTGAATGTCACCTAAGCTCTTCTGTAAAGAGTCAATTCAGCTATTTAGTGCAGAAATTAGGAGGATTAGATTTCATAGAATATACAGCATATAAACAGGCCATTCGTCTCAACTATTCTATGATATCTATGCTCCACACTTGTCTCCTCCCACTGCATCTTCCTCATCCCTGCCTTTCAGCTTATCTTTCTGTTACCTTTTCTCTCACATACTCGTCTGGTTTGCTTTTGACAGAATCAAGGCGTCAACTCGCACCAAAGACCGGTAACCCACCACCCCTGAGCTCGCTGACCTACATTGGCTCCCTGTTCGTCAACACTTTAATCTTACAATTATCATCCTTGATTGCAAACCTCTACATGGCCTCCCTAGCTCTGTAACCACCACCAGCTCTACGTACGCAGCACCGCTCCACACCCACCGAGATCTCTGAATCCTCCAAATCTGGCACCTTGCACATGCATGATTTTAACCACGCCGCCATTACCGGAGGTGCTTTCAGCTGCCTGGGCCCTGAGTATTGGTATCCCCTCCCTAAAGCTTTCCCTCCTTAACTCTCTCCCCTCCATTAATATGTTCCTCAAACATTACCTATTCGATCAAGTGTTAGGTAATCTGTCCTAATATTTCCCATGTGGCTCGGTGTCAATATTAATTGATGACGCTCCTGTGAAGCACCTTCGTACATTAAACTATGTTAAAGGCGCTATATAAATGCAAGCTCTTTTTTTACAGGAAAATAATGCACTTTCTCCACTTACATCCATGTCCTTTTTAAAGTATGGAAACCACAACTATGCAGAGTTCTCTAAGTGTGAGCTGACCAGGGTCCTATACAAATGTAACACAAATTACGAATCAGTTACAGCACAATGACAGGCCATTCGGCCCCAAATGTCCATGTCGGTGTTCAAGCTCCAGACCAACCTCCTCCCACTCTCCTTCTTTCAACACAGTCAAAATACCCTTCTATTCATTTCACCCTCGACTGCTTAACTCACCTCCCCTTCAATACATCCAAGCTCTTCGCATCAACTACGGCTTGTGGTAGCGAGTCCACATTCTGACAAGTAAATAGGGAACTCATTTCCTCCTGAATTTTTTATTGGGTTTATTGGTGGCAATCATATATCTGTAGCCTGGAGTTCTGTTCCCTCCCGCAAGTGGAATTATCTTCTCAACGTCTATCCCATCAAAGCCTTTCACAACTCTAAAGATCTCTATCAGGTCACGCCTCAGTCTTCTCCTTTCAGTCGAAAAGAGCCTCAGCCTGTGCAATCTGTCCTGGTAGATATAACCTCTCAGCTCTGGTATCATTCTAGTAAATCCTTTTTGCACCTACTCCAGTGCCAATTTGCCCATTTTATATGCTGGAGACCAGTAATTTT
Source organism: Somniosus microcephalus (assembly GCF_052327205.1). Taxonomy (NCBI): domain Eukaryota; kingdom Metazoa; phylum Chordata; class Chondrichthyes; order Squaliformes; family Somniosidae; genus Somniosus; species Somniosus microcephalus. The sequence continues at coordinate 43,449,242 of NW_028225183.1, forward strand.
CGCAGTGCTCCAAGTACGGTCTAACCCATGTTTTATATAAGTTATAATAATAAATTATCTGCTTTACAATTCTATCCCTCTGGAAATGAATCCATGTGTTCTATTTGTCTTTTATGGCCTTATCAACCTGCATCGCGACTGTTAGTGATTATTGTATCTCTACCATCACATCCCTCTGTTCCTCAATCCCATTGAGACACTTATTTCCCAAGGAGTATGTGACATCCATAATCTTCCTATTAAAATGCATTACCTCATACTTCTCTATTTTGAAGTTAGTTTGCCAATTACACGCCCATTCTGCAGGTTTATTAACGTCTTCCTGTATTTTGTCGCAGCCCTCCTCTGAATTAACTATAAAACCACATTTTGTGGTCAAGGCCCAGCCAAATTTGCTGTGGATTTAGGGTCCATTTTAGGCGGTACTGAAATTTTATTCCGTTAATGCAAAATATACCAGTAAACTGAGTAAGCAGATAACTGTTTATGCAGGAATGATGGTCAGTTAGTTGGTGTTACATGAATGTGTTTTTAACCGAAGATTAGCCATGATTTATTGAATGGTGGAGCAGGCACGAAGGGCCGAATGGCCTAATCCTGCTCCTATTTCTTGTGGTCTTATTTTGACCAGTCATTCTACATAAAGCTAAGTCTGTTACTATTGTCCTCATTGTGTACTACAATTCCGAGTTTCGCTTCATCTGCAAACTATAAAATGGTGTCATGCTTACCCAACCCTAGCTTATTAATATGCATCAAACAGAGCATTAGAACTAATAGCGACCCCTGGCGTACACCACTGTCTGCCCCTTTAATCCCATGGGTGACAATTTTATGAACAGTTCTATTCTGTGCTACTTCTGCAAACACCTTTTGAAAATCCACCCACACACCATGAACCACATTGCACTCATGAAGTTCCTATTTTTCTATCAACTCGCATTCATCTATGTTAAGGTTCATTTGCCACTTAACAGCACAGTCTGCAAGTTTTCTTATCTCTTTTGTGAGATGTCATTTAGTGAAAAATGTCTTCAATATTTGAAGCGAAGCATCAGTTGTGTTGAATAAAAGCAATAATAATAAATAAAGGCAGATATCTACAACTGTGTGAGGTTTTGATAATTTCATCAGAAAATCTGAAGATTTATTGCAGAGTAAACTCCTTGTTTGTCACTTTGTACGATTGCTTTTCGAAAAAGTGGATGAAATTTGTATTTATTTCAACAAAGAGAACTGCTGTCCTGTTTGCATCAGAGCCTCTTTGTGTCTTTCATTAACTATTTATATCTTTAGGTTTCAGCTCTGGCTCAGTGAGTAGCACATTCGCCTCTGAATCAGAAAGTTGTAGCTTCCAATCCCACTTCCAGGGACTTAAGCACATAAAGCTCAGCAGACACTCCAGTGCAATGCTGAGGGAGTGCTGCACTGCAGGAGGTGCTGTCTTTTGGATGAGACTTTAAACCGAGATCCCATCTGCTCCCGTCCTGACAAAGTGTTTCGACCTGAAACCTTGACGCTATTTCTCTCCACGGATGTTGCCTGGCCTGCTGAGTTTTTCCAGCATTTTCTGTTGTTATTCCCGTCTGCTCTATCAGGTAGTGGTAAAAGATCCTGTGGCACTATTTCGAAGGAGAGCACGGCAGTTCTTCCCGGTGACCAGGTCAATATTTATCCCTCAAACAACATAACAGAAACAGATTATCGGGTCATTAGCACATTGCTGTTTGTGGGAGTAGGCTACCGCGTATCTTACATGACAACTGTTACTTCACCCCAGAAGGACTTCATTGGCTGTAAACTGCTTGGAGATTTCTGGTGTTCGACATAAGTTCCTCATTATCCTCAGTTGTTCCCAACACCGCCTAATATCAGCAGCTCCACACACCCCACACAATATCCTCAGCTCCACCCCACCCCACCATATATTCTCAACTCCACCCAGCCACTTACCCGGCGCAGCTCCTCCTTAATATCGTCATCTCCTCCCCACCCCAAGAATATCCAAATCTCCTCCTCACCACAACTAATACCTTAGCTCTTCCCCATCCCACCTAATATGCTCAGCTCCTCCACAGCCCACCTAATTATCTCAGCTCCTCCCACCCCACCTAATATACTCAGCTCCTCCCCACACCAACTAATATCTCTGCTCCCCCCGACCCCACCCCTATCCTCTGCTCCTCCACACCCCAGCAACATCTTCAGCTCCTCCCCACCCCACCTAATATATTCAAACCCACCCACATCAACTAATATCCTCAGCCCCTCCCCACCTCATCTAATATCCTCATCTCCTCCCCACAGCAACTATGATTTCTGCCCCTCCCCACCCCACCTATATCCTCAGCTCATCCACAATCTATCTAATATCCTCAGCTACTCTGCGCCACAACCTAATATCCTCAGCTCATTGCTCACCTGCTCATATCCTCAGATCCTCCACAACCCACCTATTAACCTCAGTTCCTCCCCACCCCACCTAATATCCTCAGCTCCTCCACACTCCACCTAATATCCTCAGCTACCCACCACCCCACCTAACTGCATCAACTCCTCCATCTTCCTAATATTCTCAGCTCCTCCCCAACCCACCTGATAGCCTCAGTTACAACCAGTCCCATTTAACACGCTCAGCTCCTCCGCAATTCATCTAATATCAACAGCTTCACACGCCTCCACCGAACATCCTCAACATCTCTGCACTTATCTCTGCATACATTCAACAGTTGCCAATCCAGTGGGTGCGATGAGCTGTCATAGATTATCAATCAAATAGAGCAAGGTGTTCCTGTCAATTCTTTGCAATTCGATGTAAGAGCAGAAATCCGCTGACAAATCCCTGGAGGAGAAATTGTGATTGACAGCTGTAGCCTGTTTGCAGAAATAGGTGAAGGGAGTACCTTCCCCTCCATAAACTGTCAAAGAACTCCACGTGCTTATGTATGCACGCAGTCTGCAGCTGTCAATCAAACCTTCTCCTCCTGTGAACGGTGCGGGAACTTCCTGCTCTTACATCAAGCTGTAACCAATTGACAGGAAGTTGTTGTTGTTCTATCTGATGCGGAATCTATGATAGTAAATTGTATGAATATAACAGAAGAACCTCCAGTTGTATTTTAAATGTCGTTATTTAACGCCTACGGAAATTATTTTTTTAATATTGCACAGATGTGTTCAATAATGGTAATGCTCTGATCGCCCTCTCTGCTCCGTGCAGTAACTGCAGATAATTAGTGACTGAACACGGCGCTGCTACATTTTTCAGTGTAAAGTGGAAATATTTTAGCCCGTATTTTCCGCACGCGCTGAAAACCGATACTGCCGATCTATCAATAATCCTCTTTAGAGATCGCACGCCTGCCCTGGAGAATGGCCTCTGCAGGTGGAGAATTCCACTTTCTGCAGAATCTCTGCCCACTGATAACATTTAAAAATCTTATGCCTGGTAAAGGTAGGTGTGAGGGCTTCTTTTACCAGCATAAGAGTTTCATTTTTCTTTTTAAAAAGGTTATTTGCTCACTTATATTTTAAAAATGCTTTCAGAAAAGCTAAGTTTATTTTTAGCCCCTTAAAAAAGTAATTATTTTTTTCAAAGTTTTAGTTTTTTTTGATTGATCACCATTCAAAATTTTGAAAGGTCTAAGCTGAGAGGCCGGTCAAAACTGTGAAGGGTGATTCCCTCCTTCGATTGGTTCCATTGATCCCGGGGAAGCTTGCAAACTGCCTGCATTTCAGGGATACCAGGTCCTCTGCGCACGTGCACCAGGTGAAGCACAGGAGTGGAAGTTTCTGGAGCTCTGGAACCCACAGGTAAGGGCGTAATATTTTTTCCAGATTGGGAGCATCCAAACTTAGGAAGCCTCTGATAGAAAAATCAGGGCCAATTGTGCAACAAGAAAGATTGCTAAACTGCGTTTTTGAAGAATTACTTATGACTGTTGAATCGAACCATATAGCTGACTTGAGTCATGCTCTTTCTGAAAAATTGCAGTCGTGTAAATGGTGTGTCATAAATCGCAACTTCTACAAGAAGTAACTCAGGAAGTACTACTGAACGGCCAGCTGAGGGCGCCGCCCGAGGAGTATAAATATTCAGGCGTGGGCCCAGCGTGGCCAGAGACATTCTGGAAACAGGAAGCTAGTGGCTACTAACTAGACCTCCATGTTTTGTTACAAGTCGATTAAAGCCTTGCATTATGTACAACCAAGTGCATAGTGAGTCTTTATTACGTCAATTTAATCGACTTGTTATCGTCTCCAAGCCTTGGGTGATTCGGCACAGCCAGCTGCAAGTCGAACTGCAGAAAGGGACCTGGGCAAGAAACTGATCCATCATGGAAAAACTCCTTAGACCCACTCATCTTGACTTGGATGCGAATGCACCTGTGGCAGCGAAGGTATGGAAGCATTCATTTCGTACCTTTAGCAACTTTCTTGAAGAATGTGGGGCAGGTGCCTCTAATAAGTTATGAATGCTTATTAACTACGTATCCCCTCATGTGTATGATTATATTGAGGACTGTATAGACTACGACACTGCTATCGAAATTTTACAGCAGGTGTTTTTCAAGTCCCTGAATGAAATCTTTGCTGGACACCTATTGGCCACAAATCGGCAGCAGCCTGGGGAAGCATTCGAAGAATTCCTCCAGAAACTTCGCAGGCTCAGCAAAGATTGTAACCTTAATGCGGTGCAGCTGAACAGTATCAACAGGAACTAATCAGCGATTCCTTTATCAACGGGATTGTGTCCCCTTTTATACATCAGCGCCTGCTGGAAAATAAAACCCTCAATTTACGGGCTGTTTGTGACCAGGCGTGTTCCCTGGACTTGGACAAGAAGAATGCAGGCACTTATATCCCACCAAATGGACGGGTGGCGGCTATCACCCTCAATAATTCTTTCGATATGTCTCGTGTTGATGCCCCAGCTGATGATGACTCTACTCTAACGGACGACGACCCTACCCTAGAGGCCTTTGCTGATGATGACCCCGCCCTAGCAGCATCCTGGCAATGAGGAAGAAAGTGTTTCTTTTGTGGGGGTGTATTCCATTACAGAAAATTTTGCCTGGCTCGTAATGCGACCTGCAATCATTGCAGCAAGAAAGGGCACTTTTCCAAGATATGCCAATCACGGGCCTCTGCTAACAAGAAAGGCCGATCCTCTAAAATACACCGGTCGAGAGCTCCTGTTAGCTTCACAGCTGCTATCTATGGAGATGCTCCTCCCCCAAGAACCACTGCTAAGGCTACAGCTGCCGAAGGAAAAATTACCCCTCCTCCAATCACAGCTGTTCTTCCCCAAAGTTTGTCCCATGCAGCTACGAAGGTTTCAGTAAATGGGCAGACTCTAAGCATGCTAATCGACTCCTGCAGCTCTGACAGCTTCATTAGTAAGCGGGCTGTAAGTAGGTTAAAACTTTGCATTTATCTCTCGGACAGGGAGATTGCAATGGCTCTGACGACTCTGACCACCAATTCTTCTGGCTTCTGTCTTGTCAACCTCATCCTCTATGGTCACACGTCTACCTCCACCTGGCTCGGAGTACTCAAAAACTTATGTAGCGATAGGCTTCTGGGACAGGTGTTCCAGAAGCAGCACAAAAGAATCACTTTTGAGTTTGGAGGGTCGAAGTCGGAGCTTACCATTTCTAAAGTGCCGCTTTGTGCGCTCTCGGCGGCCTTACTCGGTGAGCCCTCCCTGTTTGCCAATCTCTCCCCCCGCTGTAAACCCATAGCCACCAAATTGAGGCAATTTACCCAAGACGACCGAGCATTTATCGAGGCAGATATCTCTCGCCTTTTAGCTGACGGTATTATCGAGCCATGTTCAACCCCCTGGCGGGCTCAAGTCATCATTGTGAAAAACCCTTGAAAACAACATAAGACACATCTGTGTATTGATTATTCACAGAGTAGTAATCAATATATCGGTTTGGATGCCAACCCGATACAACGCATAGATGTCATGGTCAACAACCTTGCCAAATACAAGGTATTTTCAACCTTCAATTTAAAGAGCGTGTACCATCAGGTACCACTGAAAGACTCTGACAAAAAGTATATGGCCTTTGAGGGCACTGGTCGGCTTTATCAGTTTTGTTGCCTTCCATCTGGGGTCACCAATGCGTTGGCCAACTTCCAACGGGCCATGGATGGCCTAGTCCGGCAAGTGAACTTGACATATACCTTTCCATATTTAGACAATATCACTATTGCCGGCCATGATGAAAAGGAGCATGACGCCAATCTTCAGAGATTTTTTGGCGTTCTCTGTCGTCACCACTTAACATTAACCGAATCCAAATCAGTGAAATCGGTGCCATCAGTGAACATTCTCGGCTACTGGGTGGGCAACAGTGTTATTAAACCGGACCCAGAGCGACTTCATCCACTTCAGGAGCTCCCTCCCCCTACGAATCTCGGCTCTCTTCGTCAGGCACTTGGCATGTTTGCTTATTATGCAAAGTGGATAGCTCACTTCTCCGATAAAATACAGCCCCTGCTTCATGCGAAGTCTTTTCCACTAGAAGCAACGTCTATTTCTGCCTTCAACCTCCTCAAACGACAGCTGGGGAAAGCCACGCCTCACTCCATTGACGAAAACCTTCCTTTTGTGGTTGAATGCAATGCATCGGAGGTGGCGATCTCGGCTACCTTGAATCAAGGTGGTCGGCCCATGGCATTCCTATCCAGGACCATACAGGGTAGCGAACTCCATTACCCCCCGTCGAGAAGGAGGCTACAGCCATCATCGAGGCTGTATGCCACTGGAGTCATTTTCTTGCTCGGCGTCATTTCACGCTCGTAACTGGCCAGCGCTCCATGGCCTTCATGTTGGATAACCAGAAGTGCACAAAAATTTAAAATAATAAAATTCAACTCTGGAGGATGGAGCTGGCCGCCTTTGAATATATTATCCTTTATCGACCCGGCAAATAAAATTTTGCCCCGATACCTTCACACGGGCATTTTGCTCTTCAATATCAACGTCGACTCTGGTGGATCTGCATATGGACTAATGCCATCCTGGGGTTACCCTTATCTTGCACTTTGTGCGCTCCAAAAATCTATCATTTTCAACGGAAGACATAAAGAAAACTTGCTCCTCCTGTAGGATTTGTGCAGAATTGAAACCACAATTCTTCTGCCCATCAGATGACTTGCTCATACATGCAATGCAGTCTATGCAGAGGCTCAGCATAGACTTTAAAGGGCCATTGCCTTCGTCGACGCAGAACACCTACCTACTTACAATGGTAGACGAGCATTCACACTTTCCCTCTGCCTTCCCTGTCCTAATATGCTTACCTCTACGGTAATTTAACGCCTCGATCAGGTCTTTTCCCTTTGCTGGATGGCCAATTTTATCCAAATGGATTGGGGTCCCTCCTTTATGTCGAGTGAACTTAAAAGGTATCTCTCCCAACGGGGAATCATCTTGAGTAAGACGACACCATCTCACCCAATCGACAATGGACAGGTTGAAAGCTACAATGCCATTATCTTGAATGGTGTCTGTCTGGCGCTGAGGTCATGCAACCTACCAGACCAGCAGTGGGAAACTGTGCCGCTGACGTGTTACACTCTATCAGGTCTCTCCTCTCCAACTCCACTAATTTCACACCTCATGAGCGATTCTTCAAGTTCTGGCATCGCTCTACACATGGGACATCTCTACCATCATGGTTGGTGGCTCCAGCCCCGTGCTACTCCAGAGGTTTGTCCGGTCGGCCATGAATGAACCTCTCGTTGACGAGGTGGAGTTAACGGAGGTGAACCCAACATATGCACACGTGCAGTACCCTGATGGCCGGGAGTCCATTGCCTCGCTCAGAGATCTGGCTCCATGCCCAACTGGTCACACAGGCCCGAATGATGTAGGATCCCATGACGATAATGTCAACACTCCGCACCCCTATGAAGATGATGCCCTACCTGGGACATCGAGGGATCTGCCGGCAGTGCTACCGGATCAACTCAGGGAGCCGAATGCTCCCCGTAGGATGGCCACACGAAATGAGGACGCCGGACAATCTCCGGCTACGACCCAGGATGAGGCCAGCTCCGTGCCTGTGAGGACCCGCACCCAGATTCATGATATTCCCAGGCCTCCACAGGACGATCAAGACAACGTGGACTCGACCGACTTACCGGTACGGGCCAAGCGACCCAGGGCCCAGGACACGGTCCGGGGAGATGTGCCCTCCGGTCACAAGCAGAAAGCTAAATGACTACGGCTATTTTTGGTCTGCCTAGTCTGTTAAAGGAAGAGTGGACTTCCAAACCTTTTAGGGAGGAAGAATTTCATAAATTGAAATTTCCACAGGGAAGTACTACTGAACGGCCAGCTGAGGGCGCCGCCCGAGGAGTATAAATACTAGGGCGTGGGCCCAGCTTGGCCAGAGACAGTCTAGAAACAGGAAGCTAGTGGCTACTAACTAGACCTCCATGTTTTGTTACAAGTCGATTAAAGCCTTGCTTTATGTACAACCAAGTGCGTAGTGAGTCTTTATTAATCACAGGGTACTGAATTTGGATGATCAGCCATGATCGCATTGAATGGCAGAGTAGGCTCGAGGGGCCGAATGGCCTACTCCTGCTCCTATCTTCTATGTTTCTATGTTTCTTTGTTTATCGTTTTGCCTTCTGATCGTTGTTTGCAATGCAATAGGACATTGCAATTGCACCTCACTTTGCATTGTAGCAGTTATTTGCAATGCAATTGCACGTTGTAATTGAATATCCCTGAAACATAATCGCCATTTGCAATGCAATATAACATTGCAGTGTAATATCACTTTGCAGTATAATAGTAATTTGCCATGCAATAGCACATTTCAATGGAATATCACTCTGCAATATAATTCATTTGCAAGGCAATAGTACATTGCAATGGAATATCAATTTGCAAAATAATAGTAATTTGCAATGCAATAGCACATTGCAAATTAGTATCACTTTACAATATAATTGCCATTTGAAATGCAATAGGACATTGCAATGTAATTTCAGCTTGCAATATTATATTAATTTGCAATGCAATAGGATATTGCAATGGAATATCACTTTGCAACATAGTAGACATTTTCAATGCAACAGAACATTGTAATTGATTATCACTGCAATATAATTGTCCTTTGAACTGCAATTAACATTGAAAAGGAATATCACTTTGCAATATAATTGTCATTTGCAATGCAATCAAATATAGCAATGTAATATAACTTTGAAATGGAATAGTGATTGCAATGCAATGATCATTGCAATGGAATATCAGTTTGCAATATAATAGTGCTTTGCAATGTAATAGAAAATTACAAATCAATGTCGCTCTGACTTCTGACCATCGTTTGCAATGCAGTAGAATATTGCAATGGAATATCATTTTGCAATATAATCGTCATTTGCACTGCAATAGCACATTGAAATGGAATATCACTTTGCAATATAATAGTCATTTGCAAAGCAACATGACATTGCAATGGACTAGTAACTTGCAATATAATAGTCATTTGCAAAACAATATCACATGGCAGTATAATATCGCTTTTATAATATGATCGTCATTTGCAATTTAGTAGAACATTGCAATTGATTAGTGCATTGCAAAATAATAGTAATTTGCAATGCAATAGCACCTTGCAATGGAGTATCACTTTACAATATAATTGTCATTTGAAATGCAACAGAAGATTGCAATGGAAATATAACGTTGTAATATATTTGTCCTTTTACACTGCAATAGAACATTGCAATGGAATATCACTTTGCAATAAAATCCTCATTTGTAATGCAATCAAACATAGCAATGGAATATAACTTTGCAATATATTAGACATTGCAATGCAATGGAACATTGCAATGGCATTTCAGTTTGCAATATAATAGTCCTTTGCAATGTAATAGAAAATCACAATTTAATTTCGGTTTGACTTCTGATCATCATTTGCAATGCAATAGGTCTTTGCAATTGAACCTCACTTTGCATTGTAGCAGTCATTTGCAATGCAATTGCAAATTGCAATGGAATATCACTGCAATATAATCGTCATTTGCAGTGCAGTAGAACATTGCAGTGGAATATCAATTTGCAATATTACAGTAATTTACAATGCAATGCCACATTGCAATGGGATATAACTTTGCAATATAATTGACATTTGCAATGCAATAGCACATTACACTGGAGTATCACTTTGCAATATACTCTTCATTTGCAATGCAATAGAGGTAAGAAATGAAGTATCACTTTGCAATATAATAGTCATCACAATGCAATGGAACATTGCAAAGGAATATTACTTTGCAATATAATAGTCATTGCAGTGCAATGGAACATTGCACTGGAATATCAGTTTGAAATATTATAGTCATTTGCAATGTAATACAAAATTACAATTTTAATATCCCTTTGACTTCTGAGCATCATTTGCAATGCAATAGGACCTTGCATTTCAACCTCACTTTGCATTGTAGCAGTTATTTGCAATGCAATTGCACATTGCAATGGAATATCACTGCAATATAATCGTCATTTGCAATGCAATAGAACATTGTAGTGGAATATCAATTTCCAATATAACATTAATTTACAATGCAATGGCACATTGCAATGGAACATCACTTTGCAATATAATTGACATTTGCAATGCAATAAAACATTGCACTGGAGTATGACTTTGCAATATATTCTTCATTTATAATGCAATAGAAGTTTGGAATGCAGTATCACTTTGCAATATAATAGTCATTGCAATTCAATGGAACATTGCAATGGAATCTTACTTTGCAATATAATACTCATTGCAATGCATTGGAACATTGTATTGGAATATCAGTTTGAAATATAATAGTCATTTGCAATACAGTATAACATTGCAATTGAATATAACTTCACCATATAATCATCATTTGCAATACAATAGCACGATGCAAAAGAATATCACGTTGCAATATAATAGTGATTTGCAATGCAATATGGCATTGCAATGGACTAGTAACTTGCAATATAATAGTCATTTGCAAAACAATATCACATGGCAATATAACATTGCCTTGCAATATGATTGTCATTTGCAATGCAGCAGAACATTGCAATTGATTAGCGTGTTGCAAAATAATAGTAATTTGCAATACAACAGCTCATTGCAATGGAGTATCACTTTAAAATATAATTGTCATTTGAAATGCAACCAAACATTGCAATGGAAATATAACTTGCAATATAATATTCATTTTCAATGCAATATGACATTGCAGTGGAACTTCCTTTTGCAACATAGTATTCATTTGCAATGCCACAGAATATTGGAATTGATTATCACTGCAATATAATTGTCATTTGCACTTCAATAGAACATTGCAATGGAATAACACATTGCAATAAAATAGTCATTGCAATGGAATGTCAGTTTGCAATATAATAGTCATTTGCAATGTAATAGAAAATTACAATTTAATAGCCCTTTGACTTCTGTTCGAGATTTGCAATGCAATAGGACTATGCAATTGAACCTCACTTTGCATTGTAGCAGTCATTTGCAATGCAATTGCACATTGCAATGGAACATAACTGCAATATAATCGTCATTTGCAATGCAATAGAACATTGCAGTGGAATATCAATTTCCAATGTAACATTAATTTAAAATGCAATGGCACATTGCAATGGAATAGCACTTTGCAATATAATTGACATTTGCAATGCAATAGAACATTGAACTTGAGTAACATTTTGCAATATACTCTTCATTTGCAATGCAATAGATGTTTGGAATGAAGTATCACTTTGCAATATAATAGTCATTGAAATACAATGGAACATTGCAATGGAATATTACTTTGCAATATAATAGTCATTGCAATACAATGGAACATTGCACTGGAATATCAGTTTGCAATATAATAAAGATTTGCAGTGCAATATGACATTGCAATGGACGAGTAACTTGCAATATAATTGGCATTTGCAAAAGAATATCACATGGAAATATAATATCGCTTTGCAATATGATTTTCATTTGCAATGCAGTAGAACATTGCAATTGATTAGCGCATTGCAAAATAATAATAATTTGCCATGCAACAGCACATTGCAATGGAGTATCACTTTAAAATATAATTGTCATTTGAAATGCAACCGAAAATTGCAATGGAAATACAACTTGCAATATTATATTCATTTGCAATGCAATAGGACTTTGCAGTTGAATATCCTTTTGCAACATAGTATTCATTTGCAATGCAACAGAATATTGTAATTGATTATCACTGCAATATAATTGTCATTTGCACTGCAACAGTACATTGCAATGGAACATCACATTGCAATATAATCGTCATTTGCAATACAGTAGAACATTGCATTGGAATATAAATGTGCAATGTAACGTTAATTTACAATGCAATGGCACATTGCAAAGGAATATCACTTTGCAATATAATTGACATTTGCAATGCAATGGAACATTGCACTGGAGTATCACTTTGCAAAACACACTTCATTGCAATGCAATAGAAGTTTGGAATGAAGTAGCACTTTGCAATATCATGGCCATTGCAATGCAATGGAAAATTGCAATGGAATATTACTTTGCAATAGAATAGTCATTGCAATGCAATGGAAAATTGCACTGGAATATCAGATTGAAATAGAATAGTCATTTGCAATGAAATAGAACATTGCAATGGAATATAACGTTGCAATTTAAACATATTTTGCAATGCAATAGCACATTGCAATGGAATATCACTTTGCAATATAATAGTAATTTGCAAAACAATACCAAATGGCAACATAATATCGCTTTGCAATATGGTAGTCATTTGCAATGCTTTAGAACATTGCAATTGATTAGCGCGTTGCAAAATAATAGTAATTTTCAATGAACAGCACATTGCAATGGAGTATCACTTTACAATATAATTGTCATTTGAAATGCAACAGAACATTGCAATGGAAATATAACTTGAAATATTACATTCATTTGCAATGCAATAGGGCGTTGCAGTGGAATATCCCTTTGCCACATTGTAGTCATTTGCAAAGCAATAGAAATTTGTAATAGATTATCACTGAAATATCATCGTCACTTGCAACACAATAGAATATTGCAATGGAATATCACTTTGCAACATAATAGTCATAGCAATGCAATGGAATTTTGCTATATAATATCAGTTTGTAAGATAATAGTCATTTTCAATGCAATAGAGCATTGCATTGGAATATTAATTTGCAATGGAATAGTAATTTGCAATGCAACAGAACATTGCAATGGAATAAGACATTCCAATGGAATATCACTTTGCAACTTAATGTTCATTGGCAATGTAACAGAACATTGCAATGGAATAGCACTTCAATATAATCGTCATTTGCAATGCAATAGAGCATTGGAATGGAATATCACTTTGCAATATAATGGTTATTTGCAATCCAATATGACATTGCAATGGTCTTTTAACTTGAAATAAATTAATCATTTGCAGAACAAAATCACATTGCAATATAATATCACTTTGCAACATGATCGTCATTTGCAATGCAGAACATTGCAAAGGATTATCATGTTGCAAAATATCAGTAATCTGCAATGCCGTAGCACATTGCAATGGAGTATCACTTTCCAATATAATTGTCATTTGAAGTGCAATAGAAGATTGCAATGGAATTTTAACTTGCAATATTATGTTAATTTGCAATGCAATACGGCGTTGCAATGGAATATCACTTTGCAACAAAGTTGTCATTTGTAATGCAACAGAACATTGTAATGGATTATCCCTGCAATATAATCATCATTTGCAATGCAATAGAGCATTGCAATGGAAAAGCACTTTGCCAAACAATCGTCATTTGCAATGCAAACAAACATTGCAATGAAATATAACTTTGCAATAGAATAGTCATTGCAATACAATGGAGCATTGCAATGGAATATCACTTTGCTATATAATAGTCATTGCAATGCAATAGAATATTGCAGTGAAATATCACTTTGCAATATAATAGTAATTAGCAATGCAATAGCACATTGCAATGGAATATCAACTTGCAATATGATAATCATTTGCAATTCAATAGCACATTGCAATGGAATATCACTTTTCCATATAATTAAAATGCAATGCAATAGCACATTGCAATGGACTTTATCAAATGTCTTTTGCTCCATGTCTTCAAGCTAATAATAATTTGTGAACTGGGACTCATAAACCTCTTTGCTCCTCAACAGTTAATAGCTTCCCATTATTTAGAGAATACTCAGAACTATCTCACTTTGTTCCAAAGTGGCTGGTGTCAAACTTGCGTACATTGAACTCGATTTGCCTTTGTTTTGCCGGCTTACTGTGTCTGTCTCTGTCCATTTGATTACCTCCATTTCCCAACTGCACTACGAGCGGACCGTCTAACTTAGTGCGATCTTCAAAATATAATCTACAGTGCTCCATTGCTCCATCCAAGTCAGTCATAAATACGGTGAATAGTTGATGATCAAAGACAGATATCTGGGGGACGGCACTTGTCACATCTGACTCCGCTGCTAACGAGCATGTCTTTTGTGGGTGGGTTAATATTTCTGACGTGATGGTGGTCTGAGGCAGTCAATCATGAATTTGTGGGAAAAATGTGCTGTGCAGGCTGGATTATGGACAAGTAAATTGAATTTGTCGGAGATGCAATGATGCACTGCAGCCAATGAAAGTACTATTGTGAGCTTGGCATTGCAAGAGCCCCGATAGCTCAGTCGGTAAAGCATCAGAATTTTAATCTGAGGATTCAAGTCCCTGTTTGGTTCTGCTGTTAAATCGCGATACTCAACTTTACATTCGTACTTTGATCATTAAACAAAGAAAATAACAACAGGAGCAGGCCATTTCATGCCTGGAGCCTTTCTGCCATTTAATTAAATCATCGATCGATATCCGTTTGCATTCCTTTGCTCCAAATCCCTTAATACCTTTGGTTAACAAACATCTCTCAATCTCAAGATTAAAATTGACAATCGGCCCAGCTTTAATTGCTGTTTGCGGAAGTGTGTTACAAATTTCTGTCACACAAACTTCTCTCCTGAAACGCTTGGATCTAATGTTGAGGCGATGGCCCCTTCTCCCAGATGGGTCAATCATCAGAAATAGCTTTTCGCTATCTACACTGGCATTTCCTCTTAATATCGTGAATACTTCAATCCAATCACCACTTAAGCTTCTAAATTCCAGGAAAAAAAACCGAGTTTGTGCAATATCCCGTTGTAATTTGTCCCTTGGACTCGATGTCTCCTTCACTTTTTAAGCCTAATAATACATTCCCAAGCTGTGATGCCAAGAATTGAACACAGTACCGCAGCTGTGGCCTAACCAGTGCTTTGTATAGCTGTGGCATCATTTCACCCTCTTATATTGTAATCCTACAGATATAAGTATCACTTTTCAATTAGCTTTTTGAATCTTTTCTGTACCTGTCCATGACCATTTAATGATATATGTACAGGGACACAAGTCTATTTGGAGCTCAACTGTTTCCAGCTTAACATTATAAGGAGTGTATTCTAAATACTCCTATAAAGATCGGTAGTGGATCACGTCACACTTGCTAATATTTAAGTCAATTTGCCAGAAAATTGCACATTCACTTAATCTATGAATATCTGGTTGAATTTCTTGCTTCTATCACAACTGATTATAATACCGCCTATCTTTTTTGTCATCCTCAAACTTAGATGTCTGGCTCTCAATCCCATCAAGTAAGTCGTTAATGAAATCGCTGATTAGTTGAGTTCCCAAAAGTGATCAATCAGAGATACCACTCGTCATATTCTGCCAATTAATGTCCCTGATCATCATCTGCAAACTTTGTCTCCTGCCGTGCCACCAATTTCCTAACGAGGTTAATAATTTGCCATCAATTACATGCGTTTCAAATTTAGCCCAATGTCCCATATGCGGGACTTTATCAAATGTCTTTGCTCCATATCTACAAGCTAATAATAATTTGTGAACTGGGACTCATAAACCTCTTTGCTCCTCAACAGTTAATAGCTTCCCATTATTTAGAAAATACTCAGAACTATCTTACTTTGTTCCAAAGTGGCTGGTGTCACACTTGCGTACATTGAACTCGATTTGCCTTTGTTTTGCCGGCTTACAGTGTCTGTCTCTGTCCATTTGGTTACCTCCATTTCCCAACTGCCCTACGAGCGGACCGTGTAACTTAGTGCGATCTTCAAAATATGAACTACAGTGCTCCATTGCTCCATCCAAGTCAGTCATAAATACGGTGAACAGTTGATGATCTAATACAGATATCTGGGTGACGGCACTTGTCACATCTGACTTCGCTGCTAACGAGCGTGTCTTTTGTGGGTGGGTTAATATTTCTGAAGTGATGGTGGTCTGAGGCAGTCAATCTGGATTTGTGGGAGAAATGTGCTGTACAGGTTGGATTATGGACAAGTAAATTGAATTTGTCGAAGAAGCAATGAAGCGCTGCAGCCAATAAAAGTACTTTTGTGAGCTTTGAATTGCAAGAGCCCGGATAGCTCAGACTTTTAATCTGAGGGTCCAGGGTTCAAGTCCCTGTTCGGGCGCTGCTTTTAAATCGCGATACTCAACTTTACATTCGCACTTTGATCATTTAACAAAGAAAATAACAACAAGAGCAGGCCATTTCATGCCTGGAGCCTTTCTGCCATTTAATTAAATCATCGATCGATATCCGTTTGCATTCCTTTGCTCCAGGTCCCTTAATACCTTTGGTTAACGAACATCTCTCAATCTCAAGTTTAAAATTGACAATTGGCCCAGCTTTAATTGCTGTTTGCGGAAGTGTGTTACAAATTTCTGTCACACAAATTTCTCTCCTGAAAAGCTTGGATCTAATGTTGAGGATATGGCCCCTTCTCCCAGATGGGTCAAACATCAGAAATAGCTTCTCGCTATCGACACTAGCATTTCCTCCTAATATCGTGAATACTTCAATCAAATCATCACTTAAGCTTCTAAATTCCAGGAAAAAAAAAACAATTTGTGCAATATCTCGTTGTAATTTGTACCTTGGACTCTATGTCTCCTTCACTTTTTAAGCCTAATAATACTTTCCCAAGCTGTGATGCCGAGAATTGGACACAGTACCGCAGCTGTAGCCTAACCAGTGCTTGAATAGCTGTGGCATCATTTCACCCTCTTATATTGTAATCCTACAGATATAAGTATCACTTTTCAATTAGCTTTTTGAATCTTTTCTGTACCTGTCCATGACCACTTAATGATATATGTACAGGGACACAAGTCTATTTGGATCTCAACTGTTTCCACCTTAACATTATAAGGAGTGTATTCTAAATACTCCTATAAAGATCGGTAGTGGATCACGTCACACTTGCTAATATTTAATTCAATTTGCCGGAAAATTGCACATTCACTGAATCTATGAATATCTGGTCAAATTTCTTGCTTCCATCTCAACTGATTATAATGCCGCCTATCTTTTTTGTCATCCTCAAACTTGGATGTGTGGCTCTCAATCCCATCAAGTAAGTCGTTAATGAAATCTGTGATGAGTTGAGTTCCCAAAAGTGATCAATCAGAGACACCACTCGTCATAATCTGCCAATTAGTGTACCTGATCATCATCTGCAAACTTTGTCTCCTGCCGTGCCACCAATTTCCTAACCAGGTTAATAATTTGCCTTCAATGACATGCGTTTCAAATTTAGCCCAATGTCCCATATGCGGGAATTTTTAAAATGTCTATGCTCCATGTCTACAAGCTAATAATAATTTGTGAACTGGGACTCATAAACCTCTTTGCTCCTCAACAGTTAATGGCTTCCCATTATTTAGAAAATACTCAGAACAATCTTATTTTGTTCCAAAGTGGCTGGTGTCACACTTGCGTACATTGAACTCGATTTGCCTTTGTTTTGCCGGCTTACTGTGTCTGTCTCTGTCCGTTTGGTTACCTCCATTTCCCAACTGCACTACGAGCGGACCGTCTAACTTAGTGCGATCTTCAAAATATGATGTATAGTGCTCCATTGCTCCATCCAAGTCAGTCATAAATACGGTGAACAGTTGATGATCTAATACAGATATCTGGGGGACGGCACTTGCCACATCTGACTCCGGTGCTAACGAGCGTGTCTTTTGTGGGTGGGTTAATATTTCTGAAGTCATGGTGCTCTGAGGCAGTCAATCCGGATTTGTGGGAGAAATGTGCTGTACAGGTTGTATTATGGACAAGTGAAAGGAATTTGTCGGAGATGCAATGATGCACTGCAGCCAATGAAAGTACTTTTGTGAACTTTGAATTGCAAGAGCCCGGATAGCTCAGTCGGTAGCGCATCAGACTTTTAATCTGAGGGTCCAGGGTTCACGTCGCTGTTCGGGCGCTGCTTTTAAATCGCGATACTCAACTTTACATTCGCACTTTGATCATTTAACAAAGAAAATAACAACAGGAGCAGGCCATTTCATGCCTGGAGCCTTTCTGCCATTTAATTAAATCATCGATCGATATCCGTTTGCATTCCTTTGCTCCAGATCCCTTAATACCTTTGGTTAACAAACATCTCTCAATCTCAAGTTCAAAATTGACAATTGGCCCAGCTTTAATTACTGTTTGCGAAAGTGTGTTACAAATTTCTGTCACACAAACTTCTCTCCTGAAACGCTTGGATCTAATGTTGAGGTTATGGCCCCTTCTCCCAGATGGGTCAATCATCAGAAATAGCTTCTCGCTATCTACACTAGCATTTCCTCTTAATATCGTGAATACTTCAATCAAATCACCACTTAAGCTTCTAAATTCCAGGAAAAAAAAACGAGTTTTTGCAATATCCCGTTGTAATTTGTCCCTTGGACTCTATGTCTCCTTCACTTTTTAAGCCTAATAATACATTCCCAAGCTGTGATGCCGAGAATTGAACACAGTACCGCAGCTGTGGCCTAACCAGTGCTTTGTACAGCTGTGGCATCATTTCACCCTCTTATATTGTAATCCTACAGATATAAGTATCACTTTTCAATTAGCTTTTTGAATCTTTTCTGTACCTGTCTATGACGATTTAGTAATATTTGTACAGGGACACAAGTCTATTTGGATCTCAACTGCTTCCAGCTTAACATTATAAGGAGTGTATTCTAAATACTCCTATAAAGATCGGCAGTGAATCACGTCACACTTGCTAATATTTAAATCAATTTGCCAGAAAATTGCACATTCACTTAATCTATGAATATCTGGTCAAATTTCTTGCTTCCATCTCAACTGATTATAATGCCGCCTATCTTATTTGTCATCCTCAAACTTGGATGTGTGGCTCTCAATCCCATCAAGTAAGTCGTTAAAGAAATCGGTGATTAGTTGAGTTCCCAAAAGTGATCAATCAGAGACACCACTCGTCATATTCTGCCAATTAATGTACCTGATCATCATCTGCAAACTTTGTCTCCTGCCGTGCCACCAATTTCCTAACCAGGTAAATAATTTGCCTTCAATTACATGCGTTTCAAATTTAGCCCAATGTCCCATATGCGGGACTTTATCAAATGTCTTTGCTCCATGTCTACAAGCTAATAATAATTTTTGAACTGGGACTCATAAACCTCTTTGCTCCTCAACAGTTAATAGCTTCCCATTATTGAGAAAATACTCAGAACTATATTACTTTGTTCCAAAGTGGCTGGTGTCACACTTGCGTACATTGAACTCGATTTGCATTTGTTTTGGCCGGCTTACTGTGTCTGTCTCTGTCCATTTGGTTACCTCCATTTCCCAACTGCACTACGAGCGGACCGTCTAACTTAGTGCGATCTTCAAAATATGATGTACAGTGCTCCATTGCTCCATCCAAGTCAGTCATAAATACGGTGAACAGTTGATGATCTAATACAGATATCTGGGGGACGGCACTTGTCACATCTGACTCCGCTGCTAACGTACGTGACTTTTGTGGGTGTGTTAATATTTCTGAAGTGATGCTGGTCTGAGGCAGTCAATCTGGATTTGTGGGAGAAATGTGCTGTACAGGTTGGATTATGGACAAGTAAATTGAATTTGTCGGAGATGCAATGATGCACTGCAGCCAATGAAAGTACTTTTGTGAACTTTGAATTGCAAGAGCCCGGATAGCTCAGTCGGTAGAACATCAGACTTTTAATCTGAGGGTCCAGGGTTCAAGTCCCTGTTCGGGCGCTGTTTTAAATCGCGATACTCAACTTTACATTCGCACTTTGATCATTTAGCAAAGAAAATAACAACAGGAGCACGCCATTTCATGCCTGGAGCCTTTCTGCCATTTAATTAAGTCATCGATCGATATCCGTTTGCATTCCTTTGCTCCAGATCCCTTAATACCTTTGGTTAACAAACATCTCTCAATCTCAAGTTCAAAATTGACAACTGGCCCAGCTTTATTTGCTGTTTGCAGAAGTGTGTTACAAATTTCTGTCACACAAATTTCTCTCCTGAAACGCTTGGATCTAATGTTGAGGCGATGGCCCCTTCTCCCAGATGGGTCAATCCTCAGAAATAGCTTCTCGCTATCTACACTGGCATTTCCTCTTAATATCGTGAATACTTCAATCCAATCACCACTTAAGCTTCTAAATTCCAGGAAAAAAAACCGAGTTTGTGCAATATCCCGTTGTAATTTGTCCCTTGGACTCGATGTCTCCTTCACTTTTTAAGCCTAATAATACATTCCCAAGCTGTGATGCCAAGAATTGAACACAGTACCGCAGCTGTGGCCTAACCAGTGCTACATACAGCTGTGGCATCATTTCACCCTCTTATATTGTAATCCTACAGATATAAGTATCATTTTCAATTAACTTTTTGAATCTTTTCTGTACCTGTCTATGACGATTTAGTAATATTTGTACAGGGACACAAGTCTATTTGGATCTCAACTGTTTCCAGCTTAACATTATAAGGAGTGTATTCTAAATACTCCTATAAAGATCGGCAGTGAATCACGTCACACTTGCTAATATTTAAATCAATTTGCCAGAAAATTGCACATTCACTTAATCTATGAATATCTGGTCAAATTTCTTGCTTCCATCTCAACTGATTATAATGTCGCCTATCTTATTTGTCATCCTCAAACTTGGATGTGTGGCTCTCAATCCCATCAAGTAAGTCGTTAAAGAAATCGGTGATTAGTTGAGTTCCCAAAAGTGATCAATCAGAGAAACCACTCGTCATATTCTGCCAATTAATGTACCTGATCATCATCTGCAAACTTTGTCTCCTGCCGTGCCACCAATTTCCTAACCAGGTAAATAATTTGCCTTCAATTACATGCGTTTCAAATTTAGCCCAATGTCCCATATGCGGGACTTTATCAAATGTCTTTGCTCCATGTCTACAAGCTAATAATAATTTTTGAACTGGGACTCATAAACCTCTTTGCTCCTCAACAGTTAATAGCTTCCCA
Organism: Somniosus microcephalus; assembly: GCF_052327205.1. Lineage (NCBI taxonomy): Eukaryota > Metazoa > Chordata > Chondrichthyes > Squaliformes > Somniosidae > Somniosus > Somniosus microcephalus. The sequence goes on from NW_028225183.1 coordinate 43,470,694, forward strand.
TTATTGAGAAAATACTCAGAACTATATTACTTTGTTCCAAAGTGGCTGGTGTCACACTTGCGTGCATTGAACTCGATTTGCATTTGTTTTGGCTGGCTTACTGTCTCTGTCCATTTGGTTACCTCCATTTCCCAACTGCACTACGAGCGGACCGTCTAACTTAGTGCGATCTTCAAAATATGATGTACATTGCTCCATTGCTCCATCCAAGTCAGTCATAAATACGGTGAACAGTTGACGATCTAATACAGATATCTGGGGGACGGCACTTGTCACATCTGACTCCGCTGCTAACGTACGTGACTTTTGTGGGTGTGTTAATATTTCTGAAGTGATGCTGGTCTGAGGCAGTCAATCTGGATTTGTGGGAGAAATGTGCTGTACAGGTTGGATTATGGACAAATAAATTGAATTTGTCGGAGATGCAATGATGCACTGCAGCCAATGAAAGTACTTTTGTGAACTTTGAATTGCAAAAGCCCGGATAGCTCAGTCGGTAGAGCATCAGACTTTTAATTTGAGGGTCTAGGGTTCAAGTCCCTGTTCGGGCGCTGTTTTAAATCGCGATACTCAACTTTACATTCGCACTTTGATCATTTAGCAAAAAAAATAACAACAGGAGCAAGCCATTTCATGCCTGGAGCCTTTCTGCCATTTAATTAAGTCATCGATCGATATCCGTTTGCATTCCTTTGCTCCAGATCCCTTAATACCTTTGGTTAACAAACGTCTCTCAATCTCAAGTTCAAAATTGACAACTGGCCCAGCTTTATTTGCTGTTTGCGGAAGTGTGTTACAAATTTCTGTCACACAAATTTCTCTCCTGAAACGCTTGGATCTGATGTTGAGGCTATGGCCCCTTCTCCCAGATGGGTCAATCCTCAGAAATAGCTTCTCGCTATCTACACTGGCATTTCCTCTTAATATCGTGAATACTTCAATCAAATCACCACTTAAGCTTCTAAATTCCAGGAAAAAAACCCGAGTTTGTGCAATATCCCGTTGTAATTTGTCCCTTGGACTCTATGTCTCCTTCACTTTTTAAGCCTAATAATACATTCCCAAGCTGTGATGCCAAGAATTGAACACAGTACCGCAGCTGTGGCCTAACCAGTGCTATGTACAGCTGTGGCATCATTTCACCCTCTTATATTGTAATCCTACAGATATAAGTATCACTTTTCAATTAGCTTTTTGAATCTTTTCTGTACCTGTCTATGACGATTTAGTAATATTTGTACAGGGACACAAGTCTATTTGGATCTCAACTGTTTCCAGCTTAACATTATAAGGAGTGTATTGTAAATACTCCTATAAAGATCGGCAGTGAATCACGTCACACTTGCCAGAAAATTGCACATTCACTTAATCTATGAATATCTGGTCAAATTTCTTGCTTCCATCTCAACTGATTATAATGCCACCTATCTTATTTGTCATCCTCAAACTTGGATGTGTGGCTCTCAATCCCATCAAGTAAGTCGTTAAAGAAATCGGTGATTAGTTGAGTTCCCAAAAGTGATCAATCAGAGACACCACTCGTCATATTCTGCCAATTAATGTACCTGATCATCATCTGCAAACTTTGTCTCCTGCCGTGCCACCAATTTCCTAACCAGGCAAATAATTTGCCTTCAATTACATGCGTTTCAAATTTAGCCCAATGTCCCATATGCGGGACTTTATCAAATGTCTTTGCTCCATGTCTACAAGCTAATAATAATTTTTGAACTGGGACTCATAAACCTCTTTGCTCCTCAACAGTTAATAGCTTCCCATTATTGAGAAAATACTCAGAACTATATTACTTTGTTCCAAAGTGGCTGGTGTCACACTTGCGTACATTGAACTCGATTTGCATTTGTTTTGGCCGGCTTACTGTCTCTGTCCATTTGGTTACTTCCATTTCCCAACTGCACTACGAGCGGACCGTCTAACTTAGTGCGATCTTCAAAATATGATGTACAGTGCTCCATTGCCCCATCCAAGTCAGTCATAAATACGGTGAACAGTTGATGATCTAATACAGATATCTGGGGGACGGCACTTGTCACATCTGACTCCGCTGCTAACGTACGTGACTTTTGTGGGTGTGTTAATATTTCTGAAGTGATGCTGGTCTGAGGCAGTCAATCTGGATTTGTGGGAGAAATGTGCTGTACAGGTTGGATTATGGACAAGTAAATTGAATTTGTCGGAGATGCAATGATGCACTGCAGCCAATGAAAGTACTTTTGTGAGCTTTGATTTGCAAAAGCCCGGATAGCTCAGTCGGTAGAGCATCAGACTTTTAATTTGAGGGTTTAGGGTTCAAGTCCCTGTTCGGGCGCTGTTTTAAATCGCGATACTCAACTTTACATTCGCACTTTGATCATTTAGCAAAAAAAATAACAACAGGAGCAAGCCATTTCATGCCTGGAGCCTTTCTGCCATTTAATTAAGTCATCGATCGATATCCGTTTGCATTCCTTTGCTCCAGATCCCTTAATACCTTTGGTTAACAAACGTCTCTCAATCTCAAGTTCAAAATTGACAACTGGCCCAGCTTTATTTGCTGTTTGCGGAAGTGTGTTACAAATTTCTGTCACACAAATTTCTCTCCTGAAACGCTTGGATCTAATGTTGAGGCTATGGCCCCTTCTCCCAGATGGGTCAATCCTCAGAAATAGCTTCTCGCTATCTACACTTGCATTTCCTCTTAATATCGTGAATACTTCAATCAAATCACCACTTAAGCTTCTAAATTCCAGGAAAAAAACCCGAGTTTGTGCAATATCCCGTTGTAATTTGTCCCTTGGACTCTATGTCTCCTTCACTTTTTAAGCCTAATAATACATTCCCAAGCTGTGATGCCAAGAATTGAACACAGTACCGCAGCTGTGGCCTAACCAGTGCTATGTACAGCTGTGGCATCATTTCACCCTCTTATATTGTAATCCTACAGATATAAGTATCACTTTTCAATTAGCTTTTTGAATCTTTTCTGTACCTGTCCATGACCGTTTAGTAATATTTGTACAGGGACACAAGTCTATTTGGATCTCAACTGTTTCCAGCTTAACATTATAAGGAGTGTATTCTAAATACTCCTATAAAGATCGGCAGTGAATCACGTCACACTTGCTAATATTTGAATCAATTTGCCAGAAAATTGCACATTCACTTAATCTATGAATATCTGGTCAAATTTCTTGCTTCCATCTCAACTGATTATAATGCCACCTATCTTATTTGTCATCCTCAAACTTGGATGTGTGGCTCTCAATCCCATCAAGTAAGTCGTTAAAGAAATCGGTGATTAGTTGAGTTCCCAAAAGTGATCAATCAGAGACACCACTCGTCATATTCTGCCAATTAATGTACCTGATCATCATCTGCAAACTTTGTCTCCTGCCGTGCCACCAATTTCCTAACCAGGTAAATAATTTGCCTTCAATTACATGCGTTTCAAATTTAGCCCAATGTCCCATATGCGGGTCTTTATCAAATGTCTTTGCTCCATGTCTACAAGCTAATAATAATTTTTGAACTGGGACTCATAAACCTCTTTGCTCCTCAACAGTTAATAGCTTCCCATTATTGCGAAAATACTCAGAACTATATTACTTTGTTCCAAAGTGGCTGGTGTCACACTTGCGTATATTGAACTCGATTTGCATTTGTTTTGGCCGGCTTACTGTGTCTGTCTCTGTCCATTTGGTTACCTCCATTTCCCAACTGCACTACGAGCGGACCGTCTAACTTAGTGCGATCTTCAAAATATGATGTACATTGCTCCATTGCTCCATCCAAGTCAGTCATAAATACGGTGAACAGTTGACGATCTAATACAGATATCTGGGGGACGGCACTTGTCACATCTGACTCCGCTGCTAACGTACGTGACTTTTGTGGGTGTGTTAATATTTCTGAAGTGATGCTGGTCTGAGGCAGTCAATCTGGATTTGTGGGAGAAATGTGCTGTACAGGTTGGATTATGGACAAATAAATTGAATTTGTCGGAGATGCAATGATGCACTGCAGCCAATGAAAGTACTTTTGTGAACTTTGAATTGCAAAAGCCCGGATAGCTCAGTCGGTAGAGCATCAGACTTTTAATTTGAGGGTCTAGGGTTCAAGTCCCTGTTCGGGCGCTGTTTTAAATCGCGATACTCAACTTTACATTCGCACTTTGATCATTTAGCAAAAAAAATAACAACAGGAGCAAGCCATTTCATGCCTGGAGCCTTTCTGCCATTTAATTAAGTCATCGATCGATATCCGTTTGCATTCCTTTGCTCCAGATCCCTTAATACCTTTGGTTAACAAACGTCTCTCAATCTCAAGTTCAAAATTGACAACTGGCCCAGCTTTATTTGCTGTTTGCGGAAGTGTGTTACAAATTTCTGTCACACAAATTTCTCTCCTGAAACGCTTGGATCTAATGTTGAGGCTATGGCCCCTTCTCCCAGATGGGTCAATCCTCAGAAATAGCTTCTCGCTATCTACACTGGCATTTCCTCTTAATATCGTGAATACTTCAATCAAATCACCACTTAAGCTTCTAAATTCCAGGAAAAAAACCCGAGTTTGTGCAATATCCCGTTGTAATTTGTCCCTTGGACTCTATGTCTCCTTCACTTTTTAAGCCTAATAATACATTCCCAAGCTGTGATGCCAAGAATTGAACACAGTACCGCAGCTGTGGCCTAACCAGTGCTATGTACAGCTGTGGCATCATTTCACCCTCTTATATTGTAATCCTACAGATATAAGTATCACTTTTCAATTAGCTTTTTGAATCTTTTCTGTACCTGTCCATGACCGTTTAGTAATATTTGTACAGGGACACAAGTCTATTTGGATATCAACTGTTTCCAGCTTAACATTATAAGGAGTGTATTCTAAATACTCCTATAAAGATCGGCAGTGAATCACGTCACACTTGCTAATATTTGAATCAATTTGCCAGAAAATTGCACATTCACTTAATCTATGAATATCTGGTCAAATTTCTTGCTTCCATCTCAACTGATTATAATGCCACCTATCTTATTTGTCATCCTCAAACTTGGATGTGTGGCTCTCAATCCCATCAAGTAAGTCGTTAAAGAAATCGGTGATTAGTTGAGTTCCCAAAAGTGATCAATCAGAGACACCACTCGTCATATTCTGCCAATTAATGTACCTGATCATCATCTGCAAACTTTGTCTCCTGCCGTGCCACCAATTTCCTAACCAGGTAAATAATTTGCCTTCAATTACATGCGTTTCAAATTTAGCCCAATGTCCCATATGCGGGTCTTTATCAAATGTCTTTGCTCCATGTCTACAAGCTAATAATAATTTTTGAACTGGGACTCATAAACCTCTTTGCTCCTCAACAGTTAATAGCTTCCCATTATTGCGAAAATACTCAGAACTATATTACTTTGTTCCAAAGTGGCTGGTGTCACACTTGCGTATATTGAACTCGATTTGCATTTGTTTTGGCCGGCTTACTGTGTCTGTCTCTGTCCATTTGGTTACCTCCATTTCCCAACTGCACTACGAGCGGACCGTCTAACTTAGTGCGATCTTCAAAATATGATGTACATTGCTCCATTGCTCCATCCAAGTCAGTCATAAATACGGTGAACAGTTGATGATCTAATACAGATATCTGGGGGACGGCACTTGTCACATCTGACTCCGCTGCTAACGTACGTGACTTTTGTGGGTGTGTTAATATTTCTGAAGTGATGCTGGTCTGAGGCAGTCAATCTGGATTTGTGGGAGAAATGTGCTGTACAGGTTGGATTATGGACAAATAAATTGAATTTGTCGGAGATGCAATGATGCACTGCAGCCAATGAAAGTACTTTTGTGAACTTTGAATTGCAAGAGCCCGGATAGCTCAGTCGGTAGAACATCAGACTTTTAATCTGAGGGTCCAGGGTTCAAGTCCCTGTTCGGGCGCTGTTTTAAATCGCGATACTCAACTTTACATTCGCACTTTGATCATTTAGCAAAGAAAATAACAACAGGAGCAGGCCATTTCATGCCTGGAGCCTTTCTGCCATTTAATTAAGTCATCGATCGATATCTGTTTGCATTCCTTTGCTCCAGATCCCTTAATACCTTTGGTTAACAAACATCTCTCAATCTCAAGTTCAAAATTGACAACTGGCCCAGCTTTATTTGCTGTTTGCGGAAGTGTGTTACAAATTTCTGTCACACAAATTTCTCTCCTGAAACGCTTGGATCTAATGTTGAGGCTATGGCCCCTTCTCCCAGATGGGTCAATCCTCAGAAATAGCTTCTCGCTATCTACACTGGCATTTCCTCTTAATATCGTGAATACTTCAATCAAATCACCACTTAAGCTTCTAAATTCCAGGAAAAAAAACCGAGTTTGTGCAATATCCCGTTGTAATTTGTCCCTTGGACTCTATGTCTCCTTCACTTTTTAAGCCTAATAATACATTCCCAAGCTGTGATGCCAAGAATTGAACACAGTACCGCAGCTGTGGCCTAACCAGTGCTATGTACAGCTGTGGCATCATTTCACCCTCTTATATTGTAATCCTACAGAAAAAAAGTATCACTTTTCAATTAGCTTTTTGAATCTTTTCTGTACTGTCCATGACCGTTTAGTAATATTTGTACAGGGACACAAGTCTATTTGGATCTCAACTGTTTCCAGCTTAACATTATAAGGAGTGTATTCTAAATACTCCTATAAAGATCGGCAGTGAATCACGTCACACTTGCCAGAAAATTGCACATTCACTTAATCTATGAATATCTGGTCAAATTTCTTGCTTCCTTCTCAACTGATTATAATGCCACCTATCTTATTTGTCATCCTCAAACTTGGATGTGTGGCTCTCAATCCCATCAAGTAAGTCGTTAAAGAAATCGGTGATTAGTTGAGTTCCCAAAAGTGATCAATCAGAGACACCACTCGTCATATTCTGCCAATTAATGTACCTGATCATCATCTGCAAACTTTGTCTCCTGCCGTGCCACCAATTTCCTAACCAGGCAAATAATTTGCCTTCAATTACATGCGTTTCAAATTTAGCCCAATGTCCCATATGCGGGACTTTATCAAATGTCTTTGCTCCATGTCTACAAGCTAATAATAATTTTTGAACTGGGACTCATAAACCTCTTTGCTCCTCAACAGTTAATAGCTTCCCATTATTGAGAAAATACTCAGAACTATATTACTTTGTTCCAAAGTGGCTGGTGTCACACTTGCGTACATTGAACTCGATTTGCATTTGTTTTGGCCGGCTTACTGTGTCTGTCTCTGTCCATTTGGTTACCTCCATTTCCCAACTGCACTACGAGCGGACCGTCTAACTTAGTGCGATCTTCAAAATATGATGTACAGTGCTCCATCCAAGTCAGTCATAAATACGGTGAACAGTTGATGATCTAATATAGATATCTGGGGGACGGCACTTGTCACATCTGACTCCGCTGCTAACGAGCGTGTCTTTTGTGGGTGTGTTAATATTTCTGAAGTGATGCTGGTCTGAGGCAGTCAATCTGGATTTGTGGGAGAAATGTGCAGTACAGGTTGGATTATGGACAAGTAAATTGAATTTGTCGGAGATGCAATGATGCACTGCAGCCAATGAAAGTACTTTTGTGAGCTTGGAATTGCAAGAGCCCGGATAGCTCAGTCGGTACAGCATCAGACTTTTAATCTGAGGATCCAGGGTTCAAGTCCCTGTTCGGGCGCTGTTTTAAATCGCGATACTCAACTTTACATTCGCACTTTGATCATTTAGCAAAGAAAATAACAACAGGAGCAGGCCATTTCATGCCTGGAGCCTTTCTGCCATTTAATTAAGTCATCGATCGATATCTGTTTGCATTCCTTTGCTCCAGATGCCTTAATACCTTTGGTTAACAAACATCTCTCAATCTCAAGTTCAAAATTGACAACTGGCCCAGCTTTATTTGCTGTTTGCGGAAGTGTGTTACAAATTTCTGTCACACAAATTTCTCTCCTGAAACGCTTGGATCTAATGTTGAGGCTATGGCCCCTTCTCCCAGATGGGTCAATCCTCAGAAATAGCTTCTCGCTATCTACACTGGCATTTCCTCTTAATATCGTGAATACTTCAATCAAATCACCACTTAAGCTTCTAAATTCCAGGAAAAAAAACCGAGTTTGTGCAATATCCCGTTGTAATTTGTCCCTTGGACTCTATGTCTCCTTCACTTTTTAAGCCTAATAATACATTCCCAAGCTGTGATGCCAAGAATTGAACACAGTACCGCAGCTGTGGCCTAACCAGTGCTATGTACAGCTGTGGCATCATTTCACCCTCTTATATTGTAATCCTACAGAAAAAAAGTATCACTTTTCAATTAGCTTTTTGAATCTTTTCTGTACTGTCCATGACCGTTTAGTAATATTTGTACAGGGACACAAGTCTATTTGGATCTCAACTGTTTCCAGCTTAACATTATAAGGAGTGTATTCTAAATACTCCTATAAAGATCGGCAGTGAATCACGTCACACTTGCCAGAAAATTGCACATTCACTTAATCTATGAATATCTGGTCAAATTTCTTGCTTCCATCTCAACTGATTATAATGCCACCTATCTTATTTGTCATCCTCAAACTTGGATGTGTGGCTCTCAATCCCATCAAGTAAGTCGTTAAAGAAATCGGTGATTAGTTGAGTTCCCAAAAGTGATCAATCAGAGACACCACTCGTCATATTCTGCCAATTAATGTACCTGATCATCATCTGCAAACTTTGTCTCCTGCCGTGCCACCAATTTCCTAACCAGGCAAATAATTTGCCTTCAATTACATGCGTTTCAAATTTAGCCCAATGTCCCATATGCGGGACTTTATCAAATGTCTTTGCTCCATGTCTACAAGCTAATAATAATTTTTGAACTGGGACTCATAAACCTCTTTGCTCCTCAACAGTTAATAGCTTCCCATTATTGAGAAAATACTCAGAACTATATTACTTTGTTCCAAAGTGGCTGGTGTCACACTTGCGTACATTGAACTCGATTTGCATTTGTTTTGGCCGGCTTACTGTCTCTGTCCATTTGGTTACCTCCATTTCCCAACTGCACTACGAGCGGACCGTCTAACTTAGTGCGATCTTCAAAATATGATGTACAGTGCTCCATCCAAGTCAGTCATAAATACGGTGAACAGTTGATGATCTAATATAGATATCTGGGGGACGGCACTTGTCACATCTGACTCCGCTGCTAACGAGCGTGTCTTTTGTGGGTGTGTTAATATTTCTGAAGTGATGCTGGTCTGAGGCAGTCAATCTGGATTTGTGGGAGAAATGTGCAGTACAGGTTGGATTATGGACAAGTAAATTGAATTTGTCGGAGATGCAATGATGCACTGCAGCCAATGAAAGTACTTTTGTGAGCTTGGAATTGCAAGAGCCCGGATAGCTCAGTCGGTACAGCATCAGACTTTTAATCTGAGGATCCAGGGTTCAAGTCCCTGTTCGGGCGCTGTTTTAAATCGCGATACTCAACTTTACATTCGCACTTTGATCATTTAGCAAAGAAAATAACAACAGGAGCAGGCCATTTCATGCCTGGAGCCTTTCTGCCATTTAATTAAGTCATCGATCGATATCTGTTTGCATTCCTTTGCTCCAGATGCCTTAATACCTTTGGTTAACAAACATCTCTCAATCTCAAGTTCAAAATTGACAACTGGCCCAGCTTTATTTGCTGTTTGCGGAAGTGTGTTACAAATTTCTGTCACACAAATTTCTCTCCTGAAACGCTTGGATCTAATGTTGAGGCTATGGCCCCTTCTCCCAGATGGGTCAATCCTCAGAAATAGCTTCTCGCTATCTACACTGGCATTTCCTCTTAATATCGTGAATACTTCAATCAAATCACCACTTAAGCTTCTAAATTCCAGGAAAAAAAACCGAGTTTGTGCAATATCCCGTTGTAATTTGTCCCTTGGACTCTATGTCTCCTTCACTTTTTAAGCCTAATAATACATTCCCAAGCTGTGATGCCAAGAATTGAACACAGTACCGCAGCTGTGGCCTAACCAGTGCTATGTACAGCTGTGGCATCATTTCACCCTCTTATATTGTAATCCTACAGAAAAAAAGTATCACTTTTCAATTAGCTTTTTGAATCTTTTCTGTACTGTCCATGACCGTTTAGTAATATTTGTACAGGGACACAAGTCTATTTGGATCTCAACTGTTTCCAGCTTAACATTATAAGGAGTGTATTCTAAATACTCCTATAAAGATCGGCAGTGAATCACGTCACACTTGCCAGAAAATTGCACATTCACTTAATCTATGAATATCTGGTCAAATTTCTTGCTTCCATCTCAACTGATTATAATGCCACCTATCTTATTTGTCATCCTCAAACTTGGATGTGTGGCTCTCAATCCCATCAAGTAAGTCGTTAAAGAAATCGGTGATTAGTTGAGTTCCCAAAAGTGATCAATCAGAGACACCACTCGTCATATTCTGCCAATTAATGTACCTGATCATCATCTGCAAACTTTGTCTCCTGCCGTGCCACCAATTTCCTAACCAGGCAAATAATTTGCCTTCAATTACATGCGTTTCAAATTTAGCCCAATGTCCCATATGCGGGACTTTATCAAATGTCTTTGCTCCATGTCTACAAGCTAATAATAATTTTTGAACTGGGACTCATAAACCTCTTTGCTCCTCAACAGTTAATAGCTTCCCATTATTGAGAAAATACTCAGAACTATATTACTTTGTTCCAAAGTGGCTGGTGTCACACTTGCGTACATTGAACTCGATTTGCATTTGTTTTGGCCGGCTTACTGTCTCTGTCCATTTGGTTACCTCCATTTCCCAACTGCACTACGAGCGGACCGTCTAACTTAGTGCGATCTTCATAATATGATGTACAGTGCTCCATCCAAGTCAGTCATAAATACGGTGAACAGTTGATGATCTAATATAGATATCTGGGGGACGGCACTTGTCACATCTGACTCCGCTGCTAACGAGCGTGTCTTTTGTGGGTGTGTTAATATTTCTGAAGTGATGCTGGTCTGAGGCAGTCAATCTGGATTTGTGGGAGAAATGTGCAGTACAGGTTGGATTATGGACAAGTAAATTGAATTTGTCGGAGATGCAATGATGCACTGCAGCCAATGAAAGTACTTTTGTGAGCTTGGAATTGCAAGAGCCCGGATAGCTCAGTCGGTAGAGCATCAGACTTTTAATCTGAGGGTCCAGGGTTCAAGTCCCTGTTCGGGCGCTGTTTTAAATCGCGATACTCAACTTTACATTCGCACTTTGATCATTTAGCAAAGAAAATAACAACAGGAGCAGGCCATTTCATGCCTCTGGAGCCTTTCTGCCATTTAATTAAGTCATCGATCGATATCCGTTTGCATTCCTTTGCTCCAGATCCCTTAATACCTTTGGTTAACAAACATCTCTCAATCTCAAGTTCAAAATTGACAACTGGCCCAGCTTTATTTGCTGTTTGCGGAAGTGTGTTACAAATTTCTGTCACACAAATTTCTCTCCTGAAACGCTTGGATCTAATGTTGAGGCTATGGCCCCTTCTCCCAGATGGGTCAATCCTCAGAAATAGCTTCTCGCTATCTACACTGGCATTTCCTCTTAATATCGTGAATACTTCAATCAAATCACCACTTAAGCTTCTAAATTCCAGGAAAAAAACCCGAGTTTGTGCAATATCCCGTTGTAATTTGTCCCTTGGACTCTATGTCTCCTTCACTTTTTAAGCCTAATAATACATTCCCAAGCTGTGATGCCAAGAATTGAACACAGTACCGCAGCTGTGGCCTAACCAGTGCTATGTACAGCTGTGGCATCATTTCACCCTCTTATATTGTAATCCTACAGATATAAGTATCACTTTTCAATTAGCTTTTTGAATCTTTTCTGTACCTGTCCATGACCGTTTAGTAATATTTGTACAGGGACACAAGTCTATTTGGATCTCAACTGTTTCCAGCTTAACATTATAAGGAGTGTATTCTAAATACTCCTATAAAGATCGGCAGTGAATCACGTCACACTTGCTAATATTTGAATCAATTTGCCAGAAAATTGCACATTCACTTAATCTATTAATATCTGGTCAAATTTCTTGCTTCCATCTCAACTGATTATAATGCCACCTATCTTATTTGTCATCCTCAAACTTGGATGTGTGGCTCTCAATCCCATCAAGTAAGTCGTTAAAGAAATCGGTGATTAGTTGAGTTCCCAAAAGTGATCAATCAGAGACACCACTCGTCATATTCTGCCAATTAATGTACCTGATCATCATCTGCAAACTTTGTCTCCTGCCGTGCCACCAATTTCCTAACCAGGTAAATAATTTGCCTTCAATTACATGCGTTTCAAATTTAGCCCAATGTCCCATATGCGGGTCTTTATCAAATGTCTTTGCTCCATGTCTACAAGCTAATAATAATTTTTGAACTGGGACTCATAAACCTCTTTGCTCCTCAACAGTTAATAGCTTCCCATTATTGCGAAAATACTCAGAACTATATTACTTTGTTCCAAAGTGGCTGGTGTCACACTTGCGTATATTGAACTCGATTTGCATTTGTTTTGGCCGGCTTACTGTGTCTGTCTCTGTCCATTTGGTTACCTCCATTTCCCAACTGCACTACGAGCGGACCGTCTAACTTAGTGCGATCTTCAAAATATGATGTACATTGCTCCATTGCTCCATCCAAGTCAGTCATAAATACGGTGAACAGTTGATGATCTAATACAGATATCTGGGGGACGGCACTTGTCACATCTGACTCCGCTGCTAACGAGCGTGTCTTTTGTGGGTGTGTTAATATTTCTGAAGTGATGCTGGTCTGAGGCAGTCAATCTGGATTTGTGGGAGAAATGTGCTGTACAGGTTGGATTATGGACAAATAAATTGAATTTGTCGGAGATGCAATGATGCACTGCAGCCAATGAAAGTACTTTTGTGAACTTTGAATTGCAAGAGCCCGGATAGCTCAGTCGGTAGAACATCAGACTTTTAATCTGAGGGTCCAGGGTTCAAGTCCCTGTTCGGGCGCTGTTTTAAATCGCGATACTCAACTTTACATTCGCACTTTGATCATTTAGCAAAGAAAATAACAACAGGAGCAGGCCATTTCATGCCTGGAGCCTTTCTGCCATTTAATTAAGTCATCGATCGATATCTGTTTGCATTCCTTTGCTCCAGATCCCTTAATACCTTTGGTTAACAAACATCTCTCAATCTCAAGTTCAAAATTGACAACTGGCCCAGCTTTATTTGCTGTTTGCGGAAGTGTGTTACAAATTTCTGTCACACAAATTTCTCTCCTGAAACGCTTGGATCTAATGTTGAGGCTATGGCCCCTTCTCCCAGATGGGTCAATCCTCAGAAATAGCTTCTCGCTATCTACACCGGCATTTCCTCTTAATATCGTGAATACTTCAATCAAATCACCACTTAAGCTTCTAAATTCCAGGAAAAAAAACCGAGTTTGTGCAATATCCCGTTGTAATTTGTCCCTTGGACTCTATGTCTCCTTCACTTTTTAAGCCTAATAATACATTCCCAAGCTGTGATGCCAAGAATTGAACACAGTACCGCAGCTGTGGCCTAACCAGTGCTATGTACAGCTGTGGCATCATTTCACCCTCTTATATTGTAATCCTACAGAAAAAAAGTATCACTTTTCAATTAGCTTTTTGAATCTTTTCTGTACTGTCCATGACCGTTTAGTAATATTTGTACAGGGACACAAGTCTATTTGGATCTCAACTGTTTCCAGCTTAACATTATAAGGAGTGTATTCTAAATACTCCTATAAAGATCGGCAGTGAATCACGTCACACTTGCCAGAAAATTGCACATTCACTTAATCTATGAATATCTGGTCAAATTTCTTGCTTCCATCTCAACTGATTATAATGCCACCTATCTTATTTGTCATCCTCAAACTTGGATGTGTGGCTCTCAATCCCATCAAGTAAGTCGTTAAAGAAATCGGTGATTAGTTGAGTTCCCAAAAGTGATCAATCAGAGACACCACTCGTCATATTCTGCCAATTAATGTACCTGATCATCATCTGCAAACTTTGTCTCCTGCCGTGCCACCAATTTCCTAACCAGGCAAATAATTTGCCTTCAATTACATGCGTTTCAAATTTAGCCCAATGTCCCATATGCGGGACTTTATCAAATGTCTTTGCTCCATGTCTACAAGCTAATAATAATTTTTGAACTGGGACTCATAAACCTCTTTGCTCCTCAACAGTTAATAGCTTCCCATTATTGAGAAAATACTCAGAACTATATTACTTTGTTCCAAAGTGGCTGGTGTCACACTTGCGTACATTGAACTCGATTTGCATTTGTTTTGGCCGGCTTACTGTCTCTGTCCATTTGGTTACCTCCATTTCCCAACTGCACTACGAGCGGACCGTCTAACTTAGTGCGATCTTCATAATATGATGTACAGTGCTCCATCCAAGTCAGTCATAAATACGGTGAACAGTTGATGATCTAATATAGATATCTGGGGGACGGCACTTGTCACATCTGACTCCGCTGCTAACGAGCGTGTCTTTTGTGGGTGTGTTAATATTTCTGAAGTGATGCTGGTCTGAGGCAGTCAATCTGGATTTGTGGGAGAAATGTGCAGTACAGGTTGGATTATGGACAAGTAAATTGAATTTGTCGGAGATGCAATGATGCACTGCAGCCAATGAAAGTACTTTTGTGAGCTTGGAATTGCAAGAGCCCGGATAGCTCAGTCGGTAGAGCATCAGACTTTTAATCTGAGGGTCCAGGGTTCAAGTCCCTGTTCGGGCGCTGTTTTAAATCGCGATATTCGCACTTTGATCATTTAGCAAAGAAAATAACAACAGGAGCAGGCCATTTCATGCCTCTGGAGCCTTTCTGCCATTTAATTAAGTCATCGATCGATATCCGTTTGCATTCCTTTGCTCCAGATCCCTTAATACCTTTGGTTAACAAACATCTCTCAATCTCAAGTTCAAAATTGACAACTGGCCCAGCTTTATTTGCTGTTTGCGGAAGTGTGTTACAAATTTCTGTCACACAAATTTCTCTCCTGAAACGCTTGGATCTAATGTTGAGGCTATGGCCCCTTCTCCCAGATGGGTCAATCCTCAGAAATAGCTTCTCGCTATCTACACTGGCATTTCCTCTTAATATCGTGAATACTTCAATCAAATCACCACTTAAGCTTCTAAATTCCAGGAAAAAAACCCGAGTTTGTGCAATATCCCGTTGTAATTTGTCCCTTGGACTCTATGTCTCCTTCACTTTTTAAGCCTAATAATACATTCCCAAGCTGTGATGCCAAGAATTGAACACAGTACCGCAGCTGTGGCCTAACCAGTGCTATGTACAGCTGTGGCATCATTTCACCCTCTTATATTGTAATCCTACAGATATAAGTATCACTTTTCAATTAGCTTTTTGAATCTTTTCTGTACCTGTCCATGACCGTTTAGTAATATTTGTACAGGGACACAAGTCTATTTGGATCTCAACTGTTTCCAGCTTAACATTATAAGGAGTGTATTCTAAATACTCCTATAAAGATCGGCAGTGAATCACGTCACACTTGCTAATATTTGAATCAATTTGCCAGAAAATTGCACATTCACTTAATCTATTAATATCTGGTCAAATTTCTTGCTTCCATCTCAACTGATTATAATGCCACCTATCTTATTTGTCATCCTCAAACTTGGATGTGTGGCTCTCAATCCCATCAAGTAAGTCGTTAAAGAAATCGGTGATTAGTTGAGTTCCCAAAAGTGATCAATCAGAGACACCACTCGTCATATTCTGCCAATTAATGTACCTGATCATCATCTGCAAACTTTGTCTCCTGCCGTGCCACCAATTTCCTAACCAGGTAAATAATTTGCCTTCAATTACATGCGTTTCAAATTTAGCCCAATGTCCCATATGCGGGTCTTTATCAAATGTCTTTGCTCCATGTCTACAAGCTAATAATAATTTTTGAACTGGGACTCATAAACCTCTTTGCTCCTCAACAGTTAATAGCTTCCCATTATTGCGAAAATACTCAGAACTATATTACTTTGTTCCAAAGTGGCTGGTGTCACACTTGCGTATATTGAACTCGATTTGCATTTGTTTTGGCCGGCTTACTGTGTCTGTCTCTGTCCATTTGGTTACCTCCATTTCCCAACTGCACTACGAGCGGACCGTCTAACTTAGTGCGATCTTCAAAATATGATGTACATTGCTCCATTGCTCCATCCAAGTCAGTCATAAATACGGTGAACAGTTGATGATCTAATACAGATATCTGGGGGACGGCACTTGTCACATCTGACTCCGCTGCTAACGAGCGTGTCTTTTGTGGGTGTGTTAATATTTCTGAAGTGATGCTGGTCTGAGGCAGTCAATCTGGATTTGTGGGAGAAATGTGCTGTACAGGTTGGATTATGGACAAATAAATTGAATTTGTCGGAGATGCAATGATGCACTGCAGCCAATGAAAGTACTTTTGTGAACTTTGAATTGCAAGAGCCCGGATAGCTCAGTCGGTAGAACATCAGACTTTTAATCTGAGGGTCCAGGGTTCAAGTCCCTGTTCGGGCGCTGTTTTAAATCGCGATACTCAACTTTACATTCGCACTTTGATCATTTAGCAAAGAAAATAACAACAGGAGCAGGCCATTTCATGCCTGGAGCCTTTCTGCCATTTAATTAAGTCATCGATCGATATCTGTTTGCATTCCTTTGCTCCAGATCCCTTAATACCTTTGGTTAACAAACATCTCTCAATCTCAAGTTCAAAATTGACAACTGGCCCAGCTTTATTTGCTGTTTGCGGAAGTGTGTTACAAATTTCTGTCACACAAATTTCTCTCCTGAAACGCTTGGATCTAATGTTGAGGCTATGGCCCCTTCTCCCAGATGGGTCAATCCTCAGAAATAGCTTCTCGCTATCTACACTGGCATTTCCTCTTAATATCGTGAATACTTCAATCAAATCACCACTTAAGCTTCTAAATTCCAGGAAAAAAAACCGAGTTTGTGCAATATCCCGTTGTAATTTGTCCCTTGGACTCTATGTCTCCTTCACTTTTTAAGCCTAATAATACATTCCCAAGCTGTGATGCCAAGAATTGAACACAGTACCGCAGCTGTGGCCTAACCAGTGCTATGTACAGCTGTGGCATCATTTCACCCTCTTATATTGTAATCCTACAGAAAAAAAGTATCACTTTTCAATTAGCTTTTTGAATCTTTTCTGTACTGTCCATGACCGTTTAGTAATATTTGTACAGGGACACAAGTCTATTTGGATCTCAACTGTTTCCAGCTTAACATTATAAGGAGTGTATTCTAAATACTCCTATAAAGATCGGCAGTGAATCACGTCACACTTGCCAGAAAATTGCACATTCACTTAATCTATGAATTTCTGGTCAAATTTCTTGCTTCCATCTCAACTGATTATAATGCCACCTATCTTATTTGTCATCCTCAAACTTGGATGTGTGGCTCTCAATCCCATCAAGTAAGTCGTTAAAGAAATCGGTGATTAGTTGAGTTCCCAAAAGTGATCAATCAGAGACACCACTCGTCATATTCTGCCAATTAATGTACCTGATCATCATCTGCAAACTTTGTCTCCTGCCGTGCCACCAATTTCCTAACCAGGCAAATAATTTGCCTTCAATTACATGCGTTTCAAATTTAGCCCAATGTCCCATATGCGGGACTTTATCAAATGTCTTTACTCCATGTCTACAAGCTAATAATAATTTTTGAACTGGGACTCATAAACCTCTTTGCTCCTCAACAGTTAATAGCTTCCCATTATTGAGAAAATACTCAGAACTATATTACTTTGTTCCAAAGTGGCTGGTGTCACACTTGCGTACATTGAACTCGATTTGCATTTGTTTTGGCCGGCTTACTGTGTCTGTCTCTGTCCATTTGGTTACCTCCATTTCCCAACTGCACTACGAGCGGACCGTCTAACTTAGTGCGATCTTCAAAATATGATGTACATTGCTCCATTGCTCCATCCAAGTCAGTCATAAATACGGTGAACAGTTGATGATCTAATACAGATATCTGGGGGACGGCACTTGTCACATCTGACTCCGCTGCTAACGAGCGTGTCTTTTGTGGGTGTGTTAATATTTCTGAAGTGATGCTGGTCTGAGGCAGTCAATCTGGATTTGTGGGAGAAATGTGCTGTACAGGTTGGATTATGGACAAATAAATTGAATTTGTCGGAGATGCAATGATGCACTGCAGCCAATGAAAGTACTTTTGTGAACTTTGAATTGCAAGAGCCCGGATAGCTCAGTCGGTAGAACATCAGACTTTTAATCTGAGGGTCCAGGGTTCAAGTCCCTGTTCGGGCGCTGTTTTAAATCGCGATACTCAACTTTACATTCGCACTTTGATCATTTAGCAAAGAAAATAACAACAGGAGCAGGCCATTTCATGCCTGGAGCCTTTCTGCCATTTAATTAAGTCATCGATCGATATCTGTTTGCATTCCTTTGCTCCAGATCCCTTAATACCTTTGGTTAACAAACATCTCTCAATCTCAAGTTCAAAATTGACAACTGGCCCAGCTTTATTTGCTGTTTGCGGAAGTGTGTTACAAATTTCTGTCACACAAATTTCTCTCCTGAAACGCTTGGATCTAATGTTGAGGCTATGGCCCCTTCTCCCAGATGGGTCAATCCTCAGAAATAGCTTCTCGCTATCTACACCGGCATTTCCTCTTAATATCGTGAATACTTCAATCAAATCACCACTTAAGCTTCTAAATTCCAGGAAAAAAAACCGAGTTTGTGCAATATCCCGTTGTAATTTGTCCCTTGGACTCTATGTCTCCTTCACTTTTTAAGCCTAATAATACATTCCCAAGCTGTGATGCCAAGAATTGAACACAGTACCGCAGCTGTGGCCTAACCAGTGCTATGTACAGCTGTGGCATCATTTCACCCTCTTATATTGTAATCCTACAGAAAAAAAGTATCACTTTTCAATTAGCTTTTTGAATCTTTTCTGTACTGTCCATGACCGTTTAGTAATATTTGTACAGGGACACAAGTCTATTTGGATCTCAACTGTTTCCAGCTTAACATTATAAGGAGTGTATTCTAAATACTCCTATAAAGATCGGCAGTGAATCACGTCACACTTGCCAGAAAATTGCACATTCACTTAATCTATGAATATCTGGTCAAATTTCTTGCTTCCATCTCAACTGATTATAATGCCACCTATCTTATTTGTCATCCTCAAACTTGGATGTGTGGCTCTCAATCCCATCAAGTAAGTCGTTAAAGAAATCGGTGATTAGTTGAGTTCCCAAAAGTGATCAATCAGAGACACCACTCGTCATATTCTGCCAATTAATGTACCTGATCATCATCTGCAAACTTTGTCTCCTGCCGTGCCACCAATTTCCTAACCAGGCAAATAATTTGCCTTCAATTACATGCGTTTCAAATTTAGCCCAATGTCCCATATGCGGGACTTTATCAAATGTCTTTGCTCCATGTCTACAAGCTAATAATAATTTTTGAACTGGGACTCATAAACCTCTTTGCTCCTCAACAGTTAATAGCTTCCCATTATTGAGAAAATACTCAGAACTATATTACTTTGTTCCAAAGTGGCTGGTGTCACACTTGCGTACATTGAACTCGATTTGCATTTGTTTTGGCCGGCTTACTGTCTCTGTCCATTTGGTTACCTCCATTTCCCAACTGCACTACGAGCGGACCGTCTAACTTAGTGCGATCTTCATAATATGATGTACAGTGCTCCATCCAAGTCAGTCATAAATACGGTGAACAGTTGATGATCTAATATAGATATCTGGGGGACGGCACTTGTCACATCTGACTCCGCTGCTAACGAGCGTGTCTTTTGTGGGTGTGTTAATATTTCTGAAGTGATGCTGGTCTGAGGCAGTCAATCTGGATTTGTGGGAGAAATGTGCAGTACAGGTTGGATTATGGACAAGTAAATTGAATTTGTCGGAGATGCAATGATGCACTGCAGCCAATGAAAGTACTTTTGTGAGCTTGGAATTGCAAGAGCCCGGATAGCTCAGTCGGTAGAGCATCAGACTTTTAATCTGAGGGTCCAGGGTTCAAGTCCCTGTTCGGGCGCTGTTTTAAATCGCGATATTCGCACTTTGATCATTTAGCAAAGAAAATAACAACAGGAGCAGGCCATTTCATGCCTCTGGAGCCTTTCTGCCATTTAATTAAGTCATCGATCGATATCCGTTTGCATTCCTTTGCTCCAGATCCCTTAATACCTTTGGTTAACAAACATCTCTCAATCTCAAGTTCAAAATTGACAACTGGCCCAGCTTTATTTGCTGTTTGCGGAAGTGTGTTACAAATTTCTGTCACACAAATTTCTCTCCTGAAACGCTTGGATCTAATGTTGAGGCTATGGCCCCTTCTCCCAGATGGGTCAATCCTCAGAAATAGCTTCTCGCTATCTACACTGGCATTTCCTCTTAATATCGTGAATACTTCAATCAAATCACCACTTAAGCTTCTAAATTCCAGGAAAAAAACCCGAGTTTGTGCAATATCCCGTTGTAATTTGTCCCTTGGACTCTATGTCTCCTTCACTTTTTAAGCCTAATAATACATTCCCAAGCTGTGATGCCAAGAATTGAACACAGTACCGCAGCTGTGGCCTAACCAGTGCTATGTACAGCTGTGGCATCATTTCACCCTCTTATATTGTAATCCTACAGATATAAGTATCACTTTTCAATTAGCTTTTTGAATCTTTTCTGTACCTGTCCATGACCGTTTAGTAATATTTGTACAGGGACACAAGTCTATTTGGATCTCAACTGTTTCCAGCTTAACATTATAAGGAGTGTATTCTAAATACTCCTATAAAGATCGGCAGTGAATCACGTCACACTTGCCAGAAAATTGCACATTCACTTAATCTATTAATATCTGGTCAAATTTCTTGCTTCCATCTCAACTGATTATAATGCCACCTATCTTATTTGTCATCCTCAAACTTGGATGTGTGGCTCTCAATCCCATCAAGTAAGTCGTTAAAGAAATCGGTGATTAGTTGAGTTCCCAAAAGTGATCAATCAGAGACACCACTCGTCATATTCTGCCAATTAATGTACCTGATCATCATCTGCAAACTTTGTCTCCTGCCGTGCCACCAATTTCCTAACCAGGTAAATAATTTGCCTTCAATTACATGCGTTTCAAATTTAGCCCAATGTCCCATATGCGGGTCTTTATCAAATGTCTTTGCTCCATGTCTACAAGCTAATAATAATTTTTGAACTGGGACTCATAAACCTCTTTGCTCCTCAACAGTTAATAGCTTCCCATTATTGCGAAAATACTCAGAACTATATTACTTTGTTCCAAAGTGGCTGGTGTCACACTTGCGTATATTGAACTCGATTTGCATTTGTTTTGGCCGGCTTACTGTGTCTGTCTCTGTCCATTTGGTTACCTCCATTTCCCAACTGCACTACGAGCGGACCGTCTAACTTAGTGCGATCTTCAAAATATGATGTACATTGCTCCATTGCTCCATCCAAGTCAGTCATAAATACGGTGAACAGTTGATGATCTAATACAGATATCTGGGGGACGGCACTTGTCACATCTGACTCCGCTGCTAACGAGCGTGTCTTTTGTGGGTGTGTTAATATTTCTGAAGTGATGCTGGTCTGAGGCAGTCAATCTGGATTTGTGGGAGAAATGTGCTGTACAGGTTGGATTATGGACAAATAAATTGAATTTGTCGGAGATGCAATGATGCACTGCAGCCAATGAAAGTACTTTTGTGAACTTTGAATTGCAAGAGCCCGGATAGCTCAGTCGGTAGAACATCAGACTTTTAATCTGAGGGTCCAGGGTTCAAGTCCCTGTTCGGGCGCTGTTTTAAATCGCGATACTCAACTTTACATTCGCACTTTGATCATTTAGCAAAGAAAATAACAACAGGAGCAGGCCATTTCATGCCTGGAGCCTTTCTGCCATTTAATTAAGTCATCGATCGATATCTGTTTGCATTCCTTTGCTCCAGATCCCTTAATACCTTTGGTTAACAAACATCTCTCAATCTCAAGTTCAAAATTGACAACTGGCCCAGCTTTATTTGCTGTTTGCGGAAGTGTGTTACAAATTTCTGTCACACAAATTTCTCTCCTGAAACGCTTGGATCTAATGTTGAGGCTATGGCCCCTTCTCCCAGATGGGTCAATCCTCAGAAATAGCTTCTCGCTATCTACACTGGCATTTCCTCTTAATATCGTGAATACTTCAATCAAATCACCACTTAAGCTTCTAAATTCCAGGAAAAAAAACCGAGTTTGTGCAATATCCCGTTGTAATTTGTCCCTTGGACTCTATGTCTCCTTCACTTTTTAAGCCTAATAATACATTCCCAAGCTGTGATGCCAAGAATTGAACACAGTACCGCAGCTGTGGCCTAACCAGTGCTATGTACAGCTGTGGCATCATTTCACCCTCTTATATTGTAATCCTACAGAAAAAAAGTATCACTTTTCAATTAGCTTTTTGAATCTTTTCTGTACTGTCCATGACCGTTTAGTAATATTTGTACAGGGACACAAGTCTATTTGGATCTCAACTGTTTCCAGCTTAACATTATAAGGAGTGTATTCTAAATACTCCTATAAAGATCGGCAGTGAATCACGTCACACTTGCCAGAAAATTGCACATTCACTTAATCTATGAATTTCTGGTCAAATTTCTTGCTTCCATCTCAACTGATTATAATGCCACCTATCTTATTTGTCATCCTCAAACTTGGATGTGTGGCTCTCAATCCCATCAAGTAAGTCGTTAAAGAAATCGGTGATTAGTTGAGTTCCCAAAAGTGATCAATCAGAGACACCACTCGTCATATTCTGCCAATTAATGTACCTGATCATCATCTGCAAACTTTGTCTCCTGCCGTGCCACCAATTTCCTAACCAGGCAAATAATTTGCCTTCAATTACATGCGTTTCAAATTTAGCCCAATGTCCCATATGCGGGACTTTATCAAATGTCTTTACTCCATGTCTACAAGCTAATAATAATTTTTGAACTGGGACTCATAAACCTCTTTGCTCCTCAACAGTTAATAGCTTCCCATTATTGAGAAAATACTCAGAACTATATTACTTTGTTCCAAAGTGGCTGGTGTCACACTTGCGTACATTGAACTCGATTTGCATTTGTTTTGGCCGGCTTACTGTGTCTGTCTCTGTCCATTTGGTTACCTCCATTTCCCAACTGCACTACGAGCGGACCGTCTAACTTAGTGCGATCTTCAAAATATGATGTACAGTGCTCCATCCAAGTCAGTCATAAATACGGTGAACAGTTGATGATCTAATATAGATATCTGGGGGACGGCACTTGTCACATCTGACTCCGCTGCTAACGAGCGTGTCTTTTGTGGGTGTGTTAATATTTCTGAAGTGATGCTGGTCTGAGGCAGTCAATCTGGATTTGTGGGAGAAATGTGCAGTACAGGTTGGATTATGGACAAGTAAATTGAATTTGTCGGAGATGCAATGATGCACTGCAGCCAATGAAAGTACTTTTGTGAGCTTGGAATTGCAAGAGCCCGGATAGCTCAGTCGGTAGAGCATCAGACTTTTAATCTGAGGGTCCAGGGTTCAAGTCCCTGTTCGGGCGCTGTTTTAAATCGCGATACTCAACTTTACATTCGCACTTTGATCATTCAGCAAAGAAAATAACAACAGGAGCAGGCCATTTCATGCCTGGAGCCTTTCTGCCATTTAATTAAGTCATCGATCGATATCTGTTTGCATTCCTTTGCTCCAGATCCCTTAATACCTTTGGTTAACAAACATCTCTCAATCTCAAGTTCAAAATTGACAACTGGCCCAGCTTTATTTGCTGTTTGTGGAAGTGTGTTACAAATTTCTGTCACACAAATTTCTCTCCTGAAACGCTTGGATCTAATGTTGAGGCTATGGCCCCTTCTCCCAGATGGGTCAATCCTCAGAAATAGCTTCTCGCTATCTACACTGGCATTTCCTCTTAATATCGTGAATACTTCAATCAAATCACCACTTAAGCTTCTAAATTCCAGGAAAAAAAACCGAGTTTGTGCAATATCCCGTTGTAATTTGTCCCTTGGACTCTATGTCTCCTTCACTTTTTAAGCCTAATAATACATTCCCAAGCTGTGATGCCAAGAATTGAACACAGTACCGCAGCTGTGGCCTAACCAGTGCTATGTACAGCTGTGGCATCATTTCACCCTCTTATATTGTAATCCTACAGAAAAAAAGTATCACTTTTCAATTAGCTTTTTGAATCTTTTCTGTACTGTCCATGACCGTTTAGTAATATTTGTACAGGGACACAAGTCTATTTGGATCTCAACTGTTTCCAGCTTAACATTATAAGGAGTGTATTCTAAATACTCCTATAAAGATCGGCAGTGAATCACGTCACACTTGCCAGAAAATTGCACATTCACTTAATCTATGAATATCTGGTCAAATTTCTTGCTTCCATCTCAACTGATTATAATGCCACCTATCTTATTTGTCATCCTCAAACTTGGATGTGTGGCTCTCAATCCCATCAAGTAAGTCGTTAAAGAAATCGGTGATTAGTTGAGTTCCCAAAAGTGATCAATCAGAGACACCACTCGTCATATTCTGCCAATTAATGTACCTGATCATCATCTGCAAACTTTGTCTCCTGCCGTGCCACCAATTTCCTAACCAGGCAAATAATTTGCCTTCAATTACATGCGTTTCAAATTTAGCCCAATGTCCCATATGCGGGACTTTATCAAATGTCTTTGCTCCATGTCTACAAGCTAATAATAATTTTTGAACTGGGACTCATAAACCTCTTTGCTCCTCAACAGTTAATAGCTTCCCATTATTGAGAAAATACTCAGAACTATATTACTTTGTTCCAAAGTGGCTGGTGTCACACTTGCGTACATTGAACTCGATTTGCATTTGTTTTGGCCGGCTTACTGTCTCTGTCCATTTGGTTACCTCCATTTCCCAACTGCACTACGAGCGGACCGTCTAACTTAGTGCGATCTTCATAATATGATGTACAGTGCTCCATCCAAGTCAGTCATAAATACGGTGAACAGTTGATGATCTAATATAGATATCTGGGGGACGGCACTTGTCACATCTGACTCCGCTGCTAACGAGCGTGTCTTTTGTGGGTGTGTTAATATTTCTGAAGTGATGCTGGTCTGAGGCAGTCAATCTGGATTTGTGGGAGAAATGTGCAGTACAGGTTGGATTATGGACAAGTAAATTGAATTTGTCGGAGATGCAATGATGCACTGCAGCCAATGAAAGTACTTTTGTGAGCTTGGAATTGCAAGAGCCCGGATAGCTCAGTCGGTAGAGCATCAGACTTTTAATCTGAGGGTCCAGGGTTCAAGTCCCTGTTCGGGCGCTGTTTTAAATCGCGATACTCAACTTTACATTCGCACTTTGATCATTTAGCAAAGAAAATAACAACAGGAGCAGGCCATTTCATGCCTCTGGAGCCTTTCTGCCATTTAATTAAGTCATCGATCGATATCCGTTTGCATTCCTTTGCTCCAGATCCCTTAATACCTTTGGTTAACAAACATCTCTCAATCTCAAGTTCAAAATTGACAACTGGCCCAGCTTTATTTGCTGTTTGCGGAAGTGTGTTACAAATTTCTGTCACACAAATTTCTCTCCTGAAACGCTTGGATCTAATGTTGAGGCTATGGCCCCTTCTCCCAGATGGGTCAATCCTCAGAAATAGCTTCTCGCTATCTACACTGGCATTTCCTCTTAATATCGTGAATACTTCAATCAAATCACCACTTAAGCTTCTAAATTCCAGGAAAAAAACCCGAGTTTGTGCAATATCCCGTTGTAATTTGTCCCTTGGACTCTATGTCTCCTTCACTTTTTAAGCCTAATAATACATTCCCAAGCTGTGATGCCAAGAATTGAACACAGTACCGCAGCTGTGGCCTAACCAGTGCTATGTACAGCTGTGGCATCATTTCACCCTCTTATATTGTAATCCTACAGATATAAGTATCACTTTTCAATTAGCTTTTTGAATCTTTTCTGTACCTGTCCATGACCGTTTAGTAATATTTGTACAGGGACACAAGTCTATTTGGATCTCAACTGTTTCCAGCTTAACATTATAAGGAGTGTATTCTAAATACTCCTATAAAGATCGGCAGTGAATCACGTCACACTTGCTAATATTTGAATCAATTTGCCAGAAAATTGCACATTCACTTAATCTATTAATATCTGGTCAAATTTCTTGCTTCCATCTCAACTGATTATAATGCCACCTATCTTATTTGTCATCCTCAAACTTGGATGTGTGGCTCTCAATCCCATCAAGTAAGTCGTTAAAGAAATCGGTGATTAGTTGAGTTCCCAAAAGTGATCAATCAGAGACACCACTCGTCATATTCTGCCAATTAATGTACCTGATCATCATCTGCAAACTTTGTCTCCTGCCGTGCCACCAATTTCCTAACCAGGTAAATAATTTGCCTTCAATTACATGCGTTTCAAATTTAGCCCAATGTCCCATATGCGGGTCTTTATCAAATGTCTTTGCTCCATGTCTACAAGCTAATAATAATTTTTGAACTGGGACTCATAAACCTCTTTGCTCCTCAACAGTTAATAGCTTCCCATTATTGCGAAAATACTCAGAACTATATTACTTTGTTCCAAAGTGGCTGGTGTCACACTTGCGTATATTGAACTCGATTTGCATTTGTTTTGGCCGGCTTACTGTGTCTGTCTCTGTCCATTTGGTTACCTCCATTTCCCAACTGCACTACGAGCGGACCGTCTAACTTAGTGCGATCTTCAAAATATGATGTACATTGCTCCATCCAAGTCAGTCATAAATACGGTGAACAGTTGATGATCTAATACAGATATCTGGGGGACGGCACTTGTCACATCTGACTCCGCTGCTAACGAGCGTGTCTTTTGTGGGTGTGTTAATATTTCTGAAGTGATGCTGGTCTGAGGCAGTCAATCTGGATTTGTGGGAGAAATGTGCTGTACAGGTTGGATTATGGACAAATAAATTGAATTTGTCGGAGATGCAATGATGCACTGCAGCCAATGAAAGTACTTTTGTGAACTTTGAATTGCAAGAGCCCGGATAGCTCAGTCGGTAGAACATCAGACTTTTAATCTGAGGGTCCAGGGTTCAAGTCCCTGTTCGGGCGCTGTTTTAAATCGCGATACTCAACTTTACATTCGCACTTTGATCATTTAGCAAAGAAAATAACAACAGGAGCAGGCCATTTCATGCCTGGAGCCTTTCTGCCATTTAATTAAGTCATCGATCGATATCTGTTTGCATTCCTTTGCTCCAGATCCCTTAATACCTTTGGTTAACAAACATCTCTCAATCTCAAGTTCAAAATTGACAACTGGCCCAGCTTTATTTGCTGTTTGCGGAAGTGTGTTACAAATTTCTGTCACACAAATTTCTCTCCTGAAACGCTTGGATCTAATGTTGAGGCTATGGCCCCTTCTCCCAGATGGGTCAATCCTCAGAAATAGCTTCTCGCTATCTACACTGGCATTTCCTCTTAATATCGTGAATACTTCAATCAAATCACCACTTAAGCTTCTAAATTCCAGGAAAAAAAACCGAGTTTGTGCAATATCCCGTTGTAATTTGTCCCTTGGACTCTATGTCTCCTTCACTTTTTAAGCCTAATAATACATTCCCAAGCTGTGATGCCAAGAATTGAACACAGTACCGCAGCTGTGGCCTAACCAGTGCTATGTACAGCTGTGGCATCATTTCACCCTCTTATATTGTAATCCTACAGAAAAAAAGTATCACTTTTCAATTAGCTTTTTGAATCTTTTCTGTACTGTCCATGACCGTTTAGTAATATTTGTACAGGGACACAAGTCTATTTGGATCTCAACTGTTTCCAGCTTAACATTATAAGGAGTGTATTCTAAATACTCCTATAAAGATCGGCAGTGAATCACGTCACACTTGCCAGAAAATTGCACATTCACTTAATCTATGAATTTCTGGTCAAATTTCTTGCTTCCATCTCAACTGATTATAATGCCACCTATCTTATTTGTCATCCTCAAACTTGGATGTGTGGCTCTCAATCCCATCAAGTAAGTCGTTAAAGAAATCGGTGATTAGTTGAGTTCCCAAAAGTGATCAATCAGAGACACCACTCGTCATATTCTGCCAATTAATGTACCTGATCATCATCTGCAAACTTTGTCTCCTGCCGTGCCACCAATTTCCTAACCAGGCAAATAATTTGCCTTCAATTACATGCGTTTCAAATTTAGCCCAATGTCCCATATGCGGGACTTTATCAAATGTCTTTGCTCCATGTCTACAAGCTAATAATAATTTTTGAACTGGGACTCATAAACCTCTTTGCTCCTCAACAGTTAATAGCTTCCCATTATTGAGAAAATACTCAGAACTATATTACTTTGTTCCAAAGTGGCTGGTGTCACACTTGCGTACATTGAACTCGATTTGCATTTGTTTTGGCCGGCTTACTGTCTCTGTCCATTTGGTTACCTCCATTTCCCAACTGCACTACGAGCGGACCGTCTAACTTAGTGCGATCTTCATAATATGATGTACAGTGCTCCATCCAAGTCAGTCATAAATACGGTGAACAGTTGATGATCTAATATAGATATCTGGGGGACGGCACTTGTCACATCTGACTCCGCTGCTAACGAGCGTGTCTTTTGTGGGTGTGTTAATATTTCTGAAGTGATGCTGGTCTGAGGCAGTCAATCTGGATTTGTGGGAGAAATGTGCAGTACAGGTTGGATTATGGACAAGTAAATTGAATTTGTCGGAGATGCAATGATGCACTGCAGCCAATGAAAGTACTTTTGTGAGCTTGGAATTGCAAGAGCCCGGATAGCTCAGTCGGTAGAGCATCAGACTTTTAATCTGAGGGTCCAGGGTTCAAGTCCCTGTTCGGGCGCTGTTTTAAATCGCGATACTCAACTTTACATTCGCACTTTGATCATTTAGCAAAGAAAATAACAACAGGAGCAGGCCATTTCATGCCTCTGGAGCCTTTCTGCCATTTAATTAAGTCATCGATCGATATCCGTTTGCATTCCTTTGCTCCAGATCCCTTAATACCTTTGGTTAACAAACATCTCTCAATCTCAAGTTCAAAATTGACAACTGGCCCAGCTTTATTTGCTGTTTGCGGAAGTGTGTTACAAATTTCTGTCACACAAATTTCTCTCCTGAAACGCTTGGATCTAATGTTGAGGCTATGGCCCCTTCTCCCAGATGGGTCAATCCTCAGAAATAGCTTCTCGCTATCTACACTGGCATTTCCTCTTAATATCGTGAATACTTCAATCAAATCACCACTTAAGCTTCTAAATTCCAGGAAAAAAACCCGAGTTTGTGCAATATCCCGTTGTAATTTGTCCCTTGGACTCTATGTCTCCTTCACTTTTTAAGCCTAATAATACATTCCCAAGCTGTGATGCCAAGAATTGAACACAGTACCGCAGCTGTGGCCTAACCAGTGCTATGTACAGCTGTGGCATCATTTCACCCTCTTATATTGTAATCCTACAGATATAAGTATCACTTTTCAATTAGCTTTTTGAATCTTTTCTGTACCTGTCCATGACCGTTTAGTAATATTTGTACAGGGACACAAGTCTATTTGGATCTCAACTGTTTCCAGCTTAACATTATAAGGAGTGTATTCTAAATACTCCTATAAAGATCGGCAGTGAATCACGTCACACTTGCTAATATTTGAATCAATTTGCCAGAAAATTGCACATTCACTTAATCTATTAATATCTGGTCAAATTTCTTGCTTCCATCTCAACTGATTATAATGCCACCTATCTTATTTGTCATCCTCAAACTTGGATGTGTGGCTCTCAATCCCATCAAGTAAGTCGTTAAAGAAATCGGTGATTAGTTGAGTTCCCAAAAGTGATCAATCAGAGACACCACTCGTCATATTCTGCCAATTAATGTACCTGATCATCATCTGCAAACTTTGTCTCCTGCCGTGCCACCAATTTCCTAACCAGGTAAATAATTTGCCTTCAATTACATGCGTTTCAAATTTAGCCCAATGTCCCATATGCGGGTCTTTATCAAATGTCTTTGCTCCATGTCTACAAGCTAATAATAATTTTTGAACTGGGACTCATAAACCTCTTTGCTCCTCAACAGTTAATAGCTTCCCATTATTGCGAAAATACTCAGAACTATATTACTTTGTTCCAAAGTGGCTGGTGTCACACTTGCGTATATTGAACTCGATTTGCATTTGTTTTGGCCGGCTTACTGTGTCTGTCTCTGTCCATTTGGTTACCTCCATTTCCCAACTGCACTACGAGCGGACCGTCTAACTTAGTGCGATCTTCAAAATATGATGTACATTGCTCCATTGCTCCATCCAAGTCAGTCATAAATACGGTGAACAGTTGATGATCTAATACAGATATCTGGGGGACGGCACTTGTCACATCTGACTCCGCTGCTAACGAGCGTGTCTTTTGTGGGTGTGTTAATATTTCTGAAGTGATGCTGGTCTGAGGCAGTCAATCTGGATTTGTGGGAGAAATGTGCTGTACAGGTTGGATTATGGACAAATAAATTGAATTTGTCGGAGATGCAATGATGCACTGCAGCCAATGAAAGTACTTTTGTGAACTTTGAATTGCAAGAGCCCGGATAGCTCAGTCGGTAGAACATCAGACTTTTAATCTGAGGGTCCAGGGTTCAAGTCCCTGTTCGGGCGCTGTTTTAAATCGCGATACTCAACTTTACATTCGCACTTTGATCATTTAGCAAAGAAAATAACAACAGGAGCAGGCCATTTCATGCCTGGAGCCTTTCTGCCATTTAATTAAGTCATCGATCGATATCTGTTTGCATTCCTTTGCTCCAGATCCCTTAATACCTTTGGTTAACAAACATCTCTCAATCTCAAGTTCAAAATTGACAACTGGCCCAGCTTTATTTGCTGTTTGCGGAAGTGTGTTACAAATTTCTGTCACACAAATTTCTCTCCTGAAACGCTTGGATCTAATGTTGAGGCTATGGCCCCTTCTCCCAGATGGGTCAATCCTCAGAAATAGCTTCTCGCTATCTACACTGGCATTTCCTCTTAATATCGTGAATACTTCAATCAAATCACCACTTAAGCTTCTAAATTCCAGGAAAAAAAACCGAGTTTGTGCAATATCCCGTTGTAATTTGTCCCTTGGACTCTATGTCTCCTTCACTTTTTAAGCCTAATAATACATTCCCAAGCTGTGATGCCAAGAATTGAACACAGTACCGCAGCTGTGGCCTAACCAGTGCTATGTACAGCTGTGGCATCATTTCACCCTCTTATATTGTAATCCTACAGAAAAAAAGTATCACTTTTCAATTAGCTTTTTGAATCTTTTCTGTACTGTCCATGACCGTTTAGTAATATTTGTACAGGGACACAAGTCTATTTGGATCTCAACTGTTTCCAGCTTAACATTATAAGGAGTGTATTCTAAATACTCCTATAAAGATCGGCAGTGAATCACGTCACACTTGCCAGAAAATTGCACATTCACTTAATCTATGAATTTCTGGTCAAATTTCTTGCTTCCATCTCAACTGATTATAATGCCACCTATCTTATTTGTCATCCTCAAACTTGGATGTGTGGCTCTCAATCCCATCAAGTAAGTCGTTAAAGAAATCGGTGATTAGTTGAGTTCCCAAAAGTGATCAATCAGAGACACCACTCGTCATATTCTGCCAATTAATGTACCTGATCATCATCTGCAAACTTTGTCTCCTGCCGTGCCACCAATTTCCTAACCAGGCAAATAATTTGCCTTCAATTACATGCGTTTCAAATTTAGCCCAATGTCCCATATGCGGGACTTTATCAAATGTCTTTACTCCATGTCTACAAGCTAATAATAATTTTTGAACTGGGACTCATAAACCTCTTTGCTCCTCAACAGTTAATAGCTTCCCATTATTGAGAAAATACTCAGAACTATATTACTTTGTTCCAAAGTGGCTGGTGTCACACTTGCGTACATTGAACTCGATTTGCATTTGTTTTGGCCGGCTTACTGTGTCTGTCTCTGTCCATTTGGTTACCTCCATTTCCCAACTGCACTACGAGCGGACCGTCTAACTTAGTGCGATCTTCAAAATATGATGTACAGTGCTCCATCCAAGTCAGTCATAAATACGGTGAACAGTTGATGATCTAATATAGATATCTGGGGGACGGCACTTGTCACATCTGACTCCGCTGCTAACGAGCGTGTCTTTTGTGGGTGTGTTAATATTTCTGAAGTGATGCTGGTCTGAGGCAGTCAATCTGGATTTGTGGGAGAAATGTGCAGTACAGGTTGGATTATGGACAAGTAAATTGAATTTGTCGGAGATGCAATGATGCACTGCAGCCAATGAAAGTACTTTTGTGAGCTTGGAATTGCAAGAGCCCGGATAGCTCAGTCGGTAGAGCATCAGACTTTTAATCTGAGGGTCCAGGGTTCAAGTCCCTGTTCGGGCGCTGTTTTAAATCGCGATACTCAACTTTACATTCGCACTTTGATCATTCAGCAAAGAAAATAACAACAGGAGCAGGCCATTTCATGCCTGGAGCCTTTCTGCCATTTAATTAAGTCATCGATCGATATCTGTTTGCATTCCTTTGCTCCAGATCCCTTAATACCTTTGGTTAACAAACATCTCTCAATCTCAAGTTCAAAATTGACAACTGGCCCAGCTTTATTTGCTGTTTGTGGAAGTGTGTTACAAATTTCTGTCACACAAATTTCTCTCCTGAAACGCTTGGATCTAATGTTGAGGCTATGGCCCCTTCTCCCAGATGGGTCAATCCTCAGAAATAGCTTCTCGCTATCTACACTGGCATTTCCTCTTAATATCGTGAATACTTCAATCAAATCACCACTTAAGCTTCTAAATTCCAGGAAAAAAAACCGAGTTTGTGCAATATCCCGTTGTAATTTGTCCCTTGGACTCTATGTCTCCTTCACTTTTTAAGCCTAATAATACATTCCCAAGCTGTGATGCCAAGAATTGAACACAGTACCGCAGCTGTGGCCTAACCAGTGCTATGTACAGCTGTGGCATCATTTCACCCTCTTATATTGTAATCCTACAGATATAAGTATCACTTTTCAATTAGCTTTTTGAATCTTTTCTGTACCTGTCCATGACCATTTAATAACATTTGTACAGGGACACAAGTCTATTTGGATCTCAACTGTTTCCAGCTTAACATTATAAGGAGTGTATTCTAAATACTCCTATAAAGATCGGCAGTGAATCACGTCACACTTGCTAATATTTAAATCAATTTGCCAGAAAATTGCACATTCACTTAATCTATGAATATCTGGTCAAATTTCTTGCTTCCATCTCAACTGATTATAATGCCGCCTATCTTATTTGTCATCCTCAAACTTGGATGTGTGGCTCTCAATCCCATCAAGTAAGTCGTTAATGAAATCGGTGATTAGTTGAGTTCCCAAAAGTGATCAATCAGAGACACCACTCGTCATATTCTGCCAATTAATGTACCTGATCATCATCTGCAAACTTTGTCTCCTGCCGTGCCACCAATTTCCTAACCAGGCAAATAATTTGCCTTCAATTACATGCGTTTCAAATTTAGCCCAATGTCCCATATGCGGGACTTTATCAAATGTCTTTGCTCCATGTCTACAAGCTAATAATAATTTTTGAACTGGGACTCATAAACCTCTTTGCTCCTCAACAGTTAATAGCTTCCCATTATTGAGAAAATACTCAGAACTATATTACTTTGTTCCAAAGTGGCTGGTGTCACACTTGCGTACATTGAAATCGATTTGCATTTGTTTTGGCCGGCTTACTGTCTCTGTCCATTTGGGTACCTCCATTTCCCAACTGCACTACGAGCGGACCGTCTAACTTAGTGCGATCTTCATAATATGATGTACAGTGCTCCATCCAAGTCAGTCATAAATACGGTGAACAGTTGATGATCTAATATAGATATCTGGGGGACGGCACTTGTCACATCTGACTCCGCTGCTAACGAGCGTGTCTTTTGTGGGTGTGTTAATATTTCTGAAGTGATGCTGGTCTGAGGCAGTCAATCTGGATTTGTGGGAGAAATGTGCAGTACAGGTTGGATTATGGACAAGTAAATTGTATTTGTCGGAGATGCAATGATGCACTGCAGCCAATGAAAGTACTTTTGTGAGCTTGGAATTGCAAGAGCCCGGATAGCTCAGTCGGTAGAGCATCAGACTTTTAATCTGAGGGTCCAGGGTTCAAGTCCCTGTTCGGGCGCTGTTTTAAATCGCGATACTCAACTTTACATTCGCACTTTGATCATTTAGCAAAGAAAATAACAACAGGAGCAGGCCATTTCATGCCTCTGGAGCCTTTCTGCCATTTAATTAAGTCATCGATCGATATCCGTTTGCATTCCTTTGCTCCAGATCCCTTAATACCTTTGGTTAACAAACATCTCTCAATCTCAAGTTCAAAATTGACAACTGGCCCAGCTTTATTTGCTGTTTGCGGAAGTGTGTTACAAATTTCTGTCACACAAATTTCTCTCCTGAAACGCTTGGATCTAATGTTGAGGCTATGGCCCCTTCTCCCAGATGGGTCAATCCTCAGAAATAGCTTCTCGCTATCTACACTGGCATTTCCTCTTAATATCGTGAATACTTCAATCAAATCACCACTTAAGCTTCTAAATTCCAGGAAAAAAACCCGAGTTTGTGCAATATCCCGTTGTAATTTGTCCCTTGGACTCTATGTCTCCTTCACTTTTTAAGCCTAATAATACATTCCCAAGCTGTGATGCCAAGAATTGAACACAGTACCGCAGCTGTGGCCTAACCAGTGCTATGTACAGCTGTGGCATCATTTCACCCTCTTATATTGTAATCCTACAGATATAAGTATCACTTTTCAATTAGCTTTTTGAATCTTTTCTGTACCTGTCCATGACCATTTAATAACATTTGTACAGGGACACAAGTCTATTTGGATCTCAACTGTTTCCAGCTTAACATTATAAGGAGTGTATTCTAAATACTCCTATAAAGATCGGCAGTGAATCACGTCACACTTGCTAATATTTAAATCAATTTGCCAGAAAATTGCACATTCACTTAATCTATGAATATCTGGTCAAATTTCTTGCTTCCATCTCAACTGATTATAATGCCGCCTATCTTATTTGTCATCCTCAAACTTGGATGTGTGGCTCTCAATCCCATCAAGTAAGTCGTTAATGAAATCGGTGATTAGTTGAGTTCCCAAAAGTGATCAATCAGAGACACCACTCGTCATATTCTGCCAATTAATGTACCTGATCATCATCTGCAAACTTTGTCTCCAGCCGTGCCACCAATTTCCTAACCAGGTAAATAATTTGCCTTCAATTACATGCGTTTCAAATTTAGCCCAATGTCCCATATGCGGGACTTTATCAAATGTCTTTGCTCCATGTCTACAAGCTAATAATAATTTTTGAACTGGGACTCATAAACCTCTTTGCTCCTCAACAGTTAATAGCTTCCCATTATTGAGAAAATACTCAGAACTATATTACTTTGTTCCAAAGTGGCTGGTGTCACACTTGCGTACATTGAACTCGATTTGCATTTGTTTTGGCCGGCTTACTGTCTCTGTCCATTTGGGTACCTCCATTTCCCAACTGCACTACGAGCGGACCGTCTAACTTAGTGCGATCTTCATAATATGATGTACAGTGCTCCATCCAAGTCAGTCATAAATACGGTGAACAGTTGATGATCTAATATAGATATCTGGGGGACGGCACTTGTCACATCTGACTCCGCTGCTAACGAGCGTGTCTTTTGTGGGTGTGTTAATATTTCTGAAGTGATGCTGGTCTGAGGCAGTCAATCTGGATTTGTGGGAGAAATGTGCAGTACAGGTTGGATTATGGACAAGTAAATTGAATTTGTCGGAGATGCAATGATGCACTGCAGCCAATGAAAGTACTTTTGTGAGCTTGGAATTGCAAGAGCCCGGATAGCTCAGTCGGTAGAGCATCAGACTTTTAATCTGAGGGTCCAGGGTTCAAGTCCCTGTTCGGGCGCTGTTTTAAATCGCGATACTCAACTTTACATTCGCACTTTGATCATTTAGCAAAGAAAATAACAACAGGAGCAGGCCATTTCATGCCTCTGGAGCCTTTCTGCCATTTAATTAAGTCATCGATCGATATCCGTTTGCATTCCTTTGCTCCAGATCCCTTAATACCTTTGGTTAACAAACATCTCTCAATCTCAAGTTCAAAATTGACAACTGGCCCAGCTTTATTTGCTGTTTGCGGAAGTGTGTTACAAATTTCTGTCACACAAATTTCTCTCCTGAAACGCTTGGATCTAATGTTGAGGCTATGGCCCCTTCTCCCAGATGGGTCAATCCTCAGAAATAGCTTCTCGCTATCTACACTGGCATTTCCTCTTAATATCGTGAATACTTCAATCAAATCACCACTTAAGCTTCTAAATTCCAGGAAAAAAACCCGAGTTTGTGCAATATCCCGTTGTAATTTGTCCCTTGGACTCTATGTCTCCTTCACTTTTTAAGCCTAATAATACATTCCCAAGCTGTGATGCCAAGAATTGAACACAGTACCGCAGCTGTGGCCTAACCAGTGCTATGTACAGCTGTGGCATCATTTCACCCTCTTATATTGTAATCCTACAGATATAAGTATCACTTTTCAATTAGCTTTTTGAATCTTTTCTGTACCTGTCCATGACCATTTAATAACATTTGTACAGGGACACAAGTCTATTTGGATCTCAACTGTTTCCAGCTTAACATTATAAGGAGTGTATTCTAAATACTCCTATAAAGATCGGCAGTGAATCACGTCACACTTGCTAATATTTAAATCAATTTGCCAGAAAATTGCACATTCACTTAATCTATGAATATCTGGTCAAATTTCTTGCTTCCATCTCAACTGATTATAATGCCGCCTATCTTATTTGTCATCCTCAAACTTGGATGTGTGGCTCTCAATCCCATCAAGTAAGTCGTTAATGAAATCGGTGATTAGTTGAGTTCCCAAAAGTGATCAATCAGAGACACCACTCGTCATATTCTGCCAATTAATGTACCTGATCATCATCTGCAAACTTTGTCTCCAGCCGTGCCACCAATTTCCTAACCAGGTAAATAATTTGCCTTCAATTACATGCGTTTCAAATTTAGCCCAATGTCCCATATGCGGGACTTTATCAAATGTCTTTGCTCCATGTCTACAAGCTAATAATAATTTTTGAACTGGGACTCATAAACCTCTTTGCTCCTCAACAGTTAATAGCTTCCCATTATTGAGAAAATACTCAGAACTATATTACTTTGTTCCAAAGTGGCTGGTGTCACACTTGCGTACATTGAACTCGATTTGCATTTGTTTTGGCCGGCTTACTGTCTCTGTCCATTTGGTTACCTCCATTTCCCAACTGCACTACGAGCGGACCGTCTAACTTAGTGCGATCTTCATAATATGATGTACAGTGCTCCATCCAAGTCAGTCATAAATACGGTGAACAGTTGATGATCTAATATAGATATCTGGGGGACGGCACTTGTCACATCTGACTCCGCTGCTAACGAGCGTGTCTTTTGTGGGTGTGTTAATATTTCTGAAGTGATGCTGGTCTGAGGCAGTCAATCTGGATTTGTGGGAGAAATGTGCAGTACAGGTTGGATTATGGACAAGTAAATTGAATTTGTCGGAGATGCAATGATGCACTGCAGCCAATGAAAGTACTTTTGTGAGCTTGGAATTGCAAGAGCCCGGATAGCTCAGTCGGTAGAGCATCAGACTTTTAATCTGAGGGTCCAGGGTTCAAGTCCCTGTTCGGGCGCTGTTTTAAATCGCGATACTCAACTTTACATTCGCACTTTGATCATTTAGCAAAGAAAATAACAACAGGAGCAGGCCATTTCATGCCTCTGGAGCCTTTCTGCCATTTAATTAAGTCATCGATCGATATCCGTTTGCATTCCTTTGCTCCAGATCCCTTAATACCTTTGGTTAACAAACATCTCTCAATTTCAAGTTCAAAATTGACAACTGGCCCAGCTTTATTTGCTGTTTGCGGAAGTGTGTTACAAATTTCTGTCACACAAATTTCTCTCCTGAAACGCTTGGATCTAATGTTGAGGCTATGGCCCCTTCTCCCAGATGGGTCAATCCTCAGAAATAGCTTCTCGCTATCTACACTGGCATTTCCTCTTAATATCGTGAATACTTCAATCAAATCACCACTTAAGCTTCTAAATTCCAGGAAAAAAACCCGAGTTTGTGCAATATCCCGTTGTAATTTGTCCCTTGGACTCTATGTCTCCTTCACTTTTTAAGCCTAATAATACATTCCCAAGCTGTGATGCCAAGAATTGAACACAGTACCGCAGCTGTGGCCTAACCAGTGCTATGTACAGCTGTGGCATCATTTCACCCTCTTATATTGTAATCCTACAGATATAAGTATCACTTTTCAATTAGCTTTTTGAATCTTTTCTGTACCTGTCCATGACCATTTAATAACATTTGTACAGGGACACAAGTCTATTTGGATCTCAACTGTTTCCAGCTTAACATTATAAGGAGTGTATTCTAAATACTCCTATAAAGATCGGCAGTGAATCACGTCACACTTGCTAATATTTAAATCAATTTGCCAGAAAATTGCACATTCACTTAATCTATGAATATCTGGTCAAATTTCTTGCTTCCATCTCAACTGATTATAATGCCGCCTATCTTATTTGTCATCCTCAAACTTGGATGTGTGGCTCTCAATCCCATCAAGTAAGTCGTTAATGAAATCGGTGATTAGTTGAGTTCCCAAAAGTGATCAATCAGAGACACCACTCGTCATATTCTGCCAATTAATGTACCTGATCATCATCTGCAAACTTTGTCTCCTGCCGTGCCACCAATTTCCTAACCAGGTAAATAATTTGCCTTCAATTACATGCGTTTCAAATTTAGCCCAATGTCCCATATGCGGGACTTTATCAAATGTCTTTGCTCCATGTCTACAAGCTAATAATAATTTTTGAACTGGGACTCATAAACCTCTTTGCTCCTCAACAGTTAATAGCTTCCCATTATTGAGAAAATACTCAGAACTATATTACTTTGTTCCAAAGTGGCTGGTGTCACACTTGCGTACATTGAACTCGATTTGCATTTGTTTTGGCCGGCTTACTGTCTCTGTCCATTTGGTTACCTCCATTTCCCAACTGCACTACGAGCGGATCGTCTAACTTAGTGCGATCTTCATAATATGATGTACAGTGCTCCATCCAAGTCAGTCATAAATACGGTGAACAGTTGATGATCTAATATAGATATC
This sequence comes from Somniosus microcephalus, assembly GCF_052327205.1. NCBI lineage: Eukaryota > Metazoa > Chordata > Chondrichthyes > Squaliformes > Somniosidae > Somniosus > Somniosus microcephalus. The sequence goes on from NW_028225183.1 coordinate 43,510,212, forward strand.
TGGGGGACGGCACTTGTCACATCTGACTCCGCTGCTAACGAGCGTGTCTTTTGTGGGTGTGTTAATATTTCTGAAGTGATGCTGGTCTGAGGCAGTCAATCTGGATTTGTGGGAGAAATGTGCAGTACAGGTTGGATTATGGACAAGTAAATTGAATTTGTCGGAGATGCAATGATGCACTGCAGCCAATGAAAGTACTTTTGTGAGCTTGGAATTGCAAGAGCCCGGATAGCTCAGTCGGTAGAGCATCAGACTTTTAATCTGAGGGTCCAGGGTTCAAGTCCCTGTTCGGGCGCTGTTTTAAATCGCGATACTCAACTTTACATTCGCACTTTGATCATTTAGCAAAGAAAATAACAACAGGAGCAGGCCATTTCATGCCTCTGGAGCCTTTCTGCCATTTAATTAAGTCATCGATCGATATCCGTTTGCATTCCTTTGCTCCAGATCCCTTAATACCTTTGGTTAACAAACATCTCTCAATCTCAAGTTCAAAATTGACAACTGGCCCAGCTTTATTTGCTGTTTGCGGAAGTGTGTTACAAATTTCTGTCACACAAATTTCTCTCCTGAAACGCTTGGATCTAATGTTGAGGCTATGGCCCCTTCTCCCAGATGGGTCAATCCTCAGAAATAGCTTCTCGCTATCTACACTGGCATTTCCTCTTAATATCGTGAATACTTCAATCAAATCACCACTTAAGCTTCTAAATTCCAGGAAAAAAACCCGAGTTTGTGCAATATCCCGTTGTAATTTGTCCCTTGGACTCTATGTCTCCTTCACTTTTTAAGCCTAATAATACATTCCCAAGCTGTGATGCCAAGAATTGAACACAGTACCGCAGCTGTGGCCTAACCAGTGCTATGTACAGCTGTGGCATCATTTCACCCTCTTATATTGTAATCCTACAGATATAAGTATCACTTTTCAATTAGCTTTTTGAATCTTTTCTGTACCTGTCCATGACCATTTAATAACATTTGTACAGGGACACAAGTCTATTTGGATCTCAACTGTTTCCAGCTTAACATTATAAGGAGTGTATTCTAAATACTCCTATAAAGATCGGCAGTGAATCACGTCACACTTGCTAATATTTAAATCAATTTGCCAGAAAATTGCACATTCACTTAATCTATGAATATCTGGTCAAATTTCTTGCTTCCATCTCAACTGATTATAATGCCGCCTATCTTATTTGTCATCCTCAAACTTGGATGTGTGGCTCTCAATCCCATCAAGTAAGTCGTTAATGAAATCGGTGATTAGTTGAGTTCCCAAAAGTGATCAATCAGAGACACCACTCGTCATATTCTGCCAATTAATGTACCTGATCATCATCTGCAAACTTTGTCTCCAGCCGTGCCACCAATTTCCTAACCAGGTAAATAATTTGCCTTCAATTACATGCGTTTCAAATTTAGCCCAATGTCCCATATGCGGGACTTTATCAAATGTCTTTGCTCCATGTCTACAAGCTAATAATAATTTTTGAACTGGGACTCATAAACCTCTTTGCTCCTCAACAGTTAATAGCTTCCCATTATTGAGAAAATACTCAGAACTATATTACTTTGTTCCAAAGTGGCTGGTGTCACACTTGCGTACATTGAACTCGATTTGCATTTGTTTTGGCCGGCTTACTGTCTCTGTCCATTTGGGTACCTCCATTTCCCAACTGCACTACGAGCGGACCGTCTAACTTAGTGCGATCTTCATAATATGATGTACAGTGCTCCATCCAAGTCAGTCATAAATACGGTGAACAGTTGATGATCTAATATAGATATCTGGGGGACGGCACTTGTCACATCTGACTCCGCTGCTAACGAGCGTGTCTTTTGTGGGTGTGTTAATATTTCTGAAGTGATGCTGGTCTGAGGCAGTCAATCTGGATTTGTGGGAGAAATGTGCAGTACAGGTTGGATTATGGACAAGTAAATTGAATTTGTCGGAGATGCAATGATGCACTGCAGCCAATGAAAGTACTTTTGTGAGCTTGGAATTGCAAGAGCCCGGATAGCTCAGTCGGTAGAGCATCAGACTTTTAATCTGAGGGTCCAGGGTTCAAGTCCCTGTTCGGGCGCTGTTTTAAATCGCGATACTCAACTTTACATTCGCACTTTGATCATTTAGCAAAGAAAATAACAACAGGAGCAGGCCATTTCATGCCTCTGGAGCCTTTCTGCCATTTAATTAAGTCATCGATCGATATCCGTTTGCATTCCTTTGCTCCAGATCCCTTAATACCTTTGGTTAACAAACATCTCTCAATCTCAAGTTCAAAATTGACAACTGGCCCAGCTTTATTTGCTGTTTGCGGAAGTGTGTTACAAATTTCTGTCACACAAATTTCTCTCCTGAAACGCTTGGATCTAATGTTGAGGCTATGGCCCCTTCTCCCAGATGGGTCAATCCTCAGAAATAGCTTCTCGCTATCTACACTGGCATTTCCTCTTAATATCGTGAATACTTCAATCAAATCACCACTTAAGCTTCTAAATTCCAGGAAAAAAACCCGAGTTTGTGCAATATCCCGTTGTAATTTGTCCCTTGGACTCTATGTCTCCTTCACTTTTTAAGCCTAATAATACATTCCCAAGCTGTGATGCCAAGAATTGAACACAGTACCGCAGCTGTGGCCTAACCAGTGCTATGTACAGCTGTGGCATCATTTCACCCTCTTATATTGTAATCCTACAGATATAAGTATCACTTTTCAATTAGCTTTTTGAATCTTTTCTGTACCTGTCCATGACCATTTAATAACATTTGTACAGGGACACAAGTCTATTTGGATCTCAACTGTTTCCAGCTTAACATTATAAGGAGTGTATTCTAAATACTCCTATAAAGATCGGCAGTGAATCACGTCACACTTGCTAATATTTAAATCAATTTGCCAGAAAATTGCACATTCACTTAATCTATGAATATCTGGTCAAATTTCTTGCTTCCATCTCAACTGATTATAATGCCGCCTATCTTATTTGTCATCCTCAAACTTGGATGTGTGGCTCTCAATCCCATCAAGTAAGTCGTTAATGAAATCGGTGATTAGTTGAGTTCCCAAAAGTGATCAATCAGAGACACCACTCGTCATATTCTGCCAATTAATGTACCTGATCATCATCTGCAAACTTTGTCTCCAGCCGTGCCACCAATTTCCTAACCAGGTAAATAATTTGCCTTCAATTACATGCGTTTCAAATTTAGCCCAATGTCCCATATGCGGGACTTTATCAAATGTCTTTGCTCCATGTCTACAAGCTAATAATAATTTTTGAACTGGGACTCATAAACCTCTTTGCTCCTCAACAGTTAATAGCTTCCCATTATTGAGAAAATACTCAGAACTATATTATTTTGTTCCAAAGTGGCTGGTGTCACACTTGCGTACATTGAACTCGATTTGCATTTGTTTTGGCCGGCTTACTGTCTCTGTCCATTTGGTTACCTCCATTTCCCAACTGCACTACGAGCGGACCGTCTAACTTAGTGCGATCTTCATAATATGATGTACAGTGCTCCATCCAAGTCAGTCATAAATACGGTGAACAGTTGATGATCTAATATAGATATCTGGGGGACGGCACTTGTCACATCTGACTCCGCTGCTAACGAGCGTGTCTTTTGTGGGTGTGTTAATATTTCTGAAGTGATGCTGGTCTGAGGCAGTCAATCTGGATTTGTGGGAGAAATGTGCAGTACAGGTTGGATTATGGACAAGTAAATTGAATTTGTCGGAGATGCAATGATGCACTGCAGCCAATGAAAGTACTTTTGTGAGCTTGGAATTGCAAGAGCCCGGATAGCTCAGTCGGTAGAGCATCAGACTTTTAATCTGAGGGTCCAGGGTTCAAGTCCCTGTTCGGGCGCTGTTTTAAATCGCGATACTCAACTTTACATTCGCACTTTGATCATTTAGCAAAGAAAATAACAACAGGAGCAGGCCATTTCATGCCTCTGGAGCCTTTCTGCCATTTAATTAAGTCATCGATCGATATCCGTTTGCATTCCTTTGCTCCAGATCCCTTAATACCTTTGGTTAACAAACATCTCTCAATCTCAAGTTCAAAATTGACAACTGGCCCAGCTTTATTTGCTGTTTGCGGAAGTGTGTTACAAATTTCTGTCACACAAATTTCTCTCCTGAAACGCTTGGATCTAATGTTGAGGCTATGGCCCCTTCTCCCAGATGGGTCAATCCTCAGAAATAGCTTCTCGCTATCTACACTGGCATTTCCTCTTAATATCGTGAATACTTCAATCAAATCACCACTTAAGCTTCTAAATTCCAGGAAAAAAACCCGAGTTTGTGCAATATCCCGTTGTAATTTGTCCCTTGGACTCTATGTCTCCTTCACTTTTTAAGCCTAATAATACATTCCCAAGCTGTGATGCCAAGAATTGAACACAGTACCGCAGCTGTGGCCTAACCAGTGCTATGTACAGCTGTGGCATCATTTCACCCTCTTATATTGTAATCCTACAGATATAAGTATCACTTTTCAATTAGCTTTTTGAATCTTTTCTGTACCTGTCCATGACCATTTAATAACATTTGTACAGGGACACAAGTCTATTTGGATCTCAACTGTTTCCAGCTTAACATTATAAGGAGTGTATTCTAAATACTCCTATAAAGATCGGCAGTGAATCACGTCACACTTGCTAATATTTAAATCAATTTGCCAGAAAATTGCACATTCACTTAATCTATGAATATCTGGTCAAATTTCTTGCTTCCATCTCAACTGATTATAATGCCGCCTATCTTATTTGTCATCCTCAAACTTGGATGTGTGGCTCTCAATCCCATCAAGTAAGTCGTTAATGAAATCGGTGATTAGTTGAGTTCCCAAAAGTGATCAATCAGAGACACCACTCGTCATATTCTGCCAATTAATGTACCTGATCATCATCTGCAAACTTTGTCTCCTGCCGTGCCACCAATTTCCTAACCAGGTAAATAATTTGCCTTCAATTACATGCGTTTCAAATTTAGCCCAATGTCCCATATGCGGGACTTTATCAAATGTCTTTGCTCCATGTCTACAAGCTAATAATAATTTTTGAACTGGGACTCATAAACCTCTTTGCTCCTCAACAGTTAATAGCTTCCCATTATTGAGAAAATACTCAGAACTATATTACTTTGTTCCAAAGTGGCTGGTGTCACACTTGCGTACATTGAACTCGATTTGCATTTGTTTTGGCCGGCTTACTGTCTCTGTCCATTTGGTTACCTCCATTTCCCAACTGCACTACGAGCGGATCGTCTAACTTAGTGCGATCTTCATAATATGATGTACAGTGCTCCATCCAAGTCAGTCATAAATACGGTGAACAGTTGATGATCTAATATAGATATCTGGGGGACGGCACTTGTCACATCTGACTCCGCTGCTAACGAGCGTGTCTTTTGTGGGTGTGTTAATATTTCTGAAGTGATGCTGGTCTGAGGCAGTCAATCTGGATTTGTGGGAGAAATGTGCTGTACAGGTTGGATTATGGACAAGTAAATTCAATTTGTCGGAGATGCAATGATCCACTGCAGCCAATGAAAGTACTTTTGTGAGCTTTGAATTGCAAGAGCCCGGATAGCTCAGTCGGTAGAGCATCAGACTTTTAATCTGAGGGTCCAGGGTTCAAGTCCCTGTTCGGACGCTGTTTTAAATCGCGATACTCAACTTTACATTCGCACTTTGATCATTTAGCAAAGAAAATAACAACAGGAGCAGGCCATTTCATGCCTCTGGAGCCTTTCTGCCATTTAATTAAGTCATCGATCGATATCCGTTTGCATTCCTTTGCTCCAGATCCCTTAATACCTTTGGTTAACAAACATCTCTCAATCTCAAGTTCAAAATTGACAACTGGCCCAGCTTTATTTGCTGTTTGCGGAAGTGTGTTACAAATTTCTGTCACACAAATTTCTCTCCTGAAACGCTTGGATCTAATGTTGAGGCTATGGCCCCTTCTCCCAGATGGGTCAATCCTCAGAAATAGCTTCTCGCTATCTACACTGGCATTTCCTCTTAATATCGTGAATACTTCAATCAAATCACCACTTAAGCTTCTAAATTCCAGGAAAAAAACCCGAGTTTGTGCAATATCCCGTTGTAATTTGTCCCTTGGACTCTATGTCTCCTTCACTTTTTAAGCCTAATAATACATTCCCAAGCTGTGATGCCAAGAATTGAACACAGTACCGCAGCTGTGGCCTAACCAGTGCTATGTACAGCTGTGGCATCATTTCACCCTCTTATATTGTAATCCTACAGATATAAGTATCACTTTTCAATTAGCTTTTTGAATCTTTTCTGTACCTGTCCATGACCATTTAATAACATTTGTACAGGGACACAAGTCTATTTGGATCTCAACTGTTTCCAGCTTAACATTATAAGGAGTGTATTCTAAATACTCCTATAAAGATCGGCAGTGAATCACGTCACACTTGCTAATATTTAAATCAATTTGCCAGAAAATTGCACATTCACTTAATCTATTAATATCTGGTCAAATTTCTTGCTTCCATCTCAACTGATTATAATGCCGCCTATCTTATTTGTCATCCTCAAACTTGGATGTGTGGCTCTCAATCCCATCAAGTAAGTCGTTAATGAAATCGGTGATTAGTTGAGTTCCCAAAAGTGATCAATCAGAGACACCACTCGTCATATTCTGCCAATTAATGTACCTGATCATCATCTGCAAACTTTGTCTCCTGCCGTGCCACCAATTTCCTAACCAGGTAAATAATTTGCCTTCAATTACATGCGTTTCAAATTTAGCCCAATGTCCCATATGCGGGACTTTATCAAATGTCTTTGCTCCATGTCTACAAGCTAATAATAATTTTTGAACTGGGACTCATAAACCTCTTTGCTCCTCAACAGTTAATAGCTTCCCATTATTGAGAAAATACTCAGAACTATATTACTTTGTTCCAAAGTGGCTGGTGTCACACTTGCGTACATTGAACTCGATTTGCATTTGTTTTGGCCGGCTTACTGTCTCTGTCCATTTGGTTACCTCCATTTCCCAACTGCACTACGAGCGGATCGTCTAACTTAGTGCGATCTTCATAATATGATGTACAGTGCTCCATCCAAGTCAGTCATAAATACGGTGAACAGTTGATGATCTAATATAGATATCTGGGGGACGGCACTTGTCACATCTGACTCCGCTGCTAACGAGCGTGTCTTTTGTGGGTGTGTTAATATTTCTGAAGTGATGCTGGTCTGAGGCAGTCAATCTGGATTTGTGGGAGAAATGTGCTGTACAGGTTGGATTATGGACAAGTAAATTCAATTTGTCGGAGATGCAATGATCCACTGCAGCCAATGAAAGTACTTTTGTGAGCTTTGAATTGCAAGAGCCCGGATAGCTCAGTCGGTAGAGCATCAGACTTTTAATCTGAGGGTCCAGGGTTCAAGTCCCTGTTCGGACGCTGTTTTAAATCGCGATACTCAACTTTACATTCGCACTTTGATCATTTAGCAAAGAAAATAACAACAGGAGCAGGCCATTTCATGCCTCTGGAGCCTTTCTGCCATTTAATTAAGTCATCGATCGATATCCGTTTGCATTCCTTTGCTCCAGATCCCTTAATACCTTTGGTTAACAAACATCTCTCAATCTCAAGTTCAAAATTGACAACTGGCCCAGCTTTATTTGCTGTTTGCGGAAGTGTGTTACAAATTTCTGTCACACAAATTTCTCTCCTGAAACGCTTGGATCTAATGTTGAGGCTATGGCCCCTTCTCCCAGATGGGTCAATCCTCAGAAATAGCTTCTCGCTATCTACACTGGCATTTCCTCTTAATATCGTGAATACTTCAATCAAATCACCACTTAAGCTTCTAAATTCCAGGAAAAAAACCCGAGTTTGTGCAATATCCCGTTGTAATTTGTCCCTTGGACTCTATGTCTCCTTCACTTTTTAAGCCTAATAATACATTCCCAAGCTGTGATGCCAAGAATTGAACACAGTACCGCAGCTGTGGCCTAACCAGTGCTATGTACAGCTGTGGCATCATTTCACCCTCTTATATTGTAATCCTACAGATATAAGTATCACTTTTCAATTAGCTTTTTGAATCTTTTCTGTACCTGTCCATGACCATTTAATAACATTTGTACAGGGACACAAGTCTATTTGGATCTCAACTGTTTCCAGCTTAACATTATAAGGAGTGTATTCTAAATACTCCTATAAAGATCGGCAGTGAATCACGTCACACTTGCTAATATTTAAATCAATTTGCCAGAAAATTGCACATTCACTTAATCTATGAATATCTGGTCAAATTTCTTGCTTCCATCTCAACTGATTATAATGCCGCCTATCTTATTTGTCATCCTCAAACTTGGATGTGTGGCTCTCAATCCCATCAAGTAAGTCGTTAATGAAATCGGTGATTAGTTGAGTTCCCAAAAGTGATCAATCAGAGACACCACTCGTCATATTCTGCCAATTAATGTACCTGATCATCATCTGCAAACTTTGTCTCCTGCCGTGCCACCAATTTCCTAACCAGGTAAATAATTTGCCTTCAATTACATGCGTTTCAAATTTAGCCCAATGTCCCATATGCGGGACTTTATCAAATGTCTTTGCTCCATGTCTACAAGCTAATAATAATTTTTGAACTGGGACTCATAAACCTCTTTGCTCCTCAACAGTTAATAGCTTCCCATTATTGAGAAAATACTCAGAACTATATTACTTTGTTCCAAAGTGGCTGGTGTCACACTTGCGTACATTGAACTCGATTTGCATTTGTTTTGGCCGGCTTACTGTCTCTGTCCATTTGGTTACCTCCATTTCCCAACTGCACTACGAGCGGATCGTCTAACTTAGTGCGATCTTCATAATATGATGTACAGTGCTCCATCCAAGTCAGTCATAAATACGGTGAACAGTTGATGATCTAATATAGATATCTGGGGGACGGCACTTGTCACATCTGACTCCGCTGCTAACGAGCGTGTCTTTTGTGGGTGTGTTAATATTTCTGAAGTGATGCTGGTCTGAGGCAGTCAATCTGGATTTGTGGGAGAAATGTGCTGTACAGGTTGGATTATGGACAAGTAAATTCAATTTGTCGGAGATGCAATGATCCACTGCAGCCAATGAAAGTACTTTTGTGAGCTTTGAATTGCAAGAGCCCGGATAGCTCAGTCGGTAGAGCATCAGACTTTTAATCTGAGGGTCCAGGGTTCAAGTCCCTGTTCGGACGCTGTTTTAAATCGCGATACTCAACTTTACATTCGCACTTTGATCATTTAGCAAAGAAAATAACAACAGGAGCAGGCCATTTCATGCCTCTGGAGCCTTTCTGCCATTTAATTAAGTCATCGATCGATATCCGTTTGCATTCCTTTGCTCCAGATCCCTTAATACCTTTGGTTAACAAACATCTCTCAATCTCAAGTTCAAAATTGACAACTGGCCCAGCTTTATTTGCTGTTTGCGGAAGTGTGTTACAAATTTCTGTCACACAAATTTCTCTCCTGAAACGCTTGGATCTAATGTTGAGGCTATGGCCCCTTCTCCCAGATGGGTCAATCCTCAGAAATAGCTTCTCGCTATCTACACTGGCATTTCCTCTTAATATCGTGAATACTTCAATCAAATCACCACTTAAGCTTCTAAATTCCAGGAAAAAAACCCGAGTTTGTGCAATATCCCGTTGTAATTTGTCCCTTGGACTCTATGTCTCCTTCACTTTTTAAGCCTAATAATACATTCCCAAGCTGTGATGCCAAGAATTGAACACAGTACCGCAGCTGTGGCCTAACCAGTGCTATGTACAGCTGTGGCATCATTTCACCCTCTTATATTGTAATCCTACAGATATAAGTATCACTTTTCAATTAGCTTTTTGAATCTTTTCTGTACCTGTCCATGACCATTTAATAACATTTGTACAGGGACACAAGTCTATTTGGATCTCAACTGTTTCCAGCTTAACATTATAAGGAGTGTATTCTAAATACTCCTATAAAGATCGGCAGTGAATCACGTCACACTTGCTAATATTTAAATCAATTTGCCAGAAAATTGCACATTCACTTAATCTATTAATATCTGGTCAAATTTCTTGCTTCCATCTCAACTGATTATAATGCCGCCTATCTTATTTGTCATCCTCAAACTTGGATGTGTGGCTCTCAATCCCATCAAGTAAGTCGTTAATGAAATCGGTGATTAGTTGAGTTCCCAAAAGTGATCAATCAGAGACACCACTCGTCATATTCTGCCAATTAATGTACCTGATCATCATCTGCAAACTTTGTCTCCTGCCGTGCCACCAATTTCCTAACCAGGTAAATAATTTGCCTTCAATTACATGCGTTTCAAATTTAGCCCAATGTCCCATATGCGGGACTTTATCAAATGTCTTTGCTCCATGTCTACAAGCTAATAATAATTTTTGAACTGGGACTCATAAACCTCTTTGCTCCTCAACAGTTAATAGCTTCCCATTATTGAGAAAATACTCAGAACTATATTACTTTGTTCCAAAGTGGCTGGTGTCACACTTGCGTACATTGAACTCGATTTGCATTTGTTTTGGCCGGCTTACTGTCTCTGTCCATTTGGTTACCTCCATTTCCCAACTGCACTACGAGCGGATCGTCTAACTTAGTGCGATCTTCATAATATGATGTACAGTGCTCCATCCAAGTCAGTCATAAATACGGTGAACAGTTGATGATCTAATATAGATATCTGGGGGACGGCACTTGTCACATCTGACTCCGCTGCTAACGAGCGTGTCTTTTGTGGGTGTGTTAATATTTCTGAAGTGATGCTGGTCTGAGGCAGTCAATCTGGATTTGTGGGAGAAATGTGCTGTACAGGTTGGATTATGGACAAGTAAATTCAATTTGTCGGAGATGCAATGATCCACTGCAGCCAATGAAAGTACTTTTGTGAGCTTTGAATTGCAAGAGCCCGGATAGCTCAGTCGGTAGAGCATCAGACTTTTAATCTGAGGGTCCAGGGTTCAAGTCCCTGTTCGGACGCTGTTTTAAATCGCGATACTCAACTTTACATTCGCACTTTGATCATTTAGCAAAGAAAATAACAACAGGAGCAGGCCATTTCATGCCTCTGGAGCCTTTCTGCCATTTAATTAAGTCATCGATCGATATCCGTTTGCATTCCTTTGCTCCAGATCCCTTAATACCTTTGGTTAACAAACATCTCTCAATCTCAAGTTCAAAATTGACAACTGGCCCAGCTTTATTTGCTGTTTGCGGAAGTGTGTTACAAATTTCTGTCACACAAATTTCTCTCCTGAAACGCTTGGATCTAATGTTGAGGCTATGGCCCCTTCTCCCAGATGGGTCAATCCTCAGAAATAGCTTCTCGCTATCTACACTGGCATTTCCTCTTAATATCGTGAATACTTCAATCAAATCACCACTTAAGCTTCTAAATTCCAGGAAAAAAACCCGAGTTTGTGCAATATCCCGTTGTAATTTGTCCCTTGGACTCTATGTCTCCTTCACTTTTTAAGCCTAATAATACATTCCCAAGCTGTGATGCCAAGAATTGAACACAGTACCGCAGCTGTGGCCTAACCAGTGCTATGTACAGCTGTGGCATCATTTCACCCTCTTATATTGTAATCCTACAGATATAAGTATCACTTTTCAATTAGCTTTTTGAATCTTTTCTGTACCTGTCCATGACCATTTAATAACATTTGTACAGGGACACAAGTCTATTTGGATCTCAACTGTTTCCAGCTTAACATTATAAGGAGTGTATTCTAAATACTCCTATAAAGATCGGCAGTGAATCACGTCACACTTGCTAATATTTAAATCAATTTGCCAGAAAATTGCACATTCACTTAATCTATTAATATCTGGTCAAATTTCTTGCTTCCATCTCAACTGATTATAATGCCGCCTATCTTATTTGTCATCCTCAAACTTGGATGTGTGGCTCTCAATCCCATCAAGTAAGTCGTTAATGAAATCGGTGATTAGTTGAGTTCCCAAAAGTGATCAATCAGAGACACCACTCGTCATATTCTGCCAATTAATGTACCTGATCATCATCTGCAAACTTTGTCTCCTGCCGTGCCACCAATTTCCTAACCAGGTAAATAATTTGCCTTCAATTACATGCGTTTCAAATTTAGCCCAATGTCCCATATGCGGGACTTTATCAAATGTCTTTGCTCCATGTCTACAAGCTAATAATAATTTTTGAACTGGGACTCTTAAACCTCTTTGCTCCTCAACAGTATTTATAAGTCTTGACAGTTCTTCCAGTCAGATTATGAATGAAGCATTACCCGCTCCAATTGGCTGCCCATGGCCCACGTGATCCCAGGAGATGCATCGTACTAACTGCGACCCTGGGATACGCAAGCCCTGCACACTGGCTGCTGGACCAGGCCCAGGATCGGAATTCCATGGGGACCCGCAGCTCAACAGCCGGCACACAAGGTAAGTGCACATCGGGTGCTTGCACCCGCGGGAAGCCTCTGACCCGAATTTCTGGGCCATTAATATATCGTAGTCATTTGCAATGCAATTGAATATTGTAATGGAATATATATTTGCTATATAATAGTCATTTGCAATGCAATAGTATATTATGATGGAATATATCTTTGCTATATAATAGTCATTTGCAATGCAATAGCACATTGGAATGTAATAAGATTTTGCAAGACAACTGTCATTTTAAAAGCAATAGGACATAGCAATGGAATATCACTTTGCAATATCATAGTAATTTGCAATGCAATAGATTACTGCAATGGAATATCGCTTTGCAATTTAATCGTCATTTGAAATGCAATAGAACATTGCAATGGTATAACTCTTTGCAATTTAAATGTCATTTGCAATGCAAAAGCATATTGCAATGGAATATCACTTAGCAATGTAATAATCATTTGAAAAGCAATGGCACAATGCAATGGAATATTAATTTTGAATATAATAGTCATTTGTAGTGCAGTAGAACATTGCAATGGAATATCATTTTGCAATATAACAGTCATTAGCAATGGAATAGGACATTACAATGGAATACAACTTAATATATCGTAGTCATTTGCAATGCAGTAGCATATTGCAATGGAATATCACTTAGCAATATAATTGTCATTTAAAATGCAATAGCACATTGCAATGGAATATCATTTTGGAATAATATCGTCATTTGCAATGCAATAGAACATTGCAATGGAAAATCATTTTGCAGTATAGCAGTCATTAGCAATGAAATAGCACATTACAATGGAATACCACTTAAAAATATCGTAGTCATTTGTAATGCAATAGAACATAGCAGTGGAATATCACTTTGCAACATAATAGTCATTTGCAGTGCAAGAGAACATTACAATGCAATATCGATTTTTCAATAAAATCATCATTGCAATTCAACAGCACATTGCAATGGAATATCACTTTGCAATATAATAGTCATTTGCAGTGCAATAGAACATTGCAATGGGATATCATATTGCAATATAACAGTCATCAGCAATGCAATAGGACATTAGAATGGAATACCACTTAACAATACCGTAGTCATTTGTAATGAAATAGAGCATTGCGATGGAATATCAATTTGCAATATAATATTCATTTGCAGTGCAATAGGACATGGCAATGGAATGCCAATTAATAATATCGCAGTCATTTGCAATGCAATAGAAAATTTTAGTGCAATATCATTTTTCAATATAACAGTCATTAGCATTGCAATAGGACATTAGAATGGAATAGCACTAAACAATATCGTAGTAATTTGCAATGAAATATATAGCATTGCGATGAAATATCGGTGGCGTCGTGGTTATGTCACTAGATTTGTAAGCCAGAAACTCGATCAAATGCTTTGAGGCATATGGGTTCAAATCCCACCACGGCAGCTGGAGGAATTTAAATTTAATTCTGGAATTAAAATGTTAGACTTAGTAATGGCGACCATGATACCATTGTCGATTGTTGCAAAAACCCATCTGGTTCAGTAATGTCCTTTAGGGAAGGAAATCTGCCGTCCTTACCTGGTCTGGCCCACATGTGACTCCAGACCCACAGCAATGTGGTTGACTCTTAATGCCCTCTGAAATGGCTTAGCAAGCCACTCAGTTGTAAACAACCGCTACAAAAAACAATAAGAATAAAACCGGACAGACCACCCGGCATCGACCTCGGCACCGGAAACGACAACGGCAAACCCAGCCCTGTCGACCCTGCAAAGTCCTCCTTACCAACATCTGGGGGCTTGTGCCAAAATTGGGAGAGCTGTCCCACAGACTAGTCAAGCAACAGCCTGACATAGTCATAATTACCGAATTTTACCTTAAAACCAATGTCCCAGACATCACCATCGCTGGGTATGCCCTGTCCCACTGGCAGGACAGACCCACCAGAGGTGGTGGCACAGTGGTATACAGTCGGGAGGGAGTAGCCCTGGGAGACCGCAACATTGACTCAGGACCCCATGAGGTCTCATGGCATCAAGTCAAACATGGGCAAGGAAACCTCCTGCTAATTACCACCTAACACCCTCCCTCAGCTGATGAATCAGTACTCCTTCATGTTGAACACCAATTGGAAGAAGCTCTGAGAGTGGCAAGGGCACAAAATATCCTCTGGGTGGGGGACTTCAAAGTCCATCACCAAGAGTGGCTCGGTAGCACCTCAACTGACTGAGCTGGCCGAATCCTAATGGATATAGCTGCCAGACTGGGTCTGCGACAGGTGGTGAGGGAACCAACAAGAGGGAAAAAGCTACTTGATCTCGTCCTCACCAATCAACCTGTTGCAGATGCATCTGTCCATGACAACATTGGTGGAAGTGACCACCGCACACTCCTTGTGGAGACAAAGCCCCGTCATCATGTTGAAGATACCCTCCACCGTGTTGTGTGGCACTACCACCGTGCTAAATGGGACAGATTTCGAAAAGATCCGGCAACTCAAAACTGGGCATCCATGAGGCGCTGTTGGCCATCAGCAGCAGCAGAATTGTAGTCAACCACAATCTGTAACCTCATGGCCCGGAATATCCCTCACTCTACCATTACCATCAAGCCGGGAGATCAACCCTGGTTTAACGAAGAGTGCAGGAGAGCATGCCGGGAAAATCACCAGGCACACCGAAAAATGAGGTTGCAACCTGGTGAGGCTACAACACTGGACTACCTGCATGCCCAACAACGGAAGCAACATGCGATAGACAGAGCTAAGCGATCTCACAACCTTCGGAACAAGTCAAAGCTCCGCAGTCTTACCACATCCAGTCGTGAGTGGTGGTGGACAATTAAACAGTAAACAGGAGGAGGAGGCTCAAAAAATATCCCCATCCTCAATGATGGTGGAGCACAGCACGTGAGTGCAAAAGACAAGGCTGAAGCATTTGCAACTATCTTCAGCCAGAAGTGCTGAGTGGATGATCCAACTCGGCCTCCTACTTAGGTCCCCAGCATCACAGATGCCAGTCTTCCGCCCATTCAATCCACTCCACGTGATGTCAAGAAACGGCTGAAGACACTGGATACTGCAAAGGCTATGGGCCCTGACAACATTCCGGCAATAGTACTGAAGACTTGTGCTCCAGAACTAGCTGCGCCCCTAGCCAATCTGTTCCAGTACAGCTACAACACTGGCATCTACCCGGCAATGTGGAAAATTGCCCAAGTATGTCCTGTCTACAAAAAGCAGGACAAATCCGAACCGGCCAATTATCATCCCATCAGTCTACTGTCAATCATCAGCAAAGTGATGGAAGATGTCGTCGAAAGTGCTATCAAGCGGCATTTACTCAGCAATAACCTGCTAACTGACGCCCAGTTTGGGTTCCGCCAGGGCCACTCAGCTCCTGACCTCATTACAGCCTTGGTCCAAACATGGACAAAAGAGCTGAACTCAAGAGGTAAGATGAGAGTGACTGCCCTTGACATCAAGGCAGCATTTGATCAAGTGTAGCATCAAGGAGCCCTAGCTAAACTGAAGTCAATGGGAATCATGGGGAAAACTCTCCATTGGTTGGAATCATACCTAGCACAAAGGAAGTTGGCTATGGTTGTTGGAGGTCATTCATCTCAATCACATGACATCACTGCAGGAGTTCCTCCGGGCAGTGTCCTAGGCCCAACCAACTTCAGCTTTTTCATCAATGACCTTCCCTCCATCATAAGGTCAGAAGTGGGGATGTTCGCTGATGTTTGCACACTGTTCAGCACCATTCGAAACTCGTCAGATACTGACGCAGTCCGTGCCCATATGCAGCAAGACCTGGACAAAATTCAGACTTGGGCTGACAAGTGGCAAGTAACATTCGCACCACACAAGTGTCAGGCAATGTCCATCTCCAAAAAGCGAGACTCTAACCATCTCCCCTTGACATTCAATGGCATTACCATTGCTGAATCCCCCCCTATCAACATCCTGGGGGTTACCATTGATCAGAAGCTGAACTGGACCAGCCATATAAATATTGTGGCTGCAAGAGCAGGCTAGAGGCTGGGAATACTGCGTCGATGTCTCACCTCCTGACTCCCCAAAGCCTTTCCAACATCTGCAAGGCACAAGTCAGGAGTGTGATGGAATACTCTCCAGTTGCCTGGATGAGTGCAGCTCCAACAACACTCAAGAAGCTCGACACCATTCAGGATAAAGCAGCCCGCTTGATTGGCACTCCATCCACCACCTTCAAAATTCATCCCCTCCACCACCGGCGCACTGTGGCTGCAGTGTGTACCATCTACAAGATGCACTGCAGCAACACGCCAAAGCTCCTTCAACAGCACCTTCCAAACCCGCGACCTCTACCACTTAGAAGGACAAGGGCAGCAGACACATGGGAAGATCACCACCTACAAACTCCCCTCCAAGCCACACAACATCCTGAGTTGGACCTGTATCACCGTTCCTTCACTGTCGCTGGGCAAAATCCTGGAACTCCCTTCCTAACAGCATTGTGGTTGTGCAGCTGTTCAAGAAGGCGGCTCACCACCACCTTCTCAAGGGCAATTAGGGATTGGCACTAAATGCAGGCGTAGCCGGCCAGCGACGCCCACATCGCATCAATGAAAAAAAAAAGTAAAGGGTAAACAGCCTGTCAGCATCCGCACAGTCAAGCCCTGAAAGAATATATATGTTCTTCCTTCGTACAGTCTGCTGATTTCATGTCACCACAGAAAACAATGTTTAACTGGATGGACAAGCTGCCACAGATTTCTTCTCCTCGCACATTCTCTGACACGCACGCGGCCGTATAAAGGGACAAAAGCAGCACACGAGAGAAAAGGCGATTAGACTCCCGTCCGTAGTGTCTAATTGCCTCAATTTGGCCGAACGCCATATGAAGCAGCAATTTGAATGAAACATTGCACTTCATTTCAGTCTTAAAACGTTAAGCGATCACACACTGAAAACCGCAAGCAAAAGGAAAAGGACAAGGCCCGTGACAGTCACTAAACTGCATTCAAACATAGCAAGCAAATCAGCTCGCTTCAAAGATTTTGTGATTAGAAATTCATACCTCTAGAATTTGGCTGAAAAGAAGAGATTGCAGGGGCTGCTCGCTTCTCGGCCGCAGCGCCAGCGATAGGAACAAATCATCCGCTCAAAACCGAGTCCTTCAACCTGCTGGAGCTGACGCTAACCGAGCGCTCAATCCTCAGGACCTGATTGGACACATTCAAATGGGGGCGTTCTTGCGCCGCTGTATGTGATTGGGTGGTTGTTGCCACGTGATCAGGGTGCGGAGCGATGCAAGGAAGCTGAAGTTGTCTGGCAATTGTTATTGTTTCAAGGTTTCCGTTCTAATCCATGTAAGTGTAAAACTGAGGAAAGTATACAAAAGGGTTTTCAGAATGGATTATCTACTGTGGCCGATATTCCTGCTGGATTTTCATGGCAAGAAATCTGCACTTGGAATATTGGTATAAGGGAAGTGGAATATCCAGGCTGCCTGGCAGAAGACGGATCGATGAAGCGATTGTTCCCATTGGAAGCAGGAAGGCAGCAGCAGTATGCTCACCACTGTTCCTTTCACGGAATCAAAGACTCCATTTTTATACAATAGATATATTTGTAAAAAGAAAAACCTGGTCACGTCTCTGGATGGGCTGGAGCCACCAATCTTTTAATTAACGGCCGAACGCACTGGCTTATTGCGCAACAGAGACAGATCAAAAGTGCTTTGCAATTGGAATTGGAATTACTTCACAGGAACCCAAGTGCTTGTGTAACAGAGCATTCACAGCAGAGGCACCGATTTTGCAGCAAATGAGAAGGTGCTTGGGTCCAATCGACTATCGGGGTAGTCGAGGCCGAGTGGTTAATGCGATGGATTTAAAATCCATTGGGGTTTCCCTCTGCAGATTCGAATCCTGCCGACTACGGAAATGAGGACCTCTTCCCAAGTGATCCGTTTTTACTGCATTTTAACCGCTGCCTTTCGGTTCCTGAGACACATTCAAAGCTACAATCAAACAACGATTCAAGCAGAAAGTTAAACAAGCACTTCACCCCATTATTACATAAAGGCATCATGAGAGGCCTGGGCCACAAGAGAAATACTACATTGTTTAATTCTCTTGAAACGGTGAAAGCAATTTTAACCGTCGAAAATATTTATTTTGCAACCCATTGAAGAAAATGCACGTCGTCCGCGCAGCCATTATCCAGTTCATGCTACTACCTACTGCGATGATTATTAATGAACTAAGCCAGACCAACCACAGTTCTAAACCCCGCCGGCCAAGATCGGTACATGACAACATAAGAAAGAGGAGCAGGATTTGGCCATGCGGCACTCAATCCTGCTCCGCCATTCAATAAGATCATGGCTGATCCTCTACCTCAACTGGAAATTACCGACCTAGCCCCATATGCCTTGATTTCCGTAATGAAAAATCCATCTCTGTTAGGAATGTACTCAGACTTCCACAGCCCACTGCGGTAGAAGATTCCAAAGACACTCAACCCTTAGAATGAAGCAATTTCTCCTCATCTCAATCCTAAATGGCTGGCCCCTTATTCTGAAACTTTGACCCCTAGTTCAGGACTCCACAGCAAGGGTAAACAACCTCTAAGCATCGGCTAAGTCAAGCCTGGAAAGAATTTACATCTTCTTCCTTCGTCGAGTCTGCTGATTTCATTTCACCACAGAAAACAATGTTTAACTGGATGGACAACCAGCAGGAAATACAATGCAGCCGCAGATCTTTTCTCCAACCACATTCCCTGACACGCACGCGGCCCTGTAAAGAGCAAAAGCAGCACACCAGAGGAAACGCGATTTAAATCCCGTTCGTAGTGTCGAATTGCCTTCATTTGACCGAACGCCATATGGAGCAACAATTTGAATCAGACATTGCATTAAATTTCAGTTTCAAAACGTTAAGCGATCACACAATGCAAACCGTACGCAAAAAGAAAAGCACAAGGCCCGTGCGAGTCACTAAAACACATTCAAATACAGCAGCCAAATCAGTTGTCAAAGATTTTGTGATTAGAAATTCATACCTCTAGCATTTGGCTGAAAACAAGAGATTGCAGGGGCTGCTTGCTTCTCGGTCGCGGCCCCAGCGACAGGAAGAAGTCATCCGCTCACAACCGAGTCCTCCAACGTGTGACTGATTGTGACGGAGCAGCTCAATCCTCAGGCCCTGATTGGACACACTCAAATGGGGGTGTTCTCTCGCCACTGTAAGAGATTGAATGGTTGTTGACACATGATCAGGGTGTGGGGCGATGCAAGGAAGCTGAAGTTGTCTGGCAATTGTTATTGCTTCAAGCTTCCCATTCTTGTCCATGTAAGTGTAAAACTGTGGAAAGTGTATAAAAGTGTTTTCAGAATGGATGATCTATGTGGCCGAATTTCCAACTTGATTTTCATGGCAAGAACGCTGCACTTCGAATATTGGTGTAACCGAAGTAGAATATCCAGTCTGCCTGGCAGAAGACTGATCGCTGAAGCGCTTGTTCCCATTGGAAGCAGGAAGGCAGCAGCAGTATGCTCACCACTGTTCATTTCACGGAATCAAAGACTCCATTTTTCTACAATAGATATGTTTGCAAAAATTAAAAGCCGCTTTTGTCCCTGGGTGGGCTCGAACCACCAACCATTTTAGTTAACAGCCGAACGCGCTGGCCCATTGCGCCACAGGGACATACGAAAAATTCTTTGCAATTGGAATTATTCCACAGCCTCCCAAGTGATTATATGGCAGAGCGCTCACAGCAGAGGCACCTATTTTGCAGCAAATGAGAAGCTGCGTGGGTCTAATCCACGGTCAGCGTTCTCATGCCCGAGTGGTTAAGGCGATGAACTAAAAATCCAGTTGGGGTTTCCCCGCGCAGGTTCAAATTCTGCCGACTACGGCACCGTGGACGTCGTCCCAAATGATCCGTGTTTACTTAATTCTGTGCCGAGATTCAAAGCTATAATCAAACAACAATTCCAGCAGAAAGTATTACAAGCACATCACGGCATCAATAGAGACCTCGGCCGCAGGCGAATACTATGTTGTTTAATGCTCTTGAAACCGTGAAAGCAATTTTAACCATCGAAAATATTTATTTTGCAACCCATTGAAGAAAATGCACGTCGTCCGCGCAGCCATCTTCCAGTTGAAGCTGCTTCCTACTGCGATGTTTATTTAATGAACTAAGCCAGACGAGCCACTGTTCTCAACCCCGCCGGCCAAGATCGGTACATTAGATCATAAGAAATTGGAGCAGGATTTGGTCATGCGGCACTCGATCCTGCTCCGCCATTCAATAGGATCATGGCTGATCCTCTACCTCAACTGAAAATTACCGACCTAGTCCCATATAGAATGATTTCCGTAATGTAAAAATCCATCTATGTTAGGAATGTACTCTACGAATGAACAGCCACAGCTCTCTGCTGTAGAGAATCCAAAAAATACACAATCATTAAAATTAAGCAATTTCTCCTCAACTCAATCCTAAATGGCCGGCCCCTTATTCTGAAACTTTGTCCCCTAGATCAGGGCTCCACAGCCAGGGTAAATAGCGTCTCAGCATCCGCTCAGTCAAGCACTGAAAGAATTAACATGTTCTTCCTTCGAACAGTTTGCTGATTTCATTTCACCACAGAAAACAATGTTTAAGTGGATGGACAACCAGCAGGAAATAGAATGCAGCCTCAGATTTATTCTCCAACCACATTCTCTGACACACACGCGGCCGTATAAAGGGACAAAAGCA
Organism: Somniosus microcephalus; assembly: GCF_052327205.1. Taxonomy (NCBI): domain Eukaryota; kingdom Metazoa; phylum Chordata; class Chondrichthyes; order Squaliformes; family Somniosidae; genus Somniosus; species Somniosus microcephalus. The sequence continues at coordinate 43,531,462 of NW_028225183.1, forward strand.
GCACATGAGAGAAAAGGCGAGTTGAATCCAGTTCCTGGTGTCGAATTGCCTCAATTTTGCCGAACGCCATATGAAGCAACAATTTGAATCAGGCATTGCACTTCGTTTCAGTCTCAAAACGTTAAGCGATCACACACTGCAAACCGCACGCAAAAAGAAAAGCACAAGGCCCGTGAGAGTCACTAAACCGCATTCGAACGTAGCAAACAAATCAGCTCGCTTCAAAGATTTTGTGATTAGAAATTCATACTTCTAGAATTCGGCTGAAAACAAGAGATTGCAGGGGCTGCTCGCTTCTCGGCCGCAGCGCCAGTGACAGGAACAAGTCATCTGCTCACAACCGAGTCCTCCAAACTACTGGAGCTGATTGTGACGGAGCAGCTCAATCTTCAGGCCCTGATTGGACACATTCAAATGGGGAGTTCTCGAGCCGCTGTATGTGATTGGTTGGTTGTTGTCACGTGATCAGGGTGTGGAGCGATGCAAGGGAGCTGAAGTTGTCTGGCAATTGTTATTGTTTCAAGCTTTCCGTTCTAATCCATGTAAGTTTATAACTGAGGAAAGTATAGAAAAGTGTTTTCAGAATGGATTATCTACTGTGGCCGATTTTCCTGCTGGATTTTCATGGCAAGAACTCTGCACTTGGAATATTGGTATAAGGGAAGTAGAAACTCCAGGCTGCCTGGCAGAAGACTGATCGATGAAGCCATTGTTCCCATTGGAAGCAGGAAGGCAGCAGCAGTTTGCTCACCACTGTTCTTTTCATGGAATCAAAGACTCCATTTATATACAATAGATAGATATGTTTGCAAATAGTAAAACCTGGTTACGTCTCTGGATGGGCTCGAGCCACCAACCTTTCAATTAACAGCCGAATGCGCTGGCCCATTGCGCCACAGGGACAGCTAAAAAAAAACTTTTGCAATTGGAATTATTCCACAGGAACCCAAGTGATTATGTAACAGAGCGTTCACAGCAGAGGCACCGATTTTGCAGCAAAGGTGAAGGTGCGTGGGTCCAACTGCCTAACGCGGTAGTCGTGGCCGAGTGGTTAAGACGATGGACTTGTAAATCCATTGGTGTTTCCCCGCGGAGATTCGATTCCGTTCGACATATGGAAATGAGAACGTCGTCCCAAATGACCCGTTTTTACTGCAATTTAACCGCTGCCTTTCGGTTCCTGAGACACAATCAAATCTACAATCAAACAAAGATTCAAGCAGAAAGTAAAACAAGCACTTCACCCCATTATTACATCACGGCATCACGAGAGGCCTAGACCACAGGTGAAATATTACGTTGTTTAATGCTCTTGAAACCGTGATAGCAATTTTAACCGTCGAAAATATTTATTTGGTAACCCATTGAAGAAAATGCATGTCGCCCGAGCAGCCATTTTCCAGTTTATGCTACTTCCTACTGCGATGCTTATTAATGAACTAAGCCAGACCGGCCACAGTTCTCAACCCCGCCGGCCAAGATCGGTACATTAGATCAAAAGAAATAGGAGCAGGATTTGGCCATGCGGCCATCGATCCTGCTCCGCCTTTCAATAAGATCATAGCTGATCCTCTACCTCAACTGAAAATTACCTACCGAACCCCATATACCTTGATTTCCGTAATGTACAAATCCATCTCGGTTATGAATGTACTCAACGACTGAAAAGCCACAGCCTTCTGCGGTGGAAAATTCAAAAGATACACAACTCTTAGAATGAAGCAATTTCTCCCCATCTCAATCCTAACCGGCCGGCCCCTTATTCTGAAACGTTGACCCCTAGTTCAGGACTCCACAGCTAGGGTACACAATCTCTCAGCATCCGCCCAGTCAAGCACTGAAATAATTTAACTGTTCTACCTTCGTAGAATCTGCTGATTTCTTTTCACCACAGCAAACAATGTTTAACTGGATAGACAAGCAGCAGGAAATAGAATGCAGCCGCAGATTTATTCTCCAACCATATTCTCTGACAGGCACGTGGCCGTATAAAGGGACAAAAGCAGCACACGAGAGAAAAGGCAATTTGAATCGCATTCGTAGTGTCGAATTGCCTCAATTTGGCCGAACGCCATATGAAGCAGCAATTTGAATCAGACATTGCACTTCATTTCAGTCTCAAAACGTTAACCGATCACACACTGCAAAAAGAAAAGCACAAGGCCCGTGCGAGTCACTAAACCGCATTCAAACGCAGCAACCAAATCAGCTCGCGTCAAAGATTTTGTGATTGGAAATTCATAACTCTAGCGTTTGGCTTAAAACAAGACATCGCAGGGGCTGCTCGCTTCTCGGCCGCGGCGCCAGCGACAGGAACAAGTCAACCGCTCACAACCGAGTCCTCCAACGTACTGGAGCTGATTGTGACGGAACAGCTCATTCCTCAGGCCCTGAATGGACACATTCAAATGGGGGCGTTCTCGCGCCGCTGTTTTTGATTGAATGGGTGTTGTCACGTGATCAGGGTGCGGGGCGATGCAAGGAAGCTGAAGTTGTCTGGCAATTGCTATTGCTTCAAGCTTTCCGTTCTTATCCATGTAAGTGTAAAACTGAGGAAAGTGTAGAAAAGGTCTTTCAGAATGGATTATCTACTGTGGCCGATTTTCCAACTTGATTTTCATGGCAAGAACGCTGCACTAGTAATATTGGTATAAGGGAAGTAGAATATCCAGGCTGCCTGGCAGAAGACTGATCGATGAAGCGATTGTTCCCATTCTAAGCAGGAAGGCAGCAGCAGCAAGCTCACCACTGTTCCTTTCACGGAATCAAAAATTCCATTTTTATACAATAGATATGTTTGCGAAAATTAAAAGCTGCTTACGTCTCGAACTAACAACTTTTAAGTTAGCAGCCGAACGTGCTAGCCCATTCCGCCACAGAGACAGATGAAAAATACTTTGCAATTGGAATTATTCCACAGGAACCCACTGATTATATACCAGATCCTTCACAGCAGAGGCACCCATTTTGCAGCAAATGCGAAGCTGTATGGCTCTAATCGATCGTCGGGGCTGTCGTGGCCGAGTGGTTCAGGCGATTGACTCATAAATCCGCTGGGACTTCCCCGCGCATGTTCGAATCCCGCCGACTTACCTTCTCACCATAAGCAGAGACAGGGCCATGATGGGAGAGTCTGTGCGAACTTCTACTCTCACATGGGTGGAAATAAGGCCATGTGGGAGAGTTTGCTAGACTTACCATCTCACATGGGCCAACCACAAATTAGACTGTGGCAGAATGAAGTTAGGGACCCCCTCCGATCAGAAGCTGAATGGGCAGTTGAGCCAATAATAGCAGACTTATTACAAACCGGTATGGTGACAAAGACCAGCTCCCCGGTATGGCCAGTGCAGAAACCAGATGGATCCCGGCGAATGACCATTGATTATACTGCTCTAAATCGGGTCACTCCCAAGCTCCATGCCTTAGTGGGGAATCCCGCCACTTTTTTATAACGGCCTCCACCCAGCCCTGTCCATATTCGGCGCTGGACATCCGAAACGGATTTAGGACATGTCCGTTGGCTCCTGGATCCCAAGAGTGTTTCACTTTCACTGTACGGTCCATTCAATATACATGGACCTGTTTGCCTCAGGGATTTCACAATGCCCCTACTATTTTTCACGAGAGCCTGGAAAAGGCTCTCCAGCCGGCATTGGCAGATACCCAAATGCAAGATCCTGCCTGTCTTCAATAAGTAGATGACATTCTCATTGGTAGACCCTCGCCCTCAGCGCCTCTGGACGCCCTGATACAATATAACAGTAATACTTTATTTCAAATTAACCTATCCAGACAGTGAAAGTTATATTCAGGCAAGGATCAGAGAAGATCCCTTCTGTATAATTAGGTGTTGAGATGGGCTCTGTGTTCAGGATGAGTGTCATATGTGTTTCTATTCCATTAGTCTGAGAACGTGTGATTTGTAGGGCAAATATTCCCTATTATTCTCTGCTCTTATAATTATGCCAAATTTCAGGCTCAATGCGGCAGGAATAAGTCAGTTGAGAGAGAGCTAGCAGGAAGCTCAAAATGTGCCGCCTATCCTCAGAATTTTAATACCACAATTGGCTAATTTCTCAAATATTTCCATATGGAAATGATAATTTTTCATTTTTTCTACCGTTGTTTCTTTCTTCCCTCAGGCTCTCTTTCTCTGCTCTCACTGACTCTCTACCGTCGGTTCTCCACAGTTTATTTTTTGTCCTCTTGCACTGTTTTCCTCAGGCTCGCACGCTTTTCTCAGACTTGTATTGCCTTAGTGCCTTTCTCCACCTCAGGACGACCCACAGCGCTTTACAACCAATGAAGTATTTTGAAGTGTTTTTATTTTGCAATGTTGGAAACGCCGCAGCCAATTTGCACAAAAAATCTCCCACAAGCAGCAATGTGATAATGATCAGCTCAACTGTTTTATTCGTGCTGTTGATTTTGGGATAAGTTATGAATTAAATTTACAATCTTTGTGCTCCAACAAACATCTATGTATTAGTGTTGCCCGGTGAACACGTTGCTTCTTCTGATCTAGTGGGTTGCATCAGAAGAGATTTTGCCGTCTACTAATTTAAATTCCTTTTATTTCCCCTTTATTTAGCAAGACAAAGACACAGTTCAATCATCAGTTACTAGTTTCAAAACCGCGGTTAGTTTATGTGGTAGCCTAGGCGAGCGGTTGAAGGAGCTGGATTCAGGTTTTCGTCCCTGCGGAAACATGGGGTCAAATCCCACCACTGCTCGATATTGTGGCTTTTATAAATTTCGCTGCTTCATCCAGAGCAGTTAACCATGCAGACAGGGAGGCTTGTTCGTATCATGTCATTTCTTCATGACTGTCTTTTAGTGGTTGTTAGAAGGTAGATGCGATTTGAAGAATTTCCTCTGGTCCATAATTGGCCTGAGCCCAGCAGCGAACATTAGATACACCGTCACCCAAGAAACTGAATTCAGGCAGTTTTCTCACTCTTCTCCACACCTCACTTATTCAGATATACAGCACTTTTACATTTGTGTTTCTTCCATTTCTTGCAATCAATCGACCGCGCCCCCCATTGCTGTCACTCTCACACCCACCATCTCTCTGTCATTTCCCCGTTCGCCCTTCAAAACGTTCAGCAGCACCTCCCATTTGCTCCTGTGCTCCAATCCGCTTAATATAACACGAATATATTCTTTCAATCTAACCTATCCAGACATTACATTAAGAAATTGTTAAAAGATGATCCATTCTTCAATGTAAAAAAACTTGGGGGGATCAGGACTCTGTGTTCAGGATGTTAGTCAGATGTGTTTTTCATACCATTAGTCTGAAACACTTGTGATTAGGAGGGCAAATATTCCCTATTGCTCTCTCCTCTTATAATTATGGTAAATTTCAGGCTCAGTGCGGCAGATATTTTTATCGCACTTTACGCTTTACTTACAGCAACTTCCTTCTTGCAATAAACACAATAACCTACAACCCAAATTTCGAATCAATTTATATGCACCAACATAAGTTGCAAATGCTGCATACTTGCAGCAGCCTTGCCCTTCCTCTTTCTCTCCACGCATTCCTGCAGCGCCGCCTCTCCAGCACCAGATGGTGCTCTTGTCCTTTACACAACAGGGAATAGCTTCACACAAGAGGGTACACCGTTACACAACACGGAGAACCTTTACACAACAGGAAACATATTACTCAATAGCGGACATCTTTACAAAGCAGACAACATCTCTAAACAACAGGGAAAACCGTTACACAACAGCGAACATTTTTACACAACAGAGAACACGTTTATATAACAGGGGACATCTTTACACAACAGGGAATTTCTTTACACAGCAGAAAGCACCTTCATGCAAGACTTCCTCTTCATCTCAGTCTCCGTTTCCCTGTCTGTCTACATCCCTCTCTGTTTCTCTCGCAGTCTCGGTCTTTCCCTCAGTCTCGGTCTCCCCCTCATGTTATTCAGTCTGTTTGTCTCTCTCTCCTTCTGGTTTCTTCGATGCCTTTCTCTGTCGCTCCCTCTGTGTGGCTAACAAGACCCTTGCTGGTTGTCTGTGTCTGTCCCATTGTGGGTGGTGTAATTCTGAATGTCCTTGTGATATTGTGCAGCCATGTGAGGCTGCCAACACAGTTGCTGCGGGATCCGGGTCTCTGGGCTGTTTGCGGGCCAGGCTATACCTTTCAACACAGCCTGGATACTGTAATTTGTCTCGCTAACACGCAGCACTGTGGAGCATCGGACCCTAAACACCAGCCAGGCTCCTGCACCAACCGCTAGCAGAGTGGCGCAGTGGATCATATTGGATTAAATTCCATTAGTCTGCGGAAATTGTGATTAGGAGGTCAAATATCCCATATTATTCTCTCCTCTTCTAATTATGGTAAATTTCAGCCTCAATGCGGCCGGAATAGTTCAGTTCAGAGAGAGCATTTGAGCAAAGATGAAAAGATGACGCCTTTACTCGGAAAGTTATTCCCACAATTGGCAAAATTCTCAAATATTTCCATATGGAATTGATTATTTTTCTTGCTTTCTACCGTTGGTTCTTTCTTCCCTCAGGCTCGTTCAGTCCGCTCTCGCTGACTCTCTGCCGCCGGTTCTCCCACTTTCATTTGTTGTCCTCTTTCACTGTTTCCCCTCAGGCTCGCACGCTCTGCTCAAACTTGTATTACTTTAGCGCCATTCACGACCTGAACACGGCCCAGAGCGCTGTACAGCCAAAGAAGTACTTTAAAGTGTAATTCCTGTTGTAATGCAGGAAAAGCCGCAGCCATTTTGCGCACAGCAAGCTCCGAAAGGCAACAACTTGATAATGACCAGATATCTCTAGTTTTGTTCGTACTGTTGCTTTCGGGATCAATTTTGAATTAAATTTGCAATTGGTGTGTTCAAACATCCATCTATTTATGGGTGTTGCCCTGTGAACAAGTAGTTTCGTCTGATCTAGTGTGTTGCAATATCAGAAGAGAGTTTGCCGTCGACTACTTGAATTTCCTTTGTTACCCTTTGAAACACAATGCCACTTTTGAATCACCAGTCACTAGTTTCACACGCTAATACTGTCTCTCTGATAGCGTGGCCGAATGGTGTAACGAAATGGATTTTAAGCTCTGATTTTTTCTGAGGCGAGGCTTCGAATCCCACCGCTGCCAGTTATTGCGGCATTTTTAAATTGTGTTGGTTCACAAAAAGCGTTATATTGTGCAGACTGGCTAGTTTTACCAATATCTATTTCACTTCTTAAACTTTCGATGCCATCATTTCTGTTCACTCTCACGTCTCCACGCGTGCTGCATCTCACTTACTCAGATTCCACCACTTTTATCATTTTGTTGCTCCTTGCTGCCACCATCTCACCGCCGCTTCCCTGTTCCCCCTTCCAAACTTACCGGTTGAACAGCACCTCCCATCTGCTCCTGCGCTCCATTCCGATTAATATATCAAGAATGTATTCTCAAACTGACACAGAGGGAGTAATAGACTGGATTTTAGCGGTATTACTGTTCCAGAGAGCAGTAATGCGTTGCACTCTGGTGTTATAGGTGCTTACTCTCTGATCGCCTTCAAGAATGTTGGGAAAACACATGGCAGATGGAAGTTAAGGCAGAAAGGTGTGGCGTAGTATAATTTGTTAGGACGAATGAGGAGAGGCAATATGAATGAAAGCTTATGGGAAGTTGGCTTTATCAATAGAGGAATAGTGAAAAAAGTAAAGAAGTTACGCTACATCTTCCTAAAACACTGGTTACACTCAGCGGGAGTAATTTGCTGAATTATCGGCATATATTTTGGGAAGGATGGCAAGGCCTTGGAAAGGATGCAGAGGAGATTCCTAGAATGGTACCAAGGTTAAGGGATTTAGTTATGTGGAGTGATTGGGGAACCTTGGATTGTTCTCCTTAAAGCAGATACGGTAAAGGGGAGGCTTAATAGAGATATTCAAAAACTTGAGGTGATTTGATAGAAAAGTAGGAAAACTATTTCCTCTGACAAGTGGAATGGTAACCAGAGGTTATAGATGTAATATATTTTGGCGCACAAACGCTTGTTAAGTGCAGGAACATATTACCTAAAAAGGTAGTGGAGTCAGATTCGAAGCAACTTCAAAAGGAAATTGGACATGTTTTTGAATGGAATTAATCTGCAGGCTCGTTGGAAAAACGCTGGGGTGTGAGATGAAATTGGACATCACTTTCAAAGGCATGACAGTCTATGATTTTAACCTCTCCTTAATGTCAAATGCCTACATGAGCTCTACTCTCAGTCTACATTTTTCCGAGAAGCAATAGGCCAAATAATTACCAAAGACTTCCATCTCATTTCACATTCCATTTTTCCTGGAGTGACGAGGCCAGAATTCTTCTCTTCACCCACAGTTGCATCAGGTGCTCCTTCTTCAGCACAGACATAGAAAACAAAGGAAGATTAGAAAGAAAAGGCAGCCAGGTCTTCTCTACTACATTACAACAAAGCATCAGTTCTGGATGTAGTTCAGTGGTTGAGCGCATGCTTCGCATGTATGAGGTCCTGGGTTCAATTCCCAGCTATTTCCAAATGTTGTTTCTCACAGCTTCCTTTTCGGCAAAATGTTGTTTTAGGCGTTCCAGAATCTGAGGCCCAGGTTAAACCTTTTTTCCAGTCCTTATAATCTATCGACCGCGCCACGCTTGCTGCCACTCTTGCACCCAACATCTCACAGCCGCTTCCTCGTTCGCCCTTCCAAACTTCCCTGTTGAACAGCGGAGCTCACCTGCTGCTCCGGCCCAATCTGATTAGTATAACAAGAATATATTCTCAACCTGTCCGATCCAGACAGTGAACGTTACAATAAGACAACGATAAGAGAAGATCCATTCACTATAAACAGGTGGTGAGCTGGAACCTGTGTTCAGGATGAGGGTCAGATTTGTTTTTCATTCCATTTATCTGATGAACTTGTGATTAGGAGTGCAAATATACTCTATTATCTAATGTATAAAAATAGAGCCTTTGATTCCGGGAAATGAACGGTGGTGTGCATACTACTGCTGCCTTCCTGCTTCCAATGGGAACAATCGCTTCAGCGATCAGTCTCCTGCCAGGCAGCCGAGATTTTTTACTTCCCTTATACCAATATTCCAAGTGCAGAGTTCCACAGTTCAGCGTTTAGGGAGTTGATCACACCGCGGGTAAAGGCTGCACAGGCAGGAAGAGAATGGGTGACTTCCAGGCAGAGTAGTAGGCGCATGCAGTTAGTGCAGATGTCCCCTGTGACCAACCCCTTCTCAAAGAGATATACCGCTTTGGATATTGTTGGGGAGGATGGCTTATTAGGGGAAGGAAGCAGCAGCCAACTTCCTGGCACAGATGGTTCTGCTGCACAGGACGGGAGCAAAAAGAGGGGTAGAGCTATATTAATGGGGGATTCTAATTTAAGGCGAATAGAGAGGCGTTTCTGTGGCCACAAACGTGACTCCGGGATGGTATGTTGCCTCCCTGGTGCAAGGGTCAAAGATGTCTCAGATTGGCTGCGGAACATTTTGGAAGGGGAGGATGAACAGCCAATTGTCGTGGAGCATATAGGTAACAATTTTATAGGTAAAAACGCGACGAGGTCCAAAAAGCTGAATATAGGGAGTTAGGAGGTAAATAAAAATTGAACCTCAAAGTTAGTAATCTCAGGATTGCTACCAGTGCCACGTGCTAGTCAGAGTAGAAATAGAAGGATCTTTCAGATGAATACGTTGCTGGAGGAATGGTGCAAGGGGGAGGGTTGCAAATTCCTGGGATATGGGAATCGGTTCTGGGGAAGGTTGGACCAGTACAAATCAGTACTATGGTCCACCATAGCAGCCCCGGGCATTAAAGCAGAACCTGTAGCAGTCATACAAGAGGCTCGACTCTGTTACAATTATAATGCACCGGGCCACCTGGCTAAGGAATGCACCAGCCGAGAGATGGTTTACTAATTGCGGGCGGACAGTGCTTCAACAGGCCGACTGTTACCGACAGGGTGGAGGGAGAGAGGGGCAGAGATCGAACCGGCCCGCTTTAGGCCCCCCAGGGAATACCCAAGAGAGCCTTGTCTCACCAAGAGATGGAGGCGTTCCGAGCCCTCCTCGCCAGCTACTAGGATGTGACGGTCTCCACGGCCGGGGAATCGAAGTCCAAACGCCCGTGTCTAAATGTACTGTTAGGAGGCCGGCAGTACTGCGCCATTTTAGGCACGGGGGCATCGGTGTCGATAACTGACACAGAATTTCCCACCTTAGCTCAAAGCATTCAGATAACTGGGGTTAGTGGAGAAAGGGTGATCCTCCATCGGAGTGTTCCACTTCCCCGGCAACTGTCGCTATGAGTTCATACCTGGTGGGTCAAGGCAGAGTCCAAGCCCTCCACCCGGTTAAGTGCACATGGGCGGAGGAAGGACCATTGGGGAGAGTTTGCGAGGCTTACACACTTACATGGGCCACTCACAAATTAGACTGTGGTAGAGCAGTGATGGATCCAGTGAGGCTCCACGGTCCCTAACACGAGGCCCACCGACAATCCGCGCTCCGATCAGAAGCTCATCGGACACTAGTGGGTTTTGGCGTCACGAGGCCCAGTACGTGGTTCCTACATCGATTCAACATGCCCTGATACAATCTTACCACGAGCCCGTGCATTTCGGAGGGTATAAGTTATATTAGATTATAGCTGACACCTGGTGGTGGCCCAGCATGGCCAGAAAGTTCCACGAGTATGGGCGCCTATGTCTACCTTGCCTCCAAACGGGAATCGGGAGTCACATATGTATACGTAGGGGGCACGCCCGGTGTCCCAGGGGACCCTGGACGCAGTTACAAATGGATTTCAAAGGACCCCTTCCCCCCAGCGGCGGGTATAACCATGTCCTTGTAGTCATCGATCTTTTTAACCGTTGGGCCGAGGCTTTCCCCACTAGGAGTAATATAGCCGAAGCAGCTGCGAAAATCCTAGCGATGGAAGACATTCCCCGATGGGGGGGTGCCTTACCAGATAGATTTCGACCAGGGAACCCACTTCACCGGCAAGGCCATGAAACAGGCTTTAGCCCTCCTGGGTGTTTGACAACTGGTCAACATCCCATCCACAATCCTCAAGAATGGTGGAACGGATGAGCCGCACTTTAATTCAGTCTGTGACTAAGGCCAATTTACAGACCAGAAAGGGGTGGCACGCAGTCCTCCCCGCCATTTTTTGTGGCTTACGAGCCACGCCAGCCAAAGGCACTGGCTTAACTGCGTTTGGACTAATGACAGGACGAGCTATGGTGTCACCACATGACACACCTCGTCAGGGTACGGGGACACTTCCCAATTCCAGACAACTCTCCTGACATAACTATGCCTGATCAGTGAGGCAAATCAGGCCACCCACTTTCGGGTTCAACACTTACAGGAGGCACATGATGCCAAAAGACAAAGGGGAATTTGGGAAGCGCCCCCTCCTGTAGGACGGTGGGTGATAGTTCAGCGACCGGTTCCAGGTACCTTTGAGCCACGGTGGGATCGGCCCTTCCAGAGCCTCCTAAGTACAGGATTCACCGTTTGCCTACAGGAAAAATTGGATGAAAAATGGAGACACTGGAGCCAGAGCAAGCCAGTGATGGAGCCCGGGGAAGAGATTTCCTCATCTCTTGGGGACCCTATGATTAAAAGGAAATAATAACGAGTATTGACCTCTCTTTTCTCCCCTATATTTGATCAGGGCCGGATTTGGAAGAACTAATTCGATTCTTCGGGTCGCTATTTTACCTGTCTCTTTCTTACAGATGAGCGGGCCCGACCTCAGTACTGCCACCACTTCCGGGGATGTCGACCTTTCTGCAGTCCAGTTTTTTGACTTAACCAGAGATCCTGCGAACTCTCACTACTATACGACTCTAACCTTCCTCGGAACTCACCCCTTCACTCTAGAGTTCCGATTATCTCCCTTTTTTCGTAGCACTACCGGACCCCTCGTTATACATCCCAACAGAACTCAGAATCTTTTATTTACCCCACCCCGCACAGAGGAGATAGACCGGTTCCGACACACAGCTGCTCTTTGGGAACTGCTGGTGTCGGGACTGGAGGACGTTCCCGAGGGGATATCCACTCCATTTTATAGGCCCTCCTGCCTCCGAAGGAGGGCAGTGCAACCTGTCTTCACACATTCCCGTCTGATGGCTGCTAACCCTCACCGAATTACGAAAAGTCAAGTCAGTTATATTGAGCCACTGTCACACCGCCTCTGCCGCAATGCCAGGTATGCAGTAGCCTTAACATCGCTCTGAGCCTTGCGCCCACGGCTAACAGCAGGACAGACCGAAAGGGGCTTGGAGGCAGACAGAGGGTGAGAGAGGGAGAGCCTGTTAGTTACCACAAGCTAGTGCCGAGAATGCTAAATGAACTGGACTCCTTATGCATGGCGGTGGTATAGAATAACGATGGGGTGGCTTATCTTGGGAATGATAGGGTTACTGTTCAGCCAACAAACAACACCCTCCATGGTGCTGGGGTTCAGCGTCGACCGGCCGGGCGCCCCCTTTTTCTGTGAGATGACTACTGGTCCACACAAAACACACAAGGGGGTCTGTACCAGTAAAATCACAGGAAGGAAGGACAGGATATGCTGCCAGAATAATGCCGGGCGTTGGGACCCCTTATGTACGTACACCCTAGAGATGTGAAACTTTCAGGATTACAGAACAATACGAGGATCCCGGGAAACCTCCTGTGATTGAATGCTACTGGGGTGCCCCACCCACACCCCCACCCCCACTGGCTTCCGTGACACCATCCTCCCGAGAGCGCGAACCACTGACATGCCCCACATGACAAAGGGACCTGCTAGTGGGCTGGTGTTCACCCGACCTGGGGATATATTGTATGATAACGTGCGTCCTGAATTAGTGTCAGTGGTGCTGAAGCTGGCCAACACCATCCTGCCTGCTTCGTGTTCACTACAAACTCAACAGTTATACCAGCGCCTTCTAACACAGGTATTGAAACAATGCGCGGATCGATATTCAAGGCGATATTCCATTTCAATATTCGATTATATTGCAAATGACTATTGTATAGCTAAGTGATGCTCCATTGCAAAGTCCTATTGCATTGCAAATGACGATGATATTGCCAAGCAATATTCCATTGCAATGTGCTTTTGCATTGCAAATGACGATCATATTGCAAAGTGATATTCAATTGCTATGTGCAATTGTATTGCAAATGTCTATTTTATTGGAAAGTGATATTCCATTGCAATGTGCAGTTGCATTGCAAATGACTGTTATACTGCAAAGTGACATTTCATTACAATGTTCTATTGAATTGCAACATACATTAATATTGCAAACTAAAATTCCATTGCAATATACCATTGCACTGCAATGACTATTCTGTTACAAAGAAATATTCTATTGCAATGTTCTATTGCATTGAAAATGACGATTGTTTTGCAGTGATATTTCATTGCAACGTTCTGTTGTTTTGCAAATGACTACTGTGTTGCCAACTGCACTTCCATTGCAATGTGCTATTGCATTGCAAATTAATATAATATTGCAAGTTAACATTCCATTGCAATGTCTATTGCATTGCAAATTAATATTATATTGGAAAGTGCTATTCCATTGCAATGTTGTATTGCATTGCCAATGACGATCAAAGTACAAAGCAATATTCCATTGCAATGTTCTATTGCATTACAAATGAATATTATATTGGAAGGTGCTATTCCATTGCAATGTTCTATTGCATTGCAAATGTCAATTATATTGCAAAGTGATATTCTATTGCAATGTGCTATTGCATTGGAATTGAATTATATTGCAAAGTGATCTTGCAATGTGCTATTGCATTGCAAATGACTTATTATGTTGCAAAGCGATATTCCATTGCAATGTTCTACTACATTGAAATTGACGATTATGTTGCAGTGATATTCCATTGCAATGTTACATTGCATTGCAAATTACTATTAAATTGCAGAGCGATATTCCATTGCAATATTCTATTGCATTGCAAATTATTAATATATTGCAAACTGATATTCCATTGCAATGTTCTATTGCTTTGTAAATGACGTTCATATTGCAACGCAATATTCCATTGCAATGTGCTGTGGCATTGCAACTGATTAAAATATTGCAAGGTGATATTCCATGGCAATGTTCTGTTGCATTGCAGATAATGTTTATGTTGCAGTGATAGTCTATTCCATTGTGCTATTGCATTGCAAATGAAAATATTATAAGTTGATAGTCCATTGCAATGTTCCCTTGCATTGCAAATGACTATTATATTGCAAGTTAATCGTCCACTACAATGTCCTATTGCATTGAAAATGACTATTATATTGCCTAAGTAATATTCCATTGCAATGTGGAATTGCCTTGCAAATGACTGGTATATTGCAAAGTGATATTACACTGCAATGATGTATTACATTGCAGATTATTATTATATTGCAAAGTGATATTCCATTGCAAAATTCTACTGCACTGCAAATATCTACTATATTGCCAAGCGATGTTCCATTGCAAAATACTATTGCATTGCAAATTACAATCATATTGCAAACTGATATTGCAATTTTGCATTGCATTGCAATAACTATTATATTGCGAAGATATATTCCATTGCAAAGTAATATTGCTTTGCACATGACGATTATATTGCAAACTGATATTCTGTTGCAATGTTCCATGACATTGCAATGACTATTGTATCGCAAATTAAAAATCCATACCAATGTTCTATCACACTGCAATTGACAATAACATTGCAGTCAAATTCCATTGCAATGTTCTATTGCATTGCAAATTCCTATTATATTGCAAAGTGCTTTTCCATTGCAATGATTTGTCCATTGCAAATGATGATCAAGTGCAAGGCGATATTCCATGTCAATGTGCTAATGCATTGCAAGTAACTATTATATTGCAAGGTAATATTCCAGTGCAATGTTTTATTATGTTGCAAATGACTATTGTATTGCAAAGTGATGTTCCATTGCAAAGTCCTATTGCATTGCAAATGACGATCATATTGCTAAGGGATATTCCATTGCAATGTGCTATTTCATTGCAGATGAATATAATATTGCAGGTTAATTTTCCATTGCAATTTTCTATTGCATTGCAAATGACTATTACATTGCAAACTACTATGCTATTGCAATGTTCTATTGCATTGCAAATGACTATTATATTGTAAATTGATACTCCATTGCAATGTTCTATTGCATTGCAAATTACAATCACTTTGCAAGGCAAGATTCCCTTGCAATGTGCTATTGTATTGCATCTGAATATTATATTGCCAAGCGATATTCCATTGCAATTTTCTGTTGCATTACAAAGGACTACTAAGTTGCAAAGTGATCTTCCATTGCAATGGCCTATTGCATTTCAAATGGCAATCATGTTGCAGTTTAGTATTCCATTGCAATGTGCTATTGTATTGCAAATGACTATTATATTGCAAGCTAATAGTCCATTGCAATGTTCTATTGCATTGCAAATGACGATTATATTGCAGTGCTATTCCATTGCAATGTGCAATTGCATTGCAAATGAAAACAATATTGCAAAGTCATGTTCCATTGCAAACTCCTATTGCATTTTAAAAGAATATCATATTGCAAAGCGACATTCCATTGCAATGTTCTATTGCACTGGAAATGACTTGTATATTCAAAAGTTATATTCCAATGCAATTTTAAAGTACACTGCAAATGACGATGTTATTTCAAGTCGATTATGCATTTCAATGCGCTATTGCATTGCAAATGTGTATTATATTTCGAGGTAATATTTCACTGCAATGTTCTATTCCATTGCAATGTCATATTGCATTGCAAATGACGATCATATTGCGAACCATTATTCCATTGCTATGAGCTTTTCGCTTGCAAATGAGTATAAAATTTGTTCCAGTCCTACTCAGGTCCCCTCCCTCCCCTCTTTTTCTGATACATCGATGACTGCATTGGTGCCGTTTCCTGCTCTCGCCCTGAACTAGATAAGTTCATTCACTTTACTTCCAATTTCCACCCTTCCCTCACCTTCACATGGTCCATCCCTGACTCTTCCCTTCCCTTCCTTGATTCTCCCTCTCCATTTCCGGCGATCGGCTTTCAACAAACATCCACTAACAGCCCACCGACTCCCACAGCTACCTGGACTACACTTCCTCCCACCCCGCTTCCTGTAAGTACTCTATTCCATTCTCCCAGTTTCTCTGTCTCCGCCGCATCTGTTCTGACGATGCCACCTTCCATACTAGTGCTTCTGACATGTCTTCCTTTTTCCTCAACCGAGGATTCCCCTCTACCATGGTTTATATGGCCCTTGACCGTGTCCGTTCTATTTCCCGCACTTCTGCTCTCAGCCCTGCACGCCCCTCCCAGAACCACGGTAGGGTTCCCCTTGCCTTAGCTTTCACCCCACCAGCCTCCACATTCAACCGATCATCCTCCGCCATTTCCGCCACCTCCAACGTGATCCCACCACCAAGCACCTCTTCCCCTCACCTCCCCTTTCAGCATTCCCAAGGGACCACTCCCTCCGTGACACCCTGGTCCACTCCTCAATCACACCCAACAGCCCTGCTCCTTCACCTGGCACCTTCACGTGCAAGCGCAGGAGCAGCAGCACATGCCCTTTTACCTCCTCCCTTCCCACTGTACAGGGCCCCAAACACCCCTTCCAGGTGAAACAGCGATTTACTTGTACTTCTTGCAACATACTGTATTCGCTGTTCATGATGCGGTCTCCTCTACATTGGGGAGACCAAATGCAGATTGGGCGACCGCTTTGCAGAACACCTCCGTTCAGTCCATATGGGTGACCTGAGCTTCCAGTTGCCTGTTAATTCAATTCACCGCTTCACTCCCACTCTGATCTCTCTGTCCTCAGGATATATCATTGTTCCAATGAAGCTCAACGGAAGCTCGAGGAACAGCACCTCATCTTTCGATTGGGCACTTTGCAGCCTGCCGGACTCAACATTGAGTTCAACAATTTCAGATAATTAACCCTGCCCCCATTTTTCATGCAGTATGATTTTTGCCATTTCCATTTGCAACATTTTATCTTTCCTGCCTCTTACACAAGTACAGGATGTTCTTTCTATTTCTCCCTCCCCTGCTAACCCTCCCCCCTGTCTCTGTACCTGCTTAATATCTGTTTCATCTCCAGCTTTTTCCAGTTCTGATGAAGGGTCCCAGACCTGAAATGTTAACTCTGTTTCTCTCTCCACGGGTGCTGCCTGGCCTGCTGAGTATTTCCAGCATTTTCTGTTGTTATTTCAGATTTCCAGCATCCACAGTATTTTGCAATTATAAAATTGCCAATTATTATTCCATTGCAATGTTCTGTTGCATTGCAAGTGAACATTAAATTGCAAAGTGATATTCCATTGCAATCTGCTATTGCATTGCAAATGACTATTATATTGCAAAGTGATATTCGATTGCGTTGTGCTATTGTATTTCAAATGACTATTATATTGCAAATTTATATGCCAATGCAATTTTATATTGCATTTTAAATGATGACCGTATTGCAAGGAGTTATTCCATTTCAATGTGCTATTGCATTGCAAATGAGTATTATACTGCGAAGTTATGTTCCAATGCAATTTTATATTGCATTGCAAATGGTGATCGTATTGCAAGGTGATATTCCATTTCAATGTGCTATTGCATTGCAAATTACTATGATATTGCAAAGTGATATTCTATTGCAATGTGCTATTAAATTGCAAATGACTATTATATTGCAAAGATATGTTCCAATGCAATTTTATATTGCATTGCAAATGTTGATCATATTGCAAGGTGATATTCCATTTCCATGAGCTATTGCATTGCAAATGACTATAATGTTGCAGAGTGATATTACAAGGCAATGTGCTATTGCATTGCAAATGACGATCTTGTTGCAAGGTGCTATTCAATTTCAATGTGCTATTGCATTGCAAATGACTATTATATTGTGAAGTTATATTCCAATGCAATTTTATCAAATCAAATCAAATCAACTTTTATTGTCATTGTTAGTGCACAAGTGCAGCACAACGAAATTTAGGCTTGCGGCTCCTGAGAGTGCACATTTAGATTAAGGCATTTAAACATTCAACATACATTTGGCTTGAAATACATTAACATAAACATAACCATAATAAAGTGCATTGGCAGATGTGCAGGCTTTAGAGTTTATTGGTGGAGTTCAGTAGGATGACAGCCCTGGGAAAGAAGTTGTTCCTAAATCTGGTCGTATGGGTGCGAATGCATCTGTAGCATCTCCCAGATGGCAGGAGGGTGAACAGACTGTGGCTGGGGTGGGTAGGGTCTTTGATGATGGACCATGACCTCGGTAAACAGCATTTCTGGTATATGTGCTCTATGGTCGGTAGCTGGGTGCCGTTAATGCGTTGGGCAGTTTTGACTAACCGCTGCAGGGCTTTCCGGTCATAGTAGCTACAGCTGCCATACCATACTGTGATACAGTTCGTCAGGATGCTCTCTATTGTGTAGCGGTAAAAGTTAGAGAGGATCAGGGGTGACAGGTTACATCCCTTCAGCCTCCTTAGGAAATATAGGCACTGCTGGGCCTTCTTCACCAGAGAGGAGATATTGAGGGACCAGGAGAGTTCTTCCGTGATGTGGACTCCGAGGAACTTAAAGCTGGCCACCATTTCCACCACAGCCCCATTGATGTGGATGGGGGTGTGACTTCCACCTTTAGACATCCTGAAGTCCACAATGCTTTCTTTGGTTTTCTTGATGTTACGGGCCAGGTTGTTATCGGCGCACCACTTCACGAGATGCTGGACCTCCTCCCTGTAGGCTGACTCATCATTGTTGGAGATCTGGCCTACTACCGTGGTATCATCCACAAACTTGATGATGGTGTTGGAACCATGAACAGCCACACAATCGTTTGCATTGCATTGCAAATGTCGATCATATCGCAAGGTGATATTTCATTTCCATGTGCTATTGCATTGCAAATGACTATCATATTGCAGAGTGATATTACAATGCAATGTGCTATTGCATTGCAAATGACTATTATATTGCAATGTGATATTGCACTTCAATATTCTATTGCAGTGCAAATGACGATCATATTACAAAGCGATATTCCATTGCAATATTCTATTGCTTTGCAAATCACGATTTTATTGCATTAATATTCCATTGCAATGCTCTACTTCATTGCAAATTGTACTATATTGAAAAACGATATTCAATTGCAATGTACTATTGCATTGGAAGTGACTATTATATATCAAAATGATATTCCACTGCAATCTTCTACTGTATTTGAAATATCTATTATTTTGGAATTTAATAGTACGGTGCAATGTGCTACTGCATTGCAAATGCATATCATATTGCAAAGTGATATTGTATTGCAATGTGCAATTGCATTGCAATGACTATTATACTGCAAAATCATATACCATTGCAATATCCTATTGCATTGCAAATGAAGGAAGATTATATTGGAGTGATATTCCATTGCAATGTTCCCTCGCATTGCAAATGAGTACTATATTGCAAAGTGATATTCCATTGCAATATCCTATTGCAATGCAAATGATGATCATTTGCAAAGCGATATTCCATTGCAGTTCGCTACTGCAATTCAAATGACTTTTATATTGTGAAGTGATATTCCATTGCAACGTTCTATTGCAATGCAATGTTCTACTGCATTACAAATGACTATTATATTGCAAAGTGCTATTCATTGCAATGTTCTGTTGCATTGAAAATGACTACTATGTTGCAAAGTTATACTCCATTGCAATATCTTTTGCATTGCAAATGATGATCATATTGCAAAGCAATATTCCATTGCAATGTGCTATTGCATTACAGATGCCGAATATATTGCATTGATAATCCTTTGCAATGTTCAGTTGCATTGCAAATGACGATCACATTGCAAGGAAATAGTCCATTGCAATGTGCTATTGCATTGCAACTGACTTTTATACCGCAGAGTGATATTTCATTGCAATGTTTTTTTGCAGGGCAAATGATGATTATGATGCAAACTGATATTCCAAAGCAATTTTCCATTGCATTGCAATGACAATGATATTGCAAAGTGATATTCCACTGCAGTATTCTACTGAATTGCAAGTGACGATTATATTGCAGTGATATTCCATTGCAATGTTCTATTGCATTGAAAATGACTATTTATTGCAAACTGATATTCCAATGCAATGATTCAGTGCATTGCAGTGAATTTTATAAGAAAAGTGATATTCCATTGCAATATCCTATTGCATTACAAATGGCGATCATATTGCAAACTGATATTCCATTGCAATGTTCCAATGCATTGCAATGACAATTATATTGTAAAGTGAAATTCCATTCCAATGCTCTATTGAATTGCAAATGACGATGATATTGCAGTGCTATTCCATTGCAATGTGCAGTTGCATTGCCAATGACTACTATGTTGCTAAGTGTTATTCCATTGCAATGTCCTATTCCATTGCAATGTTCTTTCGCATTACAAATCACTATTTCATTGCAATCTGATATTCCAGTGCAAAGCTCTATTGCATTGCAAATGACAATTATATGGCAAAATGATATTAATTTGCAAAATTCCATTGCATTGCAATGACTATTATATTGCAAAGTGATATTCTATTGCAATGTGCTATTGCATTGCAAATGACGATTATATTGCAGTGAAAATCCATTACAATGTTCTGTGGCATTGCAAATGACTACTATGTTGCAAACTGATAGTCCATTGCAACCTCCTATTGCTTTGCAAAAAAATATAATATTGCAAGTTAAAATTCCATTGCAATGTTCTATTGCATTTGAGGCTTGTAATAAAGGGACATCTACAATTATGGGGGATTTTAACTATCATATTTATTGGACAAATCAAATTGGGCAGGGCTGCCTTGAGGATGAGTTCATTGAGTGTATTAGGGATGGGTTTCTTGAGCAGTATGTAACTGAACCAACCAGGGGGCAAGCAACCTTAGCTCTGGTCCTGTGTAACGAGACAGGATTAATTAAAAATGTCCCAGTAAAGGATCCCCTTGGAATGAGTGATCATAACATGTTTGAATTCCATCTTAAATTAGAGGGTGAGAAGGTTGGATCTCAAACAAGCGTGCTAAGATTGAATAAATGAGACTATGAAGGTATGAGAGCGGAATTGAGTAGAGTGGATTGGGAAAATAGATTAAAGGGTAAGACGATACATGATCAGTGGTGTACATTTAAGGAGTTATTTTACAACTTCCAAAAAAAAACATATTCCACTGAGAAGAAAAGGGTGTAAAAGAAAAGACAGCCATCCGTGGCTAAGTAAAGACATTAAGGATAGTATTCGACTAAAAATAAGGGCATATAAGGTAGCCAAATCTAGCGGGAGGATAGAGGATTGGGAAAACTTTGAAAGACAGAAAAAATAACAAAAAGGTGGATTAAGAAAGGGAACATAGATTATGAAAGTAAATTAGCAAAAAATATAAAAACAGATAGTATGAATTTTAATAGTTACATGAAAAGAAAAAGGGTGGCTAAAGTAAATGTTGGTCCCTTAGAGGATGAGACCGGGAAATTAATGGTGGGAAATATGGAGATAGCAAAAATACTGAATGAATAATTTGTATCAGTCTTTATAGAAGAAGACACTAAGAATATCCCAACACTGGACAAACAGGGGGCTAAAGGGGGGGGGAGGAGCTAAACACGATCAAAATCACTAAGGAAGTGGTACTCGGTAAAATAATGGGACTCAAGGCGGATAAATCACCTGGACCTGATGGCTTACATCCTAGGGTCTTGAGGGAAGTGGCGGTAGGGATTGTGGATGCATTGGTAATAATTTTCCAAAACCCCCTGGACTTGGCAAAGGTCCCGGCAGACTGGAAAACTGCTAATGTAACACGCTTATTTAAAAAGGGCAGTAGACAGAAGACTGGAAACTATAGAGCGGTTAGCCTAACATCTGTGGTAGGTAAAGTTTTGGAGTCCATCATTAAGGAGACAGTAACAGGACATTTGGATAATCATAATTTAATAGGACAAAGTCAGCATGGTTTTATGAAGGGGAAGTCATGTTTGACAAAATTGCTGGAGTTCTTTGAGGCAGTAACATATAGGGTGGATAAATGGGAACCAGTGGACGTAGTGAATTTAAACTTCCAAAAGGCATTTGACAAGGTGCCACACAAAATATTATTGCTTAAGATAAAAAATCATGGGATTGGGGGTAATATTCTGGCATGGATAGAGGATTGGCTATCTAACAGAAGGCAGAGAGTTGGGATAAATGGTTCATTCTCAGACTGGCAATCAGTAACTAGTGGTGTTCCGCAGGGGTCAGTGCTGGATCCCCAGCTCTTTACAATCTATATTAACGAATTGGAGGAGGGGACCAAGTGTAACATATCAAAGTTAGCAGATGATACTAAGATGGGAGGGAAAGTAGAGATTGAGGAGGACATAAAAAACCTGCAAGGGGACATAGACAGGCTAAATAAGTGGGCAGGGATTTGGCAGATGGAATACAATACTGGAAAGTGTGAGGTTATGCACTTTGACAGGAAAAATCGTAGAGCAAGTTATTATCTTAATGGCAAGAAACTGGAAAGTACTGAAGTACAAAGGGATCTGGGGGTCCTGGTGCACGAAACTCAAAAGTTTAGCATGCAGGTGCAGCAAGTGATTAAGAAGGCCAATGGAATGTTGGCTTTCATTGCTAGGGGGATAGAATATAAAAATAGCAAGGTATTGGTTCAGTTGTACAAGGTATTGTTGAGACCGCACCTGGAATACTGCGTACAGTTTGGTGTCCATATTAAGAAAGGACATACTTCCTGTCGAGTCAGTACAAAGCAGGTTCACTCACTTAATCCCGTGGATGAGGTGATGGACATATGAGGAGAGGTTGAGTAGATTGGGACTCTACTCATTGGAGTTCAGAAGAATGAGAGGCGATCATATTGAAACATATAAGATTGTGAAGGGGTTGGATTGGGTGGATGCGGGGAAGATGTTCCTGATGATGGGTGAAACTAGAACTAGGGGGCATAGACTTAGAATAAGGGGCTGCTCTTTCAAAACTGAGATGAGGAGGAACTACTTCACTCAGAGGGTGGTAGGTCCATGAAATATGCTGCCCCAAAAAGCTGTAGAAGCTACATCATTACATAAATTTAAAACAGAAATAGACAGTTTCCTAGAAGTAAAGGGAATTTAGGGTTACGGGGAGCGGGCAGGAATTTGGACATGAGTCTAGATTCGGATCGGTCATGGCCCTTTAGGTTGCGGAGCGGGCCCAGGGGCCTTGTACCCTGATCCTGCTCCTATTTTCTGTGTCTAATTCTGTTAGATTCAGGAGATGGTTCTGTGATAGTGGATTGGCGGTTAGGATCAGATCAGCCATGAACTTATTGAATGGCGGAGCAAGCTCGAGGGGCCGATTGGCCGACTCCTGCTCCTATTTCTTATGTTCTTATGTTCAAATGACAATTATTTTGCAACACGCTAATCCATTGCAATGTTCTGCTGCATTGCACACGATGATCATATTGCAAAGTGATATTCCTTTGCAATGCGTTATTGCTTTGAAAATTACTATTATATTGCAAGTCAATAGTCCATTGCAATGTCATATTGCATTGCAAATTACTATTATATTGCAGTGATATTCCATTGCAATGTGCTATTGCATTGCAAATGATGATTATATTGCAAAGTGATATTGCATTGCAATGTTCTATTGCATTGCAAATGATGATCATATTACAAAGCAATATTCCATTGCAATGCTCTATTGCATTGCAATGACTATTATATTACACAGTAATAGCCCATTGCAATGTTCCATTGCTTTGCAATGACTATTATATTGCTAAATGATATTTCATTCCAAAATTATATTGCATTGCAAATGATGATTATATGGCAAAGGGATACTCCATTGCCATGTTCTATTGCATTGCAAATATCAATTATATTGCAAAGTGATATTCCATTGCAATGTGCTATTGCGTTGCAATTGATGATTATACTGCACGGATATTCCATTTTTAAGTGTTATTGCATTACAAGTTGCTATTAAAATGCAAAGTGATACTCCATTGCAATGTTCCATAGCATTGCAAATGACGATCAAACTGGAAGGCAATATGCCGTTGCAACGTGCTATTGCATTGCCACTGATTATTATATTGCAAGGTGATATTATATTGCAATGTTCTATTGCATAGCAAATGACTACTTTATTGCAAACCGATATTCCATTGCAAAGTCCTACTGCTTTGCAAATGATGATCATGTTGCAATACGATATTTCATTGCAATGTTCTATTGCATTGCAAATCATTATTATATTGCAAACTGATATATCACTGCAATGTTCTATTGCATTGCAAATGGATACTATATTGCAAATTGATATTACATTTCAATGTAATATTGCAATGCAAATGATGATCATTTTGCAAAGTGATATTCCATAGCTATGTGCTATTTCATTTCAAATGACTATTATATTGCGAAGCAATATTCCATTGCAATGTGCTACTGCATTACAATTGACAAATATGTTGCAGTGATAATCCATTGCAATGTTCTATTGCACTGCAAATGACTATTATATTGCTATGCGAAATTCCATTGAAATGTGCTATTGCATTTCAAATAATTACTTTAGTGCCAACTGATACTTCATTGCAAGGTTCTTTGCATTGCAAATAATGATTATATTGCAAGCTGATATTATTTTGCAACGTTCCATTGCATTGCAATGACAATGATATTGCAAAGTGATATTCCACTGCAGTATTCTACTGAATTGCAGGTGACGATTATTTGCAGTGATATTCCATTGCAATATTCTATTGCATTGCAAATGGCAATCATATTGCAAAGTGATATTCCATTGCAATGTTCCAATGCATTGCAATGACAATTATATTGCAAAGTGAAATTCCATTCCAATGCTCTATTGAATTGCAAATGATGATTATATTGCAGTGCTATTCCATTGCAATGTGCAGTTGCATTGCCAATGACTACTATGTTGCTAAGTGTTATTCGATTGCAATGTCCTATTCCATTGCAATGTTCTTTATCATTGCAAATCACTATTTCATTGTAATCTGATATTCCATTGCAAAGCTCTATTGCATTGGAAATGACGATTATATTGCAAACTGATATTACATTGCAAAATTCCATTGCATTGCAATGACTATTATATTGCAAAGTGATATTCTATTGCAACGTGCTATTGCTTTGCAAATGACGATTATATTGCAGTGATTATCCATTACAATGTTCTGTTGCATTGCAAATGACTACTATGTTGCAAACTGATAGTCCATTGCAACCTCCTATTGCACTGCACTAAATATAATATTGCAAGTTAAAATTCCACTGCAATGTTCTATTGCATTTCAAATGACAATTATTTTGCAACACGCTAATCCATTGCAATATTCCATTGCATTGCACACGATGATCATATTGCAAAGCGATATTCCATTGCAATGTGTTATTGTTTTGCAAATTACTATTATATTACAAGTTAATAGTCCATTGCAATGTCATATTGCATTGCAAATGACTATTATATTGCAGTGATATTCCACTGCAATGTGTTATTGCATTGCAAATGACGATTATATTGCAAAGTAATTTTGCATTGCAATGTTCTATTGCATTGCAAATGATGATCGTATTACAAAGCGATATTCCATTGCAATGTTGTATTGCATTGCATATTACTATTATGTTGCATACCGATATTCCAGTGCAATGTTCCATTGCATTGCAATGACTATTATATTACACAGAAATAGTCCATTGCAATGTTCCATTGCTTTGCAATGAGGATTATATTGCTGAATGATATTTCACTCCAAAATTCTATTGCATTGCAAATGATAATTATATGGCAAAGGGATACTCCATTGCAATGTTCTATTGCATTGCAAATGTAAATTATACTGCAAGGTGATATTCCATTGCAATGTGCTATTGCATTGCAAATTAATTATATTTAAAGTGATATTCCATTCAATGCGCTATTGCTTTGCAAACGACTTTTACATTGCAAGGTGATATTCCATTGCAACGTGGTATTGCATTGCAAATGAATTATATTGAAAGTGGTACTCCATTGCAATGTTCTATTGCATTGCACATGACTACTATATTGCAAAGTTGTATGCAATTCCAAATGAATTATATTGGAAAGTGAGATTTCATTGCAATGTGCTATTACATTGCAAATGACTGTTATATTTCAAGGTGATATTCCACTGCAATTTTCTATTGCATTGCAAATGACGATTACATTGCAGCAATATTCCATTGCAATGTGGCATTGCATTGCAAAAGAATTATACTGCAATACGATATCCAATTGAAATGTTATATTGCATTGCAAATGAATTCTATTTATTAGTTATATTCCATTGCATTATGCTATTGCCTTGCAAATGACTATCATATTGCAAAGCAATATTCCATTGCAATGTTCTATTGCATTGCAAATGACGATTATATTGCAAGCTGATATTTCTTTGCAATGTTCCATTGCATTGCAATGACCAGTATATTGCAAAGCGATACGCCATTACTATGTTCTATTGCTTTGCAAATGACGACTGTATTGCAGTGATATTCAATTGTAATGTGCAATTGCACTGAAAGTGACTACTATATTGCTAAGTGATATTGCATTGCAAACGACGATCATATTGCAAAGTGACATTCCATTGCAATATTCTGTTGCATTGCAAGGGACTAATATATTGCAAACTGATTTTCCATTCAAATATTCCATTGCATGTCAATGACTATTATATTGTAAAGTTACATTCCATTGCAATGCTGCATTGCATTGCAAATGGCAATAACATTGTAAACTGATATTCTATTGCAATTTTCCATTTCAATGTAATTACTTTTATATTGCAAATTGCTATTCCATTGCAATGTTCCATTGCATTGCAAATGATGATAATATTGCAGTGATATTGCATTGCAATGCTCTCTTGCAAATTACTATTATATTGCAAAGTGATGTTCCATTGCAAAGTCCTATTTCATTGCAAATGATGATCATATTGCGAACTGATATTCCATTGCCATGTGCTATTGCATTGCAAATGACTATTATATATCAAAGCGGTATTCCGTTGCAATATGCTACTGCATTGCAAATGACAATCATATTGCAAAGAGATATTACATTGCAACGTCATATAGCATTGCAAATGACTATTACATTGCAAATTGCTGTTCCATAGCAATGTGCTATTGCATTGCAAAGGAATTATACTGAAAAGGTATATTGCACTGCAATGTTCTATTGCTTTGCAAAGGCCGAACATATTACAACGCAAAATCTCATTGCAATGTTCTATTGCATTGCAAATTACTAATACATTGCAAAGTGATATTCCCTTGCAATGTTCCATTGCATTGCAAAGGACGATCACATTGCAAGGCAATATTCCAATGCAATGTGCTATTGTACTGCTACTGACTATTATATAGAAAGGTGATATTCCATTGCAATATTCTATTGCATTGCAAATGATGATTATTTTGCAGTGATGTTCCATTGCAATGTGCAACTATATTGCACATATATTACATTGCAAAGTGATATTTCATTGCAATGTTCCATTGAATTGCAATGAATTTTCTATTGCAAAGTGATACTCCATTGCAAAGTGCTATTGCATTGCAAAGGAATTATATAGCAAAGTGATATTCCATTGCAACGAGCAATTGCTTTGCAAATTACTATTAGAGTGCATAGTGATATTCCATGCAATGTTCTATTGCTTTGCAAACGACTACTCTATTGCAAAGTGCTGTTCCACTGCAAAGTCATATTGCATTCCAAATAACGATCATATTGCAAAGTGATCTTCCATTGCAATGCTCTACTGCATTGCAAATGACTATTATATTCCAAACTGTAATTTGATTGCAATGTTCCACTGCATTGCAATGACTAATAAATTGCCAATTCATATTCCTTGCAATGTTCTATTGCATTGCAAATGATGATAGTATTGCAGTGATATTCCTTTGCGATGTTCTTTTGCATTGCAAACGATGATTATGTTGCAAAGTGATATTCCACTGCAATAATCTATTTCATTGCAAATGACTAGTATATTGCAAAGTGATATTTCATTGCAATGTTATATTGCATTGCAAATGCCGAACATATTGCAAAGCTATATTCCATTGCAATTTTCTATTGCATTGCAGATGGCTATTATATTGCAAGCTTAATTTCCATTGTAATATTGCATTGCATTGCAATGACTATTATCATGCAAAGTGATATTTGATTGCAATGTTTTATTGCATTGCAAATGATGATCATATTACAAAGCGATATTCCATTGCAATGTGTAATTGCTTTGCAAATGACTATTATATTGCAATCTGCTATTCCATTGCAATGTTCAATTGCATTGCAAATTAATTTATTTTGAAAAGTGATATTCCATTGCAATATCGTATTGCATTGCAAATGTTGTTCATGTTGCAAAGCATTATTCCATTGCAATGTGCTATTGCATTGAAAATGAATATAATATTGCAAGTTAATATTCCATTGCAATGTTCTATTGCATTGCTAATGACTATTATATTGCAAAGTGATATTCCATTGAAATGTTCAATTGCATGGCAAATTACATTCATATTGCAAACTGATATCCCATTGCAATGTTGCATTGCGTAGCAATGACTATGCTGTTGCAAAGAATTATTCTATCATAATATGCTATTGCATGGCAAATTGCAATTGTTTTGCAGTGATATTCCATTGCAATGTTCTGTAGCATTGCAAATGACTTTCATATTGCAAAGCGATATTCCATTGCAATATTGTATTATATTGCAAGCTTAATTTCCATTGTAATGTTCCATTGCATTGCATTGACTATTATATTGCAAATAAATATTCCATTGCAATGTGCAATTGCATTACAAATGACTACTGTATTGCTAAGCGATGTTCCATTGCAATGTTCTGTTGCATTGCAAATTATTATTATATCGTAATATGATATTCCATTGCAATGTTCAATTGCATTGCAAATTAATTTCTATTGCAAAGTGATACTTCATTGCACTCTCCTATTGCATTGCAAATGGTGATCATATTGCAAAGCGATAGTCCATTGTAATATGTTATTGCATTGAAAATGAATAAAATATTGCAAGTTAATATTGCAAAGTGATATTTCATTGCAATGTTGTATATATTGCAAAGTGATGTTCCCTTCCAATGTGCTATTGCATTGCAACTGCCA
This sequence comes from Somniosus microcephalus, assembly GCF_052327205.1. Lineage (NCBI taxonomy): Eukaryota > Metazoa > Chordata > Chondrichthyes > Squaliformes > Somniosidae > Somniosus > Somniosus microcephalus. The sequence goes on from NW_028225183.1 coordinate 43,560,797, forward strand.
ATAATATTGCAAGTTTATATTCCATTGCAATGCTCTATTGCATTGAAAATGACGTGTATATTGCAGTGATATTCTATTGCAATGTGCCAATGTATTGCAAATGAAAATAATATCACCGGTTGATATTCCATTGCAATGTTGTATTGCATTGCAAACGACTATTATATTGCAATTTAATATTTCATTAAAATTTGCTATTGCATTGCAATTGAATATTAAATAGCAAAGCAGTATTCCATTGCAATCTACTATTGCATTGCAAATGACGATTATATGGCAAACTGATATTTTATTGCAAGATCTCTTTGCATTGTAATGTTGTACAGCATTGCAAATTACTATTATATTGCAAACTGATATTCCATTGCAATGTTCCATTGGATTGCAATGGCTATTATATTGGTAAGTGATATTCCACTGCCATGTTCTATTGCATTGCAAATGATGATTATATTGCAGTGACATTCCATTGCAAAGTGCAATTGCATTGCAAATTGCTATTATATTGCAAAATGATGTTGCATTGCAATGTTCTATTGCATTGCAAATGACGTTTCTATTGCAGCGATCTTCTATCGCAATGTACCATTGCACTGCAAATGAAAATATTATTGCCAGTTGATATTCCATTGCAATATTCTATTGCATTGCAAACGACTATTATATTGCAATGTCATATTTCATTGCAATGTGCTACTGCCTTGCAAATGACTATTATAATGCAAAGCGGTATACCATTGCAATGTTCTATTGAATTGCAAATGACGATTATATTGCAAACTTATATTCCATTGCAAGGTTGATTTGCATTGCAATGACGGTCATATTGCAATGAGATATTCGATTGCAATGTTCTGTTGCAGTGCAAATGTTTTTCATATTGCAAAGTAATATTACATTGCAATGTCATTTTCCATTGCAAATGAAAATAATACTGCAAGTTAAAATTCCATTCCAGTATTCTATTGCATTGCAAATGAATATTATATTGCATGGTGATATTCCATTGCAATGTTCTATTGCATTGTCAAATAAAATTATATTGCAAAGTGATATTCCACTGCAATGTGCTATTGCATTGCGAATGACTTTAATATTGCAAATTGATATGCCATTGCAATGTTCTATTGCACTGCAACTGACGACAATGGTGCAGTATTATTCCCTTGCAATGTGCAATTGCATTGCAAATGACTATTATATTGCAAAGTGATATTTCATTGCAATGTCCTGTGGCATTGTAAATGTATATATTATTTCAAGTCAAAATTCCATTGCAACATCCTATTGCATTGCAAATTAATGTTGCAATGCAAAGTGATACCCCATTGCAATATTCTATTGCATTGGTTAATAATATTATATTGCAAAGTGATATTCCATTGCAATGTGGTATTGGATTGCAAGAAAATATTATATTGCAAAGTGATATACCATTGTAATATCCTATTGCATTGCAAATTGCGATGGTACTGCAAAGTGAAAATCCACTGCAATGTGCTATTGCATTGCAAATGAATATAATATTGCAAGTTAATATTCCATTGCAACGTCCTATTGCATTGCAAATAAATATTGTATTGCAAATTGATACTCCATTGCAATATTCTATTGCATTGCAAAATAATATTATAGTGCAAAGTGATATTCCATTGCACTGTGGAATTGGATTGCAAAATAATATTATATTGCAAAGTGATATACTATTGGAATATCCTATTGCATTGCAAATGGTGATGGTACTGCAAAGCGATATTCCTTTGCAATGTGCTATTGCATTACAAATGAATATAATATTGCAAGTTAATATTCCATTGCAACGTTCTATTGCATTGCAAATGAATATTATATTGCAAAGTGATATTCCATTGCAATGTTCTATTGCATTGCAAATTACTTATATATTGCAAAGTGTTACTCCAGTACAATGTTCTATTGCAGTACAAATGATGATCACGTTACAAGGCCATATTCCATTGCAATGTTCTATTGCATTGAAAATGACTATGATATTACCAAGATATATTACATTGCAATCTTCTATTGCATTGCAAATAACTTTCATATTGCAAAGCGATATTCCACTGCAATGTCATGTTGCATTGCAAATGACTATTATATTGCAAACTAATATTCCATTGAACTGTTCCATTGCATTGCAATGACTATTATATTGCAAAGGGATATTCCACTGCCATGTTCTTTTGCATTGCAAATGACATAGGCCTAGAAATTCGCTTGGTAGTGCCAGTGATTAGCGCCTAAAGAGACTGAGAATTGGGGCGTTACCCAATTTTTGGGCGGGCGCTGTGAATACAGCGCCACCTCCCATATTGAGTATGATTTTAGCACTGGCGCTAACTCTTTGCGTGCGCCCGCGGGTGCAGGCAGATCATGATGTCATTTCTTTGTGCAACACCACTTTTGCACCCCGGACCGGATATTCGGTGGCGCCCGCAACCTTTCCGCCTGGCGCTATTAATGACAGTTGGATGGAGCGTTCCCAGGCCATTCTCGGACTCGGGGCCGCTATTTAAAGGGGACAGCACGAGTATAAAAGCTGCAGCCATTTGGGCTGGCCATCCTAATCGTTGCTGGAGTGAGTTGCTGACCTTCTGTTGGACAGTAATTTTCTCATTGAGCCATCGGAGGCACTGGCACTGGCAGCTTGAGGGCCCGGCTCCTGAGCTGGTGATGCAGCATCTGAAAGCGGGGAGGTGGAAGAGTGGATTTAGCAAAAGGACAGGTTCACAGCAAGGGATGCCAGATTGTGGCAAGGCTATGACATGGGTCCACAGTGAGAAAGCATGCTGGCGGGGGGAACAAGTAGAAGGAGACAGTTGTAAGAGGTGAGAACCTTACCATCGCTTTCAACAATAGGGTCGGTAGCTGCATTGGTTACAGGATCACTCAGACATCCTCCAAGAATCTGGTGGACTCTCTCCTCGAGATCCATGAGAGTGACCACTTGTGGATGTCCTCCACTGGTGCTAAGGGGGAATTTGCCAATCCTCGCCAGCATGGACTGCAGGGGAAAAGAGGGGAATTTATGTTACCTGATGCCCTCAGTGATCATCACATGCCCCCCATGGTGTAAGAGCCCTTACATGATGCCCTGAGTCAAATGTGCATGTGTTTGCCCAGAAAGGGCCATGGGTGCTTGCTGGCAGATGGCCAATGGGGCACAGGCCACCCTGTAGCCATAAAGTCAGGTGCAAATGAAGGGATGCAGAAGTTTGCAGGAACAACACCTACCCTCACAACCCATGTGAGGTCGTTGAATTTCTTTCTGCATTGGACAGGGCTCCTGGTCACCATGCTGCTGGAGTAGACCCTCTGGCATACATCCCTCCAAGCTCATCGGTAGTCCTTATGATTCGGCCTCCTGCCCTTGCCTGGGTAGAGAACATCTTGCCGGCGCTCCACTGCGGCCACCAATTGCTCCAGAGCCTCATTGATGAAGCGCTATGCTCTCTGTCTCACCTTCTCCATCTGGTCCAAGTTTTTATCACCAGAGAAGGGCCTGCGCCGATTCTGAGGCCTGTAAGGCGCAGAGTGTGGATGCTGAAGCTGACTGCCCCGCCCATTTAAGAGCTAGCCGGCGCCTGGAAGTCTCGTGGTCATTGGTAATTGAGTGCAGATGCGCTGAGCCCGTCCACTCCAATATTGGGTTGCGCTGGAAGTTTAGCACCTTAGGAGTCCTGTGTAATGCCTGAATTTGTGCCTCAATCATCTTTAGGGGCGATGCAACCCAATATCGCGCCAGGCGGCGATAAATTTCATCTGGCTATAAACTTTGCACAGCGCCAGTTCTAATGCCTCAAGCCAGGCTATACCCAATTTCTAGGCCATAGTATCATACAGACATAGAAGATAGGAGCAGGAGTAGGCCATTCGGCACATTGCAATAGAAGATCACTGCAATATAAATGTCATTTGCAGTGCTAACAAGGAAAGGAAATACAAATTAAATGGTAGGACACTGAGTAGTGTAGCGGAACAAAGGGACCTTGAAGTGCATGTCCACAGATCACTGAAGGTAACAGGCCAAGTAGATAAGGTGGTTAAGAAGTCATATGGAATGCTTGACTTTATTAGCCATGGCACAGAATGAAAGAACAGATTATGCTTCAATTGTATAAAACACTAGTTAGGGCACAGCTAGAGTACTGCGTGCAGTTCTGGTCACCACATTATGAAAAGATGTGATTGCTCTAGAGAGGGTACAGAGGAGATTTACCATGATGTTGCTGGGAGTAGAGAACCTTAGCTGTGAGGAAAGACTGCATAGGCTGGGTCTGTTTTCCTTGGAACAGCGGAAGCTGAGGGGACACCTTATTGAGGTGCATAAAATTCTGAAAGGCATCGATAAAGTGGATAAAAAGGGCCTATTTCTCATAGCAGAGTGGTGAAAAACCAGAGGGCATAGATTTAAAGTAATTGTGGGTAGTTTTAGAGGGGCTTTGAGGGGAAATGTCTTCACCCAGAGTGGCGTGGAAGTCTAAAACTCACTGCCTGAAAGGGTGATATAGGCAGGAACCCTAACCACACTCAAAAAGTACTTGGATTTACACTTGGGAAGCTCTAAGATGCAGGGCTATGGCCCAAGAGGTGGGAAGTGGGATTAGGCCGGATAGTTCTTAGTTGGCCGGCATGGACACAATGAGCCGAAATGACCTCCTTCCATGCTGTAACATTCTTTGATTCTGTGATTCTATGATAGCAATGGAATATCACTTTGCAATATAATAGTCATTTGCAATGCAGCAGCATATTGCAATGGAATATCGATTTGCAATGGAATATCACTTGGCAATATACTAGTCACTTGCAATGCAATAGAACATTGCAATGAAATATTACTGCAATATATTCGTCATTTGCAATGCAATAGAACATTGCAATGGAATATCGCTTTGCAACATAATAGTCATTTGCAAGGCAATAGGATATTGCAATGGAATATCACTTTTCAAAATAATAGTCATTTGCAATGCAATGGAATATTGCAATGGAATATCAACTGACAATATTATTTTCATTTGCAATGCAATGGCACATTGCAATTGTATATCGCTACAATATCAACGTCATTTGCAATGCAATAGAACATTGCAATGGAATATCACCTTGCAATACAATAGTCAGTTGCAATGCAATAGCACATTGCATTATCGAACATCACTGCAACATAATCGTTATTTGCAATACAGTAGAACAACACAAAGGAATTTTAACCTTGCAGTATAATAGTCAGTTGCAATGCAATAGCATATTGCAAGGGAATATTGCCTTGCAATATGATGGTCATATGCAATGCGGTAGAAAATTGCAATGGAATAGAGCTTTGCAATAAAATAGTCATTTGGAATGCAATAGCACGTAGCAATGGCATATTGCCTTGCTATGTGTTTGTCATTTGCAATGCAATAGAACATTGCAATTGAATATCATTTTGAGGTATAATAGTCATTTGCAAACTGAAGGAGAAGGAGAAGGTGAAGTCAGGAGGGTGAATCTGAAGAAGCAGAAGAAGGAGAAGGTCTCTGAGATTTCAAATATTGCAAATGACTACTATATTGTTAAGTGATATTCCAGTGCAATGATCTATTTCAATGCAAATGACTACGATATTGTTAAGCGATATCACATTGCAATGTTCTATTAGATTGCAATTGAGTATGATATTGTTAAATGATATTCCATTGTAATGTCCTAATGCATTGTGAATGCCTATTATATTGCAAAATGATATTCCATTGCAATGTTATATTGCACTGCAAATGACTATTATATTGCCAATTAATTTAAATTTCAACGTGCTATTGCATTTGAAATGGCTATTATATAGCAGAGATACTCCATTGCAATACTCTACTGCATTGTAAATCACGATTATATTGCAAAGTTAAATTCCATTGCAATGTGCTATTGCATTGCAAATGACGATTATATTGCAAAGCGATATTCCATTACAATGTGCTATTGCATTGCAAAAGACTAGTTTATTGCAAATTGATAATCCATTGCAATGGTTTGTTGCATTACAAATGACTATTATAATGGGAATTCATATTTCATTGCATTGTACAATTGCAATGCAAATGACTATTATATTGCAAATGCAGATTCCACTCCAAAGCAAAATTATATTGCAAAGTGATATTCCATCGCAATGTGCTATTGCATTGCAAATGACTATTATATTGTGAACTGATATTCCATTGCAATGTCCTATTGCATTGCAAATGACGTTTACATTCCAAAGTGACGTTTCATTGAATTGTGCAAATGCAAATGACGATTATATTGCAAAGTGATTTTCCATTGCTTTCTTCTATTGCATTGAATATTGACTATTATATTGCAATGTGATATTAGATTGCAAGGTGCTATTGCATAGCAAATGACTATTATATTCCGTTTTAATGTTCTATTGCATTGCAAATGACTATTATATTCCAAACAGATATTCCATTGCAATATTCTATTGCATTGCAAATGACGATTATATTGCAATGTCATAGAGTCATAGTCATAGAGTTATAAAGCACAGAAAGAGACCCATCGACCCATCGCGTCTGCGCCATCAAGCCCTGTCTAATCTAATCACATTTTCCAGCATTTGGTCCATAGCCTTGTATGCTATGGCATTTCAAGTGCTCATCCCAATGCTTCTTGTATGTTGTGAGGGTTCCTGCCTCTACCACACTTTCAGGCAGCGAGATCCATATTCCAACCTCCCTCTGGGTGAAAAAGTTCTTCCTCAAATTCCCTCTAAACCTCCTGCCCTTACATTGAATCTATGCCCCCTCGTTATTGAACCCTCTACTAAGGTAAAAAGTTCCTTTCTATCTACTCTATCTATGCCCCTCATAATTTTGTACACCTCAATCAGGTCCCCCCTCAGCCTTCTCTGCTCCAAGGAAAACAACCCCAGCCTGTCCAGTCTTTCTTCATAGCTGAAGCGCTCCAGCCCAGGTAACATCCTGGTGAATCTCCACTGCACCCTCTCCAAAGCAATCACATCCTTCCTATAGCGTGATGATCAGAACTGCACACAGCATTCCAGCTGTGGCCTAACTAGCATATTGTACAGCTCCATCATAACCCCCCTGCTCTTATATTCTATGCCTCGGCTAATGAAGGCAAGTATCCCATATGCCTTTTTAACCATCTTATCCACCTGTTCTGCTGCCTTCAGGGATCTATGTACATGCACACCAAGTTCCCTCTGATCCTCTGTCTTTCCTAGGGTCTTACCATTCATTGTGTATTCCATTGCCTTGTTACTCCCTCCAAAATGCATCACCTCACACTTTTCAGGTTTACATTCCATTAGCCACTGTTCCGCCCATCTGACAAACACATCTATATCATCCAGCTGACTGAGGCTCCCCTCCTTGCTATTTACCACCCCACCAATTTTCGTGTCATCTGCGAACTTACTGATCATAACTTTTACATTCACATCCAAACCATTAATGTAGACCACAAACAGCAAGGGACCCAGCACTGATCCCTGCGGTACCCCACTGGACACAGGCTTCCAGTCACAAAAACCAACTTCGACCATCACCCTCTGCCTTCTGCCACCAAGCCAGTTTTGGATCCAATGTGCCAAGGCACCCTGGATCCCATGGGCCCTTACCTTCCTGACCAGTCTCCTGTGCAGGACTTTATTGAAAGCCTTACCAAAATCCATGTATAACACATCCACTGCGCTTCACTCATCCACACACCTTGTCACCCCCTCGAAAAATTCAATCAAATTGGTCAGACATGATCTTCCCTTGACAAAGCCATGCTGACAATCCCTGATTAATTCTTGCCTCTCCAAGTGGAGACTAATTCTGTCCCTCAGAATGTTTTCCAATAATTTCCCTGCCACTGATGTTAGGCTCACTGGCCTGTAATTCCCTGGTTTATCCCTACTACCCTTCTTGAATAATGGTACTACGTTAGCTGTTCTCCAGTCTTCTGGCATATCCCCTGTGGCCAGAGAGGTTTTGAAAATTTGTGTCAGAGCCCCTGCAATCTCCTCCTTTGCCTCACACAGCAGCCTGGGATACATTTTGTCCGGGCCTTTGGATTTATCCACTTTTAAGCCAGCTAAAACCGCTAGTACCTCCTCCCTCTCGATGCTAATATGTTCAAGTATATCACAGTCCCCCTGCCTGATTTCTATATCTACATCGTCCTTCTCCATAGTGAACACAGATGCAAAAAATTCATTTATAACCCCACCTACATCTTCTGGCTCCACACACAGATTGCCACTTTGGTCCCTAATGGGCCCTACTCTTTCCCTAGTTATCCTCTTGCCCTTAATATACTATTAAAACACCTTAGGATTTTCCATTATTTTGCTCAGCGGCGTTATTCCATGGCACCTCCTCGCTCTCGTAATTTCTTTTTTAATTATCCCCCTGCACTTTTTTTACTCCTCTAGGGCTTGCTCTGTCTTTAGTCCTTTGTATCTGCCAAAAGCCCCCCTTTTTTTCCTAATCCATTCTCGTTCATCCCTTGACATCCAAGGTTCCCTGGGCTTGCTTGACCCACCCTTGACCTTTACGGGAACATGTTGCCATTGTACTCTCTCAATTTCCTTTCTGAAAGACTCCCATTGCTCCGATGTGGATTTTCCTACAAGTAGCTGATCCCAGTCCACTTTGGCCAGATCCTGCCTTATATATTAAAATCGGCCTTCCCCCAATTTAGAACCTTTATTTCTGGTCCATCTCTGTTCTTTTCCATGACTACCTTAAATCTCACCAAATTATGGTCACTGTCACCAAAGTGCTCACCTACTAACACTTCTACCACTTGCCCGGCCACATTCCCTAGAATTAGGTCCAGTACCGCCAGCTCTCTTGTAGGACTTTCTACATTCTGGCTCAAAAAGCTCTCCTGGATGGAATTTAAAAATTCTGCACGCTCTAAGCCTTTCACACTCTGACTATCCCAGTTAATATTGGGGAAGTTGAAATCCCCCACTACTATTACCCTATTATTTGCAAATTTGTCTGAGATTTACCTACATATCTGTTCCTCTATCTCCCCCTGACTGTTTGGGGGCCTATAGTACACTCCCAGCAAAGTGCTTCCCCCCTTTTTGTTTTTAATTTCTACCCATGTGGCCTCATTAGATGAACCTGTTAATATATCATCCCTCCTTACAGCAGTAATTGACTCCTTAATTAATATTGCGACACCCCCTCCTCTTTTACCCCACCCCCCTCTGTCTCGCCTGAAGATTCTATACCCCGGAATATTGAGCTGCCAGTCTTGCCCCTCTCTCAACCATGTCTCCGTAATAGCAACAATATCATACTCCCATATGTTCATCAACAGCTTCAGTTCATCCACCTTATTTGCAATGTGATTTTCCATTGGAATGTGCTATTGCATTGCAAATGATGATTATATTGCAAAGTGATATCGCATTAAAATATACCATTGCATTGCAAATGACTTTTATATTGCAAACAGATATTCCATTGCCATATTCCATTGCATTGCAAATGGCGATTATGTTGCAGAGTGATATTCCATTACAATGTGCTATTGCATTGGAAATGACTATTATATAGCAATGTGATATTTCATTGCAATTTGCTAATGCATTGCAAATGACAATTATATTGCAAAGTGATGTTCCATTGCAACCTTCTATTGAATTGCATGTTGACAATTATATTGCTGCGTGATATTAGATTGCATTGTTCTTTTGCATGGCAAATGATGATTATATTTCAAAGCAATAGTCCATTGCTATTTGCTATTGTATTGCAAATGACTATTATATTGCAAAGTGATATCCCATTGCAAGGTGCTGTTGCATTTCAAATGACGCTTATATTGCAAAGCGATATTCCATTGCAATGTGCTATTTCATTGCAAATGATGATTGTATTGCAAAGTGATATTCCATTGCAATGTGCTATTGCATTGCTAATGATGATAATATTACAAAGCAATATTCCATTGCCATGTGTGATTGAATTGTAAATTAATATTGTGTTGCCAATTGATATTCCGTTACAATATTCTTTTGCATTGCAAATGACGGTTATAGCGCAAAGCGATATTCAAGTGCAATGTGCTATTGCATTGCAAATAGCGATTATATTGCCAAGTGATTTTCCATTGCAAAGTTCCATTGCATTGCAAATGACGTTGATATTGCTAAGTAATATTCCATTGCAATGTTCTATTGCATTACAAATGACTACGATATTGTTAAGTGATATTCCATTGCAATGTTCTGTCATATTGCAAATGGCGATTAAATTGCAAAGCAAAATTACATTGCTTTGTGCTATTGCATAGCAAATGACTATTATATTGCAGTGATATTCTGTTACAATATTATATTTTATTAGAAATGGCTACAATATTGTTTAGTGAGATTCCATTGCAATGGCTATTGCATTACACATGACTATTATATTGCAGTCAGATTCCATTGCAAGTGCAGAATCCACTCCAACGCACAATTATATTGCAAATGGATATTCAATTGAAATGTTCTATGCAATTGCAAATGACTATTATATTGCAAAGAGATATTCCATTGCAATTTTCTATTGCATGGCATGACTATTATCTTGCAAAGTGATGTTACATTGCAATTTTCTATTACATTGAAAATCACTGTTATATTAAAAAGTGATGTTCCATTGTAATGTCCAGTTGTTATGTTGCATTACAAATGACGATTATATATCAAAGCAAAATTCCAGTGCAATGTTCTATTGCATTGCAAATGACTATGATATTGCTAAGTGATATTGCATTGAATCGTTCTATTGCATTTCCAATGACAGTTATATTACAAACTGATATTCCATTGCAGTGTTCTATTGCACTTCAAATGACTATTGTATTGCAAAGTGATATTCCATTGCAATGTGCTATTGCATTGCATATTAATATTTTATTTTAAAGTGAGATTCCATTGCAATGTTCTATTGCATTGGAAATGACGATTACATTGTAAAGTGATATTACATTGCAATGTGCTATTGCTTGCAAATGACGATTATATTGCAAAACGATATTCCATTGCAATGTGCTATTGAATAGTGAATTAATATTGTATTGCAAAGTGATATTCCATTGCAATGTTCTATTGCATTGCAAATGACGATTATATTTCAAAGTAATATTCAATTGCAACGTGCTATTGATTTGCAAATGAAGATTATATTGCAAAGTGATATTCCATTGCAATATTCCATTGCATTGCAAATGAGAGTTATATTGCTAAGTGATACTCCATTGCAATGTTCTATTTCATTACAAATGACAACGATATTGTTAAGTGATGTTCCATTGCAATATTCTATTATATTGCAAATGACGATTAAATTGCAAAGCGATATTCCGTTGCTAAGTGCAATTGCATTGCAAATGACTATTATATTGCAAAGTAATTTTCCATTGCAAAGTTCCATTGCATTGCAAATGACGTTTATATTGCTGAGTGAAATTCCACTGCAATGTTCTATTGCATTACAAATGACTACGCTATTGCTTAGTGAGATTCCATTGCAATGGCTATTGCAGTCAGAGTCCTTTGCAAGTGCAGAATCCACTGCAAAGCACAATTATATTGCAAATGGATATTCAATTGAAATGTTCTATTCAATTGCAAATGACTATTGCAAAGAGATTTTCCATTTCAATTTCCTATTGCATGGCATGACTATTATCTTGCAAAGTTATTTGACATTGCAATTTTCTATTACATTGAAAACCACTGTTATATTAAAAAGTGAAGTTTCCTTGTAATGTCCAATTGTTCTTTTGCATTGCTAATGACGATTATATTTCAAACAAAATTCCAGTGCAATGTTCTATTGCATTGCCAATGACTATGCTATTGCTAAGCGATATTCCATTGAATTGTTCTATTGCATTTCTAATGACAGTTATATTACAAAATTATATTCCATTGCAGTGTTCTATTGCACTGCAAATGACTATTGTATTGCAAAGTGATATTCCATTGCAATCTGCTATTGCATTGCAAATTAATATTATATTTTAAAGTGAGATTCCATTGCAATATTCTATTGCATTGCAACTGACTATTATATTGCAAAGTGATATTCCATTGCAATATTCTATTGCATTGCAAATGACTGCGATATTGTTAATTGATATTTCATTGCAACGTTCTATTGCATTGCAAATGTTGATTATATTTCAAAGTGATATTCAATTGCAATGTTCCATCGCATTGCAAAAACCTATTATATTGCAAAGTGATATTCCATTGCAATGTTCCATTGCATTGCAAGCGACTATTACATTACAAAATGATATTAGATTGCAATGAGCTATTGCACCTCAAAGGACTATTATATTACAAAGTGATATTCCATTGCAATGAGCAATTGAATTGGAAATGACTATTACATTGCAAAGTCTGATTCCATTGCAAAGGAAGTTTCTGCAACAAAGCACTTTTATATTGCAATGTGATATTCCATTGCAATGTGCTATTTTATTGCAAATGACGATTAAATTGCAAAGTTATATTCCATTTCAATGTGCTATTGCATTGCAAATCACTTTTATTTGAAAGAATATTTTAAGAGGTCATTTTGATTCAGGAGGATTCTTGTGATGATTTTCCCTGTGGCAGACAGCAGCCAAACTCCTATGTTATTACCGCAATCGGACTTGTCACCTTTCTTGAAGAAGGTTATGATTATGGCGTTGGATTGCAGGATGGTATCAGGTAGCAAATAAATTTGAACTATGTCTGTCTTTCTCTGTCTTTACCTCTCTTTGTCTGTTTCTGTCGCTATCGGTGTCTCTCTCCATATAGAACAATGTCTCTGTCTGTCTGTATCTGTCTACCTGTCTCGTTCTCTGTCTCTCTGTCTCTGTCTGTCTGTGTTTCACTATCTGCATCTGTCTGTCAGACTGAGGCTTGTTTGTCTGACTCTGTCTATCTCCCTGTCTGTATGCCTCTTTGTCTGCATCTGTCACTTTGACTGTCTCTTTCTCTGTGTATGCCGGTCAATCTCTCTCTGATTGCCTGGGTCTCTGGCTCTCTGTTTCTATGGATATCTCTCTCACTGTCTGGTTTATCTATCTTTCTGTCTCTCTATCTCTGGTCCTCACGCTCTGTTGTCCCTCTCAGTCCGTGTCTGGCACTGCCTGTCTGATTGTCTCTGCATATCTGTCCCTGTCTGTATGTCCATGTCTGTGTGTCTGTTTCTGTTGGACCGTCGATGTCCATCTGTGTCTGTCACTGTCTGTCTATGTTCTTGTCTGAATGTGTATCTGTCTGCCTGTGTGTGTCTTTGTGTTTGATTCTCTGTCTGTGTCTGTCTGTCTCTGTCCCTCTCTCTGGCTGTGTCTGTCTTTGCCATTCACTATGTCAGTTTCAGCTGCTGTCTTTGTCTGCTGTCTGCCTGTCTCAGTCTGTTTGCTTGTCTGTCTGTCTCTCTGTCTGGCCCTGTCATTCTTTGTCTCACTTCTATTTCTGTCAGTTGATGTTGCTGTCTGTGTTTCAGTACGTCTGCATCCATTTCTCTTTCTGCCTGTCTTTCTCCATCTATTTCATTCTCTGTGTCTACCTCTGTCTGGCTCTGTCAACCTGAGTCTATTCCTCTGTCTGTCCGTCTGTGCTCTGCCTGTCTGTTTCTGTCTGTCTCTGTCTATTGGTCTGTCTTGGTAAGTCAATTTACATATCTCTGCCTATGTCTCTCTCTCTGTCTGGCTCTGCCTGTCTTTCTGTCTCTCTCTGCCTCTCCTTGTTGTTGTCTCTCTGTCTCAGTCTGTCTATATCCCTGTCTGACTCTTTCTCTGTCTGCCTGTTTCTCTGTCCACATACTTCTCTCTGACTATCGTTCTCTCTCTGTCCATCTGTATCTCTTTTTCTGCCTGTCTGTCACATTCTGGCTATGTTTCTCTGTCTCTGTCTGTTCTCTCTCTCTCTCTCTCTGTCAGTTTCTGTCGCAGTCTCTGTCTCTGCCCGTCTGTGTCCCTAGCTCTGTCATTCTGTCTCTACCTGCCTGTTTCTTTCCCCTGCCTACCTCTGTCTGTTTCTTCGTCTCATTCTGTCTCTTTCTCTGTCTCTGTCTGTCCCTCTGTTTCTCTCTGTCTGTCTGTATCTTTTCGCCCATCTCTCTCTCTCTTAATCTCTCTCTCTCTCTCTCTCTCTGGTGTTTCTCCCTCTGTTGTGTCTGTTAGTCTGAGTCTGTCCCTGCTTGTCCTTCTATCTCTGCATATCTGTCCCTGGTCTGTCACTGTACATCGTTGTCTCTGTTTGTCTATCTCCCTCTGTCTGTTTATTGCTGTTGCTGTCTTTCTGGCTCTTTCTGCCTTTGTCTTTCAAGCTGGCAGTTTATGTCAGTGCGTTTGTCTGCAGCCTGCCTGTCACATTATGTCTGTCTCTGACTGTCTCTATTTCTGTTTGTATCTGTCTTCCTCTCTCCCGTTTTCTCTGTCTTTCTCTCTCTCTCTCTCTTTCTGACATTTGGGGTTACTGTCTGTTTTCCGTCCATCTGCGCCCCTCTCTCTGTCTGACTGTCTCTTTCTCTGTGTTTAACTCTGTCTGGCTCTGTCAGTCTGAGTATATTCCTCTTTCTGCCTCTCTATCTCTGTCTGTCTCTGTCTTTCTGTGTCTCTGTGTTCCTGTCTCTCTCTATGTATCTGTCTCTCTGCCTATGTCCATCTGACTATCTCAGTCTGTCTGTCACTGTCTGTCTGTATCTCTCACTTTGTTTGTCTCTGTCTGTCTCTATCTCTCTACCAGTCTCTGTCTGTTACTTTTTAACTCTCTCTTTATGTCTGTCCGGGTCTCTGTTTGTGTCTCTCCCTCTGTCTCTGCATATCTCTCTCTGTCGCTGTTTCTGTATGTCTATCTTTCTCCCTTTCTGTCTGTGGTAAACCACTGTTATACCTGTCTGCATGTGTATGTGTATTCCACGAGGTACAGGCTGACTCCTCCCACTACTACCGGTATATAAGTGACTACCTCCCAGTCCCTAAGTATTCTGGATGGGTCGACCACTCGAGACAAGACCTTCATTCTTTAGTTAATAAAGCTTGGTTGTTACTCGCTTAACCTCAGTCTTTTGAGTAATTGATGGCGCATCAATTTTATTAACTAAATTTTTTATAATGGAGAAGATCCTCACACCCGCATGCCTGGACCTGGACAGTCGGGAAGCGGACGCTTCCACTAAGTTTGCTCACTGGCTCACGTGCTTCGAGACATTCCTGACTGCCTCCACTGCGGTCATAACGGATGCGGACAAACTGTCTGTCCTGATCTCCAAGGTGAACCACCGAGTGTACTCAGTCATCCGGGACGCGACCTCGTACACAGCCGCCCTCCAGCTCCTCAAGACCCAGTACACGCGCCCTGTGAACGAAGTATACGCCAGGCACCTTCTGGGGAGTCGCAAGCAAGAACCTGGGGAATCGACTGAGGAATACCTCCAAGCACTGTCCGTGCTTCGCCGGGCCTGTGGGTGTAAGGCGGTAACGCCCGCTAAGTACACGGAGGAACTGATCCGGGATGCCTTCGTAGCGGGCCACAGGTCCAACTACACCCGACAGCGACTGCTGGAGCAGAGTGACCTCACCCTCGACAAAGCCTCCGAAATCGCACTAACGCTGGATGCAGCCTACCGGGGCATGGAAGCCTACTCCTCTGCACCGTGGATGCCGTGGGGAACGACAACCTGGGACATGGTAGGACAGCCCCATAGCACCGTGCCACCCCAGCCACAGCCCAACAATGGCCCAACTACCGCAGCAGTGTCCCAAAGCCAGACAGCAGTATCCCAAGGCCAGAAATGCTACTTCTGTGGCCAGGCCAAACACCCCAGAGCGCGCTGCCTGGCGAAGAATGCGGCCTGCTCGGGCTGCGGGAAAAAGGGACACTACGCCAGCGTCTGCAAGGCCAAAGCCACCCCGAATGCCAGCAGTGCCACGTGTGGGCTGTGTGAGCCGCCATCTTGGGCCCCCAACAGCGCCACTTGTGGGCCGTGCGGGCCGCCATCTTGGGCCTCCCCAGCCATGTGCGAACCACCACAGCAGCAGCCATCTTGGACGACTCCAGCCACATGGGAATCATGGACGCCGCCATCTTGGACACCAGCTGGGACGCAGCAGACCGCCAACCCCCCCCATCTGATACCCGCAGCGACACACCGACCCCTACGCTGGCCTCTGTTACGCTGGACCAAACGAGACCGCACCAACTAGCTCGGTCCAAAATGGACGTTAAGATAAACGGCCATGCAATAAACTGCCTTTTTGACTCCGGGAGCACAGAGAGCTTCATCCACCCCGACACGGTGCGGCGTTGCTCTCTCCCAGTCCTGCCTGCGCACCAGCGGAATTCTATGGCCTCCGAGTCCCAGTCAGCGGACATTGGTGGCTTCTGTGTGGTGACACTAGTAGTAGACGGGACTGTGTTCAATAATTTTAAACTCCTGGTCCTGCCCGACCTCTGCGCTGCCGTCCTACTGGGGTTGGATTTCCAGTGCCACCTCAAAAGCGTTACACTGGCGTACGGTGGCCCCCTCCCCCCACTCATAGTCCGCAACCAGCAGCCTCCAAATTGCCCGCCACGCACCAGGTGCAACCTCTCCACACTCAGAGTCCCACCCCCCCCACTGTTTGCTAACCTCACCCCCGACTGTAAGCCCATCGCCACAAAGAGCAGGCGATACAGTGCCGAGGACAGGGTTTTCATCAAAGCCGAAGTGGAGCGGCTCCTGAAGGAGGGGATCATTGAGGGCAGCTCCAGCCCCTGGCGAGCCCAGGTTGTGGTCGTTAAGACCGGCGAGAAACAATGCCTGGTCATCGACTACAGCCAAACAATAAACCGCTACACCCTGCTGGATGCCTACCCACTCCCCCGCATCGCTGACATGGTCAACCAGATCGCGCAGTACCGCTTCTTTTCGACCATTGACCTGAAATCAGCATACCACCAGCTCCCCATCCGCCCTGAAGACCGCCAGTATACTGCTTTTGAGGCAAACGGCCGCCTCTATCACTTCCTTAGGGTTCCCTTCGGCGTTACCAACGGGGTCTCCGTCTTCCAAAGGGAGATGGAACGGATGGTCGATCAAAACGCGCTGCAGGCCACTTTCCCTTACCTAGACAATGTGACCATCTGTGGCCAGGACTTGCAGGACCATGACGCAAACCTCAAGAAATTCCTCCGCACCGCCCAACTCATGAACCTGACATATAACAAGGAGAAGTGCATATTCCACACAGACCGCCTCGCCATCCTTGGCTGTGTTGAGGAACACGGGGTCATCGGTCCCGACCCAGAGCGGATGCGTCCCCTTATGGAACTCCCACTGCCCCACTGCCTAAAAGCTCTGAAGAGGTGCCTAGGGTTTTTTTCCTACAACGCTCAGTGGGTCCCCTACTATGCAGACAAAGCCCGTCCGCTGATCAAAACCACCTCTTTTCCCCTGATGGCAGAGGCCCACTTGGCCTTCCACCATATCAAGGAGGACATTGCCAAAGCCACCATGCATGCAGTGGACGAATCCATCCCCTTCCAGGTGGAAAGCGATGCGTCCGACTTTGCTCTGGCCGCCACCCTTAATCAGGCGGGGAGACCTGTGGCATTCTTCTCACGAACCCTCCAGGGCCCGGAGACCAGACACTCCGCGGTCGAGAAGGAGGCCCAGGCTATTGTGGAGGCTGTGCGTCATTGGAGGCACTACCTGGCCGGAAAACAATTTACCCTGCTCACTGACCAGCGTTCAGTTGCTTTTATGTTGAACAACAAGCAGAGGGGCAAAATCAAAAATGACAAGATCTTGAGGTGGAGAATCGAACTTTCCACCTACAATTACGAGATCTTGTACCAGCCCGGGAAGCTCAATGAACCCCCAGATGCTCTATCTCATGGCACCTGCGCCAGCGCACAGATCGATAGGCTGAGGGCCCTCCACAATGACCTCTGCCACCCGGGGGTCACCAGGTTCTTCCACTTCATCAAGGCCTGCAACCTGCCTTACTCCATCGGGGAGGTCAGGACCATGACCAAGAACTGCCAAGTCTGTGCTGAGTGCAAACTGCACTTTTATAGACCAGACAGAGCCCACCTGATACAAGCCACTCGCCCTTTCGAACGCCTGAGCATCGATTTTAAAGGGCCTCTCCCTTCCTCCGACCGCAATGTGTACTTCCTCAACATCATTGACGAGTACTCCCGTTTCCCGTTCGCTATCCCCTAACCGGACATGAACAGTGCCACGGTCATTAAATCTCTGAACAGCCTCTTCACCCTGTTCGGTTTCCCCAGCTATATCCATAGCGACCGGGGCTCATCGTTTATGAGCGACGAACTCCACCAGTACCTGCTCGCTAGGGGTATAGCCACAAGCAGGACCACCAGTTACAACCCCCGGGGGAACGGACAGGTGGAAAGAGAGAATGCAACAGTTTGTAAGGCCGCCCTACTAGCCTTAAAGTCTAGGGGCCTTCCGACCTCCCGCTGGCAGGAGGTGCTCCCCGATGCGCTCCACTCGATTCGGTCACTGCTCTGCACTGCCACCAATGCTACCCCTCACGAGAAAATGTTTGTCTTCCCAAGGAAGTCCACATCGGGGACATCGTTACCGCCATGGCTGATGTCCCCAGGGCCGGTACTACTGAGAAGACACGTGAGGGCCAATAAAACGGACCCCCTGGTCGAGAGGGTCGACCTCCTCCACGCCAACCCCCAGTATGCTTACATTGCATACCCGGACGGGCGGGAGGACACAGTCTCCATACGAGACCTCGCACCCTCGGGGACCGCTGTAACCCACTACGACACAGTCTCCATACGAGACCTCGCACCCTCGCGGACTGCTGTAACCCACTATCCATTACCACCCCTCCCCATGACCCGATATCCAACCCCAGCAGCCGGCTCGCCTTGGACCGTCACCCACGAGGATTACACTCCAGGGCCCCAGCCTACACGGGACGCAACACGGGACACGACGCCGGAAGCTCCACCACCCCTGCCGTCGCCACGTCGATCACAGCAGCAGACAAGACCTCCAGAGAGACTCCAATACACGAACTTTTAAATACACTTCACCCCGCCGGACTCATTTTTAAACAAGGGGTGAATGTGGTAAACCACTGTTATACCTGTCTGTATGTGTATGTGTATTCCACTAGGTACAGGCTGACTCCTCCCACTATTCCAGGTATATAAGTGACTACCTCCCAGTCCCTTAGTATTCTGGACGGGTCGACCACTTGAGACAAGACCTTCATTCTTTAGTTAATAAAAGCCTGGTTGTTACTCGCTTAACCTCAGTCTTTTGAGTAATTGATGGCGCATCACTGTCTGTCTGATTTTGTTCGTCGGTCCCTACTGTCTATTATGTTCCATTTGTGTCTCTGTCTGTCTTTCTGCTTCTGTCTGTTTCTCTATCTCTGTCTGTCTGAGTCTCCAATTCTCTGTCTGTCTCCATCGCTGTCTGTCTGTGTCTGCCTGCCATTGTCTGTTAATCTGTCTATCTGTGTGCCTGTCTGTGTCCCTGTTGTGTCCTCTTTTTCTCTTTCTGTATATCTCTGTATGTCTCTGCCTCTGTCTCGCTGCCTGTGTCTCTGGCTTTTTCTGTCTCTCTGTCTCTCTCTGATTTTAAGTCTCTGTCTGATTGCCTTTCACAGTCTGCCAGTCTCATTCTGCCTCATTCTCTATCAGTTTCTCTCAGATTCAGTTTGCCACTGTCTCAGTCTTTCTTTGTCTGTCCTCTCTGTCTCTCAGTCTGTCTCTTTCTGTTTGGCTGTCTCTCTCTGTCTGTCTGTCACAACCTGTCTGCTTGTCTCTGTCTGTCTCTTGCTGCGTGTCTGTCTCTGTCTGACTGCCTGTCTCAGTGAGTCTGTCTCTGATTGTCTCTATTTCTGTCTGTCGCTTTCTCCCTCCCTCCGGCTCTATCTTTCTGTCTCTCTCGCTCTCTCTGTCGGTTTGTGTTGCTGTCTGTGTCTCTGTCCATCTGCGTACCTCTGCCTGTCTGTTTGTCTGTCTGCCTGTCTCTTTCTATGTGTCTACCTATGGCCTTGTCATAACCAACACTGTGTTCCATCAGAGGGACAAGTACAAGACTTCATGGCTACATTCTCGCTCCAAACACGGGCATCTGCTGGACTATGCCATTGTCCGAGTGAGGGACCGCAAGGATGTCCACATCACTCGCGCCATGACAGCAGCTGACGACTGCTGAACGGACCACCACTTAATCCGCTCTGTCATCTCCATCAATATAGACCCAAAAGATGGCGGCAGCAGAAAAAATTCCGCAGGAAAATCGAAGCTGGAGCACTCAAACACCCTGCTAAGAAAGCCCAAATCAGCCTCAGTCCCACATCCAACCGGGCGACTCCCAGTGATTCAGAGAAACAGAGTGTCCACAGCACCTGGTCTGCACTCAAGGCCTCCATAATCAGCACCTGTGAAGAGACGCTCGGTCACTCTACTAGGAAACATCAAGACTGGTTCGATGAGAACACCCAGGAGATCCAGGCACTAATAAGCGGAAAGCACAAGTCATTCATGATCTGGAAACAGCAGCACAACTCGAGAGCAAGAAAGCAGCTCGACAGACGCCTGAACACAACCTAAAGAACAGATGGTGCGTGGAGAAAGCGCAGGAGATCCAGCAGCTAGCCGACAACCATGACGTGAGTGGATGTTTTAGCTACCTACAGCCCAAGAACGCAAGGTCCTAACCCACTGCGGGCCAAGAATGGAGAAGTACTCATCAAGGACAGAGAGGCAGTCAGTGCCCGCTGGAAGGAGCACTTTGAAGATCTCCTTAACCAAGACTCTGTCTTCGATGTGAGTGTCCTCAACTCCATCTCAAAGCATACTACCCGTCACCACCTCAGCACAACCCCAGCCCAGCAGGAGTTTGAAAAAGCCATCCGACAACTGAAGAACAACAAAGTCTCAGGAGCAAATGTAATCCCTGCCGAGGCACTAAAGCATGGTGGAGAAGCACTGCTGGCATGAATTCATGAACTAATATCTCTTATCTGGAAGGAGGAAAGCATGCCAGTGGATCTCTAAGGTTCCATAATCGTGACCATCTTCAAGAAAGGTGACAAGTCCGATTGCGATAATAACAGAGGAGTCTCCCTGCTGTCTGCCACAGGGAAAGTAATTGCAAGAATCCTCCCCAATCGCCTTCTCCCAGTGGCCGAAGAGCTCCTCCTAGAGTCACAATGCGGATTCTGCCCACTGAGGGGCTCAATGGGCATGATCTTCACCACACATCAACTACAAGGGAAATGCAGGGAACAGCACCAACCGCGGGACATGGCCTTCATTGATCTCACAAAGGCCTTCTACACTGTCAACTGTGAGGGCTTATTGAATGTCCTCCTCAAATTCTGCGGCTCTCAAAAGTTTTTCACCATCCTCTGCCTGCTTCAAGACGACATGCAAGCCGTGATCCTGAACAATGGTTCTACCACAGACCCAATTCAACTACGGACCCGGGTCAAAAAAGGCTGTGTCATCGCACCAACGCTCTTCTGGATCTTCCTCGCTGCAATACTCCATCTGACCCTCAGTAAGCTCCCCACTCGAGTGCAGCTAATTTACAGAACAAATGGTAATCTCTTCAACCTCCGTTGCCTCCAGTCCAGATCCACAGTCGTTCCATCCACTGTCGTCAAATTACAGTATGCAGACGACGCTTGTGTCTGTACACACTCTGAGGTCGAACTCCAATCCATCATCAACTCCTTCACCGAAAAGGACGAGAGACTGGGCCTTACACTAAACATCCGTAAGACATAGGTCCTCTACCAAACTGCCCCCGCCACACAGTACTGCCCCCCAGTTATCAAAATCCACGACGAGGCCTTGGACAACGTGGACCACTTCCCATTTCTCGGGAGCCTACTCTCAACAAGGGCAGCCGTCGATGACGAAGTCCAACGCTGCCTTCAGTCTGCCAGTGCAGCCGTCGATCTCTTGAGGAAGAGAGTGTTTGCAGACCAGGATCTCAAACCCGGCAACAAGCTCATGGTCTACAGAGCAGCAGGGATACGCGCACTACTGTATGCCTCAGAGACATGGACCATGTACAGCAGGCACCTCAAAGCACTGGAGACGTACCAGCAACACTGCTTCCGCAAGATCCTGCAAACCCATTGGCAGGATAGGCGCACCAACGTCAGTGTTATCACTGAGGCCAACATCTCCCGCATCGAAGCTTTGACCACGCGCGATCAGCTCCGATGGACAGGCCATATCGTCCGCATGACCGATACGAGACTCCCTAAACAAGCGGTCTACTCGGAGCTCCGACATGGCAAGTGAGCCCCATGTGGGCAGAGGATACCCATCAAGGACACACTCAAAGCCTCATTGAAAAAGTGCGGCATTACATTCAACACCTGGGAATCCCTGGCCCAAGACCGATCAAAGTGGAGGAGAAGCATCCCGGAAAGCACAAAATACCTCGAGTCTCTTCGCTGGGAGCATGCGGAAGCCAAGCACAAACATCGGAAGGAGTGCACATCAACCCAAGCACCCCACCCACCTGCCCCTACAACAACCGTCTGCCTCCCCTGTGACAGAGACTGTAGGTCCCGCATTGGACTTAGCGTTCACCTTAGAACTCATCTTTAGTGTGGAATCAAGTCATCCTCAGTCCGAGGGATTGCCTAAGAAGAGAAGAGTCTACCTGTGTCTGGCTCTGTCAGTCTGAGTCTGTTTATTTTTCTGCCTCTCTATCTCTGTCTGTCACTTCTTTCTATATATCTGTCTCTGTTTCCATGTACATCTGACTATCTCAGTCTGTCTGTCACTGCCTGCCTGCTTATGCCTCTTTTTTGTCTCTGTCGCTTTGTTTGTCTCTGCCTGTCTCTATCTCTCTAGCTGTCTGTCTAACTCTATCTCGCTGTCTGTGTCTGTCTGTCTGTGCCCCTCCATCTGTCTGTGTATATCTCTGCCTGTCTTTGTCTGTCTTTTTCTGTTCCTCTATGTGTCTGCCTGTCTGTCGGTGTCTCTGTCTTGGCCTCTCTCCTCTGTCTCTCTATATCTATATATCTCTCTGCATCTGTCTGTCTGTATCACTGCCTGTGTCTCTGGCTTTTTATGTCTCTCTGTCTCCTTCTGTTTATCTGTCTCTTTCTGATTGTCTGTCTCATTCTGCGTCGGTCTCCATCAGTCTCATTCAGTCACTTCAACAGTCTTCCGCTGCCTGTCTCTTCTGTCTGTCTCAGTCTGCCTCTGTCTTGCACAGTCTGTCTGTTTCACGTTGTCGGTCTGTTTCTGCATGTGTGTCTCTGTCTCTCCGTTCGGCACTTTCTGTCTGTTTAATGTCATTCTCTGCCTGCCTGCCTCTGTCTGGGTGGGCGAGTGTGCTGTGAGGAGGATGCCGAGAAAGTACAGGATGATTTGGACAGGTTGGATGATTGGACAGAAGCATGGCAGATGCAATATAACGTGGATAAATGTGCGGTTATCTGCTTTGGTGGCAAAAACAGAAAGACAAATGATTATCTGAATGGCAATGGATTGGGAGAAGGGGAAGTGCAGCGAGACCTGGGTGTCCTAGTGCAGCAGTCGCTGAAGGTAAGCATTCAGGTGCAGCAGGCAAATGGTATGTTGGCCTTCGTAGCGAGAGGGTTTGAGTACAGGAACAAGGATGTCTTGCTGCAGTTGTAGAGGGCATTGGTGAGACCACATCTTGAGTATTGTGGGCAGTTTTGGTCGCCATATCTGAGGAAGGATGTTCTTGCCATGGAAGGAGTTCAGCGAAGGATCACCAGGCTGATACCTGGGATGGCAGGAATGACGTATGAGGAGATATTTGGTCGATTGGGCTTGTACTCGCTGGAGTTTAGAAGAATGAGAGGGGATCTCATTGATACTTTTAAAATTCTGATAGGACTCGACAGACCAGATGCAGGAAGGTTGTTCCCGATGGTCGGGGAGTCCAGAACCAGGGTCACATTCTAAGGATAAGGGGTAGGCCATTTAGGACAGAAATTAGGAGGAATTTCTTCAGCCAGAGAGTGGTGAACCTGTGGAATTCTCTAGCACAGAAGGCAGTAGAGGCCAATACATTAAATATATTCAGGAAGAGTTGGATAAATTTCGGAAGGCTAAAGGGATCAAGGGTTATGTGGAGCAAGCAGGGACCGGGTACTGAATTTGGATGATCAGCCATGATCGCATTGAATGGCGGAGAATGCTCGAGGGGCTGAATGGCCGACTCCTGCTCCTATCTTCTATGTTTCTATGTCTGTCTGGCACTGTCTGTCTGTCTGTCCATCTCTTTTGTGTTTCTGGGTGTGTGCATACTTGTGTGTGTGTCTGCGTACATGTATGTGAGGCAGACAGAGGCAGGCAGGCAGAGAAAGGCATAGAAACAGACAGACTGTGCCAGACACATAGCCAGAGACAGACACTCAGAAAGAGACCAACAGAGAGAAGTAGACAGACTGTGCCTGACAGAGGCAGACTGAGAGAGGAAGTATTAAGGGGCTTGGAAGCTTTGAAAGTGGATATACCACAGGCCCGGATGAAATCCCAGGCTCTTAAGAGAAGCAAAAGAGACAATAGCAGAGGCTCTGACCATCACTTTCCAATCCTTTCTGGCTACAGTTGCGGTGCCGGAGCACTGGAGGACTGCTAACGTTGTACCTTTGTTTAAATGTGGAGAAAGGGATAGAGCGAGGAATGGTTTCCTTCCATGCTGTAAATTTCTATGATTCTATTTCTATGATACTATGTGTGCATGTCCATGTATGTGTGTGTCTCTCTCTGTCTGCGTTTTTTGTTCAGTCCCTGTCTGCCTCTGTATGTTTATTTCCATCTGTCTGCCTCTGTCTGTCTCTGTCTCTCTCTCTCTCTCTCTCTCTGGCTCTGTTTGTCTATCTGTCTCCCTCTGTCTGTCCTTGTTGCTGTCTCTCTGTCTCAGTCTGGCTGTGCCCCTGTCTGTCTGTGTCTCTGTCTTTCTCTTTGTCTGACCATATATTTCGGGCTGCTTGACGGACTCTTTCTGTCCATCAGTGTCTCTTTCTCTGTCCAGCACTCTCATTATGTCTATGTGCCTCTGTCTCTGTGTGTCCCTCTCTCTTTCTCTGTCAGTTTCTGTCGCTGTGTGTGCCTCTGTCTGTCTGTGTCCCTGTCTATATCATTCTGTCTCCATCTGCCTGTTTCATTCTCTACCTACCTCTGTCAGTTTCTTTGTCACTCTGTTTGTCTGTCTGTCGCTGTTTGTCTGTCTATATCCGTCTGCCTCTCCGTCTGTGTCTCTCTGTCTGTCTCTCTGTTACTCTCTGTCTGTCTTTATCTATTCGACTATGTCTCTGTCTCTGTCTCAGTCTCTCTCCCTGGTTCTCTCCCTCTGTTGTCTCTGTCTGTCTGAGTCGCTCCATGCCTATCTCTCTGCCTCTGCATAACTGTCCCTGGCTGTCTGTCCATGTCTGTGTGCCTGTTTCTGTTGCTCTGCCACTGTACATCTGTGTCTCTGTCTGTCTATCTCCCACTGTCTGTCTCTCGCTGCTCCTCCCTACCTGGCTCTGTCTGTCTTTTTGTCTCTATCTGTTTGTCTCTTCTGCTGTCTGTCTCTGTCTGTCTATGTCCCCGTCTTAATGTTTCTCTGCCGCCTATCTATAGCTGTCTGTCAGCCTGTCCATCTGAATTCGTGCCTCTGTCTGTGTCTCTGTGTTTGTTTCTCTGTCTATGTCTGTCTGTCTCTGCCTCTATGTGGATCTGTTTTCCTCTGTCTCTCTCTCTGGCTTTGTCTGTCTTTGTCTTTCACTCTGTCATTTTCTGTCTCAGTCTGTCTGTCTCTGACTATCTATGTTTCTGACTGTCTCTGTTTATCTCTCTCCAGCTCTGTCTATCTTTGTCACTCTCTCTCTCTCTGTCAATTTCTGTTGCTGAATGTGTCACTGACCTTCCCCGTCCATTTCACTGATTCTCTGTCTGTCTGTATCTCTGTGTCTACCACTGTCTGGCTCTGTCTGTCTGAGTCTATTTCTCTTTTTGCTTCGCTATCTCTGCCTTTCTGTGTCTCTGTCTGCCGGGCTCGATGCATATATCTGTCTCTGTCCTTGTCGGTCTGACTATCTCAGTCGGTCTGTCACTGCCTGTCTGTCTCTGTCTCTTTGTTTGGCTCTGTCTGTCTCTAGCTCTCTGTCTGTCTTTTTTAATTCATTTATGAGATGCGGGCGTCGCTGGCAAGGCCAGCATTTATTACTTAAGTAGCTGGTGGTGAGCCGCCTTCTTGAACCGCTGCAGTCCGTGTTGTGAAATTACCCTCACAGTGCTGTCCCGGAGGGAGTGGAAGGATTTTGACCCAGCGACGATGAAGGATGTGCGATATACTTCTAAGTCAGGATGGTGTGTGATTGGAAGGGAACTTGGAAGTCGGGTGTTCCCTTGCGCCTGCTACCCTTGTCCTTCTAGATGGAAGAGGTCGCAGGTTTGGGAGGTGCTGCCGAAGATGCCTTGGCGAGTTGCTGTAGTGCATCTTGTAGATGGTACACACTGCAGCCACGGTATGCCGATGGTGAAGAGAGTGAATGTTTAAAGTGGTGGATGGGGTGCCATTCAAGCGGACTGCTTTGTCCTGGATGGTGTCGAGCTTCTTGAGTGTTTTTGGAGCTGCACTCATCCAGGCAAGTGACGAGTATTCCATCACACTCCTTATTTGTGCCTTGTAGTTGGTGGAAAGGCTTTGGGAAGTCAGCAGGTGAGACACTCGCCACACAATATGCAGCCACTGACCTGCTCTTCTTGCCACAATATTTATGTGGCTGGTCCAGTTAAGTTTTTGGTCAGTGGTGACCCCCCAGGATGTTGGTGGTGGGGGATTCGGCGATGGCAATGCTGCTGACTGTCAAGATGAGGCGGGTAGACTCTCGGTTGCTGGAGATAGTCATTGCCTTGCACTTCTGTGGCGTGAATATTACCTGCCAATTATCAGCCGAAGCTTGAAATTCATCGAGGTCTTGTTGCATGTGGGCACGGACTGTTGCATTATCTGAGGAGTTAAGAAAGGCTCTGAACTCATCATCTGCAATCATCATCGAACATCTCCATTTTTATCTTATGTTGGAGGGAAGGTCATTGATGGAGCAGCTGAAGATGGTTGAGCCTAGGACACTGCCCAGAGGAACTCCTGCAGTGATGTCTTGGCCTGAGATGATTGGCCTCCATCAACCACAACCATCTTCATTTGTGCTAATTATGAATCCAGCCAGTGAATAGCTTTCCACTAATTCCCATTAATTTCAATTTTGCTAGGGCTCCTTGATGCCAAACTCGGTCAAATTCTGTCAGTCTCACCTCACCTCTGGAATTCAGCTACTTCGTGTATGTTTGGAGCAAGGCAGTAATGAGTTCTGGAGCCGAGTGGTCCTGGTGGAGCCTGAACTGAGCATTGGTGAGCAGCTTATTGCTGAGTAAGTGCCACTTGATAGCACTGTCGATGACACCTTCCATCACTTTGCCAATGGTTGAGAGTAGAATGATGGGGCGGTAATTGGCCGGATTGGATTTGTCCTGCTTTTTGTGGACATGACATATCGGGGCTGTTTTCCACATTTTCCGATTGATGCCAGTGTTGTAGCTGTACTGGAGTAGCTAGGCTAGAGTCTTGGCTAGTTTTGGAGCACAAGTCTTCAGCACGACAGCCGGGATGTTGTCAGGGCCCATACACTTTGCTGCATCCAGTGCGCTCAGCCTGTTCTTGTTATCACGTGGACTGAATCGAATTGGCTGAAGACTGGCTTCTGTGTGGCAGGAATGCAGAGCTTTGTTCTGATCCGTTGATTGTGGGATCGCTTAGGCCTGTCTATAGCACACCGTTTCCGCTGGTTAGCATGTTTACTCCACTATAACTTTCCTACGTGTTTGTGGCCAATAAAATACACCTAGCAGTATAATGGCACCGCTATTATTTCTTAACTCTAACAAAATAGATTCTGTCCTTGTCACTTCCAGGATATCCTCTCTCTCCTGTACTGTAATATTCCCCTTAATCAATACTGCCCCATCACCTCACAGATAATAGGAGCAGGAGTTGGCCATTCGGCCCCTCGAGCCTGCTCCGCCATTCAATGCGATTATGGCTGATCATGCAAATTCAGTACTCTGTCCCTGCTTTCTCCCCATATCCCTTGATCCCCTTAGACTTAAGAAATATATCTAACACCTTCTTGAATATATTTAATGAATTGGCCTCAACTGTCTTCTGCGGTAGATAATTCCAAAGGTCCACCACTCTCTGGGTGAACAAATTCCTCCTCATCTCAGTCTAAAATGGCTTACCCCTTATCTTTAGATTATGACCCCTGCTTCTGGACTCCCCTGCCATCGGGAACAGCCTTCCTGCATCTAGTCTGTCTAGTCCTGTTATAATTTTATAAGATTCAATGAGATTCACTCTCTTTCTTCTAAACTCCAGCGATTATATCCCAATCGACCCATTCTCTCCTGATACGTCATTCCTGCCATCCCAGGTATCAGTCCAGTGAATCTTCGCTGCACGCCCTCCATCGCAAGAATACCCTTCCTCAGATAAGGCGACCAAAAACTGCACACAATACTCAAGGTGTGGCCTCACCAAGGCCCGGTGCAACTGCATCAAGACATCCCTGCTCCTGTACTAAACCCTCCCGCTATGAAGGCCAATACACCACTTGCCTTCTTAAATGCCTGCCACACCTGCATGCTTAACTTCCGCAACTGCTGCACAAGGACACCCAGTTCTTGTTGCACTTCCCCTTTGCCCAATCTATTGCCGTTCAAATAATAATCTGCCTTCCTGTTTTTGTCACCAAAGTGCATAAACTCGCCTTTATCCACATTATACTGCATCTGCCATGCATCTGCCCAGTCACCCAACCGGTCTAAATCATACTGGAGTTTCGCTGCATCATCCTCAGAGCACACACGCCCACCCAGCGTTGTGTCGTCTGCAAACTTGGAGATATTACCTCTAGTTCCTTCGTCTAGATCATTAATATATATTTCGAATAACTGGTGCCATAGCACCGATCCCTGCGGCACCACACTATTCATTGCCTGCCACTCAGAAAAAGACTCGTTTATTCCAAATCTTTGCTTCCTGTCTGCCAAACAGTTCCCTATCCAAGTCAGTACCTTACCCCCATCCCATGTGCTTTAACTTTGTATGCTAATCCCTTATGCGGGACCTTATTGAAAGTCCAAATATACCCCATCCACTGGTTCTCCCTTATCTATTCTATCAGTTACACCCTCAATAAATTTCATTAGGTTAGTCAAGCATGATTTACCTTTTGTAAATCCATGTTGACTTTTTCCGATCCTGTCACTGTATTCCAAGTGCTCTGCTATTACATCTTTTACAATGGACCATATCATTTTCTCCACTACCGATGCCAGGCTTACTGGTCTATAATTCCCCCTTATCTCTCTACAATCTTTCTTAAATAGTGGGGTTACATTAGCTACCCTCCAATCCATGGGAACTGTTCCAGGGTCTATACAATTTTGGAAGATGACCATCAATGCATCTACTATTTCTAGCACCACTTCCTTAAGTACCCTATGATGTGGATTATCAGGCCCTGGGGATTTATTGGCCTTCAATCCCGTCAATTTTCCTAACACCATTTCCCTACAAATACTGATTTCAATCAGATTCTCCCTCATCATTAGATCCTATGTTGCCCGACATCTCTGGGAGGTTATTTGTCTTCTCCTTTGTGAAGACAGAACCAAAGTATGTATTTAATTGGTCAGCCATTTCTTTGTTCCCCCTTATAAATTCCCCTGATTCTGACTGCAAGGGACCTACCCACGCTTGACTTCACCAATCTTTTTCTCTTCACATATCTATAGAATCGTTTACAGTCAGTTTTTTATGTTCCCTGCAAGCTCTCTCTCATACTCTATTGTCCCCCTCTTAATTAATCCGTTTGTCCTCCTTTGCTGAATAATAAACTACTCCCAATCCACAGGTTTGCTGCTTTTCTGGCCAATTTATATATTCTCTCCTTGGATCTTATGCTATACATAATTTCTCTTGTTAGCCACGGTTGTGTCACGTTTTTTGTTTTATTTCTATGCCAAACAGGGATGAACAAATCATGTCATTCATCCATGCGATCTTTAAATGTTTGCCATGATTATTCACCGTCAACCCTTTAAGTAACGTTCCCCAATCCGTCCTAGCCAACTCGCACCTCATACCATCGTAGTGTCCTTTATTTAAATTCAGGACCCCAGTCTCTGAGTCAACTACTTCGCTCTCCTTCTTAATGAGGAATTCTATCATATTGTGAGCGTTCCTGCACAAGGGGCTACACACAACAAGATTGCTAATTACTCCTTTCTCATTACATGACATCCAGTCTAAGATGGCCTGATCTCCAGTTGGTTCCTCGACATGTTGGTCCAGGAAACCATGCCGTATCCACTCTAGGAATTCCTCTTCCACAGTACTGTTACTAATTTGGTTAGCCCAATCTGCATAGAGATTAAAGTCACCCATGATAACTGCAGTGCCCTTATTGCAAGTGTCAATAATTTCCCATTTCTTGCCACCCCCAACCTCAGCATTATTTTTTCGGGGTCTGTATACAACTCCCACTAACGTTTTGTGACATTTGGTATTTCTCAACTCTACCCATACAGATTCCACATCATCAGAGCTAATATCCTTCCTTACTATGGTGTTAATCTGCTCTTTAACCAGCAATGATACCCCACGTGCTGTTCTATTTCGCCTGTATTTCCAGAATATTGAATACCACTGCATGTTTAATTCCCAGCCTTGGTCACCCTGGAGCCATGTCTCCGTTATCTCAATTATATCATATCCGTTATCATCTATTTGCACAACTAATTCTTCCACCTTATTACGAATGCTCCTCGCATTAAGACACAAAGCCTTCAGGCTTGCTTTTTTAACACTCTTAGCCCATCCAATATTAAGAACTGAATACCGGTTAGAGAGTGTGATGCACTCAGGGGACTCCTGAACTACCTGCCTGGTCCTGCTTGTCTGTCTGGCGCTCACCCATTCCCTCTCTGCTGGCACACTATTAAGCTGCGGTGTGGCCACCTCCTGAAACTTGCTATCCACGTAGCTGTCAGTCGCACGGATACACCGCAGTGGCGCCAGTTGCTGCTCAGTGTCCAAAACCCGGACTTCCAGCTCCTCCAGCTGACGACATCTCCTGCACATGTGGTTGTCCAGGAGATGGAAGATTACTGGTGTTACCACATGGCACAAGATGCGCACTCCACGGGAATGAGGT
This sequence comes from Somniosus microcephalus, assembly GCF_052327205.1. Lineage (NCBI taxonomy): Eukaryota > Metazoa > Chordata > Chondrichthyes > Squaliformes > Somniosidae > Somniosus > Somniosus microcephalus. Next base: position 43,592,084 of record NW_028225183.1, read on the forward strand.
GCCCTGCCTCGTCTTTATTTAATAGGCCATTATTAACTTACCAGAAATAAACTCAGGACTTTCAAAAATATTTTTAGAATTTCCTTTGTTAAGCTGTTCAAATAATCTGTACAAGCAGTTCTTGTTTGCCGCGTAATCATCTCATGCTGTCTGCCAAGTGAGATCCCGTGAACTGTGAGTTTGTGGTAACACGAGATTACAGGACTTTGGACCAGAGAGGTAGTGGGCGGGTCTGGCTAGTAGTTTGAGGAGCTGTAATAGTTTGAGGTGCTGTATTACTTTTGGGTTCGCATTCACTTGAGATACTCTATTAGATTGAAATGTTGTATTAGGTTGAGGTGCTGCATTAGGGTGTGGCAGACTCTGGAACAGTACCCGTGGATTGGAGGGTAGCTAATGTTACCCCACTATTCAAAATAGGTGGTAGAGAAAAAGCGGGGAATTATAGACCGGTAAGCCTGACATTGGTAATGGGGAAAATGCTAGAGTCTATTATAAAAGATGTAATAGCAGAGCACTTGGAAAGCAGTGACAAAATCGGACCAAGTCAACATGGATTTACAAAAGGTAAATCATGCTTGACTAATCTACTGGAATTTTTTGAGGATGTAACTGGTAAAATAGATAAGGGAGAAGCAGTGGATGTGGTGTATTTGGACTTTCAGAAGGCTTTCGATAAGGTCCCACATAAGAGATTAGTGTGCAAAATTAAGGCACATGGGATTGGGGGCAGGTATTGACTTGGATAGAGAACTGGTTGGTGGACAGAAAGCAAAGAGTTGGAATAAACGGGTCGTTTTCGAAGTGGCAGGCAGTGACTAGTGGTGTACCGCAAGGATCGGTCCTAGGACCCCAGCTGTTCACAATATATATTATTGATCTGGACGAGGGAATTGGATGTAATATCTCCAAATTTGCAGACGACACAAAGCCGGGTGGGAGGGTAAGCTGTGAGGAGGATGTCGTGAAACTCCAGTACGAACTGGACAGGTTGGGTGATTGGGCAGAAGCATGGCAAATGCACTATAATGTGGATAAATGTGAGGTTAACCACTTTGGTGGCAAAAACAGGAAGGCAGACTATTATTTGAACGGCAATAGATTGGGAGAAGGGGAAGTGCAAAGAGACCTGGGTGTTCTTGTGCACCAGTCGCTGAAGGTAAGCATGCAGGTGCAGCAGGCGGTTAAGAAGGCAAATGGTATGTTGGCCTTCGTAGCAAGAGGGTTCGAGTACAGGAACAAGGGTGTCTTGCTATAGTTGTACAGTGCCTTGGTGAGGCCGCACCTTCAGTATTATGTGCAGTTTTTGTCGCCTTACCTGAGGAAGGATGTTCTTGCCATGGAAGGAGAGCAACGAAGATTCACCAGGCTGATACCTGGGATGGCAGGAATGACGTATGAGGAGAGATTGTGCCGATTGGGCTTATACTCACTGGAGTTTAGAAGATTGAGAGGGGATCTCATCGAAACCTATAAAAATCTGTCAGGCCTGGACAGACTAGATGCAGGAAGGATGTTTCTGATGGCTGGGGAGCCCAGAACCAGGGGTCATAGTCTAAGGATCAGGGGTCAGCCATTTAGGACTGAAATGAGGATTAATTTCTTCACCCAGAGAGTGGTGAACCTGTGGAATTCTCTGCCACAGATGGCAGTGGAGGCCAGTTCATTAAGGCTAAGGGGGTCAAGGGATATGGGGAGAAGGCAGGGACAGGGTACTGAATTTGGATGATCAGCCATGATCTCATTGAATGGCGGAGCAGGCTCGAAGGGCCGAATGGCCTACTCCTGCTCGAATCTCCTATGTGTCTATGTTTCTATGTATTAATATAACGTGCTGCATTATTTTAGGTAATGTATTAATTTGAGCGGCTGTAATCGATTGAGGTGCTGTGTTAGTTTGAGGGGCTGTATTAGTTTGAGGTACTGTATTAGTTTGATGAGCTGTATTAATTTAATGGGAAGTATTAATTTCAGGCACTGTATTAGTTTGTCGGTCTGTATTATTTTGAGGTACTGTATTAGTTAAAGGGGCTGTATTAGTTTGAAGAGCTGTATTAGTTTGAGGTACTGTATAAGTTTGATGAGCTGTATTAATTTGAGGGGAAGTATGAGTTGAAGGAATTGTATTAGTTTCAGGGGCAGTATTAGTTTGAGCTGCTGTATTAGTTTGAGGGGCTGTATTAGTTTGAGGATCTGTATCAGTTTGCGGTACTTTGGTTTGAGGACAGCTTTAAGTTCCTCGGAGTCCACATCATGGAAGACCTCTCCCAGCAGCGCCTATATTTCCTAAGGAGGCTGAAGGGATGTAACCTGTCACCCCTGATCCTCTCTAACTTTTACCGCTGCACAATAGAGAGCATCTGATGAACTGTATCACAGTGTGGTATGGCAGCTGTAGCTACTATGACCGGAAAGCCCTGCAGCGGGTAGTCAAAACTGCCCAACGCATTAAAGGCACCCGGCTACTGACCATAGAGCACATATACCAGAAACGCTGTTTACGGAGGTCACGGACCATCATCAAAGACCCTACCCATCCCAGCCACAGTCTGTTCGCCCTCCTGCCATCTGGGAGACACTGCAGATGCTTTCGCACCCGAATGACCAGATTTAGGAACAACTTATTTCCCAGGGCTGTCATCCTACTGAACTCCACAAATAAACTCTAAAGTCTGCACATCTGCCAATGCACTTTAATTATGGTTATGTTTATGTTAATGCATTACAAGACAAATGAATGTTGAAATGTATAATCTTAGTATCCACTCTCGGGAGCCGCAAGCCTACATTTCGTTGTACTGCACTTGTGCACTAACAATGACAATAAATTTGATTATTATTATAGTTTGAGGTACTGTATTAGTTTGGTGGGCTGTATTAGTTCGAGTATCTGTATTATTTTGATTGGGTTTATTAGTTTGAGGGATTGTATTAATTTTAGCGGCTTTATTCGTTTGAAGGGGTGCATTAGATTGAGTTTCTGTATTAGTTTCACAGAATCACAGAAACCCCACAGTGCAGATAGAGGCCATTTTGGCCCATCGGGCCTGCACCAACACATATCCCACCCTATCCCCGTAACCCCACGTATTTAATCCCCCTAACACTAAGGGTCAATTTATCATAGCCAATCAACCTAACCCGCACATCTTTGGACTGTGGGAAGAAACCGAAGCAAACCCATGGAGAATGTGCAAACTCCACACAGACAGTCGCTCGAGGCCGGATTCGAACCCGGGTCCTTGGTGCTGTGAGGCAACAGTGCTAACCAGTATGCCACCGTGCTGCCCTTGAGGCGGTGTATTTGTTTGAGTGTATTTATCAGTTTGAGGGGTGTATTAGTTGGAGGGTTTGTATTAGATTGACGTACTGTATTAGTTTTAGGGGCTGTATTGGATTGAGGTAATGAATTAATTTGATAGGCTGTATTAGTTTGAGGTGCTGTAGTTGTTTGAGGTGCTGCATTAGTTTGAGGTTCTGTATTAGTTATTGGGTCTGTATTAGTTTGAGGGTCTGTTTTAGTTTGAGGTACTTTCTTCGTTTAAGGGGCTGTATTAGTTTGAGGTGATGTATTAGTTTGAGGGGTGTATTATTTTGAGGAACTATATTAGCTTGATGGGGTGTATTAGTTTCAGGGGCTGTATTAGTTTGAAGGAGTGTATTAGTTTGGCAGACCGTTTTATTTGAGGTACAGTATTAGCTTGAGGTGCTGTATTGTTTGAAGGTCTCAATTAGGTTGAGGTATTGTATTAGTTTGAGGGTCTGTATTCGTTTGAGGTGCTGTATTCGTTTGAGGAGCTGTATTAGTTTGATGTACTTTATTAGTTTGAGGTGCTGTATTAGCTTTGAGGATCCATCGACACACATTTCCCACTTTAATTGTTTAACTAAATGGCCATATTTAAGGTGGACAGCCCCATTCCAGAGTGGAGCAGAGCAGCCCTGAGAGGGCACTCTAACATTTGAAATTTAATTACTGAATGGCCACAGCAGAGTGAAGGACATCACTGAAACAATATGAGGTCTAGAGATGGGCCTGGTGGTGTTTGCAACAACAACGCCATTGCTGGGAGAATACAGCTGGCAATTTTCATTAGTTCATTCATGTGATCAGAATTCTCCGGCCTTTGTGGTTTTCAATTTCAATCTCAGCACTAACTATATTCCATCACATCAGGGAATTAACTCGGCTGTGGTCATCTGTTTGTTCAATTGTTTTTTAAAAATAATATTTTCAGCGATGTTGAAACCTCAACGTCCCCGTGGAGATCCGGCAGCGTATAAATGAAAGGCTCTGGGAATGTCCCACCTCAGAGTTTAATTCAGAGAGATTGCCTGCACCACGAAAGAACACATCGCTTCAATCAGAAAATGCATCAGCCAATTCAACATGTGGAAAAATAATTCTACGTGATCATTGCCGTCATTGGTGTTCCTGGTAAGTGAGTATAACTATTGAAGTTGTGTGAATCTTTGTGTGAGCTGGTCTCTGGTTTTGCTTTGTGACTGATATTGTTACATCCTGAACTAGTGGTCACCGTTATACAAACACCCGATCAATTATAGCATTTCGTTTAGTCAAATGTCCAGAATCACCTCTGAAGTTTTATTCAATTACCTCGAAGAAAGGTTAAGCTCCGTTTGTATCACATGGGCTCGCTGTGTTATGAAGTTATTGCCTTTAGTGTAATATTGTGTACTGTTGAAACAGACCTCAATGTAAGCAACTCTCTGAGTGAAGGTATCAGCGGAAGGGACTGTCACTGTAGAACTACGCAGTGTGGGTCGCTAATTGAAGTGGAACACCTGACCCCAGTGTCCATGTATTATTGGGAGTATCAGTCACTGTAGAATTGCACTGAGTGTGTCTCACTAACAGGAGTGGAACACTTGACCCCAGTGGCCATGTATTATTGGGAGTATCTGTCACTGTATAATTATGTTGAGTGTGGATCAATAACAGGAGTGGAACACCTCATCCCAGTGGTCATGTATTACTGGGAGTATCTGTCACTGTAGAACAACTGAGTGTGGTTCACTAACTGGAGTGGAACACCTCTTCCTAGTGGCTCAGTATTACTGGGAGTATCTGTCACTGTAGAACTACTGAGTGTGGTTCACTAATTGGAGTGGAACAGCTCATCCCAGTGGCTAGGTATTACTGGGAGTATCTGTCACTGTAGAAATGCACTGAGCGTGGGGCACTAACCAGAGTGGAACACCTGACCCTAGTGGCCAAACAATACTGGGAGTATCTGTCATTTTAAAATTGTATTGAGTGTGGGTCACTAACCGGACTGGAACTCCTGACCCCAGTGGCCATGTATTATTGGGGGTATCTGTCACTATCGAATTATACAGAGTGAGGATCACTAACCGAAGAGGAACACTTCATCCCAGTGGCCATATACCATTGCGATTATCTTTCACTGTAGAATTGTAGTGGGTGTAGGTCATGATGCAGAGTGGAACACCGCAGACCAGAAGCCACGTATTACTGGGAATATCTCTCATTGTAGAATTGTACTGAGTGTGGGTCACTAACCGGTGTGGAACACCTTATCACAGTGGCCATGAATTACTGGGTGTATCTGTCACTGTAGAACTACTGAGTGTGGGTCACTAACAAGTGTGGAACACCTGACCCTTGTGGCCAGGTGTTACTGGGAGTATCTGCCATTTTAGAATTGTATTGAGTGTGGGTCACTAACCAGAGCGGAACAACTGATCCCAGTATCCATGTATTAATGGGAATATCTGTCACTGTAGAATTGTACTGAGTGTGGGTCACTAACTGGAGTGCAACGCCTGACCCCAGTGGCCATGTATTGCTGGGAGTATCTGTCACTGTAGAATTGTACTGAGTGTGGGTCACTAACCGAAGTTGAACATCAAACCCCAGTGGTCCTGTATTACTGGGAGTACCTTGCACTGTAGAACTGTACTGAGTTTGAGCTGCCAACCGGAATGGAACACCTGGCCCCTGGCCAAGTATTAATGGGAGTATCTCGCACTGTAGAATGTTACTGAGTCTGGATTACTAACCGGAGTGAAACACCTCACCCCTGTGGCCATGTATTACTGGGAGTATCTGTCACTGTAGAACCGTACTGAGTGTGGGTCACTAACCGGAGTGGCACACCTGACCCGAGTGGTCATGCATTAGTGGGAGTACCTGTCACTGTAGAACTGTACAGAGTGTGGGTCACTAACCGGAGTGGAACACCTCATCCCAGTGCCATGTATTACTGGGAGTATCTGTCACTGTGGAACTGTACTGGTGTGGGTCACTAACTGGAGTCGAACAACTCAGTTCCAATTTTACTTTTTTTTAGATGACTGATCGCTCCCCTTCATGGAGCTGCATTTGTGTTTTCCGATTATAATCAATGGCTAAGTGGAAGATTTTTGCTGTTGGTTGAAGAAGTTTGGTTATAAGCATATGTGGCGCTGCAGTGAAGGTTCACGACATTGATTCCTGGGATGAGAGGGCTATCCCATTATGAGACATTGTGTAGAATGGGCCTATACTCACTGAAGTTCAGAGGAATGAGAGGTGATCTCATTGAAACATACAGGATTCTTAAGGGGATTGCCAGATTTGGATGCTGACAGGTTGTTTCCCCCTGTTTGAAGTGTCTAGAACTAGGGGCATAGTCTCAGGATAAAGGATAGGTCATTTAAGACCGAGATGTGAAGGATATTCTTCACTCTTTTTGGCTGTGAATCTTTGGAATTCTCTGCCCCAGAGGCCTGTGAATATTGAGTCTTTGAGTATATTCAAGACTGTGATAGATGGATTTTTGGACCCTGGGGGAATCAAGGGATATGGAGACCGGGCAGGAAAGGGCTCTTGAGGTCGATGATCAGCCATGATCTAATTGAATGGCGGAGCTGGCTCCAGGGGCCGTATGGCCTACTCCTGCTCCTATTTCTTATGTTCTTATGTACATACGTAAGTTGAAATCTATTGATATTGCACTTCTGCCCATTGAACTGCACCAACAGAAACAGATGTTAACTAATTACTGACAGGTAAGCAGCAGGATAGCAGTGTTACAGTATTCAAATCCTCTGTATAATGAGTCATTCTTACTCCATGTAGAATTATTATAAACACTTTAATTGTTTTGGTGCTGATTAATCCCCTTCCCCCCACATGTTCCTGAGAATCTGTGTGTCTTGAGTCCTGAAAGTTTCCGTTAGACAGGATGAATATTGTGCTGTGGTTATTGATTATTCCACTTCTGTACCGGATTATGTTTTGACGAACCAGTTCTTATCTCTGATTCAGTATCTACACAGGTAATCTGCACCGATCTCAGTGAGGTGAGACCCTGCGAGAAGAGTGACATATAACTGAAGAACATGCATATCAGGTTTTAATAATACAGAGATCAGTTCGGGGCCAGTGAATTATAGCATTAAAATGGATAATAATGAAATAAATAGTGCAGTGCTTCAATAAATAGCACACTTCAATATCTGCAATGATTAACTGAACTGATGAATGTGATTAATTTGTAATCAAGTTACGGAGAACTCCTTTGAATTTGCTTTCACCCTCGTGTACTTCTCCAGCTTCCCCTTAAATGAATCTCTGCTATTCGCTGCAATACTCCAAGTTGTAGCGATTTCCACATTCTAACCAACCTCTGAATAAAGAACCATCTCCTCAATTCCATATGGGATTCATTAGTTATTATCTTTTACCGATAATCTCCAGTGTTGCACTCACACCACAAGTATAAACATCGACCCTGTGTTATCCTTTCAAAATTTAAAGCCCTCTATTAGGCCACCTGTCCACCTTCTCTTTTGTAAAGAAAGGAGCCCCAGTCTGTTTAACCTTTCCTGATGGTTATAATGTCTCAATTCTGGTGCCATCCTTGTAAAAAATTGCACTTTCTCCTGAGCCTTAATATCCTTTATGTAATATTGAGATCAGTACTGCACACAGTACGCTCAGTGTGGTATAAACTAGGTTCTATATAAGTTTAAGCTAACCTCTTTGCTTTACGATTCTATTCATCTGGAAATGAACCCCAGTGCTTTGATTGCATGTTTATGGCTTTGTAAACATGCATTGCTACTTTAAATGATTTGGTAATCAGCACCCCTCTACCCCATTTCCACTCTGATTTTCCAAGGAGGATTTGGAAACATTATTCTTTCTATCAAAACGCAGTGCCTCTCACTTAGCTATATTGAAATTAATTTTCCATTTAAACGCCCTTTCTGTAAGTTTATTACTGACTTCAGGTATTGTGCTGCATTCTTCCTCTGTATTAACTGTACTCGTAATTTGGATTCTTCTGCAAGTTTTGACTTTGTGCTTCTGCTTTCCGAATCAACATCGTTTATGTAAATGGTGAACAACAGTGGTCGCAACGCCGATCCTTGTGGAACATCATTTCTCACCATCCACCGATTTGAGTAAATAGCTTCATGCACTTCTCCCTATTGTCTGTTCTTGCAGCCATCTTTCTATCCATTCTGCTGCTTGTCCCCAACTCCATTTGCGCTGTGATTCAGCCTGCTATGTGGTACTTTACCGAATGGCTTTAAAAAATCAATGTATATTACATCGACTGCATTACCGTTATCAACTCTTTCTGATATGTATTCAAAGTATTCACTAAGGTTACTCAAACAAGACATTCTAAAGCGGGTGCAGGAACAGAGGGACCTGGGGGTACATGTACACAAATCGTTGAAGGTGGCAGGGCAGGTTGAGAAAGCGGTTAAAAAACCTGACGGGAATCTGGCCTTTCTAAATAGAGGCATAAAGTAAAAAAGCAAGGAAGTTATGAGGAACATCTATAAAACATTGGCTCGGCCACAACTGGAGTATTGTGTCCAATTCTGGGCACCGCACTTTAGGAAGTGCATGACGGCTTTAGAGAGGGTGCAGAAAAGATTTACAAGAATGGTTCCAGGGATAAGGAACTTCAGTTACGTAGATATACTAGAGAAGCTGGGGTTGTTCTTCTTAAAGCAGAGATGATTGACAGGAGATTTGCTAGATATGATGAAAATCATGAGGGGTCTAGACAGAGTAGATTGAGAGAAGCTGTTCCAATTGTCAGAACGTTCGAAAACCAGAGGACACAGGTTTTAGGTGATGTACAGAACATCCAAAGGCGACATGAGGAAAAACTTTTTAAGGCAGTGATGCGCTATCAATTACTCATAAAAGACAGAGAGTTAGGAGAGTAACTAAAAGGCTTTTATTAGCAAAGAACAGAGCATGCCTCTCGTGGTTGACTGGGTTCCAAGAAGGCAGGGGGCTGCAGAGCAGTCACCTTTATACCTGGGCCTGTGGGTGGAGCCAGGGGCGGAGCCAGCAGAGACATGCTGAGGCATGCATAGGTACAACAGTGTGCAACAACAACAACAACGGTGAACAACAATAAAAGTGGTTTACCACATTCACCCCTTGTATAAAATTGAGTCCGGCAGGGTGAAGTGTACTAAAGGTTCGTGTAAGTAAGTCTATCAGGTGGCCTTTTATGCCGTCCTGATCGTCGTGGTGGCGGCGGTGATGGTGCAGCATCCAACGTTGAATCAGGCGTCTCATTGAGTGGTTGGGTGGTCAATGACGGGTCCTGGGGCTGCGGCATGCCGTCTAGCGGGGTTGGGTTGTGGGTAGTGGTGGATGGCAATGGTAGTGTTTCAGGGGCACCCGAAGGTGCGAGATCTCGTGTGGAGGCTGTGTCCTCCCGCCCGTCCGGGTACGCTACATAAGCGTACTGGGGTTAGGCGTGGGTAGTGGTGGGTGGCGAAGGAGGTGTTTCGGGAGCACCTGAAGGTGCGAGGTCTCGTATGGAGACTGTGTCCTCCCGCCCGTCTGGGTACACCATGTAAGCATACTGAGGGTTGGCATGGAGGAGGCTCACCCTCTCGACCAGGGGGTCTGTCTTATGGGACCTCACGTGCTTCCGCAGTAGGACGGGTCCTGGAGAAGTCAGCCATGTCGGTAACGAGATCCCCGATGTGGACTTCCTGGGGAAGGAGAACATTCTCTCATGAGGGGTGGCATTGGTGGCTGTAGAGAGCAGTGACCGAATGGAATGGAGCGCCGCAGGGAGGACCTCCTGCCAGCGAGAGGTTGCAAGGCCCTTAGATTTCAAGTTTAAAAGGACTGCCTTCCAGACCGTCGCATTCTCCCTTTCCACCTGGCCATTCCCCCGGGGGTTGTAGCTGGTGGTCCTGCTTGTAGCAATACCTCTCGCGAGCAGGTACTGACGAAATTCGTCGCTCATAAAGGATGAGCCCCTGTCGCTATGAATATAGCTAGGGAAACCGAACAAGGCGAAGAGGTCATTCAGACATTTAATGACGGCGGTACTGCTCATGTCTAAGCAAGGGATGGCAAACGGGAAACGGGAGTACTCGTCAATTATGTTGAGGAAGTACACATTGCGGTCAGAGGAGGGGAGGGGCCCTTTAAAATCGACGCTCAGCCGTTCAAAGGGGCGCGTGGCTTTGATCAGGCTTGCTCTGTCTGGCCTATAAAAATGCGGTTTGCACTCGGCACAGATTTGGCAGTTCCTGGTCATGGTCCTGACCTCCTCGATGGAGTAGGGCAGGATACGGGATTTGATGAAGTGAAAAAACCTGGTGACCCCCGGGTGGCAGAGGTCATTGTGGAGGGTCTTCAGTCTATCAATCTGCGCGTTGGCGCATGCTCCACGTGATAGGGCATCTGGGGGCTCATTGAGTTTCCCGGGCCGGTACAAGATATCGTAATTGTAGGTGGAGAGTTCGATTCTCCACCTCAAGATCTTGTCATTTTTGATTTTGCCCCTCTGCTTATTATTATACATAAAAGCTACTGAACGCTGGTCAGTGAGCAGGGTAAATCGTTTTCCGGCCAGGTAATGCCTCCAATGTCACACAGCTTCCACAATGGCCTGGGCCTCCTTTTCGACAGAGCAGTGTCGAATCTCGGGGCCCTGGAGGGTCCTTGAGAAAAAGGCCACGGGACTCCCCGCCTGGTTAAGGTTTGCAGCTGTGGCAAAGTCGGATGCGTCGCTCTCCACTTGGAAAGTGATGGACTCATCCACTGCGTGGATCGTGGCCCTCGCAATATCTCTTTTTATGAGAGTGAAGGCTGCACAGGCCTCTGCTGTCAGGGGGAAGGAGGTGGACTTGATGAGGGGTCTGGCTTTGTCCGCATAGTTGGGCACCCACTGAGCATAGTACGAGAAAAACCCTAGGCATTTCTTCAGTGCTTTTGGCAGTGGGGGAGGGGGAGCTCCATAAGGGGACGCATCCTGTCGGGGTCAGGGCCGATGACTCCGTTCTCCACTACACAGCCAAGAATGGCAAGGCGCGTGGTACGAAACATACATTTGTCCTTGTTGTATGTTAGGTTCAGCCGCTGGGCCGTACGGAGGAATTTCTCTAGATTAACATCATGGTCCTGCTGGTCGTGGCCACAGATGGTGACGTTGTCTAGATAGGGGAAAGTGGCCTGGAGTGCGTTCTGGTCAACCATCCGGTCCATCTCCCGTTGGAAGACTGAAACCCCGTTGGTGACGCCGAAGGGAACTCTGAGGAAGTGGTCGAGACGACCGTCAGCTTCAAAAGCTGTGTACTGGCGGTCCTCACCCCTGATGAGGAGCTGGTGGTATGCCGACTTCAGATCAATCGTCGAGAACTCCCGGTATTGTGCTATCTGATTGACCATGTCAGATATGCGGGGGAGTGGGTATGCATCTAGCTGGGTGTAGCGATTGATCGTCTGTCTGTAGTCAATAACTAGGCGTTGTTTTTCGCCAGTCTTCACTACCACCACTTGTGCTCGCCATGGGCTGGTGCTACTTTCAATAATCCCTTCCTTCAGGAGTCTCGCTACCTCAGATTTAATGAAGCTCCTATCCCCGGCACTGTAATGCCTGCTTTTGGTAGCGATGGGCTTACAGTCGCGGGTGAGGTTAGCGAAAAAGGAGGGGGGACTTTAAGGGTGGAGAGGCTGCAAATGGTGCACAGCGGGCGATTTAAAAGCTGCTGGCTGCAGACTGTGTGTGGGGGGAGGGGTCCGTCATACGCTAATGTGACACTCTTAAGGTGGCACTGAAAATCCAACCCCAGTATAATGGCAGCGCAGAGATGTGGCATGACCAGAAGTTTAAAATGATTGTATTCTGTGCCCCGTACTGAAAGGGTCACTACACAGTAGCCACCGATGTCCGCTGACTGGGCTTTGGAAGCCAAAGAGATCCAATGGCATGTCGGCAGGACCGGGAGAGAGTAACTGCGCACCGTGTCGGGGTGGATAAAGCTCTCCATGCTCCCGCTGTCAAAAAGGCAGGTAATGGTGCAGCCGTTTACCGTAATGTCCATCATGGACCTGGACAGTTGATGAGGGAGAGATTGGTCCAGCATCACAGAGGCCAGCGTATGGTCGAGCGAGTCGATGTGGTCGTCAGATGAGGCGGTGGTTGAGTCCGGGTCCCCCGTGGTTGAAGTTGGAGAAGTCCAAGATGGCGGACAAAATGGCGGCGCCCATGATCCCGATCCCCACGCGGCTGGGGGAGCCCAAGATGGCGGGCAAGATGGCTGCCCCCACGGTTCACACGCGGCGCTGCTGGCGTTAGCGGTTTTACCTTTGCAGGCGCTGACATAGTGTCCTTTCTTCCCGCAGCCAGAGCAGGTAGCGTTTCTCGCCGGGCAGCGTGCTCTGGGGTGTTTTGCCTGGCCACAGAAATAACATTTCTGTGCCTTGGAGATCACAGCAGCAGTTGAAGGTGGCGGTCCCATGACCCAAGGTTGTGGCGTCCACGTTGTGGAGCGGTTAGGGGAGAAGGCGTCCATATTCCTGTGGGCCGTGTCGAGCGAGAGCGCGAGGGACACTGCCTTTCTCAGGTCCATTTCTCCCTTTTCCAACAGTCTCTGCCGGGAGTAGTCGGACCTTAGACCCACAACGAAAGCATCTCGGATCAGTCCCTCCGTGTGTGCTGCGGCTGATACGTCTTTGCAATCGCAGCCTCAGCCGAGTATCCGTAGTGCCCGTAGGAAGGCCTCCACCGATTCCCCGGGCTGCTGTCTGCGGGATCTTAAGAGGTGCCTGGCATAGACCGTATTTACCAGGCGTGCGTATTGCCCTTTGAGCAGATCGATAGCCGCTGCGTAGGTCATCGCGTCCTGGATTATTGTATAAACTTGGTAGCTCACCTTTGAGGCCAGGATTTCCAGCTTGTTTTCGTCCAGGATCACAGTTGAGGCTTGCAGGTAAGCCTCGAAGCAACGCAGCCAATGCGCGAATTTGGTAGCCGAACCCGCTTCTTGGGGGTCTAGGTCCAGGCATGTTGGTCTGAGGGCTCGCAGCAGCTCCTGCTGCTCAGCGTTTGGTGCAGCAGCCTGCTGCTCAGCGTTTGTTGCCGACATTTTGTTTTTGCTAATAAAATTGATGCGCTATCAATTACTCATAAAAGACGGAGAGTTAGGAGAGTAACAAAAGTAGCAAAGAACAGAGCATGCCTCTCGTGGTTGACTGGGTTCCAAGAAGGCAGGGGGCTGCAGAGCAGTCACCTTTATACCTGGGCCTGTGGGTGGAGCCAGGGGCGGAGCCAGCAGAGACATGCTGAGGCATGCATAGGTACAACAGTGTGCAACAACAACAACAACGGTGAACAACAATAACAGTGGTTTACCACAGGCAGCGAATGGTTATGATCTGGAATGCACTGTCTTAACGCGTGGTGGAGGCAGATTCAATCGTGGCTTTCAAAAGGAAATGGGATAAGTAACTGAAGGAAAATCATTGCAGGGCTTCGGAGAAAGGGTGGGGGGTTGGGACTAGCTGAAGTGCATGTGCAGAGAGTGAGCACGGGCTCGACGGGCCGAATGGCCTCCTTCTGTGCTGTAACCATTCTATGGTTCCATTTTGGAAAATCTACTGACTACTTGTTATTATATTTTGTGTTTCTAGATATTTTTCTGTTACACCTTTGAGTAGGGATTCAATTACCTTTCCTACCATCGACGTTATGCTAACTGGTCTGTAGATCCTTGGAATTGTTCTATCTTCCATTTTAAACACAGGAATAACGTGTAAATGGTGAACCACAGAGGCCTTCCCTTCCCTTCCTCGAATTCTCGGTCTTCATTTCAAGGGCTAGGCCGTCCACCAATATCTACTATAAGCCCACCGACTCTCGCAGGAATCTTGAGTAGACTTCCTCCCACCCGGCTTCCTGGAAGGGCACTATTCTATTCTCACAGTTTTCCACCTCGGTTGCATATGTTCTGACGATGCCACCTTCCACACCCGTGCTTCTGAAATGTCTTCATATTTCCTCAGCCGAGTAATCACCTGCATTGTGATTGACAGGGCCCTCGACCATGTCAATCCTCTGTTGCTGCCATCACCCCTTGCCCTCCCTGCTAGAACCTAGTCAGGGTTCCACTTGTCCTCAGCTTCCTCTGCAACAGCCTTCACATTCAACGGATCATCCTCTGCCATTTCCGCCATGTCTAGCTAAGTCCACCAACAAACATATCTTCCCCTGCCCTTCCGTCGCCCCGGCCTTCGCAACACCCTGGCCCACTCTTCCTTCACCCCTAACATCTGCCTTCTCCAGCACCTTCCTATGCAAGCGCAGGAGATGGAACAGCTGCCCTTTCCCCTCGTTCGTTCCCACCATCCAGGACCCCAAACATTCCAACCACGTGAAAGACTAACGTACTTGTACTTCTTCCAATTTAACACGTCATATTCGCTGCCCACGATCCAGTCTCCTGTACATTGGGTGGACTAAATGTAGATTGAATAATTGCTTTGCTGAACGCCTCCATTCAGTCCACAAGTGTGACCCTGAGCTTCAGGTCAATTGACACTTTAATTCTACATCGCACTCACAATCTGAATTCTCTGTTCTCGGCCTTCTGCACTGTTCCCCTTTTAAACTCATTGAGGAACAGCACTGTATTTTTCGATTAGGCATTTTATTGCCTTCCAGACTCAACACTAAGTTTACAAACTTCAGATCATAACCTCCGCTCCAGTTTTCTCGGACGACATGCGCAGATAATGGAGGACGGCTCCACCAGAACCACTGAGAGTGGAGGAGGTGTAGGCTGGGGCTTGGGTGGCGATCCCGGTACACGGCCACTGCGAGTGGAGGATGTGTGGGCTGGGGCTTGGGGTGGTGATCCCGGTACATGGCCAGTGGGAGTGGAGGAGGTGTGGGCTGGGCCTTGGGGTGGCGATTTTGATACATGGCCATCGGGCTAGTCCAAATACCTGCGGTCTACCCAAATTTCTCTTCCACGTGTGCTACCCCTCCCCCTTGTTATTTTGCTGTAACCATTTACACCTCCTCTAGAACCATCTTCTGTTTCTTTAATTGTCCCATTCGCTTTGCACCATCATTCATTTTGTCATTCAATCACTCCTGCCCTCCACTGATCTCAATCCTTCATCGTTGTTCTTTCTTGATGCTACCGCACATGTCTCTGAATCTAGCATTGCTTTAATACTGTTCATCTCTGATATCTTCCACTTCTGATGAAACGTCATCGACCTGAAATGATCAGGCTGTCTCTCTCTGCACAGATGCTGCCTTAGCTACTGAGTATTTTCAGCAATGTGTTTTTTATCAGACTTACAGCAGTCGCAGTACTTTGCTTTTGATCAAATACTTATGCATAGTTAATAAGAGGGGTGGGTTACATAGGCGATGACACGCATGGTTTGGGGTGGATATGTAATATCAGCAAGGTGGGGGACGCCGGAGCAGGACCAGGTAGGACTGATGCACAAATCTGGAGGGGAATGGAGCCTCCAATCCGCTGGTGTGTCCGATCACAGACCAGGGGGTTTCACTGGTCCCAGGTGTTAGACTGAGACCGGGGGTTTGACCAGTCCCGGAGGTTTGACTGGTCCAGGGTTTTGACTGGTCCCGGGGGTTTGACTGGTCCCAGGGGTTTGACAGGTTTGGAGGAATGGACATGTCCCGGGGGGTTGACTGGTCCCGGTGGTTTGACCGGTCCCGGGGGTTTGAATGCACCCGGGGGGTTGACTGGTCCCGGTGGTTTTACTGTTCCCAGTGGTTTGACTGGTCCTGGGGGTTTGACTGGTCCCGGGGGTTTGACCGGTCCCAGGGGTTTGAACAGTCCTGGGGGTTTGACAGGTTCGGAGGGATTGACTGGTCCCATGGGTTTGACTGGTCCCGGGGGTTTGACTGGTCCCGGGGATTTGACCACTCCCAGTGGTTTGACCGGTCCCAGTTGTTTGACCAGTCCCAGGGGTTTGACCGGTCCCGGGGGTTTGACCGGTCCCAGGGGTTTGAACAGTCCTGGGGGTTTGACAGGTTCGGAGGGATTGACTGGTCCCATGGGTTTGACTGGTCCCGGGGGTTTGACTGGTCCTGGGGGTTTGATTGGACCCGGGGGTTTGACAGGTTTGGAGGAATGGACATGTCCCGGGTGTTTGACCGGTCCTGGGGTTTGGTTGGACCCGGGGTTCTGACCGGTCACAGGGGTTAGATCATTCCCGGTGGTGTGTCCAATTCCCAGTCTTGGGGATGTGGGAACCCGGGGTTCTATCCATGGGAGTCGGGCGATGGGTAGAACTTGGGGGTGCGTGGTGAAAGCATTCCAGAAGCCCAGCAAGCCCGGCCAGCCGTAGTTAAACAGGTAAAACAGGTTAAATCCGAAGCTGCCCGCCTCATTAAAAAATGTATATTGTGTACCCGCCTCTTGGGCGCGCTTCATTGCCCCACCCACCCCCAGCTTCCGTCTCCTTTAAACTCGGAAGCGGGCGGGTTGGAGGTGGGTTGGTTCGGGAGGATGTTGTTCAATTTTCACCTCAGACCCGACCCAAATCCAACTGTTTTTGCTGCGTTAAAATCCAGCCCTTACTGTCTGGGCTCATACACAGAGAATGTGTGATCAGTAATTACCAGTCTCTTTTCCCTTCTGTGTTTTACAGTGAATTTGCTGGCGATTGTGATCCTGTCCTGGGGAAAGTGCGGGCTCTCCACCTGCACCACTCGCTACCTGGTGGCCGTGGCAGCGGCCGATCTCCTGGTCATTGTCACTGAGGTCATACTGCGGAGGATCAGCATGTATTATTTCCCATGGTCTTTCCAGTCCATCACCCCTGTGTGTAGTGTAAACACTGTCCTGACCGCTGCAGCCACAGACTTTTCTGTCTGGTTCACCGTCACTTTCAACTTTGATCCATTTGCGGCCATTTGTTGCCAGAAGCTGAAATCTAAATATTGCACCGAGAAAACTGCGGCTGTGGTTCTAGCAACAACCGGCATTCTGCTCTGTTTTAAAAACGTTCCCTTCTACTTTGCAATTCAAACCAGGTGTACAATTGACAACCTGCCGTGGTTCTGTGACTCAATCCTGAGCCATTATACTGAACCCGGGTGGGTGGGATTTACCTGGTTTGATCGGGCTTTAACCCCATTGCTCCCATTCGCTTTAATTCTGTCGCTCAACGCTCTGACAGTCAGACACATTTTAGTGGCCAGTCTGATCCGTAAGGGGCTGAAGGGTGGGAACAAGGGAGAGAAAGCCAGAGACCCAGAGATAGAGAGCAGAAAGAAGTCTGTAATTTTGCTCTTCACCATATCTGCCAGCTTCATACTGCTCTGGCTGGTCTATGTTATAAATTTCTTATATTATAACATTGCAGGAACAAGTCCCCATTATTACAATGGCTCTTTAATTATCTTCAGACAAGTCGGAGTTATGCTGCAGATTTTAAGTTGCTGCACAAACACATTTATTTATGGGGTGACCCAGTCCAAGTTCAGAGAGCAGCTGAAGAGCGCCGTGAAATATCCACTTACCTCAATTATTCAATACATTAATAATCAGAAATAACTGAATGCAGCCCAGAGGCGGCTCCCACTGTTTCCAGCCCAGGAATGTAATATTCAGCCCCAGACTGCCATCCACTGACTTACACCAGCAATCGCTGGAGATCTGAAGACACGGCCAGCGGCGGGGCGAGCACTGTATTTAGGACTCGGCGCTGTTTCTAACTGACATTTCCCACGTTGTCTTTCGGGCAGGAACACTAGTTTGCTGCTTTCACTCTGAGCTCTTCTGTAAAGAGTCCCTTCAGCGACTGAGGGCAGCAATTCATTTGCAGCTTCCAGAGCAACAGCCTGGTCAATAAGTAGGCAGACAGAGCTGAGCTGCAGTTCAGAGGATTATATTACATGGAACATACAGCACACAAACAGGCCATTCGGCCCAATCAATCTGTGCTGGTGTTTATGCTCCACACCAGTCTCCTCTCATTGAATCTACCTCACCTCAGCCTCTCAGAATATCTTTATATACCCCTTTCTAGCATTTACACGTCTAGTTTCCTTCTGAAAAAATCTAAAGTATTTTCCTCAAGCACTTCCTGTGTTAATATGTTCCACATTCTCAACACTCTCTGAGTACAGAAATTGCTCCTTATTTACCTATAGAATTTATTAGTAACTGTCTTGTATTTATGACCCCAAGTCTTGCATTCTCCCACAAGTGTAAAGAGTCTCTCCACATCCACCCTGTCCAACCCATTCATAATTTTCAAGATCTTTATCAGGCCTCATCAAAGTCGTCTCTCTTCTATAGCAGAAAGGCCCAACCTGTTTAATCGTTCCCGATAGCTGCAATCTTTCAGTTCTGGTGCCATCCAAATAAATATTTGTAAGACCGAAGCTATTCTTCCCGTTCACAAACTCCGTTGCCTAGGCAACGACTCCATCCCTCTCCTTAGCACCAGTTTGCTGTTTGCAACATTGGTGTCTTATTTGAGCACGGGATGATCTTCCGACCAGATATTCACTCCATCACCAGGACGGCATACTTCCAACTCCGTAATATCGCCGAAATTCGCCCCTGCCTCAGCTCATCTGCTGCTCAAACCATCATCCATGCTTTTGGTAGCTCTAGTCTTGATAACACCAACTCTCTCCTGGCCAGTTTCCCATCTCCCACCCTCCCTAACTTGAGCTCCTCCAAACCTGTGCTTCCTGTCACCTAAACCACACCAAATCCCGGCAAACCACCACCCCTGTGCTCCGCTGAATTACATTGGCTCCCGTTCCGGCAATTCCTCCATTTTAAAATGATCATTCTTGTTTTCAAATCCCCACATGGCCTCGCCCTCCCTACATCTGCAAGCTCTATCAGCCCCTCAAAACTCCCGAGATCTCTGTGCTCCTCTAATTCTGGCCTATTGCACATCATTGATTTTAACCGCTCCACCATTGGCGGCTGTGCTTTCAGTTGCCTGGGCCCTCAACTCAGGAATCCCCTCCCTAAACCTCTCTGCTTCTCTAAATCGCCCTCCCTCTTTAAGATACTGCTTAAAACATACCACTTTGACTAAGCTTTTGGTCATCTTTCCTAATATCTTGCTTATGTGGCTCAGGGTAAGGTTTTGTTCAATAACGCTCGCATGAATCGCTTGGGCAATTTTGCTATGTTAAAGGCGCTATATAAATGAAATTGTTCTTGTTGTAAGTCTTTTTTTGCACGTTCTCCATTTGTTCTATTCCATTTTTATGTCATGGTGAGCATAACTATGCACAGTTCTCTAAGTGTGACCTGACCCGGGTCATAGACATGTTTAATACTATTTACAAAGTATTTACAGCACAGAGACAGGCCAGTCGACTCAAAATTCCACGTGGTGTCCATGCTCCACAGGACCCTCCTTCATCTAACCCAGTAAAAATATCGTTCCATTCCATTCCCCCTCATGTGCTTGTCTCACTCCCCTTTAAATATGTCTCTGCTATTCGCATCAACTGGTCCTTGTGTTAGCAAGTTGCACATTCTGACCAGTCATTTCTTCAACAGGTTTCTCCTGAATTCCCTATTAGGTTTATTAATGATTATCTTAAATCTATGACCCCAAGTTCTGGCCTCCCCTGCAAGTGCAAACACCTTCATCAATCTACCCTATGAAACCCTTTCGTAATCTCAAAGAACATAAGAACATAAGAACATATGAAATAGGAGCAGGAGTAGGCCAATCGGCCCCTCGAGCCTGCTCCGCCATTCAATAAGATCATGGCTGATCTGATCCTAACCGCCAATCCACTATCCCAGAACCATCTCCTGAATCTAACAGAATCAGACACACGAAATAGTAGCAGGATCAGGCTACACGGCCCCTGGGCCCGCTCCGCTACCCACAGGGCCATGACCGATCCGAACCTAGTCTCATGTCCAATTTCCTGCCCGCTCCCCGTAACCTTTAATTCCCTTTACTTGTAGGAAACTGTCTTTTTCTGTTTTAAATTTATGTAATGATGTAGCTTCGACAGCTTTTTGGGGCAGCATATTCCATGGACCTACCACCCTCTGAGTGAAGTAGTTCCTCCTCATCCCAGTTTTGAAAGAGCAGCCCCTTATTCTAAGACTATGCCCCCTAGTTCTAGTTTCACCCATCATCGGGAACATCTTCCCCGCATCCACCCGATCCAACCCCTTCACAATCTTATATGTTTCAATAAGATCGCCTCTCATTCTTCTGAACTCCAATGAGTAGTGTCCCAATCTACTCAACCTCTCCTCATATGTCCATTCCCTCATCCCCGGGATTAACCGAGTGAACCTTCTTTGTACTGACTCGATAGCAAGTATGTCCTTTCTTAAGTATGGACACCAAAACTGTACGCAGTATTCCAGGTGCGGTCTCACCAATACCTTGTACAACTGAAGCAATACCTCCCTATTTTTATATTCTATCCCCCTAGCAATGAAAGCCAACATTCCATTGGCCTTCTTAATCACTTGCTGCACCTGCATACTAATCTTTAGAGTTTCGTGCACCAGGACCCCCAGATCCCTTTGTACTTCAGTACTTTCCAGTTTCTTGCCATTAAGATAATAACTTGCTCTACTATTTTTCCTGCCAAAGTGCATAACCTCGCACTTTCCAGTATTGTATTCCATCTGCCAAATCTCTGCCCACTTACTTAGCCTGTCTATGTCCGCTTGCAGTTTTTTTTATGTCCTCCTCACTCACTACTTTCCCTCCCATCTTAGTATCATCTGCAAACTTTGATATGTTACTCTCGGTCCCCTCCTCCAAATCGTTAATATAGATTGTAAAGAGTTGGGGACCCAGCACTTACCCCTGCGGAACACCACTAGTTACTGATTGCCAGTCTGAGAATGAACCATTTATCCCAACTCTCTGCCTTCTGTTAGATAGCCAATCCTCTATCCATGCCAGAATATTACCCTGAAACCCGTGATTTTTTATCTTAAGCAATAACCTTTTGTGTGGCACCTTGTCAAATGCCTTTTTGAAGTCTAAATACACTACGTCCACTGGTTCCCCTTTATCCACCCTATACATTACTTCCTCAAAGAACTCCAGCAAATTTGTCAAACATGACTTCCCCTTCATAAAACCATGCTGACTTTGTCCTATTAAATTATGATTATCCAAATGTCCTGTTACTGCCTCCTTAATAATGGACTCCAAAATTTTGCCGACCACAGATGTTAGGCTAACCGGTCTATAGTTTCCAGCCTTCTGTCTACTGCCCTTTTTAAATAAGGGTGT
Organism: Somniosus microcephalus; assembly: GCF_052327205.1. NCBI lineage: Eukaryota > Metazoa > Chordata > Chondrichthyes > Squaliformes > Somniosidae > Somniosus > Somniosus microcephalus. The sequence continues at coordinate 43,613,634 of NW_028225183.1, forward strand.
TACATTTGCAGTTTTCCAGTCTGCCGGGACCTTTGCCGAGTCCAGGGAGTTTTGGAAAATGATTACCAACATCCACAATCCCTACCGCCACTTCCCTCAAGATCCTAGGATGTAAGCCATCAGGCACAGGTGATTTATCCGCCTTGAGTCCCATTATTTTACCGAGTACCACTTCCTTAGTGATTTTGATCGTATTTAGCTCCTCCCCCCCTTTAGCCCCCTGTTTGTCCAGTGTTGGGATATTCTTAGTGTCTTCTACTGTAAAGACTGATGTAAAATATTCATTCAGTGTTTTTGCCATCTCCATATTTCCCACCATTAATTTCCCGGTCTCATCCTCTAAGGGACCAACATTTACTTTAGCCACCCTTTTTCTTTTTATATAACTATAAAAACTCTTACTATCTGTTTTTATATTTTTTGCTAATTTACTTTCATAATCTATCTTCCCTTTCTTAGTCAATCTTTTTGTTATTTTTTGCTGTCTTTTAAAGTTTTCCCAATGCTCTATCTTCCCACGTGATTTCGCTACCTTATATGCCCTTGTTTTTAGTCAAATGCTATCCTTAATTTCTTTACTTAGCCATGGATGGCTGTCTTTGCTTTTACACACTTTTCTTCTCAGTGGAATATATATTTTTTGGAAGTTGTAAAATAACTCCTTAAATGTACACCACTGATCATGTATCGTCTTACCCTTTAATCTATTTTCCCAATCCACTCTACTCAATTCCGCTCTCATAATTTCATAGTCTCCTTTATTCAAGCTTAGCATGCTTGTTTGAGATCCAACCGTCTCACCCTCTAATTGAATATGGAATTCAGCCATGTTATGGTCACTCATTCCAAGGGGATCCTTTACAAGGACATTTTTAATTAATCCTGTCTCGTTACAGGACCAGATCTAAGATGCTTGCCTCCTGGTCGGTTCAGTTACATACTGCTCAAGAAACCCATCCCTAATACACTCAATGAACTCATCTCAAGGCAGCCCTGCCCAATTTGATTTGTCCAATTAATATGATAGTTAAAATCCCCCATAATTATAGATGTTCCCTTATTACAAGCCTCAACTATTTCCTGATTGATACTCCGTCCAACAGAGTTGCCACTGTTCGGCGGCCTATAGACTACGCCCACTAGTGTTTTTTTCCCCTTATTATTCCTTACCTCCACCCAAACTGTTTCATTATCCAGATCTTTTGACCCAATATCATTTCTCTGTATTACATTATCTGATTATCCCTCAGTCTTCACTTCCCTAAAGAAAAGAGCCCCAGCCTGTTGAGTCTTTCCTGACAGGTATAACCTCTGAGTTCTGGTATAATTCTAGTAAATACTTCGCCTTCGCCAGTCCCTCTGTGCCCTTTTTATAAGATGGAGACTATGCTCACAGTACACCAAGTGTGGTCTAACCAAGGTTCCATACAAGTTTAAAATAACTTCTATTTATTTACAAATCTATGCCACTAGTAATGAACCCCAGTGCTTTCTTTGTTTTTATGGCCTTATCAACCTGCATTGCAACTTATACTGATTTATATAACTGTACCCTCTCATCCCTCTGTCCCTGAACCCCGTTTAGAACTTATTTTCGAAGGAGTATGTGACCTCTGTATACTTCCTATTAAAATGCAGTACCTCACATTTTTCTATATGAGGTTCATTTACCCATTCTGCCAGTTGAATAAAGTCTTCCTGGATTTTGTCGCAGTCCTCTGTATTAACTGTGAACCCTCATTTTAGGTAAGAAATCACACAACACCAGGCTATAGTCCAACAGCTTTATTTGAAATCACAAGCTTTCGGAGCGCTGCTCCTTCTTCAGGTGAAGTGGAGAAATGCATAAAGACACAGCTTAAATAGTCAGAGAATCATGTCAGATGTTTACAGGTAACCTTTCCAACTGCCATTTATCGCACCTCGGCAGAGAGATAATCACAGCAGTCAAAGGTGTGAATGGTGTCCAAACAGGTCAGTCAGGGAAACATTACATCAAAGAACAATGAGGTGGGGTCACAAGGGGTCAAATATTGCAGATGCTGGGGCCTGTATGAAAAACAAAAAAACAGACAAAAAACATTTTTTTTGGCTGGAAATCACAGCAGGTCCAGCCGCATCTGTGTAGAGAGAACAAGCCAATGTCGACTCGAGTCTGGATGACCCTGCATCAGGTGGGGTTACATGTAGCGTGACATGAACCCAAGATCTCGGTTAAGGCCGTCTTCATGGGTGCGGAACTTGGCTATCAGTTTCTGCTCGACGATTTTGCGTTGTCGTGTGTCTCGAAGGCCACCTTGGAGAATGCTTACCCGAAGATCGGAGGCTGAATGTCCTTGGCTGAATGTCATTTTAGGTGGCATCCACAATGTTTGCAATTGCACTTCCGATTCCTGAGTTCGAATTGTTTAAGTAAATGGTGAACAAATGTGTTCCCAGCACCGATGCTTGTGAATCATCACTTCCCACCATTGGCCAACTTCGCTTCTTTTGAATTCTATCACCTTAGAAATAAACCCCAAATCATTGTTAGCATTTTAATTGCTTTGCTGTCCAGTGATACTGCTTTTAATTTTTTGTTCACCTGTAGCCCTACAGCCCTTTGCACTTCTGCCAGGTTCAGTTTCTTATTTTCTAACGTATCTGTGATTATAGAATCATGGAATGATACAGCACAAAAGGAGGCCATTCGGCCCACCATACCTGTTCTGGCTCTTTGGAAGCACTGTCCAATTAATCCCACTCCTCTGCTCTTACCCCTGTATTTTTTTTATCTCAAATATTTTTTCCAAATCCACATTGAAAGTTACTATTGAATCTGCTTCCACCGCCCTTTCAGGCAGCGCATTCCAGATCACAACAACTCGCTGTATATAACAAAAACTTCCTCATGTTGTCTCGGGTTCTTTTGTATTAAGTATGTGTCCTCTGGCGACCCCACTGCCACTGGTAACAGTTGCTCCTTAATTACTCTATTAACTCTATTTAGGCTTATGAACAGACCGTGCACTCAATCGTCTCCACACCTTCTGCGTCTCGCCTATTCAGATAGCCACCACTTTTACATTGTTGTTTCTTCCATTTTTTACAATCTATCGACTGCCCCCCCCATTGCTGCCACTCTCGCACCCACCATCTATCCACCGTTAAGCCGTTCACCCTTCCAAACTTGCTGTTTGAACCGCACCTGCCATCTGCTCCTGTGATCCAATCCGATTAATATAACATGAATATTTTTTTTCCAATCTAACCTATCCAGACAGTGAAAATACATTAAGACAAGGATAAGCGAAGATCCGTTCTCTATAAGTAGGTGGTGAGCAGGAGTCTGTGTTCAGGATGCGGGTCAGATGTGTTTTTCATTCCATTAATCTGAGGAATGTTTGATTAGGAGGGCAAATATTCCCTTTTATTGTCTCCTCTTATAATTGTGGTAACTTTCACGCTCAATGCGTCAGGAATAGTTCAGTTCAGAGAGCTTCAGAATGAAGGTCACAATGAGCCACCTATGCTCAGAATTTTATTACCACAATTGGCACAATTCTCAAATATTTCTCTATGGAAATGGTTGTCGTTCTTTCTACCGTTGTTTTTTTCTTCCCTCAGGCTCGTTCTCTCCGCTCTCACTGACTCTCTGCCGCCGGTTCTCCCGTTTTATTTGTTGTCCTCTTGCACTGTTTCCCATCAGGTTCACATTCTCCGCTCAAAATTGCACTTCCTTAGCGCCTTTCACCACCTCAGGGCATCCCAACGCTCTTTACAGCGAATGAAGTATTTTAAAGTGTATCAATATGACAATAATACATTTTCAGCCTGACACAGAGAGAGGAATGGATTCGATTTTAGGCGTTGTTACTTTTCCAGAGAGCACGAACGATCAGAGACTCAGTAGGCACAACACCAGCCGGCAACTCATTTCTGCCACTGGGAACAGTTGCTCCTTAATTACCCTATTAAACCTATTTAGGCTTTTGAACAGCTCTATCAAATCTCCTCTTAACATTCTCAGCTTTAATCTGAACAACCCCAGCTACTCCAGTCTCTTCACATAACTGAAGTCCCTTATCCCTGGTACCATTCTCCTAAATTTCCTCTTAACCTTCTCTGCTCTAATCAGAACAAACCCAGCTTCTCCAGTCTCTCCACATAACTGAAGTCCCTTATCCCTGATACCATTCTAGTAAACCTCCTCTTAACCTTCTCTGCTCTAATCAGAATAACCCCAGCTTCTCCAGTCTCTCCACATAACTGAAGTCCCTTATCCCTGGTACCATTCAAGTAAATCTCCTCTTAACCTTCCCAGCTCTAATCAGAACAACCCCAGCTTCTCCATTCTCTCCACATAACTGAAGTCCCTTATCCCTGGAACAATTCCAGTAAATCTCATCTTAACCTTCTCTGCTCCAATCTGAACAACCCCAGCTTCTGCAGTCTCTCCACATAACTGAATTCCCTTATCCCTGGTACCATTCTAGCAAATCTCCTCTTAACCTTCTCAGCTCTAACCTGAACAACCCCAGCTACTCCAGTCTCTTCACATAACTGAAGTCCCTTATCCCTGGTACCATTCTAGTAAATCTCTTCTGCACACGCTCAAAGGCCTTAAAATTTTCCTAAAGTTTCGTGCCCAGAATGGGACACAATGCTCCACCTGAAGCCTAATCAGCACTTTATAAAATGTTCTCATAACTACTGTGCTTTTGTACTTTACTGCTTATTAATAAAGCGAAGGATCCCATATGCTTTATTAACATACTTATCAAATTGTCCGGCCGCCTTCAAAAATTAGTTCACATATATGCCTAGGTCCCTCTGTTCCTGCACTCCCTTTAAAGATGTGCCATTGAGATCACATTGTTTCTTCTCATTTTTCACTTCACAATTCTCTCTGTTAAATAGAATCTGCCAAGTGCCTGCCTAATTGAATCAGATTTCGGATTATGCTGCATGCAAAGTGATTGGATTCGGAAAGAAACGCCATCAGAGAAGAGCAGGATCATGTCAAGGACTTATCTGAAGCACTCAAAACCTCCAGCCTGAAGTACAGTTTATAAGGGTAAAGACACAGCAAACTTTTCTTGGCCTTTAGATTCTTGCTTTCGGCTCCAATTATATTTTATTATGTTAATGCAAAATATGTCAGTAAACTGAGTAACGAGATAACTTTATATGCATGAATGAGGGTCAGTTAGAAGGTGTTGCATGAATGACATTTTAACCGAAGGTCAGCCATGATCATATTGAATGGTGGAGCAGGCTCGAAGTGCTGAATGGCGTACCCCTGTTCCTATTTCTTATGCACTCTTGTTGACCAGTCAGTCTGCATCCCCTTGAAGTATGTTACTATCCTCCTCGTTGTGTGCTGCTTTTCTGAGTTTCGATGCCCTGTATACTTCCCTCCAGTATGAAAAAGAACCCGTCACCACGACTCTCTGCTTTCTGACCCTTAGCCAATTTGGTATCCATGCTGCCCTGTCCCATTAATCCCATGGGCTATAATTTTGTGACCAGGTATGTCATGTGGTACTTTGTCAAACGCCTTTTCAAAGTCCATATACACAACATCAACCACACTACCCTCATGATGCTTCTATTTTCCTACCAAAGTGCATCGCCTTGCATTAATCGATGTTAAACTTCACTTGCCACATAACTGCGCAGTCTGTACGTTTTCTAATGTCTATTGTGAGAAGTCATATAGAGAAATGACTTTTCAATATTTGAAGCTAAGCATCAGTTTATTGAATATAAAACAATAATCCATACATATAAAAGGATTGTGGTGTCTGTCTGCGTGTCTGTGTGTCTGTCTGTCTGTCTGTGTGTATGTCCGGGCATAACTCAAAAGTTATAGAGCCTACCTACACATATGCTATAAGAAAAGAAAGCTTATGATTAGGGGAGTGTCATAGACGCATTTACTTTTTGGCCAGACAAACGTTGTTCGGACAGTATACAAAAAACGTTCACAAAATGGACAAAATCCACTCATTAGCTGTTGACCAATCCTACGGGGGAATCTGCTCATTAGCGTTGACTGACGTGAAGGTTGACCAATCCTACGGGGGGAGCGCGCTGCGTCACGGGGGGCGTTTCATGGTGTGTGTGGGCGTGGCCTAATGCTTCAAACTGCCGTTAGTGCCTCACAAAATGGCAGCCACCCATCTTCACCCACAAAATCTGCCTCCGGCTCTCACCTTTTACCGGGGGAGAGGCTGCTTTAAATTAGATTCAATCAGTGGCGTCTCTCTTTATCTGTTTTGATGCGGCCCGAGAGACAGCGTGTGGGGGAGCAGCGGCGGTGGGGTGTTTGTTATGGATAAACTCTGCCTCTGTCCGACCATGGGCCCCAGTCCCACCCTCTGTCTCCTCCTCCTCCTTCTCGCCGCTTTCTCCCCTCTCTCCTGTGACCCCGGCCTCTCTGCTCTGCAGGATGTCACTGCCGAGCTCGTCGGGTCAGAGTCCCGGGGAACCATGGCCGCTTTCGGAGACTTCAACTCGGTGACAGGTGAGGAGGGTGTTTGTTATTCACGTTAGGTGGCGGGCCGAAGTGGGAGCTCAGCTCAGGTGACTCGGGCCGGGCCTCAGGTGCTACGCCGCCCATGGGGGCTCCGGGGCAGCGGACTGCAGCGCGAGCTCAGCTTGGGTGACTCGGGCCTGGACTCAGGCGCTACGCTGCCCACTGGGGCTCCGTGGCAGCGGGCCACAGTGGGAGCTTAGCTGCGGTGACTCAGGCCGGGCCTGAGGTGCTACGTCGTGCACGGGTGCTCTGGTCTATCTCCTTCCCTCACTCTCTCCTGCTCTCTCTCTCTCTGTCTCTCGCACCTTCCCTCTCTCTCTCTCTCCTTCCCTCTCTCTCTCTCTCTCCTTCTCTCTCTCTCTCTCTCTCTCTCTCCCTCCCTCTCTCTCTCTCCTTCCCTCTCTCTCTCTGTCTCTCTCTCTTTCCCCCCCTCTCTCTCTCTCCTTCCCTCTCTCTCTCTGTCTCTCTCCCCTTCCCTCTCTCTCTCTCTCTCTCCTTAGCACTCCCTCTCTCTCCTTCCCCGCAATGTCAATCAACAAGGCACAGGGGCAGACTTTGCACAGGCACCGCCGGGCACTCCAGCTAGTAATTAATAAAGGTTGCCATCTAAAACAATGTGTGGTTTTGGAATTTTATCCAAAAATCTGAGGATTTATTGCAGAGAAACCTCATGGCTTCTCACTTTGTACCACTGCATTTCGAAGAAGTTGGTGAAGATATTATTTATATCAAATAACAGAATAGCCCTCCTGTATGCTTCAGCCTCACTTTGTGACTTTCGAAATCTATGTATGCATCAAACATACTAAACTCCTTCCCACCCCAGCTAATATCCTCAGCGCCTCCCCACCCATCTAATATCCTCAGCTCTGCCCCACCACACCTAATATCCTCAGCTCCTCCCCACCCCATCTAATATCCTCAGCTCTGCCCCACCACACCTAATATCCTCAGCGCCTCCCCAACCCATCTAATATCCTCATCTCTGCCCCACCCCACGTAATATCCTCAGCTCCTCCCCACCCCAACTAATATCCTCAGCTCTTCCCCACCCCAACTAATATCCTCAGCTCTGCCCCACCACACCTAATATCCTCAGCTCTGCCCCACCCCACCTAATATCCTCAGCTCTGCCCCACCACACCTAATATCCTCAGCTCTGCCCCACCCCACCTAATATCCTCAGCTCTGTCCCACCACACCTAATATCCTCAGTGCCTCCTCACCCCATCTAATATCCTCAGCTCTGCCCCGCCACACCTAATATCCTCAGTGGCTCCCCACCCCATCTAATATCCTCAGCTCTGCCCAACCCCATCAATAACCTCAGCGCCTCCCCACCCCATCTAATATCCTCAGCGCCTGCCCACCCCATCTAATATCCTCAGCGCCTCCCCACCCCATCTAATATCCTCAGCTCTGCCCCACCCCACCTAATATCCTCAGCTCCTCCCCACCCCATCTAATATCCTCAGCTCTGCCCCACCACACCTAATATCCTCAGCTCCTCCCCACATCATCTAATATCCTCAGCTCTGCCCCACCACACCTAATATCCTCAGCTCTGCCCCACCCCACCTAATATCCTCAGCTCTGTCCCACCACACCTAATATCCTCAGCGCCTCCCCACCACATCTAATATCCTCAGCTCTGCCCCACCCCACCTAATATCCTCAGCTCCTCCCCACCCCATCTAATATCCTCAGCTCTGCCCCACCACACCTAATATCCTCAGCTCCTCCCCACCCCATCTAATATCCTCAGCTCTGCCCCACCACACCTAATATCCTCAGCTCTGCCCCACCCCACCTAATATCCTCAGCTCTGCCCCACCACACCTAATATCCTCAGCTCTGCCCCACCCCACCTAATATCCTCAGCTCTGTCCCACCACACCTAATATCCTCAGTGCCTCCTCACCCCATCTAATATCCTCAGCTCTGCCCCGCCACACCTAATATCCTCAGTGGCTCCCCACCCCATCTAATATCCTCAGCTCTGCCCAACCCCATCAATAACCTCAGCGCCTCCCCACCCCATCTAATATCCTCAGCGCCTGCCCACCCCATCTAATATCCTCAGCGCCTCCCCACCCCATCTAATATCCTCAGCTCTGCCCCACCCCACCTAATATCCTCAGCTCCTCCCCACCCCATCTAATATCCTCAGCTCTGCCCCACCACACCTAATATCCTCAGCTCCTCCCCACATCATCTAATATCCTCAGCTCTGCCCCACCACACCTAATATCCTCAGCGCCTCCCCACCTCATCTAATATCCTCAGCTCTGCCCCACCACACCTAATATCCTCAGCTCCTCCCCACCCCAACTAATATCCTCAGCTCCTCCCCACCCCAACTAATATCCTCAGCTCTGCCCCACCACACCTAATATCCTCAGCTCTGCCCCACCCCACCAAATATCCTCAGCTCTGACCCACCACACCTAATATCCTCAGCGCCTCCCCACCCCATCTAATATCCTCAGCTCTGCCCCACCACACCTAATATCTTCAGCGCCTCCCCACCCCACCTAATATCATCAGCGCCTCCCCACCCCACCTAATATCCTCAGCTGTGCCCCACCACAACTAATATCCTCAGCACCTCCCCACCCCATCTAATATCCTCAGCGCCTCCCCACCCCACCTAATATCCTCAGCTCTGCCCCACCCCACCTAATATCCTCAGCTTTGCCCCACCCCACCTAATATCCTCAGCTCTGCCCCACCACACCTAATATCCTCAGCTCCTCCTCACCCCATCTAATATCCTCAGCTCCGCCCTACCACACCAATATCCTCAGCTCCTCCCAACCCCACCTAACATCCTTAGCTCCTCCCCAACGCACCTAATATCCTCAGCAGCTCCTGCACCCACCTAATATCCTCAGCTCCTCTCCACCCCACCTAATATCTTCAGCTCCTCCTGAACCCATCTAATATCCTGAACACCTCCCCACACCACCTAATATGCTCAGCTCCTCCCCGCCCTACCTAATATCCTCAGCTCATCCCCACCCAACCTATTATCCTTAGCTCCTCCCCACCCCACCTAATATCCTCAGCTGATCCCCACACCACCTAATATCCTCAGCTCCTCCCCACCCTACCTAAAATCCTCAGCTCATCCTCCACAGACCTAATATCCTCAGCTCCTCCCCATCCCAACTAATATCCTCAGCTCCTCCCCAACCCAGCTAATATCCTTAGCTACTCCTGAACCCACTTAATATCCTCAGCTCCTCCCCATCCCAACTAATATTCTCAGCTCCTCCCCAACCCAGCTAATATCCTCAGCTCCTCCCCACCCCAACTAGTATCCTCAGCTCCTCTCCACCCCAACTAATATCCTCAGCTCCTCCCCACTAATGTTCCATCGAATCTTTTTGTACTCAGCGGCTGCAATCTCTTTTGAGCTCGACCTTTTCTTCCACGGGCAAATTTTAAAACAACAAATATTAGAGCAACTTTTAGAAAAGCAACTTACCCAACAACGACAGCAGCAACAACCAGTTAAAATCATATATACAGTAATGAGATATTGCCACCCCACCACCTCAAATCATGAGGCAATCAGATAAGTTTCTGCAAGTTAAACATAACTTCCCTGCTTTTGAAATCTATTCCTCTAGAAATGAGCCCGTGCTTTATTTGCAATTTCATGGAGTTTTACCCTGCGTTGCTACTTCTGATGATTTGTGAATCTATACCCCGAGATACCTTTGCACCTCTACTCCATTTAGACTCTTATTTTCCAAGGAATAGCTAGGCTCCTTAAACCTGCTACCACAATGCTCCACCTCACACTTACGGATATTGAAATTCATTTGTAATTTACATACCCATTCTGCTATTTTGTTTACGGTAGAATTAATTAAAAGCTTTTAGTTCGTCATGTACAAATTCTATTTAAATAAAAACTTGCCAGAAATGACTGGGATATAAAAGAACTGCAGAATAATAAATTAACACTTCAGCAACGTCACTCAGTTACACATCGACGAACAATCCAAAAGCTCAACTTGAGCTGAATGAGGCAAATCCATTCGTGCAATTTGTATTAATTTTAAGGTTTTCAACTTATTAGCCCATCCCTCTTGTCACTATAGTAAAGGCTGCACAAGCAGCAGGCGCAGTGACTTTCCCATGGCGCTGACGTGCTGTACGTCCTGATATGTAATCAGAATAATAATTACAATGCAACCAGGCAACCAACAAATATGAAGTGCTGTAGTTCTTTAGTACACAATATTAAAAATAATTGAACAAAAACTGGTATCCATATTTCCAAATTCAATCAATCCCATTAATAACCATGGTCTTGTTGAACCGACACACCCCACATGTAACATGACAGAAATGCAGAACTTATTCACAAGTGCAGAAAAACATATACACATTTTGCGTCGCTGAATTAAAAATAAAATGCAGGGAAAGCTATGATTTAACACAAATAAATATTCATCACTCCTCCTGGACAAGAGAACCATTCAGACTGACTTCGAAATATTCACTAATATGTTGATGTAAAGATGTTAATTTACAATTTTTGCTTCCAATGTTTTTTCTCTCAAACATTCTCCACAATATTAATCCCTGCTCTTATCACGAAAAGTGTTGAATTATTTTAGGTACTTCCCAAGTAAACAACAGGAAACAAACTTTATTGTTGTCTCAATTTTCAATCTCCTAAATCAAAAATGTATACCTAATCAAAATGACAGATTAGCTGTTTAATCAAAGTATTTTGCGTGTCTTTCTCAATAAACAAGTAATGGTTTCTTCTAAAGTAGCTGCCTCCATTTTTCATACATCAATACAGAGTTCTTGTTTCTATTAACACTCCACTAATCATTTAAGAAGGAATCTATAGTTACGTTTTTTCTGGGATTGTTCAGACTATAGAACGACAGACAAAATAAAATCGTTCACAATAGCAAAATACAGCGGATGCTGGAATCTGAAATATAGACAGAAAAAGCTGGGAATACGCAGCAGGCCCGGCAGCATCTGTGGAGAGCGAGAGATGAACAAAGTTAAGGCTTCAGGTCTGTGGCCTGTTGTCGCAACTGGATAAAGTTAGAGATTTAACCAGATGCAGAGGCCGGATTTAACCACTGCTGCCTTCCACCATATCACAGACCATCCCCTTTGTTCCTTCCGCCCGCCCGCATTTCGCTGACTCTGCACCTGGTTAAAATCTGTAACAACTCTAACATTTTTCATTTCTGAAGAAAGGTCACAGACCTGAAACGTTCAATCTGTTTTTCTCTCTCTCCACCGATGCTGCCTGGCCTGCTGAGTATATCCAGCATTTTCTCTTTTTATATTATGTAAAATAAAATTGTTTGTGTTTTTCCCCATTTTTGGTTCTCTTCCTAAACGTCTTAGTTATATTATTATAAAATCAATAAAAAGTAATAAGTTACTCCTCCAAAACCTCCACTGCTCTCCCCGAATTCAACTGCATGTTTCTGTGAAGCTACTCACTTCATTCCATTGTTGAAAATCAAATTTTGAGCAATTTCCAATTTTAAAAGTTTTAAGCAATTTAGCGCCTGCTTAAAATAATTCCGACTTCAAGACGCGCTTGAAACTTGTTTAGATGCGGGGAACATTGATGTTTGCTTGTTTCTTCCAAAATCATATTCGAAACGTAGGGGTAAAGAAGTGTTTATAACATTTATTTTTTGAGAAAATGTCTTTAAAAATCTTTAAATTCTTTCTAGTCACATCGCAGCTATGACAGAAGAAGTTGCGCCAAGTTTCTCTTTCCCTCTTGAAAGCTGTCTTTAAACATGCTGCAATAATATAAAATAAACTCTAATTACAAACGGAGCTCAAATAAGAAAGTGAATAAAGTGGTTAAACTTGCTAAGAAGGCGGTGAGGTTATCTTTCCCCAGTACCAGCGTGAACCATCGTCAGAGCTGGAAAAAGTTGGAGATGCAACAGGTTTTAAGCAGGTGTAAAGGCAGGGAAAGTGGGGGAGCGGAGGAAGGAAATAAAGGGACAGTCTGTGCTAGGATTGAAGGCAGGAGAGATGAAATGTTGCAAATGGGGATGGCAGAATGATCAACAGCTGCGACCTGCAAAAATAAGTTCAGGGGTTATAGTCTGAAATTGATGAACTCAGTGTTGAGTCCAGAAGGCTGTAAAGTGCCTAATCGAAAGAGGAGGTGCTGTTCCTCCAGCTTGCATTGAGCTTCATTGGATCAGTGTAACAGGCCTAGGACAGAGTGGCCTGTGTTGGAGTGGAGCGGCGAATTAAAGTGACAGGCGACCAGATGCTCGAGGTCACCATTACGGACTTAATGGACGTGTTCTGCAAAGTGGTATTCCCAATCTGGCTTTGGTCTCCCCAATGAAGAGGAGACCGCATCATGAGCAGTGAATACAGTATACTAAATTGGAAGAAGTACAAGTAAATCGCTGTTTCACCTGGAAAGGTTGCTTGAAGCCCTGGACAGTGGGAAGGTAGGAAGTAAAAGGGCATGTATTGCTACTCCTGCACTTACACGGGAAGATGCCGGGCGAACGGGAAGGAGTGTTGGGGTGATAGAGGATTGGACCAGGGTGTTGTGGAGGGAGCGGCCCCTTCAGAATGCTGAAAGTGGAGGTGAGGGCAAGATGTGCTTGGCGGTGGTATCACGCTGGAAGTGGCAGAAATGGCGGAAGATTTTTGCAGGTGGCAGCTGTTGATCCTTCTGCAATCCCCATTTGCAACATTTCATCTCTCCTGCCTTCAATCCTAGCACAGACTGTCCCATTATTTCTTTGAATGTGGAGACTGGTGGGGTGAAAGCTGATGACAAGGGGAACCCTATTGTGGTTCCGCGAGGGAGGGGAAAAGGTGAGAGCAGAAGTGCGGGAAATAGAATGGACACAGTCAAGAGCCGTGTCAACCACGGTAGAGGGGAATCCTAGGTTGAGGAAAGAGGAAGACATGTCTGAAGCACTGGAATGGAATGAGGCATCGTCAGGCCAGAAGCGGCGGAGATGGAGCAACTGGGAGAATGGAATAAAATCCTTACAGGAAGCGGGGTGGGAGGAAGTGCAGTCCAGATATCTGTGGGAGTCCGTGGGCTTATAGTGAATATAATAGAAAAATACTTCGGATATTGGACATCTTACATAACAACAAAAAACGCTGGAAATACTCAGCAGGCCAGGCAGAATATGTGGAGAGCCGAACAGAGTTAATGTTTCAGGTCTGGGACCCTTCATCAGAACTGGAGAAAGCTGGAGATGTAACAGATATTAAGCAGGTGCATGGACGGGGGAGGGGGCGTGGGTGGGAGGAATGTATTGAAGGAAAATACTGTGCTTATGTAGGAAGCGACTCATGCCCTCATTTGTTTAAAGTAATAAGCAGACAAAAACACAGGTATTTGATCAAAATGAACCCGCAGATGACCACGCACAAATAAACAACCAGAGAGGCAGACAGAGTTGGGAAACACCAGGAAATCGACAAGAAATATTGACAAGGAGTAAAGTGCTTTGCGATCAGAAAATTGCTGGATTTTGATGCTTGTTGAACGGCATCTCCCTAACAAATTTAGCTGATCACAGCATGGCTATCAATCAATTCATTGCCAGTGTGAAAAATGCAACTCTTGATACTTAGCAACGTGTGCAAGACTGGAATGAGAGAGTGCCTGGGCCGTGGTCAGTGATAGCTTATCCTGAGCATCAAGATATTCATTAGGCCTGAGCCCTTGCTGCGTAAGAAAATTCTCCTCATCTCCCCTCTGGGCCTTTTGCCAGTTATGTCCTTCGGTTACCGACCCTCCTGCCACTGCAAACGGTTTCTCCTTATTTATTCTTTCAATGCACCTTGCAATTATGAAAAACTCTATTAAATTTCCTCTTAAACTTCTGAGGAAAGCAATCTCAGCTTCTCCAGTCTCTCAACATAACTGAAGTCCTTCACCCCTCGGACCACTCTGTGAGACGTGAAACCGAGGCTCTCGCTCTCTGTGTGTCTCTCTCTATCTTTGTCTCTGTCTCTCTCTTTGTCTCTGTATACATTTCTGAGGGGGATGGACAGGATAGATGCACGAAGGATGTTTCCCCTCTTGGGGGAATCTAGAACTAGGGGGCAAAGATTCAGGCTAAGGGGTCGTCCATTTAAAACGGAGGAATTTCTTCTCTCAGAGGGTCGTGAATCTTTGGAAATCTCTAACCCAGAGAGCTGTGGAGGCGGAGTCATTGGATATAATCAAGTCGGAGATTGACAAATATTTGAGCTGCATAGAAACGTAGAAGATAGGATCAGGAGAAGTCCATTCGGCCCCTCGTGCCTGCTCCTCCGATCAATGCGGTCATGGCTGATCACCCAGATTCAGCATCCTGTCCCTGCTTTCTCCCCATATCCCTTGATCCCCTTATCCTTAAGAAATATTTCTAACGCCTTCTTGAATGTATTTAATGAATTGGCCTCAACTGTCTTCTGTGGTAGAGAATTCCACAGGTTCACCACTCTGGGTGAAGCAATTCCTCTTAATCTCAGCCCTAAATGGCTTACCCCTTATCCTTAGACAGTGACCCCTGGTTCTGGACTCCCGCACCATCGGGAACAGCCTTCCTGCATCTAGTATGTCTAGTCCTGTTAGAATTTTATAAGTTTCAATGAGATCCCCTCTCATTCTTATAAACTCTAGCGAATATAAGACTAATCAATCCAATCTCTCTTCATACGTCATTCCTGCCATTCCAGGTATCAGTCTGGTGAATCTTCGCTGCACTCCCTCCAGGGCAAGATCATCCTTCATCAGATAAGGCGACCAAAGCTGCACACAATACTCAAGGTATGGTTTCACCAAGGCCCTGTAGAATTCCATCAACACATTCTTGTTCCTGTACACGAATGTTCTCGCTGTGAAGGACAGCATACCATTTGCCTTCTTAACCGCCCGCTGCACCTGCATGCTTGCCTTCAGCGACTGGTGCACAAGGACACCCACGTCTCGTTGCACTTCCCCTTTTCCCAATCTATTGCCGTTCAGTTAATAATCTGCCTTCCTGTTTTTGCCACCAAAGTGGATAACCTCGCATTTAGTTACATTATACTGCATCTCCCATGCATCTGCCCAATCGCCCAACCTATCCAAATCGTACACGCCCACCCAGCTTTGTGTCGTCTGCAAACTTGCTGATATTACATCTAGTACCCCCGTCTAGGTCATTAGTATATATTGTGAATAACTGGGGTCCTAGCCCCGATCCCTCTGCTACCCCACTAGTCAGTGCCGTCAACTCGGAAAAAGACCCATTTATTCCAAATCTTTGCTTCCTGTCTGCCAACCAGTTTTCTATCCAAGTCAGTACATTACCCCCAATCCCATGTGCTTTAACTTTGCATGCTAGTCTCTTATGCAGGACCTTTTCGAAGTCCTTCTGAAATTCCAAATACACCACATCCACTTGTTCTCCCTTTTCTATTCTACCAGTTACATCTTCAAATAATTCCAGTAGATTAGTCAAGCACGATTTACCTTTTGTAAATCCATTTTGACTTTGTCCAACATAACAACAGAAAATGCTGGAAAAAATCAGCAGGCCAGGCAACATCCTTGGAGAGAAAATAGAGTCTACGTTGAAAATAGACCCGAAACGTTGACTCTATTTTCTCTCCACGGATGTTGCCTGGCCTGCTGAGCTTTTCCAGCATTTCCTGTTGTTATTTCGGATTTCCGGCATCTGCAGCATTTTGCTTTTGACTTTGTCCGATCCTGTCATTGTTTTCCAAGTGCTGTGCTATTACATCTTTTATAATGGACTCTAGCATTTTCCCCACTACCGATGTCATGCTTACCGGTCTATAATGCCCCGTTTTTGCTCTACCACCTTTTTTAAATAGTGGTGTTACATTACCTTCCCTCCAATCCATGGGAATTGTTCCAGAATTTATAGAATTTTGGAAGATGACCAGCATTGCATCTATTATTTCTAGGGCCACTTCCTTAAGTACCCTAGGATGTAGATTATCAGGCGCTGAGGATTTATCGGCCCTCAATCCCGTCAATTTCCCGAACACCATTTCCCTACAAATACTGATTTCATTCAGTTCCTCCCTTTCATTAAACCTTATGTTCCCCGACATCTCTGGGAGTTTATTGGTGTCCTCCTTTGTGAAGACAGAACCAAAGTATGGATTTAATTTGTCTGCCATGTCTTTGTTCCCCATTATAAATTCCCCTGATTCTGACTGCAAGGGACCTGCGCTTCACTTTAACAATCTCTTTCTGTTCACATATCTATAGATGCTTTTACTGTCAGTTTTTATGTTCCCTGATAGCTTACTCTCATACTCTATATACCCCCTCTTAATTAATACCTTTGTCCTCCTTTGCTGGATCCTAAACAAAGAAACATAGAAACATAGAAGATAGGAGCAGGAGTCGGCCATTCAGCCCCTCGAGCCTGCTCCACCATTCAATGAAATCATGGCTGATCATCCAAATTCAGTACCCTGTCCCTGCCTTCTCCCCATGTCCCTTGATCCCATTGGCCTGAAGAAATAGATCTAACTCCTACTTGAACATATTTAATGAATTTGCCTCCACTGCCTTCTGGTGTAGAGAATTCCACAGGTTCACCATACTGTGGCTTACCCCTTATCCTTAAACTCTGACACCTGGGTCTGGACTCGCTGGCCATCTGGAACATCCTTCCTGCATCTAGTCTGTCTAGTCCTGTTAGAATATTATAAGTTTCAATGAGACCCCCTCTCATTCTTCTAAACTCCAGCGAGTAAAAGCCCAGTCGACACAATCTCTCCTCATACATCATTCCTGCCATCCCAGGTATCAGTCTGGGAAACTGCTCCCAATCGTCAGATAGCAAAATTTTCTATAGTTATATAAAAAGAAAAAGGGTGGCTAAAGTAAATGTTGGTCCCTTAGAGAATGAGACTGGGAAATTAATGCTGGGAAACATGGATATGGCAAAAAAGCTGAACAATTATTTTGTATCAGTCTTTACGGCAGAGGACACTAAGAATATCCCAACACTGGACAAACAGTGGGCTCTAGGGGGGGGGGGGAGAAGCTAAATACGATTAAAATCACTAAGGAAGTGGTACTTGGTAAAATAATGGGACTCAAGGCGGATAAATCCCCTGGACCTGATGGCTTACATCCTAGGGTCTTGAGGGAAGTGGCGGTAGGGATTGTGGATGCATTGGTAATAATTTTCCAAAACTCCCTGGACTCAGCAAAGGTCCCAGCAGATTGGAAAACTGCTAATGCAACACCCTTATTTAAATAAGGTAGTAGGCAGAAGGCTGAAAACTACAGACCTGTTAGCCTAACATCTGTGGTTTGTAAAATTTTAGAGTCCATTATTAAGGAGACAGTAACGGGACATTTGGATAAACATAATTTAATAGGACAAAGTCAGCATGGTTTTATGAAGGGGAAGTCATGTTTGACAAATTTGCTTGTGTACTTTGAGGAAGTAACATACAGGGTGGATAAAGGGGGACCAGTGGATGTATTGTATTTAGACTTCTAAAAGGCATTTGACAAGGTGCCACACAAAAGATTATTACTCAAGATAAAAAATCATGGGATTAGGGGTAATATTCTTGCATGGGTGCAGGATTGGCTATCTAACAGAAAGCTGAGAGTTAGGATAAATGGTTCATTCTCAGACTGGCAATCAGTAACTATTGGTGTCCCGCAGGGGCCAGTGCTGGGTCCCCAACACTTTGCAATCTATATTAATGATTTGGAGGAGGGGACCGAGTGTAACATATCAAAGTTTGCAGATGATACAAAGATGGGAAGGAAAGTAGTGAATGAGGAGGACATAAAAAACCTGCAAAGGGAGATAGACAGGCTACGTAAGTGTGCAGCGATTTGCCAGATGGAATACAATACTGGAAAGTGTGAGGTTATGCACTTTGGCAGAAAAAAATCATAGAGCAAGTTATTATCTTAATGGCAAGAAACTGGAAAGTACTGTAATACAAAGGGATCTGGGGGTCCTGGTGCACGAAACACAAAAAGTTAGTATGCAGGTGTAGCAAGTGATCAAGAAGGCCAATGGAATGTTGGTTTTTATTGCTTGGGGGACAGAATATAAAAACAGGGAGGTATTGTTGCAGTTGTACAAGGTATTGGTGAGCCCGCACCTGGAATACTGCATACAGTTTTGTTGTCCATACTTAAGAAAATACATACTTGCTCTCGAGTCAGTACAAAGAAGGTTCACTCGGTTAATCCCAGGGATCAGGGGCTGGTCATATGAGAGAGGTTGAGTAGATTGGGACACTACTCAATGGAGTTCAGAAGAATGAGAGGCGATCTTATTGAAATATATAAGATTGTGAAGGGGCTTGATCGGGTGGATGCGGTGAGGATGTTCCCAATGATGGCTGAAACTAGAACTAGGGGGCATAATCTTAGACTAAGGGGCTGCTCTTTCAAACTGAGATGAGGAGAAACTTCTTCAATCAGAGGGTAGTAGGTCTGTGGAATTTGCTGCCCCAGAAAGCTGTGGAAGCTACATATTTAAATAAATTTAAAAGAGAAATAGACAGTTTCTTGGAATTAACGGGAATTAGGTGTTACGAGGAGCCGGCAGGAAATTGAACATGAGTCTATGTTCGGAACGGTCATGGCCCTGTGGGTAAAGGAGCGGGCTCAGTGGCCATGTCGCCTGGTTCTGCTCCTACTTCTTATGTTCTAATTATGTGTTAGATTGCAGGAGATGGTTCTATTCCTGTTCCTGGCTGGGGTGGAAATCAACTTTTACAGAATGTAAGTACTGTAGAAAATATAGGGACAGTGATCTCCTGGAAGAGTTGCGATCGCCCAGATGGGTCGGAGAAGAATTTCCCAGATTTTTTTCTCCCAAATTGGCCATTGGGTTTTTTATCAGGTTTTTCGCCTCTCCCAGGAGATCACATGGGTTCGGGAGGGATGTAGAGTAATAGTAGATTTGAGGTTAGGATCAGATCAGCCATGATCTATTGAATGCTGGAGCAGGCTCGAGGGGCCGATTAGTCTACTCCTGCTCCTATTTCTTATGTTCTTTTGTTTGCTGCTTTATCTGTCCAATTGATATGTCCTCTCCTTGGAACTTATGCTATCATTAATATCCCTTGTTCGCCAATGTTGAGAGAGTCAAGGGTTATGGGGTGCGGACGTTGAGCCGAAGATCTGATCAGCCATGATCTTATTGAATGGCGGGGCATGCTGGAGTGTCCGAATGGCATACTCCTGCTCCAATTTCTTCTGTACTTATTTTTATTTCAGTCCCTTCTGCCACTTTGTCCCTCTGTCCCCAGGTCGATTGCTGCTCTGACAGATTCTGCATCTTTCAGTTCCTCGTTAGCATAGTGGTGAGTATCCCCGCCTGTCATGATAACTTATCCTGAGCAGTAAGAAAAACATTACGCCTGAGCCCTTGCTGCGTAAGCCAATTCTCCCCATATTGATTATTTTGCTGGTTATCTTCAATCGGTGTCCTCTGGTTACCGTCACTCCTGCCAGTGGCAAGCGTTTCTCCTTATTGCCTCTATCTAATCCCCTTGTAATTTTGAAGGCCTCTTATTAAATTTCCTCTTAACTTCTGAGGAAAACAATCCCAGACACTCAACATAACTAAAGTCCCTTAAACCTCGGGCCAATCAGCAAGACGTCAAACTGAGGGTCTCGCTCTGTATGTCTATTTTTGTCTACCTCTTTGTCCCTGTCTCTCTCTGTGTAGGATTCTGAGGATGCTTGACAGGATAGATGCAGGGAGGATATTTCTCCTCCTGGGGGAATCGATAACTTGGGGGCAGAGCTCAGAATCAGTGGTCGCCCAATTAAAACAGAGATGAGGAGGAATTTCTTCTCTCAGAGAGTAGTGAAACTTTGGAATCCTCTACCCCAGAGAGCTGTGCAGGCGGAGTCATTGAATATAATCAAGGCGGAGACAGGCATATGCTTGAGATACAGTGGAGTCACGGGTTATGTGGAGTGGGCGGAAAAGTGGCGTTGATTCGAAGATCTGATCAGCCATGACTTATTGAATGGCGGGGCAGGCGCGACGAGACGAATGGCACACCCCTGCTACAATTTCTTCTGTTCTTATTCTTATCTCTGTCCCTTCTGCCTCTTTGTCCCTCTGTTCACAGGTCGATTTTTGCTCTGACAGATTCGGTATGTTTTAGTTCCTCGTTAGTATAGCGGAGAGTATCCCTGCCTGTAATGTGGAGACAGGGGTTCATCCCCCAAATTTAATCCATTGGGCAGCTCCTTAAAATGCTCCTGGGAGAAGTTGAACAGGACAAAATGAACTAAAATAATTTAAAATATGTACTGGCATAAGAAGAACTGTATAACAATTCCCCCATATTAAATTTCCTCCTAACCGTCGGAGGAAAACAATCCAAGACTCGCAACATAACTGAAGTCCCTTATCCCTCGGAACACTCTGCAGGACGTCAAACTGAGTGTCTCGCTCTGTATGTCTATCTTTGTCACCCTCTTTGTCCCTGTCTCTCTCTGTACAGGATTCCGAGGGTGCTTGACAGGATAGATGCAGGGAGGAAGTTTCCCCTCCTGGGGGAATCTACAACTAGGGGGCAAAGCTTCAGGATATCCGGTCGCCCATTTAAAACGGAGATGAGGAGGAATTTCTTCTCTCAGAATGTCGTAAATCTTTGGAATCCTCCATCCCAGAGAGCTGTGGAGGCGGAGTTATTGAATATATTCAAGGTGGAGATAGACATATATTTGAGCTACAGTGGAGTCAAGGGTTATGGGGAGCGGGCAGGAAAGTGGCGTTGAGTCGAAGATCTGATCAGCCATGATCTTATTGAATGGCGGGGCAGGCACGAGGGGCCGAATGGCCCACTCCAGCTCCTATTTCTGCTGCTCTTATACTTATTTCTGTCCCTTCTGCCTCTTTGTCCCTCTGTTCACAGGTCGATTTTTGCTCCGACAGATTCGGCGTTTTTCAGTTCCTCGTTAGTATAGTGGTGAGTATCCCCGCCTGTCACGCGGGAGACCGGGGTTCAATTCCCCGACGAAGAGGATTTTTAACATCCCCAATTTTAAACCTTTAGGCAGCTCCTTAAAATGACCCTGGGAAAAGTAGAAAAGAACAAAGTGAACTACAATAATTTTAAAATATATACTGGCATATGAAGAACTGTGTAACAACTCCCTGCACCAGTTCCTCGTTAGTAGCGTGTTCTCCTTATGATTGCCTTTTGTGTGGGGCACTGAGGAGGGAGAGAGAAAATGAGATAAGAGCGGGAGAAAGCACGACTGCTCTTTCAAAGAGACAGCACAGGCACGATTGGCCGAATGGCCTCCCACCGTGCTGCCAGCCTCCATGAATGCATGACACTGAGATGGATATCTGAGACATACCCACACAAAGAGAGCACATACGGGTATTTTGTGTGCGTTTGCTGCTTTGTCTCAAGCACTGCATAACCATTTCCTCGACAATGTCGTGGGTATTATGATGTTCAGTTTTCACTTCCCCGACGGCTTCTCTCTGACTTCATGCCTCTGTCTCTGAGAAAAGCATAGAAGGAAATATATGCCAAATGGACGCCTTCCCGCACTTGATGCTGTGGCTTAGTGAACATGTCCTTTGTGTTCTCGTCTAAAAGATGTCATCTTGTACGAAAAGTTTGCATGGCGTGAAAGTGATCTGAATTTCAAAGCAGCAAGGAGGAAAGTCTGTGTTGCTCTGCTTGCTGGCAGGCAGCTTCTTGCAGCTTCCCTGGTGGTCTAGTGGTTAAGAATCGGCGCTTTCACCACCACGGCCCGGGTTCGATTCCCGGTCAGGGACCAGTGCGTTTTGAGGCTGTTTGAAATGCCTCCAATCAATGCACCCGCGCGAAGCACTGCCTGCTCCTGATCAACCTTTGCAATTTCAACACTGCTGCTGCCTCAACAGGTACACAATGCACTTCCTTGCCTTCTGTAAAATGCCTGCTGTTTCAAAGTCAGCAGGAAATTACATTTGGAACGAGACAATTTAAACGTGTACATGCCCACATTTAACTGCAGCTGACAGTGTCAGAACAGTCACGGTTATTATCAAGCTTCCATGTATTTTCTTGTTGGCTGCACTTGCCTAACAAACTTAGCTTATCACAGCACGGCTATCAATCAACTCAACGCCAGTGTGAAGAATGCAACATTTGAAAGTTAGCAACGTGTGCAAGACTTAGTGAGAGAGAGTTGGGCCGTGATAACATTTCTAAGCAGTAAGATATTCACTGGGCCTGAGCCCTTGCTGCGTAATACAATTCTCCCCATACTGATTCTGTTATCTTCATTTGTTCTCCTCTGGTTACCGTCATACCTGCCACTGGCAAGCGTTTCTCCTTATTACCTCAAACAAATCCCCTTGTAATTTTGAAAGCCTCTTATTAAATTTCCTCTTAACCGTCTGAAGAAAACAATCACAAACTCTCAACATAGCTGAAGTTCCTTATCCCTCGGATCACTCTGCAAGACGTCAAACTGAGTGTCTCGCTCCGTATGTCTATCTTTGTCTCCCTCTTTGTCCCTGTCTCTCTCTGTATAGGATTCCGAGGGTGCTTGACAGGATAGATGCAGGGAGGATGTTTCCCCTCCTGGGGGAATCTACAACTAGGGGGCAAAGCTCCAGGATATCCGGTCGCCCATATAAAACGGAGATGAGGAGGAATTTCTTCTCTCAGAATGTCGTGAATCTTTGGAATCCTCTACACCAGAGAGCTGTGGAGGCGGAGTCACTGAATACATTCAAGGTGGAGATAGACATATATTTGAGCTGCAGTGGAGTCAAGGGTTATGGGGAGCGGGCAGGAAAGTGGCTTTGAGTAGAAGATCTGATCAGCCATGATCTTATTGAATGGCGGGGCAGGCTCGAGGGGCCGAATGGCCCACTCCTGCTCCGATTCCTTCTGTTCTTATTTCTGTCCCTTCTGCCTCTGTCCCTCTGTTCACAGGTCGATTTTTGCTCTGACAAATTCGGCACCTTTCAGTTCCTCGTTAGCATAGTGGTGAGTATCCCCGCCTGTCACGCGAGAGACCGGGGTTCAATTCCCCGACGGGGAGGATTTTTAACATCCCCAATTTTAAACCTTTGGGCAGCTCCTTAAAAAGACCCTGGGAAAAGTTGAATAGAACAAAATGAACGAAAATAATTTTAAAATATGTACATGACGAAATTTATAACAACTCCCTGCACCAGTTCCTCGTTAGTCGAGTGTTCTCCTTCTGTTTGCCTGTTGTGTGGGGCACTGAGGAGGGAGAGAGAAAATGAGATAACAGCGGGAGAAAGCACGACTGCTCTTTCAAAGAGACAGCACAGGCACGATTGGCCGAATGGTCTCCCACCGTGCTGCCAGCCTCCATGAATGCATGACACTGAGATGGATATCTGAGACATACCCACACAAAGAGAGCACATACGGGTATTTTGTGTGTGTTTGCTGCTTTGTCTCAAGCACTGCATAACCATTTCCTGGACAATGTCGTGGGTATTATGATGTTCAGTTTTCACTTCCCCGACGGCTTCTCTCTGACTTTATGCCTCTGTGTCTGAGAAAAGCATAGAAGGAAATATATGGCAAATGGACGCCTTCCCGCACTTGATGCTGTGGCTTAGTGAACATGTCCTTTGTGTTCTCGTCTAAAAGATGTCATCTTGTACGAAAAATTTGCCTGGCGTGAAAGTGATCTGAATTTCAAAGCAGCAAGGAGGAAAGTCTGCGTTGCTCTGCTTGCTGGCAGGCAGCTTCTTGCAGCTTCGCTGGTGGTCTAGTGGTTAAGAATCGGAGCTTTCACCACCACGGCCCGGGTCCGATTCCCGTTCAGGGACCAGTGCGTTTTGAAGCTGTTTGAAATGCCTCCAATCAATGCACCCGCGCGAAGCAATGCCTGCTCCTGATCAACCTTTGCAATTTCAACACTGCTGCTGCCTCAACAGGTACACAATGCACTTCCTTGCCTTCTGTAAAATGCCTGCTGTTTCAAAGTCAGCAGGAAATTACATTTGGAACGAGACAATTTAAACGTGTACATGCCCACATTTAACTGCAGCTGACAGTGTCAGAACAGTCACGGTTATTATCAAGCTTCCATGTATTTTCTTGTAGGCTGCACCCCCCTAACAAACTTAGCTTATCACAGCACGGCTATCAATCAACTCAACGCCAGTGTGAAGAATGCAACATTTGAAAGTTAGCAACGTGTGCAAGATTTTGTGAGAGAGAGTTGGGCCGTGATAACATTTCCAAGCAGTAAGATATTCACTAGGCCTGAGCCCTTGCTGCGTAATACAATTCTCCCCATATTGATTCTGTTATCTTCAATTGGTCTCCTCTGGTTACCGTCATACCTGCCACTGGCAAGCGTTTCTCCTTATTACCTCAAACAAATCCCCTTGTAATTTTGAAAGCCTCTTATTAAATTTCCTCTTAACCGTCTGAAGAAAACAATCACAAACTCTCAACATAGCTGAAGTTCCTTATCCCTCGGACCACTCTGCAAGACGTCAAACTGAGTGTCTCGCTCTGTATGTCTATCTTTGTCTCCCTCTTTGTCCCTGTCTCTCTCTGTATAGGATTCTGAGGGTGCTTGACAGGATAGATGCAGGGAGGATGTTTCCCCTCCTGGGGGAATCTACAACTAGGGGGCAAAGCTCCAGGATATCCGGTCGCCCATTTAAAACGGAGATGAGGAGGAATTTCTTCTCTCAGAATGTCGTGAATCTTTGGAATCCTCTACCCCAGAGAGCTGTGGAGGCGGAGTCACTGAATATATTCAAGGTAGAGATGGACATATATTTGAGCTGCAGTGGAGTCAAGGGTTATGGGGAGCGGGCAGGAAAGTGGCGTTGAGTAGAAGATCTGATCAGCCATGATCTTATTGAATGGCGGGGCAGGCTCGAGGGGCCGAATGGCCCACTCCTGCTCCGATTCCTTCTGTTCTTATTTCTGTCCCCTCTGTTCACAGGTCGATTTTTGCTCTGACAGATTCGGCACCTTTCAGTTCCTCGTTAGTATAGTGGTGAGTATCCCCGCCTGTCACGCGGGAGACCGGGGTTCAATTCCCCGACGGGGAGAATTTTTAACATCCCCAATTTTAAACCTTTGGGCAGCTCCTTAAAAAGACCCTGGGAAAAGATGAATAGAACATAATGAACGAAAATAATTTTAAAATAAGTACATGACGAAATTTATAACAACTCCCTGCACCAGTTCCTCGTTAGTAGAGTGTTCTCCTTCTGTTTGCCTGTTGTGTGGGGCACTGAGGAGGGAGAGAGAAAATGAGATAACAGCGGGAGAAAGCACGACTGCACTTTCAAAGAGACAGCACAGGCACGATTGGCCGAATGGTCTCCCACCGTGCTGCCAGCCTCCATGAATGCATGACACTGAGATGGATATCTGAGACATACCCACACAAAGAGAGCACATACGGGTATTTTGTGTGTGTTTGCTGCTTTGTCTCAAGCACTGCATAACCATTTCCTCGATAATGTCGTGGGTATTATGATGTTCAGTTTTCACTTCCCCGACGGCTTCTCTCTGACTTTATGCCTCTGTGTCTGAGAAAAGCATAGAAGGAAATATATGGCAAATGGACGCCTTCCCGCACTTGATGCTGTGGCTTAGTGAACATGTCCTTTGTGTTCTCGTCTAAAAGATGTCATCTTGTACGAAAAGTTTGCCTGGCGTGAAAGTGATCTGAATTTCAAAGCAGCAAGGAGGAAAGTCTGCGTTGCTCTGCTTGCTGGCAGGCAGCTTCTTGCAGCTTCTCTGGTGGTCTAGTGGTTAAGAATCGGCGCTTTCACCACCACGGCCCGGGTTCGATTCCCGGTCAGGGACCAGTGCGTTTTGCGGCTGTTTGAAATGCCTCCAATCAATGCACCCGCGCAAAGCAATGCCTGCTCCTGATCAACCTTTGCAATTTCAACACTGCTGCTGCCTCAACAGGTACACAATGCACTTCCTTGCCTTCTGCAAAATGCCTGCTGTTTCAAAGTCAGCAGGAAATTACATTTGGAACGAGACAATTTAAACGTGTACATGCCCACATTTAACTGCAGCTGACAGTGTCAGAACAGTCACGGTTATTATCAAGCTTCCATGTATTTTCTTGTTGGCTGCACCCCCCTAACAAACTTAGCTTATCACAGCACGGCTATCAATCAACTCAACGCCAGTGTGAAGAATGCAACATTTGAAAGTTAGCAACGTGTGCAAGACTTTAGTGAGAGAGAGTTGGGCCGTGATAACATTTCCAAGCAGTAACATATTCACTAGGCCTGAGCCCTTGCTGCGTAATACAATTCTCCCCATACTGATTCTGTTATCTTCAATTGGTCTCCTCTGGTTACCGTCATACCTGCCACTGGCAAGCGTTTCTCCTTATTACCTCAAACAAATCCCCTTGTAATTTTGAAAGCCTCTTATTAAATTTCCTCTTAACCGTCTGAAGAAAACAATCACAAACTCTCAACATAGCTGAAGTTCCTTATCCCTCGGACCACTCTGCAAGACGTCAAACTGAGTGTCTCGCTCTGTATGTCTATCTTTGTCTCTCTCTGTATAGGATTCTGAGGGTGCTTGACAGGATAGATGCAGGGAGGATGTTTCCCCTCCTGGGGGAATCTACAACTAGGGGGCAAAGCTCCAGGATATCCGGTCGCCCATTTAAAACGGAGATGAGGAGGAATTTCTTCTCTCAGAATGTCGTGAATCTTTGGAATCCTCTACCCCAGAGAGCTGTGGAGGCGGAGTCACTGAATACATTCAAGGTGGAGATAGACATATATTTGAGCTGCAGTGGAGTCAAGGGTTATGGGGAGCGGGCAGGAAAGTGGCGTTCAGTAGAAGATCTGATCAGCCATGATCTTATTGAATGGCGGGGCAGGCTCGAGGGGCCGAATGGCCCACTCCTGCTCCGATTCCTTCTGTTCTTATTTCTGTCCCTTCTGCCTCTGTCCCTCTGTTCACAGGTCGATTTTTGCTCTGACAGATTCGGCACCTTTCAGTTCCTCGTTAGTATAGTGGTGAGTATCCCCGCCTGTCACGCGGGAGACCGGGGTTCAATTCCCCGACGGGGAGGATTTTTAACATCCCCAATTTTAAACCTTTGGGCAGCTCCTTAAAAAGACCCTGGGAAAAGATGAATAGAACAAAATGAACGAAAATAATTTTAAAATATGTACATGACGAAATTTATAACAACTCCCTGCACCAGTTCCTCGTTAGTAGAGTGTTCTCCTTCCGTTTGCCTGTTGTGTGGGGCACTGAGGAGGGAGAGAGAAAATGAGATAACAGCGGGAGAAAGCACGACTGCTCTTTCAAAGAGACAGCACAGGCACGATTGGCCGAATGGCCTCCCACCGTGCTGCCAGCCTCCATGAATGCATGACACTGAGATGGATATCTGAGACATACCCACACAAAGAGAGCACATACGGGTATTTTGTGTGTGTTTGCTGCTTTGTCTCAAGCACTGCATAACCATTTCCTCGACAATGTCGTGGGTATTATGATGTTCAGTTTTCACTTCCCCGACGGCTTCTCTCTGACTTTATGCCTCTGTGTCTGAGAAAAGCATAGAAGGAAATATATGGCAAATGGACGCCTTCCCGCACTTGATGCTGTGGCTTAGTGAACATGTCCTTTGTGTTCTCGTCTAAAAGATGTCATCTTGTACGAAAAATTTGCCTGGCGTGAAAGTGATCTGAATTTCAAAGCAGCAAGGAGGAAAGTCTGCGTTGCTCTGCTTGCTGGCAGGCAGCTTCTTGCAGCTTCCCTGGTGGTCTAGTGGTTAAGAATCGGAGCTTTCACCACCACGGCCCGGGTCCGATTCCCGGTCAGGGACCAGTGCGTTTTGAGGCTGTTTGAAATGCCTCCAATCAATGCACCCGCGCGAAGCAATGCCTGCTCCTGATCAACCTTTGCAATTTCAACACTGCTGCTGCCTCAACAGGTACACAATGCACTTCCTTGCCTTCTGTAAAATGCCTGCTGTTTCAAAGTCAGCAGGAAATTACATTTGGAACGAGACAATTTAAACGTGTACATGCCCACATTTAACTGCAGCTGACAGTGTCAGAACAGTCACGGTTATTATCAAGCTTCCATGTATTTTCTTGTAGGCTGCACTTGCCTAACAACCTTAGCTTATCACAGCACGGCTATCAATCAACTCAACGCCAGTGTGAAGAATGCAACATTTGAAAGTTAGCAACGTGTGCAAGACTTTAGTGAGAGAGAGTTGGGCCGTGATAACATTTCCAAGCAGTAAGATATTCACTAGGCCTGAGCCCTTGCTGCGTAATACAATTCTCCCCATACTGATTCTGTTATCTTCAATTGGTCTCCTCTGGTTACCGTCATACCTGCCACTGGCAAGCGTTTCTCCTTATTACCTCAAACAAATCCCCTTGTAATTTTGAAAGCCTCTTATTAAATTTCCTCTTAACCGTCTGAAGAAAACAATCACAAACTCTCAACATAGCTGAAGTTCCTTATCCCTCGGACCACTCTGCAAGACGTCAAACTGAGTGTCTCGCTCTGTATGTCTATCTTTGTCTCCCTCTTTGTCCCTGTCTCTCTCTGTATAGGATTCTGAGGGTGCTTGACAGGATAGATGCAGGGAGGATGTTTCCCCTCCTGGGGGAATCTACAACTAGGGGGCAAAGCTCCAGGATATCCGGTCGCCCATTTAAAACGGAGATGAGGAGGAATTTCTTCTCTCAGAATGTCGTGAATCTTTGAAATCCTCTACCCCAGAGAGCTGTGGAGGCGGAGTCACTGAATATATTCAAGGTGGAGATAGACATATATTTGAGCTGCAGTGGAGTCAAGGGTTATGGGGAGCGGGCAGGAAAGTGGCGTTGAGTAGAAGATCTGATCAGCCAGGATCTTATTGAATGGCGGGGCAGGCTCGAGGGGCCGAATGGCCCACTCCTGCTCCGATTCCTTCTGTTCTTATTCTTATTTCTGTCCCTCTGTTCACAGGTCGATTTTTGCTCTGACAAATTCGGCACCTTTCAGTTCCTCGTTAGCATAGTGGTGAGTATCCCCGCCTGTCACGCGAGAGACCGGGGTTCAATTCCCCGACGGGGAGGATTTTTAACATCCCCAATTTTAAACCTTTGGGCAGCTCCTTAAAAAGACCCTGGGAAAAGTTGAATAGAACATAATGAACGAAAATAATTTTAAAATATGTACATGACGAAATTTATAACAACTCCCTGCACCAGTTCCTCGTTAGTCGAGTGTTCTCCTTCTGTTTGCCTGTTGTGTGGGGCACTGAGGAGGGAGAGAGAAAATGAGATAACAGCGGGAGAAAGCACGACTGCTCTTTCAAAGAGACAGCACAGGCACGATTGGCCGAATGGTCTCCCACCGTGCTGCCAGCCTCCATGAATGCATGACACTGAGATGGATATCTGAGACATACCCACACAAAGAGAGCACATACGGGTATTTTGTGTGTGTTTGCTGCTTTGTCTCAAGCACTGCATAACCATTTCCTCGACAATGTCGTGGATATTATGATGTTCAGTTTTCACTTCCCCGACGGCTTCTCTCTGACTTTATGCCTCTGTGTCTGAGAAAAGCATAGAAGGAAATATATGGCAAATGGACGCCTTCCCGCACTTGATGCTGTGGCTTAGTGAACATGTCCTTTGTGTTCTCGTCTAAAAGATGTCATCTTGTACGAAAAATTTGCCTGGCGTGAAAGTGATCTGAATTTCAAAGCAGCAAGGAGGAAAGTCTGCGTTGCTCTGCTTGCTGGCAGGCAGCTTCTTGCAGCTTCGCTGGTGGTCTAGTGGTTAAGAATCGGAGCTTTCACCACCACGGCCCGGGTCCGATTCCCGTTCAGGGACCAGTGCGTTTTGAAGCTGTTTGAAATGCCTCCAATCAATGCACCCGCGCGAAGCAATGCCTGCTCCTGATCAACCTTTGCAATTTCAACACTGCTGCTGCCTCAACAGGAACACAATGCACTTCCTTGCCTTCTGTAAAATGCCTGCTGTTTCAAAGTCAGCAGGAAATTACATTTGGAACGAGACAATTTAAACGTGTACATGCCCACATTTAACTGCAGCTGACAGTGTCAGAACAGTCACGGTTATTATCAAGCTTCCATGTATTTTCTTGTAGGCTGCACCCCCCTAACAAACTTAGCTTATCACAGCACGGCTATCAATCAACTCAACGCCAGTGTGAAGAATGCAACATTTGAAAGTTAGCAACGTGTGCAAGATTTTGTGAGAGAGAGTTGGGCCGTGATAACATTTCCAAGCAGTAAGATATTCACTAGGCCTGAGCCCTTGCTGCGTAATACAATTCTCCCCATATTGATTCTGTTATCTTCAATTGGTCTCCTCTGGTTACCGTCATACCTGCCACTGGCAAGCGTTTCTCCTTATTACCTCAAACAAATCCCCTTGTAATTTTGAAAGCCTCTTATTAAATTTCCTCTTAACCGTCTGAAGAAAACAATCACAAACTCTCAACATAGCTGAAGTTCCTTATCCCTCGGACCACTCTGCAAGACGTCAAACTGAGTGTCTCGCTCTGTATGTCTATCTTTGTCTCCCTCTTTGTCCCTGTCTCTCTCTGTATAGGATTCTGAGGGTGCTTGACAGGATAGATGCAGGGAGGATGTTTCCCCTCCTGGGGGAATCTACAACTAGGGGGCAAAGCTCCAGGATATCCGGTCGCCCATTTAAAACGGAGATGAGGAGGAATTTCTTCTCTCAGAATGTCGTGAATCTTTGGAATCCTCTACCCCAGAGAGCTGTGGAGGCGGAGTCACTGAATATATTCAAGGTAGAGATGGACATATATTTGAGCTGCAGTGGAGTCAAGGGTTATGGGGAGCGGGCAGGAAAGTGGCGTTGAGTAGAAGATCTGATCAGCCATGATCTTATTGAATGGCGGGGCAGGCTCGAGGGGCCGAATGGCCCACTCCTGCTCCGATTCCTTCTGTTCTTATTTCTGTCCCTCTGTTCACAGGTCGATTTTTGCTCTGACAGATACGGCACCTTTCAGTTCCTCGTTAGTATAGTGGTGAGTATCCCCGCCTGTCACGCGGGAGACCGGGGTTCAATTCCCCGACGGGGAGGATTTTTAACATCCCGAATTTTAAACCTTTGGGCAGCTCCTTAAAAAGACCCTGGGAAAAGATGAATAGAACATAATGAACGAAAATAATTTTAAAATAAGTACATGACGAAATTTATAACAACTCCCTGCACCAGTTCCTCGTTAGTAGAGTGTTCTCCTTCTGTTTGCCTGTTGTGTGGGGCACTGAGGAGGGAGAGAGAAAATGAGATAACAGCGGGAGAAAGCACGACTGCACTTTCAAAGAGACAGCACAGGCACGATTGGCCGAATGGTCTCCCACCGTGCTGCCAGCCTCCATGAATGCATGACACTGAGATGGATATCTGAGACATACCCACACAAAGAGAGCACATACGGGTATTTTGTGTGTGTTTGCTGCTTTGTCTCAAGCACTGCATAACCATTTCCTCTACAATGTCGTGGGTATTATGATGTTCAGTTTTCACTTCCCCGACGGCTTCTCTCTGACTTTATGCCTCTGTGTCTGAGAAAAGCATAGAAGGAAATATATGGCAAATGGACGCCTTCCCGCACTTGATGCTGTGGCTTAGTGAACATGTCCTTTGTGTTCTCGTCTAAAAGATGTCATCTTGTACGAAAAGTTTGCCTGGCGTGAAAGTGATCTGAATTTCAAAGCAGCAAGGAGGAAAGTCTGCGTTGCTCTGCTTGCTGGCAGGCAGCTTCTTGCAGTTTCTTGCAGCTTCTCTGGTGGTCTAGTGGTTAAGAATCGGCGCTTTCACCACCACGGCCCGGGTTCGATTCCCGGTCAGGGACCAGTGCGTTTTGCGGCTGTTTGAAATGCCTCCAATCAATGCACCCGCGCAAAGCAATGCCTGCTCCTGATCAACCTTTGCAATTTCAACACTGCTGCTGCCTCAACAGGTACACAATGCACTTCCTTGCCTTCTGCAAAATGCCTGCTGTTTCAAAGTCAGCAGGAAATTACATTTGGAACGAGACAATTTAAACGTGTACATGCCCACATTTAACTGCAGCTGACAGTGTCAGAACAGTCACGGTTATTATCAAGCTTCCATGTATTTTCTTGTTGGCTGCACCCCCCTAACAAACTTAGCTTATCACAGCACGGCTATCAATCAACTCAACGCCAGTGTGAAGAATGCAACATTTGAAAGTTAGC
The DNA here is from genome assembly GCF_052327205.1 of Somniosus microcephalus. Lineage (NCBI taxonomy): Eukaryota > Metazoa > Chordata > Chondrichthyes > Squaliformes > Somniosidae > Somniosus > Somniosus microcephalus. The sequence goes on from NW_028225183.1 coordinate 43,646,411, forward strand.
AACGTGTGCAAGACTTTAGTGAGAGAGAGTTGGGCCGTGATAACATTTCCAAGCAGTAACATATTCACTAGGCCTGAGCCCTTGCTGCGTAATACAATTCTCCCCATACTGATTCTGTTATCTTCAATTGGTCTCCTCTGGTTACCGTCATACCTGCCACTGGCAAGCGTTTCTCCTTATTACCTCAAACAAATCCCCTTGTAATTTTGAAAGCCTCTTATTAAATTTCCTCTTAACCGTCTGAAGAAAACAATCACAAACTCTCAACATAGCTGAAGTTCCTTATCCCTCGGATCACTCTGCAAGACGTCAAACTGAGTGTCTCGCTCTGTATGTCTATCTTTGTCTCCCTCTTTGTCTCTCTCTGTATAGGATTCTGAGGGTGCTTGACAGGATAGATGCAGGGAGGATGTTTCCCCTCCTGGGGGAATCTACAACTAGGGGGCAAAGCTCCAGGATATCCGGTCGCCCATATAAAACGGAGATGAGGAGGAATTTCTTCTCTCAGAATGTCGTGAATCTTTGGAATCCTCTACCCCAGAGAGCTGTGGAGGCGGAGTCACTGAATACATTCAAGGTGGAGATAGACATATATTTGAGCTGCAGTGGAGTCAAGGGTTATGGGGAGCGGGCAGGAAAGTGGCGTTGAGTACAAGATCTGATCAGCCATGATCTTATAGAATGGCGGGGCAGGCTCGAGGGGCCGAATGGCCCACTCCTGCTCCGATTCCTTCTATTCTTATTTCTGTCCCTTCTGCCTCTGTCCCTCTGTTCACAGGTCGATATTTGCTCTGACAGAATCGGCACTTTTCAGTTCCTCGTTAGTAAAGTGGTGAGTATCCCCGCCTGTCACGCGGGACACCGGGGTTCAATTCCCCGACGGGGAGGATTTTTAACATCCCCAATGTTAAACCTTTGGGCAGCTCCTTAAAAAGACCCTGGGAAAAGATGAATAGAACATAATGAACGAAAATAATTTTAAAATATGTACATGACGAAATTTATAACAACTCCCTGCACCAGTTCCTCGTTAGTAGAGTGTTCTCCTTCTGTTTGCCTGTTGTGTGGGGCACTGAGGAGGGAGAGAGTAAATGAGATAACAGCGGGAGAAAGCACGACTGCTCTTTCAAAGAGACAGCACAGGCACGATTGGCCGAATGGTCTCCCACCGTGCTGCCAGCCTCCATGAATGCATGACACTGAGATGGATATCTGAGACATACCCACACAAAGAGAGCACATACGGGTATTTTGTGTGTGTTTGCTGCTTTGTCTCAAGCACTGCATAACCATTTCCTCGACAATGTCGTGGGTATTATGATGTTCAGTTTTCACTTCCCCGACGGCTTCTCTCTGACTTCATGCCTCTGTGTCTGAGAAAAGCATAGAAGGAAATATATGGCAAATGGACGCCTTCCCGCACTTGATGCTGTGGCTTAGTGAACATGTCCTTTGTGTTCTCGTCTAAAAGATGTCATCTTGTACGAAAAATTTGCCTGGCGTGAAAGTGATCTGAGTTTCAAAGCAGCAAGGAGGAAAGTCTGCGTTGCTCTGCTTGCTGGCAGGCAGCTTCTTGCAGCTTCCCTGGTGGTCTAGTGGTTAAGAATCGGAGCTTTCACCACCACGGCCCGGGTCCGATTCCCGGTCAGGGACCAGTGCGTTTTGAGGCTGTTTGAAATGCCTCCAATCAATGCACCCGCGCGAAGCAATGCCTGCTCCTGATCAACCTTTGCAATTTCAACACTGCTGCTGCCTCAACAGGTACACAATGCACTTCCCTGCCTTCTGTAAAATGCCTGCTGTTTCAAAGTCAGCAGGAAATTACATTTGGAACGAGACAATTTAAACGTGTACATGCCCACATTTAACTGCAGCTGACAGTGTCAGAACAGTCACGGTTATTATCAAGCTTCCATGTATTTTCTTGTAGGCTGCACCCCCCTAACAAACTTAGCTTATCACAGCACGGCTATCAATCAACTCAACGCCAGTGTGAAGAATGCAACATTTGAAAGTTAGCAACGTGTGCAAGACTTTAGTGAGAGAGAGTTGGGCCGTGATAACATTTCCAAGCAGTAAGATATTCACTAGGCCTGAGCCCTTGCTGCGTAATACAATTCTCCCCATACTGATTCTGTTATCTTCAATTGGTCTCCTCTGGTTACCGTCATACCTGCCACTGGCAAGCGTTTCTCCTTATTACCTCAAACAAATCCCCTTGTAATTTTGAAAGCCTCTTATTAAATTTCCTCTTAACCGTCTGAAGAAAACAATCACAAACTCTCAACATAGCTGAAGTTCCTTATCCCTCGGACCACTCTGCAAGACGTCAAACTGAGTGTCTCGCTCTGTATGTCTATCTTTGTCTCCCTCTTTGACCCTGTCTCTCTCTGTATAGGATTCTGAGGGTGCTTGACAGGATAGATGCAGGGAGGATGTTTCCCCTCCTGGGGGAATCTACAACTAGGGGGCAAAGCTCCAGGATATCCGGTCGCCCATTTAAAACGGAGATGAGGAGGAATTTCTTCTCTCAGAATGTCGTGAATCTTTGGAATCCTCTACCCCAGAGAGCTGTGGAGGCGGAGTCACTGAATACATTCAAGGTGGAGATAGACATATATTTGAGCTGCAGTGGAGTCAAGGGTTATGGGGAGCGGGCAGGAAAGTGGCGTTGAGTAGAAGATCTGATCAGCCATGATCTTATTGAATGGCGGGGCAGGCTCGAGGGGCCGAATGGCCCACTCCTGCTCCGATTCCTTCTGTTCTTATTCTTATTTCTGTCCCCTCTGTCCCTCTGTTCACAGGTCGATTTTTGCTCTGACAGATTCGGCACCTTTCAGTTCCTCGTTAGTATAGTGGTGAGTATCCCCGCCTGTCACGCGGGAGACCGGGGTTCAATTCCCCGACGGGGAGGATTTTTAACATCTCCAATTTTAAACCTTTGGGCAGCTCCTTCAAAAGACCCTGGGAAAAGATGAATAGAACATAATGAACGAAAATAATTTTAAAATATGTACATGACGAAATTTATAACAACTCCCTGCACCAGTTCCTCGTTAGTAGAGTGTTCTCCTTCTGTTTGCCTGTTGTGTGGGGCACTGAGGAGGGAGAGAGAAAATGAGATAACAGCGGGAGAAAGCACGACTGCTCTTTCAAAGAGACAGCACAGGCACGATTGGCCTCCCACCGTGCTGCCAGCCTCCATGAATGCATGACACTGAGATGGATATCTGAGACATACCCACACAAAGAGAGCACATACGGGTATTTTGTGTGTGTTTGCTGCTTTGTCTCAAGCACTGCATAACCATTTCCTCGACAATGTCGTGGGTATTATGATGTTCAGTTTTCACTTCCCCGACGGCTTCTCTCTGACTTCATGCCTCTGTGTCTGAGAAAAGCATAGAAGGAAATATATGGCAAATGGACGCCTTCCCGCACTTGATGCTGTGGCTTAGTGAACATGTCCTTTGTGTTCTCGTCTAAAAGATGTCATCTTGTACGAAAAATTTGCCTGGCGTGAAAGTGATCTGAATTTCAAAGCAGCAAGGAGGAAAGTCTGCGTTGCTCTGCTTGCTGGCTGGCAGCTTCTTGCAGTTTCTTGCAGCTTCCCTGGTGGTCTAGTGGTTAAGAATCGGCGCTTTCACCACCACGGCCCGGGTTCGATTCCCGGTCAGGGACCAGTGCGTTTTGCGGCTGTTTGAAATGCCTCCAATCAATGCACCCCCGCGAAGCAATGCCTGCTCCTGATCAACCTTTGCTATTTCAACACTGCTGCTGCCTCAACAGGTACACAATGCACTTCCATGCCTGCTGTTTCAAAGTCAGCAGGAAATTACATTTGGAATGAGACAATTTAAACGTGTACATGCCCACATTTAACTGCAGCTGACAGTGTCAGAACAGTCACGGTTATTATCAAGCTTCCATGTATTTTCTTGTAGGCTGCACCCCCCTAACAAACTTAGCTTATCACAGCACGGCTATCAATCAACTCAACGCCAGTGTGAAGAATGCAACATTTGAAAGTTAGCAACATGTGCAAGACTTTAGTGAGAGAGAGTTGGGCCGTGATAACATTTCCAAGCAGTAAGATATTCACTAGGCCTGAGCCCTTGCTGCGTAATACAATTCTCCCCATACTGATTCTGTTATCTTCAATTGGTCTCCTCTGGTTACCGTCATCACTGGCAAGCGTTTCTCCTTATTACCTCAAACAAATCCCCTTGTAATTTTGAAAGCCTCTTATTAAATTTCCTCTTAACCGTCTGAAGAAAACAATCACAAACTCTCAACATAGCTGAAGTTCCTTATCCCTCGGACCACTCTGCAAGACGTCAAACTGAGTGTCTCGCTCTGTATATCTATCTTTGTCTCCCTCTTTGTCCCTGTCTCTCTCTGTATAGGATTCTGAGGGTGCTTGACAGGATAGATGCAGGGAGGATGTTTCCCCTCCTGGGGGAATCTACAACTAGGGGGCAAAGCTCCAGGATATCCGGTCGCCCATTTAAAACGGAGATGAGGAGGAATTTTTTCTCTCAGAATGTCGTGAATCTTTGGAATCCTCTACCCCAGAGAGCTGTGGAGGCGGAGTCACTGAATATATTCAAGGTGGAGATAGACATATATTTGAGCTGCAGTGGAGTCAAGGGTTATGGGGAGCGGGCAGGAAAGTGGCGTTGAGTAGAAGATCTGATCAGCCATGATCTTATTGAATGGCGGGGCAGTCTCGAGGGGCCGAATGGCCCACTCCTGCTCCGATTCCTTCTGTTCTTATTTCTGTCCCTTCTGCCTCTGTCCCTCTGTTCACAGGTCGATTTTTGCTCTGACAGATTCGGCACCTTTCAGTTCCTCGTTAGTATAGTAGTGAGTATCCCCGCCTGTCACGCGGGAGACCGGGGTTCAATTCCCCGAAGGGGAGAATTTTTAACATCCCCAATTTTAAACCTTTGGGCAGCTCCTTAAAAAGACCCTGGGAAAAGTTGAATAGAACAAAATGAACGAAAATAATTTTAAAATATGTACATGACGTAATTTATAACAACTCCCTGCACCAGTTCCTCGTTAGTAGAGTGTTCTCCTTCTGTTTGCCTGTTGTGTGGGGCACTGAGGAGGGAGAGAGAAAATGAGATAACAGCGGGAGAATGCACGGCTGCTCTTTCAAAGAGACAGCACAGGCACGATTGGCCGAATGGCCTCCCACCGTGCTGCCAGCCTCCATGAATGCATGACACTGAGATGGATATCTGAGACATACCCACACAAAGAGAGCACATACGGGTATTTTGTGTGTGTTTGCTGCTTTGTCTCAAGCACTGCATAACCATTTCCTCGACAATGTCGTGGGTATTATGATGTTCAGTTTTCACTTCCCCGACGGCTTCTCTCTGACTTCATGCCTCTGTGTCTGAGAAAAGCATAGAAGGAAATATATGGCAAATGGACGCCTTCCCGCACTTGATGCTGTGGCTTAGTGAACATGTCCTTTGTGTTCTCGTCTAAAAGATGTCATCTTGTACGAAAAATTTGCCTGGCGTGAAAGTGATCTGAATTTCAAAGCAGCAAGGAGGAAAGTCTGCGTTGCTCTGCTTGCTGGCAGGCAGCTTCTTGCAGCTTCCCTGGTGGTCTAGTGGTTAAGAATCGGAGCTTTCACCACCACGGCCCGGGTCCGATTCCCGGTCAGGGACCAGTGCGTTTTGAGGCTGTTTGAAATGCCTCCAATCAATGCACCCGCGCGAAGCAATGCCTGCTCCTGATCAACCTTTGCAATTTCAACACTGCTGCTGCCTCAACAGGTACACAATGCACTTCCTTGCCTTCTGTAAAATGCCTGCTGTTTCAAAGTCAGCAGGAAATTACATTTGGAACGAAACAATTTAAACGTGTACATGCCCACATTTAACTGCAGCTGACAGTGTCAGAACAGTCACGGTTATTATCAAGCTTCCATGTATTTTCTTGTTGGCTGCACTTGCCTAACAAACTTAGCTTATCACAGCACGGCTATCAATCAACTCAACGCCAGTGTGAAGAATGCAACATTTGAAAGTTAGCAACGTGTGCAAGACTTTAGTGAGAGAGAGTTGGGCCGTGATAACATTTCCAAGCAGTAAGATATTCACTAGGCCTGAGCCCTTGCTGCGTAATACAATTCTCCCCATACTGATTCTGTTATCTTCAATTGGTCTCCTCTGGTTACCGTCATACCTGCCACTGGCAAGCGTTTCTCCTTATTACCTCAAACAAATCCCCTTGTAATTTTGAAAGCCTCTTATTAAATTTCCTCTTAACCGTCTGAAGAAAACAATCACAAACTCTCAACATAGCTGAAGTTCCTTATCCCTCGGACCACTCTGCAAGACGTCAAACTGAGTGTCTCGCTCTGTATGTCTATCTTTGTCTCCCTCTTTGTCCCTGTCTCTCTCTGTATAGGATTCTGAGGGTGCTTGACAGGATAGATGCAGGGAGGATGTTTCCCCTCCTGGGGGAATCTACAACTAGGGGGCAAAGCTCCAGGATATCCGGTCGCCCATTTAAAACGGAGATGAGGAGGAATTTCTTCTCTCAGAATGTCGTGAATCTTTGGAATCCTCTACCCCAGAGAGCTGTGGAGGCGGAGCCACTGAATATATTCAAGGTGGAGATAGACATATATTTGAGCTGCAGTGGAGTCAAGGGTTATGGGGAGCGGGCAGGAAAGTGGCGTTGAGTAGAAGATCTGATCAGCCATGATCTTATTGAATGGCGGGGCAGGCTCGAGGGGCCGAATGGCCCACTCCTGCTCCGATTCCTTCTGTTCTTATTTCTGTCCCTTCTGCCTCTGTCCCTCTGTTCACAGGTCGATTTTTGCTCTGACAGATTCGGCACCTTTCAGTTCCTCGTTAGTATAGTGGTGAGTATCCCCGCCTGTCACGCGGGAGACCGGGGTTCTAATTCCCCGACGGGGAGGATTTTTAACATCCCCAATTTTAAACCTTTGGGCAGCTCCTTAAAAAGACCCTGGGAAAAGTTGAATAGAACATAATGAACGAAAATAATTTTAAAATATGTACATGACGAAATTTATAACAACTCCCTGCACCAGTTCCTCGTTAGTAGAGTTTTCTCCTTCTGTTTGCCTGTTGTGTGGGGCACTGAGGAGGGAGAGAGAAAATGAGATAACAGCGGGAGAAAGCACGACTGCTCTTTCAAAGAGACAGCACAGGCACGATTGGCCGAATGGTCTCCCACCGTGCTGCCAGCCTCCATGAATGCATGACACTGAGATGGATATCTGAGACATACCCACACAAAGAGAGCACATACGGGTATTTTGTGTGTGTTTGCTGCTTTGTCTCAAGCACTGCATAACCATTTCCTCGACAATGTCGTGGGTATTATGATGTTCAGTTTTCACTTCCCCGACGGCTTCTCTCTGACTTCATGCCTCTGTGTCTGAGAAAAGCATAGAAGGAAATATATGGCAAATGGACGCCTTCCCGCACTTGATGCTGTGGCTTAGTGAACATGTCCTTTGTGTTCTCGTCTAAAAGATGTCATCTTGTACGAAAAATTTGCCTGGCGTGAAAGTGATCTGAATTTCAAAGCAGCAAGGAGGAAAGTCTGCGTTGCTCTGCTTGCTGGCAGGCAGCTTCTTGCAGCTTCCCTGGTGGTCTAGTGGTTAAGAATCGGAGCTTTCACCACCACGGCCCGGGTCCGATTCCCGGTCAGGGACCAGTGCGTTTTGAGGCTGTTTGAAATGCCTCCAATCAATGCACCCGCGCGAAGCAATGCCTGCTCCTGATCAACCTTTGCAATTTCAACACTGCTGCTGCCTCAACAGGTGCACAATGCACTTCCTTGCCTTCTGTAAAATGCCTGCTGTTTCAAAGTCAGCAGGAAATTACATTTGGAACGAGACAATTTAAACGTGTACATGCCCACATTTAACTGCAGCTGACAGTGTCAGAACAGTCACGGTTATTATCAAGCTTCCATGTATTTTCTTGTAGGCTGCACCCCCCTAACAAACTTAGCTTATCACAGCACGGCTATCAATCAACTCAACGCCAGTGTGAAGAATGCAACATTTGAAAGTTAGCAACGTGTGCAAGATTTTGTGAGAGAGAGTTGGGCCGTGATAACATTTCCAAGCAGTAAGATATTCACTAGGCCTGAGCCCTTGCTGCGTAATACAATTCTCCCCATACTGATTCTGTTATCTTCAATTGGTCTCCTCTGGTTACCGTCATACCTGCCACTGGCAAGCGTTTCTCCTTATTACCTCAAACAAATCCCCTTGTAATTTTGAAAGCCTCTTATTAAATTTCCTCTTAACCGTCTGAAGAAAACAATCACAAACTCTCAACATAGCTGAAGTTCCTTATCCCTCGGACCACTCTGCAAGACGTCAAACTGAGTGTCTCGCTCTGTATGTCTATCTTTGTCTCCCTCTTTGACCCTGTCTCTCTCTGTATAGGATTCTGAGGGTGCTTGACAGGATAGATGCAGGGAGGATGTTTCCCCTCCTGGGGGAATCTACAACTAGGGGGCAAAGCTCCAGGATATCCGGTCGCCCATTTAAAACGGAGATGAGGAGGAATTTCTTCTCTCAGAATGTCGTGAATCTTTGGAATCCTCTACCCCAGAGAGCTGTGGAGGCGGAGTCACTGAATACATTCAAGGTGGAGATAGACATATATTTGAGCTGCAGTGGAGTCAAGGGTTATGGGGAGCGGGCAGGAAAGTGGCGTTGAGTAGAAGATCTGATCAGCCATGATCTTATTGAATGGCGGGGCAGGCTCGAGGGGCCGAATGGCCCACTCCTGCTCCGATTCCTTCTGTTCTTATTTCTGCCTCTGTTCACAGGTCGATTTTTGCTCTGACAGATTCGGCACCTTTCAGTTCCTCGTTAGTATAGTGGTGAGTATCCCCGCCTGTCACGCGGGAGACCGGGGTTTAATTCCCCGACGGGGAGGATTTTTAACATCCCCAATTTTAAACCTTTGGGCTGCTCCTTAAAAAGTCCCTGGGAAAAGATGAATAGAACATAATGAACGAAAATAATTTTAAAATATGTACATGACGAAATTTATAACAACTCCCTGCACCAGTTCCTCGTTAGTAGAGTGTTCTCCTTCTGTTTGCCTGTTGTGTGGGGCACTGAGGAGGGAGAGAGAAAATGAGATAACAGCGGGAGAAAGCACGACTGCTCTTTCAAAGAGACAGCACAGGCACGATTGGCCGAATGGCCTCCCAGCGTGCTGCCAGCCTCCATGAATGCATGACACTGAGATGGATATCTGAGACATACCCACACAAAGAGAGCACATACGGGTATTTTGTGTGTGTTTGCTGCTTTGTCTCAAGCACTGCATAACCATTTCCTCGACAATGTCGTGGGTATTATGATGTTCAGTTTTCACTTCCCCGACGGCTTCTCTCTGACTTCATGCCTCTGTGTCTGAGAAAAGCATAGAAGGAAATATATGGCAAATGGACGCCTTCCCGCACTTGATGCTGTGGCTTAGTGAACATGTCCTTTGTGTTCTCGTCTAAAAGATGTCATCTTGTACGAAAAATTTGCCTGGCGTGAAAGTGATCTGAATTTCAAAGCAGCAAGGAGGAAAGTCTGCGTTGCTCTGCTTGCTGGCAGGCAGCTTCTTGCAGTTTCTTGCAGCTTCCCTGGTGGTCTAGTGGTTAAGAATCGGCGCTTTCTCCACCACGGCCCGAGTTCGATTTCCGGTCAGAGACCAGTGCGTTTTGAGGCTGTTTGAAATGCCTCCAATCAATGCACCCGCGCGAAGCAATGCCTGCTCCTGATCAACCTTTGCAATTTCAACACTGCTGCTGCCTCAACAGGTACACAATGCACTTCCTTGCCTTCTGCAAAATGCCTGCTGTTTCAAAGTCAGCAGGAAATTACATTTGGAACGAGACAATTTAAACGTGTACATGCCCACATTTAACTGCAGCTGACAGTGTCAGAACAGTCACGGTTATTATCAAGCTTCCATGTATTTTCTTGTTGGCTGCACCCCCCGAACAAACTTAGCTTATCACAGCACGGCTATCAATCAACTCAACGCCAGTGTGAAGAATGCAACGTGTGCAAGACTTTAGTGAGAGAGAGTTGGGCCGTGATAACATTTCATAGAAACATAGAGATAGGAACAGGAGTAGGCCATTCGGCCCTTCGAGCCTGCTCCGCCATTCAATGAGATCATGGCTGATCTTCGTCTGAGATCATAGCTGATCTTACCAGTTCAGTACCCCGTCCCCGCCTTTTCTCCGTAACCCTTAATCCCCTTAGCCTTCAGAAATATATCCAATTCTCTCTTGAAAATATTTATTGAATTAGCCTTCACAGCCCTCTGTGGCAGGGAATTCCACAGGCTCACCACTCTTTGAGTGAAGAAATTCTTCCTCATCTCTGTTTTAAATGATTTGCCCGCTATTTTTAGACTGTGGCCCCTGGTTCTGTGCTCCCCGGCCATTGGAAACATTCTCTCTGAATTCAGCCTGTCCAGGCCTGCCATAACTTTATATGTTTCGATGAGATCCCCTCTCAATCTTCTAAACTCCAGTGAGTACAAGCCCAAACTATTTAATCTCTCTTCGTAGGTCATTCCCGCCATTCCAGGTATCAGCCTGGTGAATCGCCGTTGCACTCTTTCCATGGCAAGAACATCCTTCCGCAGATGGGGCGACCAAAACTGTACACAATACTCCAGATGCGGTCTCACCAGCACCTTGTACAGCTGTAGTAAGGTATCCCTATTCCTATACTCGAACCCCCTTGATATGAAGGCCAACATACCATTTGCCTTCTTGATCGCCTGTTGCACCTGCATGCTCTCCTTCAGTGACTGGTGCACAAGAACACCCAGGTCCCTCTGCACTTCCCCATCTCCCAATCTATTGCCATTTAGATAATAATCTACCCTCCTGTTTTTACCCCCAAAGTGGATAACCTCGCATTTATCCACATTATAGTGCATCTGCCACGTATCTGCCCATTCCCCCAACCTGTCCAAATCGCACTGTAGCCTCCTGACATCCTCATCAGAGCCCACCCCTCCTCCTAGTTTAGTGTCGTCAGCGAATTTGGAAATATTGCATCCAATTCCCTGATCCAGATCATTTATATATATTGTGAACAGCTGGGGTCCCAGGACAGATCCTTGCGGCACCCCGCTGGTCACTGCCTGCCACTCCGAAAACGAGCCGTTTATTCCAACTCTCTGTTTTCTATCCGCCAGCCAGTTCTCTATCCACGTTAATACTTTGCCCCCAATCCCATGAGCCTTAATTTTGCATGATAATATTTTGTGTGGAACCTTATCGAAGGCTTTCTGGAAGTCAAGGTACACGACATCCACTGGCTCTCCCCCATCTATTTTACCAGTTACTTCCTCAAAAAATTCCAGCAGATTAGTCAAACACGATTTACCCTTTGTAAATCCATGTTGACTCTGTCCGATCCTTTCCCCATTTGTCAAGTGCTCCGCTATTTTATCCTTAATAATGGACTCTAGCATTTTGCCCACAACCGATGTAAGGCTTACTGGTCTATAATTTCCAAGCAGTAAGATATTCACTAGGCCTGAGCCCTTGCTGCGTAATACAATTCTCCCCATACTGATTCTGTTATCTTCAATTGGTCTCCTCTGGTTACCGTCATACCTGCCACTGGCAAGCGTTTCTCCTTATTACCTCAAACAAATCCCCTTGTAATTTTGAAAGCCTCTTATTAAATTTCCTCTTAACCGTCTGAAGAAAACAATCACAAACTCTCAACATAGCTGAAGTTCCTTATCCCTCGGACCACTCTGCAAGACGTCAAACTGAGTGTCTCGCTCTGTATGTCTATCTTTGTCTCCCTCTTTGTCCCTGTCTCTCTCTGTATAGGATTCTGAGGGTGCTTGACAGGATAGATGCAGGGAGGATGTTTCCCCTCCTGGGGGAATCTACAACTAGGGGGCAAAGCTCTAGGATATCCGGTCGCCCATTTAAAACGGAGATGAGGAGGAATTTCTTCTCTCAGAATGTCGTGAATCTTTGGAATCCTCTACCCCAGAGAGCTGTGGAGGCGGAGTCACTGAATATATTCAAGGTGGAGATAGACATATATTTGAGCTGCAGTGGAGTCAAGGGTTATGGGGAGCGGGCAGGAAAGTGGCGTTGAGTAGAAGATCTGATCAGCCATGATCTTATTGAATGGCGGGGCAGGCTCGAGGGGCCGAATGGCCCACTCCTGCTCCGATTCCTTCTGTTCTTATTTCTGTCCCTTCTGCCTCTGTCCCTCTGTTCACAGGTCGATTTTTGCTCTGACAGATTCGGCACCTTTCAGTTCCTCGTTAGTATAGTGTTGAGTATCCCCGCCTGTCACGCGGGCGACCAGGGTTCAATTCCCCGACGGGGAGGATTTTTAACATCCCCAATTTTAATCCTTTGGGCAGCTCCTTAAAAAGACCCTGGGAAAAGATGAATAGAACATAATGAACGAAAATAATTTTAAAATATGTACATGACGAAATTTATAACAACTCCCTGCACCAGTTCCTCGTTAGTAGAGTGTTCTCCTTCTGTTTGCCTGTTGTGTGGGGCACTGAGGAGGGAGAGAGAAAATGAGATAACAGCGGGAGAAAGCACGACTGCTCTTTCAAAGAGACAGCACAGGCACGATTGGCCGAATGGTCTCCCACCGTGCTGCCAGCCTCCATGAATGCATGACACTGAGATGGATATCTGAGACATACCCACACAAAGAGAGCACATACGGGTATTTTGTGTGTGTTTGCTGCTTTGTCTCAAGCACTGCATAACCATTTCCTCGACAATGTCGTGGGTATTATGATGTTCAGTTTTCACTTCCCCGACGGCTTCTCTCTGACTTCATGCCTCTGTGTCTGAGAAAAGCATAGAAGGAAATATATGGCAAATGGACGCCTTCCCGCACTTGATGCTGTGGCTTAGTGAACATGTCCTTTGTGTTCTCGTCTAAAAGATGTCATCTTGTACGAAAAATTTGCCTGGCGTGAAAGTGATCTGAATTTCAAAGCAGCAAGGAGGAAAGTCTGCGTTGCTCTGCTTGCTGGCAGGCAGCTTCTTGCAGCTTCCCTGGTGGTCTAGTGGTTAAGAATCGGAGCTTTCACCACCACGGCCCGGGTCCGATTCCCGGTCAGGGACCAGTGCGTTTTGAGGCTGTTTGAAATGCCTCCAATCAATGCACCCGGGAGAAGCAATGCCTGCTCCTGATCAACCTTTGCAATTTCAACACTGCTGCTGCCTCAACAGGTACACAATGCACTTCCTTTCCTTCTGTAAAATGCCTTCTGTTTCAAAGTCAGCAGGAAATTACATTTGGAACGAGACAATTTAAACGTGTACATGCCCACATTTAACTGCAGCTGACAGTGTCAGAACAGTCACGGTTATTATCAAGCTTCCATGTATTTTCTTGTAGGCTGCACCCCCCTAACAAACTTAGCTTATCACAGCACGGCTATCAATCAACTCAACGCCAGTGTGAAGAATGCAACATTTGAAAGTTAGCAACGTGTGCAAGATTTTGTGAGAGAGAGTTGGGCCGTGATAACATTTCCAAGCAGTAAGATATTCACTAGGCCTGAGCCCTTGCTGCGTAATACAATTCTCCCCATACTGATTCTGTTATCTTCAATTGGTCTCCTCTGGTTACCGTCATACCTGCCACTGGCAAGCGTTTCTCCTTATTACCTCAAACAAATCCCCTTGTAATTTTGAAAGCCTCTTATTAAATTTCCTCTTAACCGTCTGAAGAAAACAATCACAAACTCTCAACATAGCTGAAGTTCCTTATCCTCGGACCACTCTGCAAGACGTCAAACTGAGTGTCTCGCTCTGTATGTCTATCTTTGTCTCCCTCTTTGTCCCTGTCTCTCTCTGTATAGGATTCTGAGGGTGCTTGACAGGATAGATGCAGGGAGGATGTTTCCCCTCCTGGGGGAATCTACAACTAGGGGGCAAAGCTCCAGGATATCCGGTCGCCCATATAAAACGGAGATGAGGAGGAATTTCTTCTCTCAGAATGTCGTGAATCTTTGGAATCCTCTACCCCAGAGAGCTGTGGAGGCGGAGTCACTGAATACATTCAAGGTGGAGATAGACATATATTTGAGCTGCAGTGGAGTCAAGGGTTATGGGGAGCGGGCAGGAAAGTGGCTTTGAGTAGAAGATCTGATCAGCCATGATCTTATTGAATGGCGGGGCAGGCTCGAGGGGCCGAATGGCCCACTCCTGCTCCGATTCCTTCTGTTCTTATTCTTATTTCTGTCCCTTCTGCCTCTGTCCCTCTGTTCACAGGTCGATTTTTGCTCTGACAGATTCGGCACCTTTCAGTTCCTCGTTAGTATAGTGGTGAGTATCCTCGCCTGTCACGCGGGAGACCAGGGTTCAATTCCCCGACGGGGAGGATTTTTAACATCCCCAATTTTAAACCTTTGGGCAGCTCCTTAAAAAGACCCTGGGAAAAGATGAATAGAACATAATGAACGAAAATAATATTAAAATATGTACATGACGAAATTTATAACAACTCCCTGCACCAGTTCCTCGTTAGTAGAGTGTTCTCCTTCTGTTTGCCTGTTGTGTGGGGCACTGAGGAGGGAGAGAGAAAATGAGATAACAGCGGGAGAAAGCACGACTGCTCTTTCAAAGAGACAGCACAGGCACGATTGGCCGAATGGTCTCCCACCGTGCTGCCAGCCTCCATGAATGCATGACGCTGAGATGGATATCTGAGACATACCCACACAAAGAGAGCACATACGGGTATTTTGTGTGTGTTTGCTGCTTTGTCTCAAGCACTGCATAACCATTTCCTCGACAATGTCGTGGGTATTATGATGTTCAGTTTTCACTTCCCCGACGGCTTCTCTCTGACTTCATGCCTCTGTGTCTGAGAAAAGCATAGAAGGAAATATATGGCAAATGGACGCCTTCCCGCACTTGATGCTGTGGCTTAGTGAACATGTCCTTTGTGTTCTCGTCTAAAAGATGTCATCTTGTACGAAAAATTTGCCTGGCGTGAAAGTGATCTGAATTTCAAAGCAGCAAGGAGGAAAGTCTGCGTTGCTCTGCTTGCTGGCAGGCAGCTTCTTGCAGCTTCCCTGGTGGTCTAGTGGTTAAGAATCGGAGCTTTCACCACCACGGCCCGGGTCCGCTTCCCGGTCAGGGACCAGTGCGTTTTGAGGCTGTTTGAAATGCCTCCAATCAATGCACCCGCGCGAAGCAATGCCTGCTCCTGATCAACCTTTGCAATTTCAACACTGCTGCTGCCTCAACAGGTACACAATAGATACATAGATACATAGAAGATAGGAGCAGGAGTAGGCCATTCGGCCCTTCGTGCCTGCTCCGCCATTTAATGAGATCATGGCTGATCCTTTAATTCAGTACCCCGTCCCCGCCTTCTCTCCGTAACCCTTAACCCCTTTTGCCCGTAGAAATATATCTAATTCCCTCTTAAATATATTTAATGAGCTGGCGTACACTGCCCTCTGTGGCAATGAGTTCCACAGGTTCACCACTCTCTGAGTGAAGAAATTCCCCCTCATCTCTGTCCTAAATGGTTTAGCCCTTATCCTTAAATTATGTCCTCTAGTTCTGTTTTCACCCGCCAAGGGAAACATTCCTTCTGCATCCAGTCTGTCTAGACCTGTCAGAATTTTATACACTTCTATGAGGTCCCCTCTCAATCTTCTAAACTCCAGTGTGTACATCCCGAAACTACATAGTCTCTCCTCATAGGTCATTCCCGCCATTCCTGGTATCAGCCTGGTGAATCGCCGCTGCACCCCCTCCATGGCAAGAACATCCTTCCTCAGATGAGGCGACCAAAACTGTACACAGTACTCGAGGTGTGGTCTCACCAGTGCCCTGTACAGCTGCAGCAAGGTATCCCTGTTCCTGTATTCTAACCCTTTTGCTATGAAGGCCAGCATACCGTTTGCCTTCTTGACCGCCTGTTGCACCTGCATGCTCGCCTTCAGTGACTGGTGTACAAGAACACCCAGGTCTCTCTGTACTTCCCCCTCTCCCAATCTATTGCCATTTAAATAATAATTTGCCCTCCCGTTCCTGCACCCAAGGTGGATAACTTCGCACTTGTCCACATTATAGTGCATCTGCCATTTATCCGCCCAATCGCCCAGTCTGTCCAAATCGCTCTGGAGCTTCCTGGTCTCTTCCTCTGAGCCCACCCCACCTCCTAGTTTAGTGTCGTCTGCAAATTTGGAAATGCTGCATCCGACTCCCTGATCCAGGTCATTAATGTAAATTGTGAACAGCTGGGGGCCCAGGACAGATCCCTGTGGTACCCCACTTGTTACTGCCTGCCATTCAGAAAATGAGCCGTTTATTCCAACTCTCTGTTTTCTATCTGACAGCCAGTTCCCTATCCACGCCAAAACTTTCCCCTTTATCCCATGAGCCTCAATTTTCCATGCTAATCTTTTATGTGGGACCTTATCGAAGGCCTTTTGGAAGTCCAGGTACACCACATCTACTGGCTCTCCCCCATCTATTCTACCAGTTACTCACTCAAAAAATTCCAATAGATTAGTCAAGCACGATTTACCCTTTGTAAATCCATGTTGACTCTGTCCTATCCTGTCCCCATTTGCTAAGTGCTCCGCTATTTCATCCTTAATGATGGACTCCAGCATTTTGCCCACAACTGATGTAAGGCTTACAGGTCTGTAATTACCTGCTTTTTCCCTACCCCCCTTTTTGAATAGTGGGGTAACGTTAGCTACCCTCCAATCCATCGGCACTGTTCCCGAGTCTAATGAATTCTGAAAAATCATCCTTAGTGCATCCGCTATCTCTAGGGCCACCTCCTTCAGTACCCTAGGATGCATGTTATCAGGCCCTGGGGATTTGTCCACCTTCAATCCCTTTAGCTTCCTTAACACCATATCCTTAGAGATATTGATTTGCGTCAGTTCCTCCTTTGCCAATGTCCCTATTTTTCCCGATATCCCAGGGAGGTTTTTTGTGTCTTCCTTCGTAAAGACTGACCCAAAGTATGCATTTAGTTGATCTGCCATTTCCTTATTTCCCATTATATATTCCCCCGTATCTGACTGCAATGGACCAACTTTGGTTTTCACCAGTCTTTTCCTTTTGATATATTTATAAAAGCTTTTGGAGTTAGTTTTTATATTTTCCGCCAGCTTGTTTTCGTAAGCTATTTTGCCCCTCTTGATCATGCCCTTTGCCCTCCTTTGCTCTATCTTAAACTGTTCCCAATCTTCCGCTCTGGCGCTTTTTTTGGCTATTTTATACGCCCTATCTTTGGATTTTATGCTGTCTCTAATTTCCCCTGTTATCCACGGTTGAGTCACCTTTTTAGATTTCCTTTTATGCCAGATTGGTATAAACAATTTTTGCAATTTTGTCATTCTATCTTTAAATGTTTGCCATTGTTTATCTACCTCCAGTCCTCTCAGGAACGTTGTCCAATCAGACCTACTCAGTTCCCGTCTCATGGCATCATAATTCCCCTTGTTTAAATTCAGGACCTTAGTCTCTGAGTCAATTTCTTCGCTCTCCATTTCGAGTGAGAAATCGATCATGTTATGATCGCTCTTCCTTGCCTTCTGTAAAATGCCTGCTGTTTCAAAGTCAGCAGGAAATTACATTTGGAACGAGACAATTTAAACCTGTACATGCCCACATTTAACTGCAGCTGACAGTGTCAGAACAGTCACGGTTATTATCAAGCTTCCATGTATTTTCTTGTAGGCTGCACCCCCCTAACAAACTTAGTTTATCACAGCACGGCTATCAATCAACTCAACGCCAGTGTGAAGAATGCAACATTTGAAAGTTAGCAACGTGTGCAAGACTTTAGTGAGAGAGAGTTGGGCCGTGATAACATTTCCAAGCAGTAAGATATTCACTAGGTCTGAGCCCTTGCTGCGTAATACAATTCTCCCCATACTGATTCTGTTATCTTCAATTGGTCTCCTCTGGTTACCGTCATACCTGCCACTGGCAAGCGTTTCTCCTTATTACCTCAAACAAATCCCCTTGTAATTTTGAAAGCCTCTTATTAAATTTCCTCTTAACCGTCTGAAGAAAACAATCACAAACTCTCAACATAGCTGAAGTTCCTTATCCCTCGGACCACTCTGCAAGACGTCAAACTGAGTGTCTCGCTCTGTATGTCTATCTTTGTCTCCCTCTTTGTCCCTGTCTCTCTCTGTATAGGATTCTGAGGGTGCTTGACAGGATAGATGCAGGGAGGATGTTTCCCCTCCTGGGGGAATCTACAACTAGGGGGCAAAGCTCCAGGATATCCGGTCGCCCATTTAAAACGGAGATGAGGAGGAATTTCTTCTCTCAGAATGTCGTGAATCTTTGGAATCCTCTACCCCAGAGAGCTGTGGAGGCGGAGTCACTGAATACATTCAAGGTGGAGATAGACATATATTTGAGCTGCAGTGGAGTCAAGGGTTATGGGGAGCGGGCAGGAAAGTGGCGTTGAGTAGAAGATCTGATCAGCCATGATCTTATTGAATGGCGGGGCAGGCTCGAGGGGCCGAATGGCCCACTCCTGCTCCGATTCCTTCTGTTCTTATTCTTATTTCTGCCTCTGTCCCTCTGTTCACAGGTCGATTTTTGCTCTGAAAGATTGGGCACCTTTCAGTTCCTCGTTAGTATAGTGGTGAGTATCCCCGCCTGTCACGCGGGAGACCGGGGTTCAATTCCCCGACGGGGAGGATTTTTAACATCCCCAATTTTAAACCTTTGGGCAGCTCCTTAAAAAGACCCTGGGAAAAGATGAATAGAACAAAATGAACGAAAATAATTTTAAAATATGTACATGACGAAATTTATAACAACTCCCTGCACCAGTTCCTCGTTAGTAGAGTGTTCTCCTTCTGTTTGCCTGTTGTGTGGGGCACTGAGGAGGGAGAGAGAAAATGAGATAACAGCGGGAGAAAGCACGACTGCTCTTTCAAAGAGACAGCACAGGCACGATTGGCCGAATGGTCTCCCACCGTGCTGCCAGCCTCCATGAATGCATGACACTGAGATGGATATCTGAGACATACCCACACAAAGAGAGCACATACGGGTATTTTGTGTGTGTTTGCTGCTTTGTCTCAAGCACTGCATAACCATTTCCTCGACAATGTCGTGGGTATTATGATGTTCAGTTTTCACTTCCCCGACGGCTTCTCTCTGACTTCATGCCTCTGTGTCTGAGAAAAGCATAGAAGGAAATATATGGCAAATGGACGCCTTCCCGCACTTGATGCTGTGGCTTAGTGAACATGTCCTTTGTGTTCTCGTCTAAAAGATGTCATCTTGTACGAAAAATTTGCCTGGCGTGAAAGTGATCTGAATTTCAAAGCAGCAAGGAGGAAAGTCTGCGTTGCTCTGCTTGCTGGCAGGCAGCTTCTTGCAGCTTCCCTGGTGGTCTAGTGGTTAAGAATCGGAGCTTTCACCACCACGGCCCGGGTCCGATTCCCGGTCAGGGACCAGTGCGTTTTGAGGCTGTTTGAAATGCCTCCAATCAATGCACCCGCGCGAAGCAATGCCTGCTCCTGATCAACCTTTGCAATTTCAACACTGCTGCTGCCTCAACAGGTACACAATGCACTTCCTTGCCTTCTGTAAAATGCCTGCTGTTTCAAAGTCAGCAGGAAATTACATTTGGAACGAGACAATTTAAACGTGTACATGCCCACATTTAACTGCAGCTGACAGTGTCAGAACAGTCACGGTTATTATCAAGCTTCCATGTATTTTCTTGTAGGCTGCACCCCCCTAACAAACTTAGCTTATCACAGCACGGCTATCAATCAACTCAACGCCAGTGTGAAGAATGCAACATTTGAAAGTTAGCAACGTGTGCAAGACTTTAGTGAGAGAGAGTTGGGCCGTGATAACATTTCCAAGCAGTAAGATATTCACTAGGCCTGAGCCCTTGCTGCGTAATACAATTCTCCCCATACTGATTCTGTTATCTTCAATTGGTCTCCTCTGGTTACCGTCATACCTGCCACTGGCAAGCGTTTCCCCTTATTACCTCAAACAAATCCCCTTGTAATTTTGAAAGCCTCTTATTAAATTTCCTCTTAACCGTCTGAAGAAAACAATCACAAACTCTCAACATAGCTGAAGTTCCTTATCCCTCGGACCACTCTGCAAGACGTCAAACTGAGTGTCTCGCTCTGTATGTCTATCTTTGTCTCCCTCTTTGTCCCTGTCTCTCTCTGTATAGGATTCTGAGGGTGCTTGACAGGATAGATGCAGGGAGGATGTTTCCCCTCCTGGGGGAATCTACAACTAGGGGGCAAAGCTCCAGGATATCCGGTCGCCCATTTAAAACGGAGATGAGGAGGAATTTCTTCTCTCAGAATGTCGTGAATCTTTGGAATCCTCTACCCCAGAGAGCTGTGGAGGCGGAGTCACTGAATACATTCAAGGTGGAGATAGACAGATATTTGAGCTGCAGTGGAGTCAAGGGTTATGGGGAGCGGGCAGGAAAGTGGCGTTGAGTAGAAGATCTGATCAGCCATGATCTTATTGAATGGTGGGGCAGGCTCGAGGGGCCGAATGGCCCACTCCTGCTCCTATTCCTTCTGTTCTTATTTCTGTCCCTTCTGCCTCTGTCCCTCTGTTCACAGGTCGATTTTTGCTCTGACAGATTCGGCACCTTTCAGTTCCTCGTTAGTATAGTGGTGAGTATCCCCGCCTGTCACGCGGGAGACCGGGGTTCAATTCCCCGACGGGGAGAATTTTTAACATCCCCAATTTTAAACCTTTGGGCAGCTCCTTAAAAAGACCCTGGGAAAAGTTGAATAGAACAAAATGAACGAAAATAATTTTAAAATATGTACATGACGAAATTTATAACAACTCCCTGCACCAGTTCCTCGTTAGTAGAGTGTTCTCCTTCTGTTTGCCTGTTGTGTGGGGCACTGAGGAGGGAGAGAGAAAATGAGATAACAGCGGGAGAAAGCACGACTGCTCTTTCAAAGAGACAGCACAGGCACGATTGGCCGAATGGCCTCCCACCGTGCTGCCAGCCTCCATGAATGCATGACACTGAGATGGATATCTGAGACATACCCACACAAAGAGAGCACATACGGGTATTTTGTGTGTGTTTGCTGCTTTGTCTCAAGCACTGCATAACCATTTCCTCGACAATGTCGTGGGTATTATGATGTTCAGTTTTCAATTCCCCGACGGCTTCTCTCTGACTTCATGCCTCTGTGTCTGAGAAAAGCATAGAAGGAAATATATGGCAAATGGACGCCTTCCCGCACTTGATGCTGTGGCTTAGTGAACATGTCCTTTGTGTTCTCGTCTAAAAGATGTCATCTTGTACGAAAAATTTGCCTGGCGTGAAAGTGACCTGAATTTCAAAGCAGCAAGGAGGAAAGTCTGCGTTGCTCTGCTTGCTGGCAGGCAGCTTCTTGCAGCTTCCCTGGTGGTCTAGTGGTTAAGAATCGGAGCTTTCACCACCGCGGCCCGGGTCCGCTTCCCGGTCAGGGACCAGTGCGTTTTGAGGCTGTTTGAAATGCCTCCAATCAATGCACACGCGCGAAGCAATGCCTGCTCCTGATCAACCTTTGCAATTTCAACACTGCTGCTGCCTCAACAGGTACACAATGCACTTCCTTGCCTTCTGTAAAATGCCTGCTGTTTCAAAGTCAGCAGGAAATTACATTTGGAACGAGACAATTTAAACGTGTACATGCCCACATTTAACTGCAGCTGACAGTGTCAGAACAGTCACGGTTATTATCAAGCTTCCATGTATTTTCTTGTAGGCTGCACCCCCCTAACAAACTTAGCTTATCACAGCACGGCTATCAATCAACTCAACGCCAGTGTGAAGAATGCAACATTTGAAAGTTAGCAACGTGTGCAAGATTTTGTGAGAGAGAGTTGGGCCGTGATAACATTTCCAAGCAGTAAGATATTCACTAGGCCTGAGCCCTTGCTGCGTAATACAATTCTCCCCATACTGATTCTGTTATCTTCAATTGGTCTCCTCTGGTTACCGTCATACCTGCCACTGGCAAGCGTTTCTCCTTATTACCTCAAACAAATCCCCTTGTAATTTTGAAAGCCTCTTATTAAATTTCCTCTTAACCGTCTGAAGAAAACAATCACAAACTCTCAACATAGCTGAAGTTCCTTATCCCTCGGACCACTCTGCAAGACGTCAAACTGAGTGTCTCGCTCTGTATGTCTATCTTTGTCTCCCTCTTTGTCCCTGTCTCTCTCTGTATAGGATTCTGAGGGTGCTTGACAGGATAGATGCAGGGAGGATGTTTCCCCTCCTGGGGGAATCTACAACTAGGGGGCAAAGCTCCAGGATATCCGGTCGCCCATTTAAAACGGAGATGAGGAGGAATTTCTTCTCTCAGAATGTCGTGAATCTTTGGAATCCTCTACCCCAGAGAGCTGTGGAGGCGGAGCCACTGAATATATTCAAGGTGGAGGTAGACATATATTTGAGCTGCAGTGGAGTCAAGGGTTATGGGGAGCGGGCAGGAAAGTGGCGTTGAGAAGAAGATCTGATCAGCCATGATCTTATTGAATGGCGGGGCAGGTTCGAGGGGCCGAATGGCCCACTCCTGCTCCTATTCCTTCTATTCTTATTTCTGTCCCTTCTGCCTCTGTCCCTCTGTTCACAGGTCGATTTTTGCTCTGACAGATTCGGCACCTTTCAGTTCCTCGTTAGTATAGTGGTGAGTATCCCCGCCTGTCACGCGGGAGACCGGGGTTCAATTCCCCGACGGGGAGAATTTTTAACATCCCCAATTTTAAACCTTTGGGCAGCTCCTTAAAAAGACCCTGGGAAAAGTTGAATAGAACAAAATGAACGAAAATAATTTTAAAATATGAACATGACGAAATTTATAACAACTCCCTGCACCAGTTCCTCGTTAGTAGAGTGTTCTCCTTCTGTTTGCCTGTTGTGTGGGGCACTGAGGAGGGAGAGAGAAAATGAGATAAAAGCGGGAGAAAGCACGACTGCTCTTTCAAAGAGACAGCACAGGCACGTTTGGCCGAATGGCCTCCCACCGTGCTGCCAGCCTCCATGAATGCATGACACTGAGATGGATATCTGAGACATACCCACACAAAGAGAGCACATACGGGTATTTTGTGTGTGTTTGCTGCTTTGTCTCAAGCACTGCATAACCATTTCCTGGACAATGTCGTGGATATTATGATGTTCAGTTTTCACTTCCCCGACGGCTTCTCTCTGACTTTATGCCTCTGTCTCTGAGAAAAGCATAGAAGGAAATATATGGCAAATGGACCCCTTCCCGCACTTGATGCTGTGGCTTAGTGAACATGTCCTTTGTGTTCTCGTCTAAAAGATGTCATCTTGTACGAAAAGTTTGCCTGGCGTGAAAGTGATCTGAATTTCAAAGCAGCAAGGAGGAAAGTCTGCGTTGCTCTGCTTGCTGGCAGGCAGCTTCTTGCAGCTTCCCTGGTGGTCTAGTGGTTAGGATTCGGCGCTTTCACCGCCGCGGCCCGGGTTCGATTCCCGGTTAGGGAACAGTGCGTTTTGAAGCTGTTTGAAATGCCTCCAATCAATGCACCCGCGCGAAGCAATGTCTGCTCCTGATCAACCTTTGCAATTTCAACACTGCTGATGTCTCAATAGGTACACAATGCACTTCCTTGCCTTTTGTAAAATGCCTGCTGTTTCAAAGTCAGCAGGAAATTACATTTGGGACGAGACAATTTAAACGTGTACATGCCCACATTTAACTGCAGTTGACAGTGTCAGAACAGTCACTGTTATTATCAAACTTCCATGTATTTTCTTGCAGGCTGCACCCCCCTAACAAACATAGCTTATCACAGCACGGCTATCAATCAACTCAACGCCAGTTTGAAGAATGCAACATTTGAAAGTTAGCAACGTGTGCAAGACTTTAGTGAGAGAGAGTTGGGCCGTGATAACATTTCTAAGCAGTAAGATATTCCGTAGGCCTGAGCCCTTGCTGCGTAATACAATTCTCCCCATACTGATTCTGCTATCTTCAATTGGTCTCCTCTGGTTACCGTCACACCTGCCACTGGCAAGCGTTTCTCCTTATTACCTCAATCAAATCCCCTTGTAATTTTGAAAGCCTCTTATTAAATTTCCTCTTAACCGTCTGAGGAAAACAATCACAAACTCTCAACATAACTGAAGTTCCTTATCCCTCGGACCACTCTGCAAGACGTCAAACTGACTGTCTCGCTCTGTATGTCTATCTTTGTCTCCCTCTTTGTCCCTGTCTCTCTCTGTATAGGATTCTGAGGGTGCTTGACAGGATAGATGCAGGGAGGATGTTTCCCCTCCTGGGGGAATCTACAACTCGGGGGCAAAGCTCCAGGATATCCGGTCGCCCATTTAAAACGGAGATGAGGAGGAATTTGTTCTCTCAGAATGTCGTGAATCTTTGGAATCCTCTACCCCAGAGAGCTGTGGAGGCGGAGCCACTGAATATATTCAAGGTGGAGATAGACATATATTTGAGCTGCAGTGGAGTCAAGGGTTATGGGGAGCGGGCAGGAAAGTGGCGTTGAGTATAAGATCTGATCAGCCATGATCTTATTGAATGGCGGGGCAGGCTCGAGGGGCCGAATGGCCCACTCCTGCTCCTGTTCCTTCTGTTCTTATTCTTATTTCTGTCCCTTCTGCCTCTGTCCCTCTGTTCACAGGTCGATTTTTGCTCTGACAGATTCGGCACTTTTCAGTTCCTCGTTAGTATAGTGGTGAGTATCCCCGCCTGTCACGCGGGAGACCGGGGTTCAATTCCCCGACGGGGAGAATTTTTAACATCCCCAATTTTAAACCTTTGGGCAGCTCCTTAAAAAGACCCTGGGAAAAGTTGAATAGAACAAAATGAACGAAAATAATTTTAAAATATGTACATGACGAAATTTATAACAACTCCCTGCACCAGTTCCTCGTTAGTAGAGTGTTCTCCTTCTGTTTGCCTGTTGTGTGGGGCACTGAGGAGGGAGAGAGTAAATGAGATAACAGCGGATGAAAGCACGACTGCTCTTTCAAAGAGACAGCACAGGCACGATTGGCCGAATGGCCTCCCACCGTGCTGCCAGCCTCCATGAATGCATGACACTGAGATGGATATCTGAGACATACCCACACAAAGAGAGCACATACGGGTATTTTGTGTGTGTTTGCTGCTTGGTCTCAAGCACTGCATAACCATTTCCTGGACAATGTCGTGGATATTATGATGTCAGTTTTCACTTCCCCGACGGCTTCTCTCTGACTTTATGCCTCTGTCTCTGAGAAAAGCATAGAAGGTAATATATGGCAAATGGACCCCTTCCCGCACTTGATGCTGTGGCTTAGTGAACATGTCCTTTGTGTTCTCGTCGAAAAGATGTCATCTTGTCCGAAAAGTTTGTCTGGCGTGAAAGTGATCTGAATTTCAAAGCAGCAAGGCGGAAAGTCTGCGTTGCTCTGCTTGCTGGCAGGCAGCTTTTTGCAGCTTCCCTGGTGGTCTAGTGGTTAGGATTCGGCGCTTTTACCGCCGCGGCCCGGGTTCGATTCCCGGTTAGAGAACAGTGCGTTTTGAGGCTGTTTGAAATGCCTCCAATCAATGCACCGGCGCGAAGCAATGTCTGCTCCTGATCAACCTTTGCAATTTCAACACTGCTGCTGCCTCAACAGGAACACAATGCACTTCCTTGCCTTTTGTAAAATGCCTGCTGTTTCAAAGTCAGCAGGAAATTACATTTGGGACGAGACAATTTAAACGTGTACATGCCCACATTTAACTGCAGCTGACAGTGTCAGAACAGTCACTGTTATTATCAAACTTCCATGTATTTTCTTGCAGGCTGCACCCCCTAACAAACATAGCTTATCACAGCACGGCTATCAATCAACTCAACGCCAGTTTGAAGAATGCAACATTTGAAAGTTAGCAACGTGTGCAAGACTTTAGTGAGAGAGAGTTGGGCCGTGATAACATTTCTAAGCAGTAAGATATTCAGTAGGCCTGAGCCCTTGCTGCGTAATACAATTCTCCCCATACTGATTCTGCTATCTTCAATTGGTCTCCTCTGGTTACCGTCATACCTGCCACTGGCAAGCGTTTCTCCTTATTACCTCAATCAAATTCCCTTGTAATTTTGAAAGCCTCTTATTAAATTTCCTCTTAACCGTCTGAGGAAAACAATCACAAACTCTCAACATAACTGAAGTTCCTTATCCCTCGGACCACTCTGCAAGACGTCAAACTGACTGTCTCGCTCTGTATGTCTATCTTTGTCTCCCTCTTTGTCCCTGTCTCTCTCTGTATAGGATTCTGAGGGTGCTTGACAGGATAGATGCAGGGAGGATGTTTCCCCTCCTGGGGGAATCTACAACTAGGGGGCAAAGCTCCAGGATATCCGGTCGCCCATTTAAAACGGAGATGAGGAGGAATTTCTTCTCTCAGAATGTCGTGAATCTTTGGAATCCTCTACCCCAGAGAGCTGTGGAGGCGGAGCCACTGAATATATTCAAGGTGGAGGTAGACATATATTTGATCTGCAGTGGAGTCAAGGGTTATGGGGAGCGGGCAGGAAAGTGGCGTTGAGTAGAAGATCTGTTCAGCCATGATCTTATTGAATGGCGGGGCAGGCTCGAGGGGCCGAATGGCCCACTCCTGCTCCGATTCCTTCTATTCTTATTTCTGTCCCTTCTGCCTCTGTCCCTCTGTTCACAGGTCGATTTTTGCTCTGACAGATTCGGCACCTTTCAGTTCCTCGTTAGTATAGTGGTGAGTATCCCCGCCTGTCACGCGGGAGACCGGGGTTCAATTCCCCGACGGGGAGAATTTTTAACATCCCCAACTTTAAACTTTTGGGCAGCTCCTTAAAAAGACCCTGGGAAAAGTTGAATAGAACAAAATGAACGAAAATAATTTTAAAATATGTACATGACGAAATTTATAACAGCTCCCTGCACCAGTTCCTCGTTAGTAGAGTGTTCTCCTTCTGTTTGCCTGTTGTGTGGGGCACTGAGGAGGGAGAGAGAAAATGAGATAACAGCGGGAGAAAGCACGACTGCTCTTTCAAAGAGACAGCACAGGCACGATTGGCCGAATGGCCTCCCACCGTGCTGCCAGCCTCCATGAATGCATGACACTGAGATGGATATCTGAGACATACCCACACAAAGAGAGCACATACGGGTATTTTGTGTGTGTTTGCTGCTTTGTCTCAAGCACTGCATAACCATTTCCTGGACAATGTCGTGGATATTATGATGTTCAGTTTTCACTTCCCCGACGGCTTCTCTCTGACTTTATGCCTCTGTCTCTGAGAAAAGCATAGAAGGAAATATATGGCAAATGGACCCCTTCCCGCACTTGATGCTGTGGCTTAGGGAACATGTCCTTTGTGTTCTCGTCTAAAAGATGTCATCTTGTACGAAAAGTTTGCCTGGCGTGAAAGTGATCTGAATTTCAAAGCAGCAAGGAGGAAAGTCTGCGTTGCTCTGCTTGCTGGCAGGCAGCTTCTTGCAGCTCCCTGCAGCATCCCTGGTGGTCTAGTGGTTAGGATTCGGCGCTTTCACCGCCGCGGCCCGGGTTCGATTCCCGGTTAGGGAACAGTGCGTTTTGAGGCTGTTTGAAATGCCTCCAATCAATGCACCCGCGCGAAGCAATGTCTGCTCCTGATCAACCTCAGCAATTTCAACACTGCTGCTGCCTCAACAGGTACACAATGCACTTCCTTGCCTTTTGTAAAATGCCTGCTGTTTCAAAGTCAGCAGGAAATTACATTTGGGACGAGACAATTTAAACGTGTACATGCCCACATTTAACTGCAGCTGACAGTGTCAGAACAGTCACGGTTATTATCAAACTTCCATGTATTTTCTTGTAGGCTGCACCCCCCTAACAAACTTAGCTTATCACAGCACGGCTATCAATCAACTCAACGCCAGTTTGAAGAATGCAACATTTGAAAGTTAGCAACGTGTGCAAGACATTAGTGAGAGAGAGTTGGGCCGTGATAACATTTCTAAGCAGTAAGATATTCAGTAGGCCTGAGCCCTTGCTGCATAATACAATTCTCCCCATACTGATTCTGCTATCTTCAATTGGTCTCCTCTGGTTACCGTCATACCTGCCACTGGCAAGCGTTTCTCCTTATTACCTCAATCAAATCCCCTTGTAATATTGAAAGCCTAATATTAAATTTCCTCTGAACCGTCTGAGGAAAACAATCACAAACTCTCAACATAACTGAAGTTCCTTATCCCTCGGACCACTCTGCAAGACGTCAAACTGACTGTCTCGCTCTGTATGTCTATCTTTGTCTCCCTCTTTGTCCCTGTCTCTCTCTGTATAGGATTCTGAGGGTGCTTGACAGGATAGATGCAGGGAGGATGTTTCCCCTCCTGGGGGAATCTACAACTAGGGGGCAAAGCTCCAGGATATCCGGTCGCCCATTTAAAACGGAGATGAGGAGGAATTTCTTCTCTCAGAATGTCGTGAATCTTTGGAATCCTCTACCCCAGAGAGCTGTGGAGGCGGAGCCACTGAATATATTCAAGGTGGAGGTAGACATATATTTGAGCTGCAGTGGAGTCAAGGGTTATGGGGAGCGGGCAGGAAAGTGGCGTTGAGTAGAAGATCTGATCAGCCATGATCTTATTGAATGGCGGGGCAGGTTCGAGGGGCCGAATGGCCCACTCCTGCTCCTATTCCTTCTATTCTTATTTCTGTCCCTTCTGCCTCTGTCCCTCTGTTCACAGGTCGATTTTTGCTCTGACAGATTCGGCACCTTTCAGTTCCTCGTTAGTATAGTGGTGAGTATCCCCGCCTGTTACGCGGGAGACCGGGGTTCAATTCCCCGACGGGGAGGATTTTTAACATCCCCAATTTTAAACCTTTGAGCAGCTCCTTAAAAAGACCCTGGGAAAAGTTGAATAGAACAAAATGAACGAAAATAATTTTAAAATATGTACATGACGAAATTTATAACAACTCCCTGCACCAGTTCCTCGTTAGTAGAGTGTTCTCCTTCTGTTTGCCTGTTGTGTGGGGCTCTGAGGAGGGAGAGAGAAAATGAGATAACAGCGGGAGAAAGCACGACTGCTCTTTCAAAGAGACAGCACAGGCACGATTGGCCGAAAGGCCTCCCACCGTGCTGCCAGCCTCCATGAATGCATGACACTGAAATGGATATCTGAGACATACCCACACAAAGAGAGCACATACGGGTATTTTGTGTGTGTTTGCTGCTTTGTCTCAAGCACTGCATAACCATTTCCTCTACAATGTCGTGGATATTATGATGTTCAGTTATCACTTCCCCGACGGCTTCTCTCTGACTTTATGCCTCTGTCTCTGAGAAAAGCATAGACGGAAATATATGGCAAATGGACCCCTTCCCGCACTTGATGCTGTGGCTTAGTGAACATGTCCTTTGTGTTCTCGTCTAAAAGATGTCATCTTGTCCGAAAAGTTTGCCTGGCGTGAAAGTGATCTGAATTTCAAAGCAGCAAGGAGGAAAGTCTGCGTTGCTCTGCTTGCTGGCAGGCAGTTTCTTGCAGCTTCCCTGGTGGTCTAGTGGTTAGGATTCGGCGCTTTCACCGCCGCGGCCCGGGTTCGATTCCCGGTTAGTGAACAGTGCGTTTTGAGGCTGTTTGAAATGCCTCCAATCAATGCACCGGCGCGAAGCAATGTCTGCTCCTGATCAACCTTTGCCATTTCAACACTGCTGCTGCCTCAACAGGTACACAATGCACTTCCTTGCATTTTGTAAAATGCCTGCTGTTTCAAAGTCAGCAGGAAATTACATTTGGGACGAGACAATTTAAACGTGTACATGCCCACATTTAACTGCAGCTGACAGTGTCAGAACAGTCACTGTTATTATCAAACTTCCATGTATTTTCTTGCAGGCTGCACCCCCCTAACAAACATAGCTTATCACAGCACGGCTATCAATCAACTCAACGCCAGTTTGAAGAATGCAACATTTGAAAGTTAGCAACGTGTGCAAGACTTTAGTGAGAGAGAGTTGGGCCGTGATAACATTTCTAAGCAGTAAGATATTCAGTAGGCCTGAGCCTTTGCTGCGTAATACAATTCTCCCCATACTGATTCTGCTATCTTCAATTGGTCTCCTCTGGTTACCGTCATACCTGCCACTGGCAAGCGTTTCTCCTTATTACCTCAATCAAATCCCCTTGTAATTTTGAAAGCCTCTTATTAAATTTCCTCTTAACCGTCTGAGGAAAACAATCACAAACTCTCAACATAACTGAAGTTCCTTATCCCTCGGACCACTCTGCAAGACGTCAAACTGACTGTCTCGCTCTGTATGTCTATCTTTGTCTCCCTCTTTGTCCCTGTCTCTCTCTGTATAGGATTCTGAGGGTGCTTGACAGGATAGATGCAGGGAGGATGTTTCCCCTCCTGGGGGAATCTACAACTAGGGGGCAAAGCTCCAGGATATCCGGTCGCCCATTTAAAACGGAGATGAGGAGGAATTTCTTCTCTCAGAATGTCGTGAATCTTTGGAATCCTCTACCCCAGAGAGCTGTGGAGGCGGAGCCACTGAATATATTCAAGGTGGAGATAGACATATATTTGAGCTGCAGTGGAGTCAAGGGTTGTGGGGAGCGGGCAGGAAAGTGGCGTTGAGTATAAGATCTGATCAGCCATGATCTTATTGAATGGCGGGGCAGGTTCGAGGGGCCGAATGGCCCACTCCTGCTCCTATTCCTTCTATTCTTATTTCTGTCCCTTCTGCCTCTGTCCCTCTGTTCACAGGTCGATTTTTGCTCTGACAGATTCGACAACTTTCAGTTCCTCGTTAGTATAGTGGTGAGTATCCCCGCCTGTCACGCGGGAGACCGGGGTTCAATTCCCCGACGGGGAGAATTTTTAACATCCCCAATTTTAAACCTTTGGGCAGCTCCTTAAAAAGACCCTGGGAAAAGTTGAATAGAACAAAATGAACGAAAATAATTTTAAAATATGTACATGACGAAATTTATAACAACTCCCTGCACCAGTTCCTCGTTAGTAGAGTGTTCTCCTTCTGTTTGCCTGTTGTGTGGGGCACTGAGGAGGGAGAGAGAAAATGAGATAAAAGCGGGAGAAAGCACGACTGCTCTTTCAAAGAGACAGCACAGGCACGATTGGCCGAATGGCCTCCCACCGTGCTGCCAGCCTCCATCAATGCATGACACTGAGATGGATATCTGAGACATACCCACACAAAGAGAGCACATACGGGTATTTTGTGTGTGTTTGCTGCTTTGTCTCAAGCACTGCATAACCATTTCCTCTACAATGTCGTGGATATTATGATGTTCAGTTTTCACTTCCCCGACGGCTTCTCTCTGACTTTATGCCTCTGTCTCTGAGAAAAGCATAGAAGGAAATATATGGCAAATGGACGCCTTCCCGCACTTGATGCTGTGGCTTAGTGAACATGTCCTTTGTGTTCTCGTCTAAAAGATGTCATCTTGTACGAAAAGTTTGCCTGGCGTGAAAGTGATCTGAATTTCAAAGCAGCAAGGAGGAAAGTCTGCGTTGCTCTGCTTGCTGGCAGGCAGCTGCTTGTAGCTTCCCTGGTGGTCTAGTGGTTAAGATTCGGCGCTTTCACCGCCGCGGCCCGGGTTCGATTCCCGGTTAGGGATTAGTGCGTTTTGAGGCTGTTAGAAATGCCTCCAATCAATGCACCCGCGCGAAGCAATGCCTGCTCCCGATCAACCTTTGCAATTTCAACACTGCTGCTGCCTCAACAGGTACACAATGCACTACCTTGCCTTCTGTAAAATGCCTGCTGTTTCAAAGTCAGCAGGAAATTACATTTGGAACGAGACAATTTAAACGTGTACATGCCCACATTTAACTGCAGCTGACAGTGTCAGAACAGTCACGGTTATTATCAAACTTCCATGTATTTTCTTGCAGGCTGCACCCCCCTAACAAACTTAGCTTATCACAGCACGGCTATCAATCAACTCAACGCCAGTGTGAAGAATGCAACATTTGAAAGTTAGCAACGTGTGCAAGACTTTAGTGAGTGAGAGTTGGGCCGTGATAACATTTCTAAGCAGTAAGATATTCAGTAGGCCTGAGCCCTTGCTGCGTAATGCAATTCTCCCCATACTGATTCTGTTATCTTCAATTGGTCTCCTCTGGTTACCGTCATACCTGCCACTGGCAAGCGTTTCTCCTTATTACCTCAATCAAATCCCCTTGTAATTTTGAAAGCCTCTTATTAAATTTCCTCTTAACCGTCTGAGGAAAACAATCACAAACTCTCAACATAACTGAAGTTCCTTATCCCTCGGACCACTCTGCAAGACGTCAAACTGAGTGTCTCGCTCTGTATGTCTATCTTTGTCTCCCTCTTTGTCCCTGTCTCTCTCTGTTTTGGATTCTGAGGGTGCTTGACAGGATAGATGCAGGGAGGATGTTTCCCCTCCTGGGGGAATCTACAACTAAGGGGCAAAGCTCCAGGATATCCGGTCGCCCATTTAAAACGGAGATGAGGAGGAATTTCTTCTCTCAGAATGTCGTGAATCTTTGGAATCCTCTACCCCAGAGAGCTGTGGAGGCGGAGTCACTGAATATATTCAAGGTGGAGATAGACATATATTTGAGCTGCAGTGGAGTCAAGGGTTATGGGGAGCGGGCAGGAAAGTGGCGTTGAGTAGAAGATCTGATCAGCCATGATCTTATTGAATGGCGTGGCAGGCTCGAGGGGCCGAATGGCCCACTCCTGCTCCTATTCCTTCTATTCTTATTCTTATTTCTGTCCCTTCTGCCTCTGTCCCTCTGTTCACAGGTCGATTTTTGCTCTGACAGATTCGGTACCTTTCAGTTCCTCGTTAGTATAGTGGTGAGTATCCCCGCCTGTCACGCGGGAGACCGGGGTTCAATTCCCCGACGGGGAGGATTTTTAACATCCCCAATTTTAATCCTTTGGGCAGCTCCTTAAAAAGACCCTGGGAAAAGTTGAATAGAACCAAATGAACGAAAATAATTTTAAAATATGTACATGACGAAATTTATAACAACTCCCTGCACCAGTTCCTCGTTAGTAGAGTGTTCTCCTTCTGTTTGCCTGTTGTGTGGGGCACTGAGGAGGGAGAGAGAAAATGAGATAACAGCGGGAGAAAGCACGACTGCTCTTTCAAAGAGACAGCACAGGCACGATTGGCCGAATGGCCTCCCACCGTGCTGCCAGCCTCCATGAATGCATGACACTGAGATGGATATCTGAGAGATACCCACACAAAGAGAGCACATCCGGGTATTTTGTGTGTTTTTGCTGCTTTGTCTCAAGCACTGCATAACCATTTCCTCTACAATGTCGTGGATAATATGATGTTCAGTTTTCACTTCCCCGACGGCTTCTCTCTGACTTTATGCCTCTGACTCTGAGAAAAGCATAGAAGGAAATATATGGCAAATGGACGCCTTCCCGCACTTGATGCTGTGGCTTAGTGAACATGTCCTTTGTGTTCACGTCTAAAAGATGTCATCTTGTACGAAAAGTTTGCCTGGCGTGAAAGTGATCTGAATATCAAAGCAGCAAGGAGGAAAGTCTGCGTTGCTCTGCTTGCTGGCAGGCACCTTCTTGTAGCTTTCCTGGTGGTCTAGTGGTTAAGATTCGGCGCTTTCACCGCCGCGGCCCGGGTTCGATTCCCGGTTAGGGAACAGTGCGTTTTGAGGCTGTTAGAAATGCTTCCAATCAATGCACACGCGCGAAGCAATGCCTGCTCCTGATCAACCTTTGCAATTTCATCTTGTACGAAAAGTTTGCCTGGCGTGAAAGTGATCTGATATCTTATATATTTCAATAAGATCGCCTCTCATTCTTCTGACCTCCAATGAGTAGAGTCCCAATCTACTCAACTTCTCCTCATATGTCCACCCCCTCATCCCCGGGATTAACCGAGTGCACCTTCTTTGTACTGACTCGAGAGCAAGTATGTCTTTTCTTAAGTCAGGACACCAAAACTGTATGCAGTATTCCAGGTACGGTCTCACCAATACCTTGTACAATTGCAACAATACCTCCCTGTTTTTATATTCTCTCCCCCTAGCAATAAAAGCCAACATTCCCTTGGCCATCTTGATCACTTGCTGCACCTGCATACTTACTTTTTGAGTTTCGTGCACCAGGACCCCCAATCCCTTTCTACTACAGTACTTTCCAGTTTCTTGTCATTCAGATAATAACATGCTCTATGATTTTTCCCATCAAAGTGCATACCCTCACACTTTCCAGTATTGTATTCCATCTGCCGAATCTCTGCCCACTTACTTAGCCTGTCTATGTCCCATTGCAGGTTTTTTATGTCCCCCTCATTCACTATTTTCCTTCCAATCTTTGCATCATCTGCAAACTTTGTTATTTTACACTCGGTCCCCTCCTCCAAATCGTTAATATAGATTGTAAAGAGTTGGGGACCCAGCACTGACCCCTGCGGAACGCCACTAGTTACTGGTTGCCAGTCTGAGAATGAACCATTTATCCCAACTCTCTGCTTTCTGTTACACACTGTCTACACTGGGCTCCTTGGGCCTGATATTGTGGCGAGTCGCTTTCTTCCAGGCCGCCCGAGGGTCCGGTGTTCGGGGACATTCACAAACTCACTCACGCACTGTGGACACTGGCCTCCCTGGGCCTGAAATTGTGGTGAGCTGCTCCCACCCGGGCTGCGGGGCCGGTGATCGGGGTCATTCACACACTCACTCTTTCTGCAATGGGCTCACTGGGACTGATATTGTGTCGAGGCACTCTCCCCCGGGCCGAATGCCCGTGGGGCTGGTGCCCTTAAAGATAAACGTTGGGACTAACAAATGTACATTCCCCTGGATTTCTGTGGACATACAGGCTAGTAGAAAGAATAAAAGGGAGGTGGATGAGAGATACCGAGTGCTAAATACTGCAGAATGTTTAGAGGAGTACGGAAAGTACAGGACTGCAATTAAAAACGAAATTAAGAAAGCAAAGTGAGTACATGAACAATTCTTGGCAAGTAAAATCCAGGAAACACGAAAGATATTAATGAATATTTTAAGTTTAAGAGTATAACTAAAGAAAGTGTAGGGCCTATTAGAGATCATGAGGGTTATCAGTGTGTGGAGGCGGGAGACATCAGTAGCGTTCTTAATGAATATTTTGCGTCCGTCTTCACAAAGGAGCAGGCAATGCAGACTTTGCTATCAGTGGGAATGAGTGTGAAGTTTTAGATGAAATAAACATAGTGAGAGAGGAAGTACTAAGGGGATTCGCAGCTTTAAAAGTGGTTAAATCCCCAGGCTCGGATGAAATGTATCCCAGGCTGTTAAGCAAAGCGAAAGAGGAAATAGCAAAGTCCCTGACCATCACCTTCCGATCTTCTCTGGCTTCAGGTGTGGTGCCGGAGTAATGGAGGACTGCTAATGTGGTACCCTGGTTTAAAAAAGGGAGCTAAGGTTAGACAGAGTAATTAAAGGCCAGTCAACCTAACCATGGTGGTGGGAAAAATATTGGATAGAATTCTGAAGGAAAGCGTCGGCGGGATTCTCGAGCGGCAGAGCGGGGCTATAAAAGTCCCAGAGACCAGGTAAGGCCTCACAGCATCGGCGGGAATCCTGAGCGGCAGAGCGGGGCTATAAAAGTCCCACAGACCAGGTAAGGTTTACCAATCTCCAGTCTGGAAACTCGGAGGGAAGGAGAGAGGTAAAAAGTAATCCAAGTGTGACGTCACCAGAAAGCGGGTAATGATTGGTTGGTAAGTATTTCTCCTTTTTTAAGCTTAAATCTCTTTGGTTTATAATTTCTAAGGTGTGATATTCAACATCCAGAATCGGGGCGGAGGGTATTTAAGAATAATATTAATAAATTTAATTAATTACATAGAATGGGAGATCAGGTGATGTGTTGCTGCTGCAATATGTGGGAGCTGGTGACCACCATTGATGCTCACGGTGATCACATTTGCAGTAATTGTTGGCTGCTCGAGAAAACATCGGCTCCGTGTTGAAGAGCTGGAGTCCGAGCTTCAAACACTGAGACACATCAGGGAGGGGGAGAGTTACCTGGACTCTGTGTATCACGAGGTATTCACACCAATTAGATTAATTAATTCAGATGTAGTCCGTGGCCAGGGTCAGGATGGTGTGACTAGAAGTGAGGCAGGTACGGGGATCCAGGAGGTAGTGTTGGAGGAGCCGCAGCGCTTGCTCTTGTCCAACAGGTTTGAGGCTCTTACTCCCTGTGAGGATGGGAACAGGGACTGAGGGGAGGATGAGCAACCTGGCCACAGCACCGTGGAGCAGGGGGCCATTCAAGTGGGGGACTTAAAAGAAATCTTGTAGTGGTAGGGGATAGTATCGTTAAGGGGATAGATAGAGTTCTTTGCAGCCGAGAGCGAGAGTCCCGAAGGCTGTGTTGCCTGCCCGGTGCCAGGGATAAGGACATCTCCTCTGGACTGGAGAGGAACTTTGAGTGGGAGGGGGAGGATCCAGTTGTCGTGGTCCATGTTGGTACCAACGACATAGATA
Source organism: Somniosus microcephalus (assembly GCF_052327205.1). NCBI lineage: Eukaryota > Metazoa > Chordata > Chondrichthyes > Squaliformes > Somniosidae > Somniosus > Somniosus microcephalus. The sequence goes on from NW_028225183.1 coordinate 43,682,965, forward strand.
GGACAAGGAAGGAGGTTCTGCTGAGGGAGTTTGAGCAGCTAGGGGCCAAATTAAAAAGCAGAACCACAAGGGTAATAATCTCTGGATTATTACCTGAGCCACGAGCGAATTTGGCTAGGACAAATAAAATTAGAGAGTTAAATGCGTGGCTCAAAGACTGGTGTGGGAGAAATGGGTTTTGCTTCCTGGGACACTGGCACCAGTACTGGGGCAGGAGGTAGCTGTTCCGTTCGGACGGGCTTCACTTGGCCAGTGTTGGGGCTAGAGTCCTGGCGGATCATATAACTAGGGCTGTAGAGAGGGCTTTAAACTAACTAGTGGGGGGGAGGTTCCAACAGAGCAAATAATAAAAATGACAACAAAGAAGGTGATAGACTTAGGTAGCAGTGGGTAAATTAAAAACCAGAGCGTGTCAGGAAGGGGCAGAAGGTATGGAGTAAAAGGTAAAGTAATAAAAAGGGCAAAAGCAGGAACTAAGTGTCACAAAACATATTTGAAAGTTCTCTATCTGAATGCACGTAGCATTCGTTCTGAATGCACGTAGCATTCACGACAAAATAGATGAGTTAATGACACAAATAACTACATATGGGTATGATCTTGTGGCCATTACAGAAACATGGCTGCAGGGTGACAATGCCTGGGAATTAAACATACCAGGTCATTTAACGATCAGGAAGGACAGGCAGGAAGGAAGGGGAGGTGGGGTGGCTATGTTAATAAAGGAAGGAATCACTGTAATACAGAGAAATGATATTGTGTCAAAACATGAGGATAATGAAACAGTTTGGGTGGAGTTAAGGAATAATAAGGGGAAAAAACACTAGTGGGCGTAGTCTATAGGCCTCCAAACAATGGCAACTCTGTTGGATGGAGTATCAATCAGGAAATAGTTGAGGCTTGTAATAAGGGAACATCTATAATTATGGGGGATTTTAACAATCATATTAATTGGACAAATCAAATTGGGCAGGGCTGCCTTGAGGATAAGTTCATTGAGTGCATTAGGGATGGGTTTCTTGAGCAGTATGTAACTGAACCGACCAGGGGGCAAGCAGCCTTAGATCTGGTCCTGTGTAACGAGACAGGATTAATTAAAAATGTCCTAGTAAAGGATCCCCTTGGAATGAGTGACCATAACATGGTTGAATTCCATATTCAATTAGAGGGTGAGAAGGTGGGATCTCAAACAAGCGTGCTAAGCTTGAATAAAGGAGACTATGAAGTTATGAGAGCGGAATTGAGTAGAGTGGATTGGGAAAATAGATTAAAGGGTAAGACGATACATGATCAGTGGTGTACATTTAAGGAGTTATTTTACAACTTCCAAAAAAAAAAATATTCCACTGAAAAGTAAAGGGTGTAAAAGAAAAGACAGCCATCCGTGGCTAAGTAAATAAATTAAGGATTGTATTCGACTAAAAACAAGGGCATATAAGGTCGCCAAATCTAGTGGGATGATAGAGGATTGGGAAAACTTTAAAAGACAGCAAAAAATAACAAAAAGATTGATTAAGAAAGGGAAGATAGATTATGAAAGTAAATTAGCAAAAAATATAAAAACAGATATAAGAGTTTTTATAGTTATATAAAAAGAAAAAGGGTGGCTAAAGTAAATGTTGGTCCATTAGAGGATGAGACCGGGAAATTAATGGTGGGAAATATGGAGATGGCAAAAACACTGAATGAATATTTTACATCAGTCTTTACAGTAGAAGACACTAAGAATACCCCAACACTGGACAAACAGGGGGCTAAAGGGGGGAGGAGCTAAACACGATCAAAATCACTAAGGAAGTGGTACTCGGTAAAATAATGGGACTCAAGGCGGATAAATCACCTGGACCTGTTGGCTTACATCCTAGGGTCTTGAGGGAAGTGGCGGTAGGGATTGTGGATGCATTGGTAATAATTTTCCAAAACTCCCTGGACTCGGCAAAGGTCCCGTCAGACTGGAAAACTGCTAATGTAACACCCTTATTTAAAAAGGGCAGTAGACAGAAGGCTGGAAACTATAAACCGGTTAGCCTAACATCTGTGGTAGGTAAAATTTTGGAGTCCATTATTAAGGAGACAGTAGCAGGACATTTGGATAATCATAATTTAATAGGACAAAGTCAGCATGGTTTTATGAAGGGGAAGTCATGTTTGACAAATTTGCTGGAGTTCTTTGAGGAAGTAACGTATAGAGTGGATAAAGGGCAACCAGTGGAGGTAGTGTATTTACACTTCCAAAAGGCATATGTCAAGGTGCCACACAAAAGATTATTGCTTAAGATAAAAAATCACGGGTTGGGGGTAATATTCTGGCATGGAGAGAGTATTGGCTATCTAACAGAAGGCAGAGAGTTGGGATAAATGGTTCATTCTCAGACAGGCAATCAGTAACTAGTGGTGTTCAGCAGGGGTCAGTGCTGGGTCCCCAACTCTTTACAATCTATATTAACGATTTGGAGGAGGGGAATGAGTGTAACATATCAAAGTTTGCAGATGCTACTAAGATGGGAGGGAAAGTAGTGAGTGAGGAGGACATAAAAAACCTGCAAGGGGACATAGACCAGAAGTGGGCAGACATTTGGCAGATGGAATACAATACTGGAAAGTATGAGGTTATGCACTTTGGCAGGAAAAATCGTAGGTCAAGTTATTATCTTAATGCAAGAAACTGGAAAGTACTGAAGTACAAAGGGATCTGGGGGTCCTGGTGCACGAAACTCAAAGGTTAGTATGCAGGTGCAGCAAGTGATTAGGAAGGCCAATGGAATATTGGCTTTCATTGCTAGGGGGATAGAATATAAAAATAGGGAGGCATTGCTTCTGTTGTACAAGGTATTGGTGAGACCGCACCTGGAATACTGCGTACAGTTTTGGTGTCCATACTTAAGAAAGGACATACTTTCTCTCGAGTTCGTACAAAGAAGGTTCACTCGGTTAATCCCGGGGATGAGGGGGTGGACATATGAGGAGAGGTTGAGTAGATTGGGACTCTACTCATTGGAGTTCAGAAAAATGAGAGGCGATCTTATTGAAACATATAAGATTGTGAAGGGGTTGGATCGGGTGGATGCGGGGAAGATGTTCCTGATGATGGGTGAAACTAGAACTAGGGGGCATAGTCTTAGAATAAGGGGCTGCTCTTTCAAAACTGAGATGAGGATGAACTACTTCACTCAGAGGGTGGTAGGTCCATGGAAAATGCTGCCCCAAAAAGCTGTAGAAGCTACATCATTACATAAATTTAAAACAGAAATAGACAGTTTCCTTGAATTAAAGGGAATTAAGGGTTACGGGGAGCGGGCAGGAATGTGGACATGAGTCTAGGTTCGGATCGGTCATGGCCCTGTCGGTAGCGGAGCGGGCCCAGCGGCCGTCTAGCCTGATCCTGCTCCTATTTCGTGTGTCTAATTCTGTTAGATTCCATAGATTGTTCTGTGATAGTGGATTGGCGGTTAGGGTCAGATCAGCCATGATCTTATAGAATGGCAGAGCAGGCTCGAGGGGCCGATTGGCCTACTCCTGCTCCTATTTCTTATGTTCTTAAGTTCTTATGTTCATTTAGAAAGATGCTGATTGATCAAGGATCGTCAGCGCCTATTTGTTAAGGGGAAGTCGTGTCTGACAAACTTCATTGAATAATTTTGGGCGGTAACAAGGAGGGTCGATGAGGATAGTTCATTTGTTGTAGTCTACATGCATTTTGGAAGGCTCTTGATGAGGTTCCACATGGCAGACCGACCACGAAGTTAAAAGACCATGGCATCCACGGCAAAGTGTGAAGTTGGATTCAATACTGGCTCGGAGACAGGAAGCAGAGGGTAATGGTCGATTGTTATTTCTGTGATTGGAAGGCTGTATCCAGTGGGGTTCTGCAGTTCACTTGCTCTTTGTGGTATATGTCAATGATCTTGACTTGAATATAATGGGTATGCCTAAGAAGTTTTCAGATTATACTAAAATCGGCTGTGTGGTTGAAACGGAAGAAGGAAGCTGTATACTGCAGGAAGATATCTATAAATTGGTCAGGTGGTCCGAACAGTGGCAAATAGAATTCAATCCGGAGAAGTGTGGTGTATTGCTTTTGTGCAGGGCTAACAAGGAAATGGAATACACATTAAATGGTAGTACACTGAGTAGTGTAGAGGTACAAAGGGGCCTTGGAGTGCATGTCCACAGATCCCTGAAGGTAGCAGGCCAGGTAGATAAGCTGGTTTAGAATGTAAACGGGCTGCTTGCCATTATTAGACGTGGCATAGAATACAAGAGCAGGGAGGCTATGCTTCAACTGTATAAAACACTAGTTAGGCCTCAGCTATTGTACTGCTTGCAGTTCTGGTCACCACATTACAGAAAAGCTGTGATTGCACTACAGAGTGTACAGAGGATACGTAAAAGGCTGTTGCCGGGAGTAGAGAATCTTAGCTACGAGGAGAGACTGGATAGGCTGGGTTTGTTTTCCTTGGAACAGAGGAGGCTGAGGCGAGACCTTATTGAGGTGTATTAAATTATGAGGGGCCTAGATAAAGTGGATTGAAAGGACCTATTTCCCTTAGCAGATGGGTGAAAAACCAGGGGCAAAGATTTAAAGTAATTTGTGGAAGGTTTAGAGCTGATTTGAGGGGAGATTTCTTCATGCAGAGGATTGTGGGGGTCTGGAACTCACTGCCTGACAGGGCGATAGAGGCAGAATACCTAACCACATTTAAAAAGTACTTGGATATGCACTTTGGATGCTGTAAGCTGCAGGGCTACGGACCAAGAGCTGAGAAATGGGATTAGGCTGGAGAGCTCTTTGATGGCGAGCGCAGAGACGATGTGCCGAAATGACCGCCTTCCATGCTGTAACTTTCTATGATCTATGATTCTATGATTCTCTCGGGAACATTCGCTCACACACTTTCTACACTGGGCTCTCTGGGCCTGATATTGAGGTAAGCCGCTCTCCCCCATGCCGCCTGCGGATCCGGTGATCAGCGACATTAACATACACAATCACACATTGCCTACACTGGCCTCCCTGGGCTTGATATTGTGTGAGCTGCTCTCTCCAGGTCGCCCGCAGGGCCGGTGGTCGGGGACATTCACACGCTCGCTCACACGCTGGGCTCCCTCGGCTGTAATAGTTTCAGGGGCTGTATTAATTTCAGGGCCTGCCTTACTTTGAGTGGCTGTATTAAATTTAGGGGCTGTATTTGTTTGAGGGACTCTATAATTTGAGGGGCTCTGTTACTTTCAGAGGCTGTATTAGTTACAGGTTCTGTATTAGTTTGAGAGGCTGTATCAGTTTCAGGGGCTGTATTAGTTTGATGTGCTGTATTAATTTGAGGGGCTGTTTTAGACTGAGGGGATGTATTATTTTCAGGTGATGTATTAGATTGAGAGTCTGTAAAGTTTGAGGGGCTGTATTAGTTTGAGGGGCTGTATTAGTTTGAGGGGCTGCATTAGTTTGAGGTGCTGTATTAGTTGAGGAGCTGTATTAGTTTGAGGTGCTGTGTTAATTTCAGTGGCTTTAATAGTTTGAAGGACTGTATTAGATTGAGGGCATGTAATAGTTAGAGGGACTATATTATTTTGTGGAGCTGTACTAGTTTGATGGGCTGTAGTAATTTTAGATGCTGTATTAGTTTGAGGGACTGTATTAGATTGAGGGGCTGTATTCGTTTGAGGAGCTGTATTAATCTGAGGTGCTGTATTAGTTTGAAAGGCTGTTTCAGTTTGAGGGTCTGTATAAGTTTGAATACTGTATTAGTTTGAGAGGCTGTGTTAATTTCAGAGGCTGTATTATTTTGACAGTCTATATTGGCATGTTGGGCTGTATTAGGTGAGGGAATGTGTTAGATTGAGGTGATCTATTAGTTTGAGGTGCTGTATTAGTTTAAGGGGCTATATATGTTTGAGGTGCCGTATTACTTTGAGTGTCTGTATTATTTGAGGTGCTGTTTTAGTTGAGGTGCTGTATTAGATTGATGGGCTGTATTAGTTCGAGGGGCAGTATTAGTTTGAGGGGCTGCATTACTAAGGGGGTCTCTATTAGTTTGAGGGGCTGCTTTAATAAGAGTGGCTGTATTAGTTTGAGTAGGTGTCTTAGTTTGAGGGGTTGTATCAGTTTAACGGGCTTTATTAGCTTGAATGTTGTATTAGTTTGAGAGCCCCTGTTAGTTTCAGAGGCTGTTTTATTGCGACGAGCTGTATTCGTTTGATGGGATCTATTAGGCACGGGACTGTGTTAGATTGAGGTGCTCCATTAGTTTGAGTTGCTGTGTTGCCTTTGGGGGCTATATTAGTTTGAGGGGCGTTATTAGTTTTAGGCATTGTATTAGTTTGAGGGGCTGTATTAGTTTGAGGGGCTGTATTGGTTTGAATGGCTGTATTATTTTTAATGGATGTGTTAGTTTGAAGGGCTGTCTTATTTTGAGGGGTTGTATTAGTTTGTGTGGCTGTATTAGTTTGAGGGGTTGTGTTGGTTGAGGGGCTGTATTATTTTGAGGAGCTGTAGCAGTTTGAGGGGCTGTATTAGATTGAGGTGTTTTATTATTTTGAGGTACTGAATTAGTTTGAGGCGCAGTATGAGTTTGAGGGTCTGTATTATTTTGTGGCGCTGTTTCAGTTTGAGGGGTTGTATTAGTTTGACATACTGTATTAATTTCAGTGGCTGTAAAAGTTTGAGGGACTGTATTAGATTGAGGGCATGTATTAATTTGAGGGGCTTTATTTCTTTGAGGAGCGGTATTAGTTTGATGATCTGCATTACTTTTAGAAGCCATATTAGGTTGAGGGGTTGTGTTGGGTTGAGGGGCTGTATTAGTTTTAGGAGCTGAATCAGTTTGAGGAGCTGTATTAGTTTGAAATACTTTGTTAATTTCAGTGGCTGTAATAGCTTGAAGGACTGTATTAGATTGAGGGCATGTACTAGTTGAGGGACTATATTATTTTGAGGAGCTGTATTAGTTTGATGTGCTGTATTACTTTAGAAGCTCTATTAGTTTGATGGACTGTATTAGATTGAGGGGTTGTATTCGTTTGAGGTGCTGTATTAAGCTGAGGTGCTGTATTAGTTTGAAAGACTGTTTCAGTTTGAGCATCTGTATAAATTTGATTACTGTATTAGTTTTAGAGGCTGTGTTAGTTTCAGAGGCTGTATTATTTTGACCGTCTGTATTATTATGTTGGGCTTTATTAGCTGAGGGACTGTTATTTTAGGTGACCTTTTAGTTTGATGTGCTGTAATAGTTTGTGGGGCTATATAAGTTTGAGGGGCCGTATTAGTTTGAGTGGCTGTATTATTTGAGGTGCTGTTTTAGTTTGAGTCGCTGCATTAGATTGATGGGCTGTATTAGTTTGAGTGGCGATATTAGTTTGAGAGGCTGCATTACTAAGGGGGTCTCTATTAGTTTGAGGAGGTGTATTAGTTTGAGGTGTTATTTTCGGTTGAAGGGCCGTATTTTTTTGAAGGGCTTTGTTAGTTTGAGAAGTTGTATTAGATTGAGGGGCTCTATCAATTTGAGGTGCTGTATGTATCTGAGGTTCTGTAATAGTTTGAATGTTGTATTAGTTAGAGAGGCTGTGTCAGTTCCAGAGGCTGTATTATTTTGACGGTCTCTATTAGTATGAGGGGCTTTATTAGGTGAGGGACTGTGTTAGATTGAAGCGCTCTACTAATTTGAGGTGCTGTATTAATTTGAGTGGCTGTATTAATTTCAGGGGCTGTGTTCGTTTCAGGGGCTAGTTTAGTTGGAGGCGCTCTAATATTGAGGTGCTCCATTAGTTTAAGGGACTGTATTAGATTGAGGTGCTTTATAAGTTTGAGATAATTTATTAGTTTGATGTGCTTTATTAGTTTGAGGGGCAGAATGAGTTTGAGTGGCTCTATTAGTTTGAGGGGCTGTGTTACTTTGAGGGGCTGTATTAGTTTGACGAGCTGTATGAATTTGAGGAAATACATTCCATTGAGGTGCATTATAAGTATGAGGGGCTGGATTAGTTTGAGGTACTGTATGACTTTGAGCGGCTCTCTTAGTTTGGGGGCTGTATTAATTTGAGGAGTAGTATGAATTTAATGAGCTGTATTAGTTTGAGATAATGTATTAACTTCAGTGGCTGTAATAGTTTGAGGGTCTGAATTAGATTGAGGGCATATATTAGTTTGATTGCCTGTATTAATTTCAGAGACTGTGTTAGTTTGAGGCACGGCATTATATTGAGGTGCTGTATTAATTTGATGGTCTGTATCTTTTGAGGGGCTGTATTAGTTCGAGGCGCTGTATTATTTGAGGTGCTCCATTAGTTTCAGGGACTGTATTAGATTGAGGTGCTTTATTAGTTTGATGGGATGTATTAGTTTGAGAGGCTGCATTAATAAGAGGGGCTGTATTAGTTTGAGAAGGTGTCTTAGTTTGAGGGGTTGTATCAGTTTAACGGGCTGTATTAGTGTTAATGTTGTATTAGTTTGAGAGGCTGTGTTAGTTTCAGAGGTTGTTTTATTGTGATGATATGTATTAGTTTGAGGAGCTGTTTAGGTGCGGGACTGTGTTAGATTGAGGTGCTCCATTAGTTTGAGGCGCTGTATTAACTTTGGGGGCTATATTAGTTTTAGGCGTTGTATTAGTTTGAGGGGCTGTATTAGTTTGAGTGTCTGCATTAGTTTGAGGGGCTCTATTATTGTGAGTTGCTGTATTAGTTTGAGGGGCTGTATTCGTTTGAGTGGCTGCATTATATTGATGGGATGTGTTAGTTTGAAGGGCTGTCTTATTTTGAGGGGCAGTATTAGTTTGAGGCACTGTATTATATTGAGGTGCTCTATTATTATAATGGACCATATTAGATTGAAGTGCTTTATTGCTTTGAGGTACTGTATTAGTTTGAGGTGGAGTAATAGTTTGAGGGGCTGTATTAGTTTGAGGGGCTTTATTAGTTTGTGGGTCTGAATTAGTTTGAGGGGTTGTGTTGGTTTGAGGGGCTGTATTAGTTTGTGGAGCTGTATCAGTTTGAGGCACTGTATTAGATTGAGGTGTTTTATTAGTTTGAGGTAGTGTATTAGTTTGAGGCGCAGTATGAGTTTGAGGGCCTGTATTATTTTGTGGTGCTGTGTCAGTTTCATGGGTGGTATTTGCTTGAGATACTGTATTAATTTCAGTGGCTATAAAAGTTTGAGGAACTGTATTAGATTGAGGGCATGTATTAATTTGAGGAGCTTTATTATTTTGAGGAGCTGTATTAGTTTGCTTTGACTGCATTAATTATAGAAGCTGTGTTAGTTTGAGGGACTGTATTAGATTTAGGTGATGTATTAATTTGAGGGACTGTATGAGATTGAGGGGCTGTAGAATTTTGAGGTGCTTTGTTAGTTTCAGGGGTTGTATTAGTTTGAGAGACTGTATTAGATTGTGTGGCTTTATTTGTCTGAGGGACAGTATCAGTTTGAGTAGCATTGTTAGTTTGAGAAACTGTTTGAGTTTGAGGGGCTGTATTATTTTGAGGGGATGTATTACTTTGAAGGGCTTTATTAGATTGATCGGCTGTATTAATCTGTGGGTTTGTATTAGTTTGAGCGCCTGTATTATTTTGAGTTGGTGCATTAGATTGAGGCACTGCATTAGTTTGAGGAGGTGTATTACTTTGAGGGGTCGTATTAGTTTGAGGAGCTGTATTATTATGAGTGGTTCTATTAGTTCGAGTGGCTGTATTAGTTTGAGGTACTGTAATAGTTTGAGGGTCTGTATTAGTTGGAGCTGATGAGTTAGTTTGAGGGAATGTATTAGTTTGAGGGGGTTCAGTAGTTTGTAGGTCTGTAATCGTTTGAGGGGCTGTATTATTTTGAGGTACTCTTATTAGTTTGAGGGTCTGTATTGGTTTGAGGGACTGTAGTAATTTGATGGGACTGTATTATTTTGGGGGTCTGTATTAGTTTGAGGGTCTGTATTAGTTTGAGGGGTATATTTGTTTGTGGGTCTGTATTAGTTTGAGGGGCTGTATTAGTTTGAGGGACTGTATTAGTTTTAGGGTCTGTATTTGTTTGAGGGACTGTATTAGTTTGCCGGTCTGTATTAGTTTGAAGTATGTCTTAGATTAAAGCTCTGTATTTGTTTGAGGGACTGTATTAGTTTGAGAATCTATTAGTTTGAGGGGATGTATTAGTTTGCACGGCTGTATTAGTTTGAGTGTCTGTATTAGTTTTCAGGCTGTATTACTTTTAGGGGCAGTATTATTGTGAGGTGCTGTATTAGATTGGGGGTCGCTATTAGTTTGAGAGGCTGTATTACTTTGAGGGGCTGCATTAGTTTACGGGACTGTATTATGTTGAGGGTCTGTATTAGTTTGCGGTTCTTTTTTAGTTTGAGTGATTGTATTAGTTTGATGGACTGCATTAGTTTGAGGATACGTATTAGTTTGAGGGGCTGTATTAGTGTGAGGTATTGTTTTATATTGGGTGTTGTGGTGTATGTGCCTTTAAGAGCAATTATGGTGTATGTGCCTTTAAGAGCCCCAGGTGTGCGTAATGCCGGTAATTGCCACTTGGGCCATATAAGCCTGTGTATTGTGTATATCCTTTAGAAACCCACCCTCCCCCAAGACTTGCTTAGTAAATACTTATGAACCAACTCCTGTCTTCAGTGTCTTTATCTATACACGGCCACTACAGTGGTGACGAAGTGGAAACGGACTTACCTGCAATTCGGCAGCACCTCAAGGACATCCATTCCTCCAGCGTCCAGAAGATTCAAGGAAGTAAGAGAAACTGTGATTTCACCAGCTGGCCAAGCTGGTGACAGGTACTGCGCTAATCCTTCCTGGGCGTCAGGCTGGAGCTCCAGCGGCGGGCTCCACAGCTGAGACAGGCAGCGAAATTGGAGGCAAGCAATAACGGACTGGGAGGGTGCACTCGAGAGACGGCCAGCGCGGCAAGCAGGTCAGCATTTAGACCTCCGTCGGGAACGAGGCTCCAGCAGTGAATAAACGGAAACCACAGCAAAACAGCGTTGTTATCGGTAGCAGCGGCGGGAAAGCACGGGAAGCGCCATATCGTTGCTACAGAGAGAGAAAAAAAAAGAAAAAAAAAGAAAATAAGCGCGGGAAGCGCCATAACTTTTCTGAAATGCCTAAATCTGGTAATATTGAGGCTTTTGATGGCGAAATAGAAGATTGGACCACATACGTGGAAAGAGTAGAGGTTTATTGCACTGCAAATGGAATAACAGACGAAAAAGAGCTTCAGTACTTCTGAACTTAATGGGCGCGAAGGCATACGGGCTGTTACGAAATTTAATCACTCCAGCCAAACCAAAGGACAAGACTTTTAAAGAAATTGTTGATACCCTGCAGGAGCATTTAAACCCAACACCGCTGCTGTTAGCAGAACGATTCAAGTTCTTCAAGAGAAATCAACACAAGAATGAAAGTAACGCTGATTACCTAACCGAATTAAGAAAGCTATCAAAGTACTGCCAATTCGGAGCAGGACTATCGGATTATCTTCGAGACAAATTTGTTTGCGGTCTCTTAAGTGAAGGAACACAAAAAAGACTGCTTTCTGAAAAAGATTTAACATTGGACAAAGCTTTCAGTATGGCTGTATCATACGAAGCAGCAGCAAAAGGAGCTGCATAGATACAACAAGAGACACAGGACTTCGGCACCCATAAAATGACACAGGTGTTCGGAAGATGTTATTGCTGCGGCAGATCCACCCATAACCAGAGGGACTGCTGGTTCAAGGGAAAAGCTTGCAGGCAATGTGGTAAGATTGGACACATTGCACGGGTATGCCAATCTGGACAAAATAAATCCACTGACAGAAAACAAAAAATCAATAAAGAAAAGTACAGGAAGGTACAAATGATGACGCACAATAGCTCCGAAGACCAGAATAGCGATAGCAACTCCGGAAACAAGAGACTAAGCTGTCTCAAATTACATAATGTACTTGCCAAAGAGGATTACCAAACCATTTGGGTTACCCTCACAATAGCAGGGTCCCCAGTTAAAATGGAGCTAGATACAGGATCCGCTCTAACCGTAATAAATCGACGAGATTACAAGAGGCTATTTTCGCATATACCTCTAAAAGACACATTCATTATCTTAAAAACATATACGGGGCAGAAAGTCTACCCCAAAGGAAAAATAAGGGTGCCTGTGGTATACAACGGCAAAGAAATACAAAAGTTGTATTTATACATTCTACAAGATGGTGGTCCACCGTTGTTGGGACGTGAATGGATAAGGAAGATACGTTTAGACTGGCACTCCATTCAGGCACTGCCGGTAACCAGTAAGGAAAAAAACAATGATGACATCATACCTGAACGATTAAAAGACATCTTGGCCAACGCCAAAGAAGTGTTTCAAGAGAAACTAGGAACCTTGAAAGGCATCACTGCCTCAATAAAAGTGGAAGATGCAGCAATTCCAAAAAATTTTAAGGCAAGACGGTGCCATACGCAATACGACCGGCAGTCGAGGCAGAGCTGAAGAATTTGGAAAAGGCAGGCGTATTATCCAAAATAGATTGGAGCGAATGGGCAACACCCATCGTTCCAGTCATGAAAAAAACATTGAAAAATAACTCTGAGGAACAGAAAAAAATTCGCATCTGTGGGGACTTTAAGGTGACTGTAAACCCGGTCCTTCACACGGTACAGTATCCTCTTCCGAGGATAGAAGATATTTTCGCCTCACTATCCGGAGGGAAACGTTTCACAAAAATTGACTTGGCACAGGCATATCTACAGATGGAGGTTGAGGAGACCTCTAAAAAATATCTCACAATAAACACACACAAAGGCCTGTACCAGTACAATCGACTGGATTTTGGAATAGCATCAGCTCCAGCTATCTGGCAAAGAGCTATGGAGCAAGTCCTGCAAGGGATTCCGGGGACTCAATGCTACCTAGGCGACATCCTTATAACAGGAGAAAACGACAATGAGCACCTTGCCAATTTGGAGCAGGTGCTCACTAGGCTGAAAGAACGAGGCCTACGAGCAACTCGCCCCAAGTGCGAATTTTTCCAAAATCAGATATCATATTGTGGCCACATAATTAATAAGGAAGGGTTGCATAAGTCACCTGAAAAAATTGAAGCAGCTATAAAAGCCCCAGCACCTGAAAATGTTTCACAATTAAGGTCATTCCTGGGATTAATAAATTACTATCATAAATTTTTACCGAACTTATCAACTATTCTACACCCTCTTAATGATCTTCTACACACAGGAGTGATTTGGAAATGGAACGAAGACTGTAAACGTGCCTTCCATAAATGAAAAGGCTTAATCACATCCGAGAAAGTTTTGGCTCATTACAACCCATCACTACCAATCAGACTGGCGTGCGATGCATCCCCTTACGGCATAGGAGCAGTATTGTCCCATAGATTCCCTGATGGCTCGGAACGGCCGATAGCTTTTGCGTCATGCTCATTGAACTCAGCTGAGCGTAACTATTCCCAGATAGACAGGGAAGCACTCAGCCTGGTATGGGGAGTGAAGAAATTCAACCATTACCTACACGGACAAAATTTACCTTGCTGACTGACCATCAACCCCTCATCTCCATATTCAACCCTAAGAAAGGTGTCCCCATTATGACGGCACAAAGACTACAGAGGTGGTCCCTTTTTCTAGGGGCACACCAATACAACATTGAATACAAAGGGTCAAAACAGCATGGGAATGCTGACGGTTTATCGCACCTGCCGTTGCCAACGGTAGAAGAGGCACCTACAGTAGACCCAATAGAGATATTCCACTCTACCATAGTGGAATGTCTACCGGTGACAAATTCTGCCATTGAAAGGGAGACCAGAAATGACCCTACTCTCTCACGGGTCTACGATTTAACAATGAAGGGATGGCCAGCACATGGCGAACCACTGTTGCCAGCATTCTCGCAAAGAAGAGAACAGCTGTCAGTGTGCCGAGGAACCTTGATGTGCGGATCCAGAGTGGTGATTCCACCCAAACTCCAGGATAAAGTGCTAAAGGAGCTTCACGAGGGGCATCTGGGTGGAGTGAAAATGAAGAACCTAGCTAGGGCGTTTGTATGGCGGCCAGGTATCGATGGAGACATCGAAGACATGACCAAGAGCTGCCTAGGATTCCAGAAGGTCCAAAATGCTCCGCCACAGGCCCCTCTACATCCATGGGAGTGGCCCTCATCTGCCTGGCAAAGGGTGCACATCGACTTTGCTGGTCCATTTATGGACTCAATGTTCTTAATCGCAGTTGATTCACACTCCAAGTGGCTGGAGGTAATAAAGATGTCCTCCACCACCACGGAAAAAACCATCACAGCATTAAGGACCATATTTGCCAGGAATGGGCTGCCGGAACAGATATGTTCTGATAATGGACCGCAATTTGTGTCCGAAGAATTCAGAAAGTTCTTAAAGAACAATGGGGTAAAGCACTACACGTCCGCCCCATACCATCCCGCCACCAATGGATTGGCTGAAAGGTTTGTCCAGACCTTTAAGAAGGCCATAAAGGCCATGGGTAATGAAGACATAAAACTTCAGCACAAGGTGGATATCTTCTTATTTGCATATAGGAATGCAACACATATGGTTACAAACCAGACTCCCGCCATGATGTTCTACAATAGAAACCTAAGATGCCGGCTGGATTTGGTCAAGCCCAACATCCAAAGGGACGTGGAGAACCGGCAGTTTCAGGGCATGAATGAAAGGCCAACTAGGGCCATCCAGATAGGCCAATCGGTTTTGGCCCGGGACTACCATACCGAGAAATGGCAGCCTGGAACTATCTGCACTCGACTAGGACCACTGATGTATACCGTGGACATCGGAGAAAGCATAATAAGGCGCCATGCTGACCAAATCATTAAGTCATCCGAAAAGGGACAACCTACACCACCACGCTATACATCTAACGATGAAGTAGAGATACCCATATCTACCTCTGATCCGGTGATACTGGAACCCAATGAACCCGACACTGGCCTTCAAGCCGAATCAGCCGTGCCAGAAGAACCTACTACACCACCAGAAACGACTACACCCCCGATGCCTTATCCGGACCGAGTCAGGAAGCCTCCTGAGAGACTAACTTATAATTAATTAATACAGCAATGTATATTATTTTGCATATAACATGTAATCAATAATTACTTAAAATATGATGTACTAGTTAGATAGAAGGGGAGGAATTGTGGTGTAGGTGCCTTTAAGAGCAATTGTGGTGTATATGCCTTTAAGAGCCCCAGGTGTGCACAATGCCAGTAATTGCCACTTGGGCTATATAAGCCTGTGTATTGTGTATATCCTTTAGAACCCCCCCCCAGACTTGCTTAGTAAATACCTATGAACCAACTCCTGTCTTCAGTGTCTTTATCTACACACGGACACTACAAAAGAGCTACAGTTTTAAGGCACAATCAGATAGTACATATGCCTTAAGCTGAGTATAATAGACATACAACCCGTGACAGTAGAAAGCGATCTACGACTCCCCGAAGCAGACTGACACGACCGGACGGACGGGAAGGCAGTAGGGTGGTCTCGGATTGGGTGGATTCCTGCAGTCTGCTGCAGTGGTCACTTCCGTTGTGTCATCTCTCAAGCTGCTGGAGGTGTTAGGCCATCAGCCACCTCAGAGTTTAAACTTGACCAAGGTGTTAGGCCGTAGCCACTTTGGGGAAGCCTTCGACCCTGACTGCCTGATTTCCACTCTCGGTCATCTATATTTATAGTTATTTTTGTGGGCTGGTAATCACCTGGTGTCAATCATATGATCCCCATCCTATTGTCCAATTGTGAAGCGGGAAGGCAACCTTCGCCGTCCCTTTCTGTATGACTGACAAGGCCTCCCTCTTATCTTTCTGAGGAATGTTTTGTCAAGTTTCTTCAAGGGCATTTTATGGCTTCGTGGCTCCTTTATATCTAGCAGGTGCTATTCTCACTGTTTCGTTACATTTTACAATTCCCTTATCACTTCTACTTGTCTTTTGATGCTTGATAATCGACCTTGCTGGCATTCATGCTATCTTTTTCCGCTTGCCTGTTGTCAGTCTCTGTTCTAAGAATTAAAACCCATCTATGAATCTAACAGCTATTCCTTACACTCCCTCCTCGCAGGGACTCACCTCACTGAGCTAAGGCCACAGATCGGTGCAGGTTACCTGTGTAAAGTCTCTGAATCAGAGATAAGAACTGGTCCATCGAACCACAATCAGCTACAGAAGTGCAATAATCAGTAAGCACAGCCAAATATTCATCCCGTTTGATGGTAACATAATGAATTTCAGCAGTCATGACCCAAAGATTCTAAGGACTGTGTTAGGGGAAGGGGACTAATCAGAACATAAGAACATAAGAACATAAGAAATAGGAGCAGGAGTAGGCCAATCTGCCCCTCGAGCCTGGTCCGCCATTCAATAAGATCATAGCTGATCTGATCCTAACCGCCAATCCACTATCACAGAGCCATCTCCTGAATCTAACAGAATTAGACACACGAAATAGGAGCAGGATCAGGCTACACGGCCCCTGGGCCCGCTCCGCTACAGAAAGGGCCATGACCGATCCGAACCTAGACTCATGTCCAAATTCCTGCCCGCTCCCCGTAACCCTTAATTCCCTTTACTTCTAGGAAACTGTCTATTTCTGTTTAAAATTTGTGTAATGATGTAGCTTCTACAGCTTTTTGGGGCAGCATATTCCATGGACCTAACACCCTCTGAGTGAAGTCGTTCCTCTTCATCTCAGTTTTGAAAGAGCAGCCCCTTATTCTAAGACTATGCCCCCTAGTTCTAGTTTCACCCATCATCGGGAACATCTTCACTGCATCCACCCGATCCAACCCCTTCACAATCTTATCTGTTTCAATAAGATCGCCTCTCATTCTTCTGAACTCCAATGAGTAGAGTCCCAATCTACTCAACCTCTCCTCATATGTCCATCCCCTCATCCCCGGATTAACCAAAGCAAATAAAGTGTTTACAATACATATACATAAAGAAAGAATAAATAATTATATAGAGAATTTGAATACTGTAAAACTACTCTCCAGCTGTTCACCTGTCTGTAATTAGATAACCTCTGTTGCTTTTGGTGCAGTCCAATAGGAAACAAAGCATTATCAATACATTTCACCTTATATATGAACATAAGAACATAAGAAGTAAAAGCAGGAGTAGGCCATACAGCCCCTCGAGCCTGCTGCGTCATTCAATAAGTTCATGGCTGATCATCGACCTCAAAAGCCCTTTCCTGCCCGATCTCCATATCCCTTGATCCTCCATGAGTCCAAAAATCCATCTACCTCAGTCCTGAATACACTCAAAGACTCAGCATTCACAAGCCTCTGGGGCACAGAATACCAAAGATTCTCCACCCTATGAGTAAAGAATATCATTCTCAGCCCAGTCTCAAATTGCCTGCCCCTTATCCTGAGACTATGTCCACTAGTTCCAGACACTCCAGCCAGGGGAAGCAACCTCTCAGCATCTAACCCTGGCAATAGACTCATACAGTCGTAGAGTTATACAGCACAGAAAGAGGTGATTCGGCCCATCGAGTCCCCGCCGGCCATCAAGCTCTGTCTATTCGAATTCCATTTTTCAGTACTTCTTCCGTAGCCTTGTATGCTATGCTGTTCCAAGTGCTCATCTAAATGCTTCTTGAATGTTGTGATTGTTCCTGCCTCTACCAGCCTTTCAGGCCGTGATTTCCAGATTACAAGCAGCCTCTGGATGAAAAAGTTTTCCCTAAAATCCCCTCTTAACCTCCTGCCCCTTACCCTGAAACTATGCCCCCTGGTTATTGACCCCTCCAGTAAGGGGAAAGGTTCCTTTCTATCTACCCTATCTGTGCCACTCATAATTGTGTATACCTCAATCGGGTCCCCATTCAGACTTCACTACTCTAAGGAAAACAACACCAGCCTGTCCAGTGTCTCTTCATAGCTGAAGTGCTCCAGCCCAGGTAACACCCTGGTGAATCTCCTCTGCACCCTCTCCAAAGCAATCACATCCTTCCTGTAGTGTGGCGACCAGAACTGCACACAGTATTCCAGCTGTGGCCGAACTAGCGCTTTGTACAGCTCCATCATAACCACTCTGCTCTTATATTCTATTCCTCAGCTAATGAAGGCAAGTATCCCAGTAACCTTCAGAATCTTATAGGTTTCAATGAGATCACCTCTCATTCTTCTGAATTGCAGAGGGTTTAGGCACATTCTACACAATCTCTCATCATATGACTGCCCTCTCATCCCAGGAATCAATCTCGTGAACCTTTGTTGCTGCACCGCATATGCTTATAACCAACCTTCTGCAACCAACAGCAATAATCTTCCCCTCTGCCACTGATTACATTCGGAAAACACGAATACAGCACCATGAAGGGGAGAGATCAGTCATCTATAACAATAATTTCAAATTGGAACCGACTTGTTCCATTCCAGTTAGTGACCCACACTCAGTACAAATTTACAGTGACAGATACTCCCAGTAATGCATGGCCACTGGAGTCAGGTTTTCCACTCCAGTTAGTGACCCACACTCAGTACAGTTCTACAGTGACAGATACTCCCAGTAATGCATGACCACTGGTGTCAGGTGTTCCACTCCAGTTAGTGACCCACACTCAGTACAGTTCTACAGTGACAGATACTCCCAGTAATGCATGACCACTGGAGTCAGGTTTTCCACTCCAGTTGCTGACCCACACTCAGTACAGTTCTACAGTGACAGATACTCCCAGTAATGCATGACCACTGGTGTCAGGTGTTCCACTCCAGTTAGTGACCCACACTCAGTACAGTTCTACAGTGACAGATACTCCCAGTAGTACATGACCACTGTGTTCAGGTGTTCCACTCCAGTTGGTGACCCACACTCAGTACATTTCTACAGTGACAGTCCATTACACGAATACCTTCTCTCAGAGAGTTGCTTACACTGATGACTGAGAGAACAATACACAATATTACGCTAAATGCAATAACTTCATAACACAGCGAGCCCGTGAGTTACAGCAGAATTTTAATTTCAGTTGACGCATTGGAATAAAATATCAGAGGTAATTCAGGACATTTGATTAACCGAAATGTTATGATTGATCAGGTGTCTGAATAACAGTGACGACTAGATCAGGATGCAACATTATCAGTCACACATCAAAACCAGAGACCAGCACACACACACAGATTTACACAACTTCAAAAGTTATAATTACTGACCAGGAACTCCAATGACGGGAATGATCACGAAGATAATTTTCTCCACACAGTGATATGTGTCTTTCATTTTCTGTGTGAAGCGCTGTGTCCCTTCGTGCTGCAGGCAATCTCTCTGAATTAAACTCTGGGGTGGTACAGTACCAGAGCCTTTCATTCATACCCTCTGGGATTCCCACAGGGACGTTGATTTTGCAGCAGCGCTGAAAGTACTCTTTTCAAAAAACATTTGAACAAACAGATGACGACAGTGGAGTTAATTCCTTGTTGTGATGGAATATATTTACTGCTGAGATTGAAATTGAACACCTCAAAGACCGGACATTTCTGATCACATGGTATAACTTATGGAAATTGCCAGCTGTATTCTCCCACCAATGCGGTTGTTGTTTCAAACACCACCAGGCCCATCTCTAGATCTCATATTGTTTTGGTGATGTCCTTCACTCTGCTGTGGCCATTCATTTATTAAATTCCAAATGTTAGAGCGCCCTCTCAGGGCTGCTCTACTGCACTCTCGGATGGGGCTGACCGCCTTAAGTGTGGCCATTTAGTTAAACAATTAAATTGGCATATTTGTCTCGATGGATCCTCAAACAGGTACAGCCCCTCAAATTAATAGAGTACCTCAAACTAATGCAGTACCTCAAACTAGAACAGTACCTCAAACTAATACAGCTCCTCAAACTAGTAGCCAGACCCGCCCACAACCTCTCTGGTCCAAAATCCAGTAATCTCGTGTTCCCACAAACTCACAGTGCATGGGATCTCACTTATCAGACAACATGAGGGCGTTACCAGGCTAACAAGAACTGATCGTACAGATTATTTGAAAAGTTTAAACATGCGAATTCTAAATATATATTTAAAATTCTTAAGTTTATTTATGTTAAGTTAGTAATGGTTTATTAAATACAGGCATGGCAGGGCACCTCATTACCGAGTAATCAACATCTTGTGCTATGTGGGAACTCCAGTACACTTCCCTTGTCCTGGACAACCAAATGTGCAGGACGTGTCGTCAGCTGTAGGAGCTCGAATTCTGGGTTACAGAGATTGAGCAGCAACTGGATTCACTGCGGTGGATCCGTGAGGCTGAGCGCTACTTGGATAGCACGTTTCAGGAGTTGTTCACCCCTCAACTTAAGAGTGAGCAGGAAGAGAGGGAATGCATGACCGCCAGACATAAAATGAGGATATGGCCGGTAGTTTAGGAGTCCCCTGAGTGCATCTCACTCTCTAACCGGTATTCAGTTCTAATTACTGGAGAGGGCTGTTGTTCATCTGGCGAGGACAGTCAGAGCCAAGTCCGGCGCACCTCAGGTGGCTCAGCTTTACAGTGGGGGATGGAGATGAGTGGAGATAGATCAGGAAAGCAACAGTGAAGGGGATTTAATAGTTTGTGGAATAGATAAGCGTTTCTGCGGCCGCAGACATCAATGCAGGATGGTACTTTGCCTCCCTGATGCCAGGGTCAGGGATGTGTCTGCACGGCAGAAGAAATTTCGGAGGGTAGGGTGAACAAACTGAGATCATGTTCCATATCGATAGCAATGACATATGTAGGAAGAAGAATGAGGACCTGCAGGCAGATTTTAGGGAGCTAGGAAAGAGTTTAAAATCAGGACTTCAAAGGTAGTAATACTCGAATTACTCCAGGTGCCTGTGCTTTTGAGTACAGAAATAGGAGGATAGAGCAGATGAATGCCTGGCTGGAGAGATGGTGCAAGAGGGAGGGCTTTATATTCCTGGGACATTGGGACCGGTTATCAGGGAGGTGGGGCCTATAAAAACCTCAACAGGGCCGCAACCAATGGCCTCGATGGGGAGGGGGTGGTTTGCTCGCAGTGTTGGGGAGGTTTTATACTAAATTGGTAGGCGCTGGGCACCAGGCTGTAGCACTAGAAAGATGAAACAAGGTGCAAAAAGGATTGGAGAGATGAATAGCCAAGAGTAATAAATAATGAGGTATTATGTGGGGTCAGACTAAAAGAATACAAGACAGGTTCACACTCCAATATGGATAAATGCATGAAGTGTGGTAAATAATTTTTGTGAGCTGCAGACGCAAATAACCACAGGGAAACAAGATGTTGTGGTGATTACGTTGACATGGCTCAAGAAAGGGCAGGATTGGGTACTAAATATTCCTGGGCATAAGGTGTTCAGGAAGGAAAGGGAAGGAAATAAGGGAGTTGGGATGGCAGTATAGAATAAGGGGAATTTTACAGTGCTGGAGAGAAAGGATGTCCTGGAGGGGTTAAGGACAGAATCAATTTGGTTAGAGTTAAGAAAAAATAGAGGTAACATTACACGAATAGCTGTATTTCATAGACCACTAACTAGTGCGAAAGATCGAGAGGAGCAAACATGATAAACAGCGGAAGCAGCATGCTATAGACAGGGCAAAGCGCTCCCACTATCAACCGATCAGAACAAAGTTCTGCAGTCCTGCCTCATCCAGTCCTGAATGCTGGTGGACCATTAAACAACTAACAGGAGGTGAAGGGTCCAGTAAAATCCCCATCCTCAATGAGTGCAAAGGACAAGTCTGAAGCGTTTGCAACGATTTCCAGTCGGAAGTGCCAAGTGCCAGTCTTCAGCCAATTCGAATTACTCCAGGTGATCTCAAGAAACGGCTGAGCACATTGGATACAGCAAAGGTTATGGGCCCTGAAAACATTCCGAATGTCGTGCTGAAGGCTTGTACTCCACAACTAGCCATGACTCTAGCCTAGCTGCACCAGTACAGCTACAAAAAACTTGCATCAACCCGACAATGTGGAATCCAGCCCAGATATGTCACGTCAACTAAAAGCAGGACAAATCCAATCCGTCCAACTACCTGTCCATCAGTCTACTCGCAATCATCAGCAAAGTGATGGTAGCTGTCATCGACAGTGCTATCAAGCAGCACTTACTCAGCAAAAAGCTGCTCACCAAAGATCAATTCAGGTAATGGCAGGACCATTTGGCTCCAGAGCTCATTACAGCCTTGGTCCAAACAGAGACGAAAGAGCTGAATGCCAGAGGTGATGCGAGATTGACAGAATTTGACCGAGTGTGGTATCAAGGGAGCCCAGCAAAACTGAAGTTAATGGGAATCAGGGGGAAAACACTTCACTGGCTGTAGCCATAACTAGCAAAAAGGAAGATGGTTGCGCTTGATGGACATCAGTCATCTCAGGCACAAGGCATCGCCTCAAGATTTCCTCAGAGCAGTGTCCAGGGGCCAAACGTTTTCAGCTTCTGCATCAATACCCACCGCCCCTTGAAATTCAATGGCATTACCATCGCTGAATCCCCCAGCATCAAAATCCTGGGTGTCACCATTGACCAGAAATTTAACTGGACCAGCCACATAAATGCTATGGCAACAAGAGCAGGTCAGAGGCTGGGTATTCTGCAGCGAGTGTCTCAACTCCTTACTCCTCAAAGCATTTCCACCATCGACAAGGCAAAGGTATGGAGTGTGTTGGAATCGCCTCCACTTGCCTGGATGAGTGCAGCTGCAACAACACTGAAGAAGCTCGACCCCATCCAGGACAAAGCAGCCCACTTGAATGGCACCCCATCCACCACTTCATACATTTGCTCCCTCCACCATTGGCGTACCGTGGCTACAGTGGGTACCATCTACAGGATGCACTGCAGCAACTCGCCAAAGCATCTTTGGCAGCACCTCCCAAACCTGCGACCCCTTCCACCTAGAAGGTCAAGCGCAGCAGGCTCATTGGAACACCACCACCTCCAATCTCCCCTGCAAGT
The DNA here is from genome assembly GCF_052327205.1 of Somniosus microcephalus. Taxonomy (NCBI): domain Eukaryota; kingdom Metazoa; phylum Chordata; class Chondrichthyes; order Squaliformes; family Somniosidae; genus Somniosus; species Somniosus microcephalus. The sequence goes on from NW_028225183.1 coordinate 43,705,926, forward strand.
CACAAAATCCTGAAACTGCCTAACTAACAGCACTGTGGGAGTACTTTCACCACACGGACTGAAGCGGTTCAAAAATGCAGCTCACCACCAAATTCGCAAGTGTAATTAGGGATGGGCATTAAATGCTGGCCTTGCCAGCGACGCTCACATCCCATAAACGAATTAAAATAAGACAGGCAGAGTGTTAGAGACAGACAGAGCCAAACAAAGAGACAGAGACAGACAGGTAGTGACAGACAGACTGACATAGTCAGATCTATATAGACAGAGTGACAGATACATACAGAGAGACCCGCAGACAGAGGCACAGAAAGTAAGAGAAAGAGGAGTGAAAAGAGAAAAAGACTCCGAAAGAGAGAGCCAGACAGAGCTAGACACAGAGATACAGACGGATTGAATAAGAGAGAGAGGGACACAGATGGACCACAACACATTTTGCAACAGAAACTGACAGAGAGGGGGACAGACAGAGACACAGATACAAGGACAGGATGAGAGAGTTAGACAGAGAAAGAGACACAGATGGACAGAGAGCGTCACACAGCCAGACCTAAATATATGATCAGACAAACGGACAGACAGCGACACAGCCAGACAGGGATAAATTCAGACTGAGACAGTGACAGCAACAAGGACAGACACAGGGAGACAGATAGACAAACAGAGCCAGAGAGAGAGAGAGAGAGAGAAGAGACAGACAGAGGTAGACAGATGGAAAAAAACATTCAGAGACAGACATATATCCTGAGATGGAGAGACTCAGGCAGGCAGAGCAAAGGCAGATAGTGAAAGACTGACAGAGACAGACAGAGACTGAACAATAAATTCCGAGAGAGACACACACACACAGGGAGACACATATAGAGAATCATAGAAATAGAATCAGAAATTTACACACAGAAGGAAGCCATTTCTCAGTCTATCCCTTTCTCCATTTTTAAACAAATGTACAATTTTAGCAGTCCTCCAATTCTCTGGCACCACACATGTAGCAAGAAATGATGGGAAAATGATGGTCAGAACCTCTGCTCTTTCCCCTTTTGCTGCTCTTCATAGCCTGGGATATATTTCATCCGGTTCTGGGGATTCATCCACTGTCAAAGCCGCTAAGCCCCTTAATACTTAATCTCTCAGTCTGCCTCTGTCAGGCACATGCTGTCTGTTTAAAGCTGTCGGTCTCTTTCTGCGTGTTTGTCTCTGTCTGTCTAACTGGCACAGGCTGTCCGTTTCCACATCTTTCTCCGTCTGCGTGCCTCTGTCTGTCTCACCTACATACACACACACGCACACATGCACACACGCAGAAACACAGGAGCAGATGGAGAGACAGACATAAAGACTGAGTCAGGCAGACAGAGGCAGGCAGACAGAGAAAGACATTTAAAAAGACAGACTGTGCAGATGACATACAGATAGAAACACACACGCAGAAAGAGACCGCCAAAGAGAAACAGACAGACTCTGCCAGACGGAGGCAGATTGAGGCAGACTGAGACAGACAGCAGAGACAGAAAGCAGAAGACTGTTGAAGTGACTGACTGAGACTGACGCAGACTGAGGTAGAAGGAGACAGACAATCAGGCAGAGACAGATAAACAGAGACAGACAGAAATATAAAGAGATAGATGGTGAGGCACAGACAGAAACAGACAGCGAGACAGATTTAGACAGGCAGGCAGAGAGTTAGATAAAGACAGAGGCAAACAAAGTGACAGAGACAAAAAAGTGACAGAAACAGGTAGGCAGTGACAGACAGACTGAGATAGTCAGACGGACATGGACAGAGAGACAAATATATAGAAAGACAGAGACAGACAGAGATAGAGAGGCAGCAAAATAAATAGACCCAGACTGACAGAGCCAGACAGAGGCAGACATTAGATGATAGCAAAATACTGCGGATGCTGGAAATCCGAAATAACAACAGAAAACGCTGGAATAACTCAGCAGGCCTCCTCTCTACTTCGGCAGTCCTTTAGAACCGTGGATGACTTGCTTCCACACTAAAGGTGAGTTCTCAGGTGACTGATGAGTCCAAGGTGGGACCTACAGTCTCTGTCACAGGAGGGGCAGACGATGATTGAAGGGGCGGGTGGCTAGATCACATGGTAGTTGAAGGGGCGGGTGGGTGCGGTGCTTGTGTTGACGTGCGCTCGTTCTGCTGTTTGTGCTTGGCTTCAACTTGCTCCTGGCGAAGAGACTCGCGGAGTTCGGCACCTTCCCGGATGCTACACCTCCACTTTGAGCAGTCATGGGCCAGGGATTCGCAGGTGTCGAATGGGATGTTGCACTCTTTCAAGGAGGCTTTGAGGGCATCCTTGAAGCGCTTCCTCTGCCCACCTGGGGCTCTCTTGCCGTGCCGGTGCTCCGAGTAGAGCGCTTGTTCTGGGAGTCTCGTATCGTGCATGCGGACAATGTGGCCCGTCCATCGGAGCTGATCGAGCGTGGTCAAAGCTTCGATGCTGGCGATGTTGGCCTGAGCGAGAACACTGACGTTGGTGTGCCTATCCAGCCAATGGATTTGCAAGATCTTGCACAGACAGCGTTGGTGGTAACTCTCCAGTGCTTTGAGGTGCCTGCTGCACATGGTCCATGTCCCTGAAGCATACAGGAGGTCGGGAATCAGTACTGCTCTGTAGACCATCAGCTTGGTCCTGGGTTTGATGTCCTGGTCCTCATACATTCTCTTCCTCAGGCGACGAAGGCTGCACTGGCACACTGAAGGCGGTGTTGGACTTCGTCATCGACGTCTGCCCTTGCTGATAGAAGGCTCCCGAGGTATGGAAATTGGTCTACGTTGTCCCAGGCCTCGTCATTGATTTTGATGATCGGGGGCAGTAATGTGTGGCGGGAGCAGGTTGTTAGAGAACCTTTGTCTTATGGATGTTTAGTGCAAGGCTCATGCGCTTGTATGTTTCGGTGAAGGTGCCGACGATGGTTTGGAGTTCGACCTCAGAGTGTGTGCAGACACAAGCGTTGTCTGCATACTGTAATTCGACGACAGAGGATGGGACAACCTTGGATCTGGAATTGAGTCGATGGAGGTTGAACAGTTTCCAGTTTGTTCTGTAGATTAACTCCACTGCAGCGCAGAGCTTACTGAGGATGAGATGGAACGTTACAGCAAGCAAGATCGAGCAGAGCATTGGTGCGATGACACAGCCTTGCTTGACAACGGTCCGTACGTGAATTGGGTCAGTGGTGGATTTTTTGTTCAGGATCACGGCTTGCATGTCATTATGAATCAGTCGCAGGATGGTGACAAACTTTTGAGGGCAGCCGATTTTATGGAGGGAAATACATAATCCCTCAAGGTTGAAGGTGTTGAAGGCCATTGTGGGATCAAAGAAGGCCATGTACAGCAGTTGATGCTGTTCCCTGCATTTCTCTTGCGCGGTGAATATCATGACAATTGTGCCCCTCATTGGGTGGAATCCGCAATGCGAATCTGGGAGTAGCACTCCAGCCACTGGGAAATGGCGATTGAGGAGGATTCTTGTGATGACTTTCCATGTTGCAGACAGCAGGGAAATTCCTCTATAATTGCTGCAATCGGACTTGTCACCTTTCTTGAAGATGGTTATGACTACATCATCTCTGAGCTCCCCTGGCATGCTCTCCTCCTTCCAAATAAGATAAATGAGTTCAGGTATTCATGCCAATAGTGCTTCTCCGCCACGTTTTAGCGCCTTAGCAGGGATTCCACATGCTCCTGAGGCCTTGTTGTTCTTCCATTGTAGGATGACCATTTCAACCTCATGCCGGGCTAGGGATGTGCTGAGGTGGTGGCGGGTAGCTTGCAGCAGGATGGAATTGAGGAAACTCGCGTCGAAAACAGCATCTCGGTTAAGGAGATCTTTGAAGTGTTCCTTCCAGTGGTAACTGACTGCCTCTCTGTCCTTGATGAGTATCTCTCCGTTCTTGATCCACAGTGTGGTAGGACCTTACCTGCTTGGGCCATAGATGGACATGACTTTGCTAAAGTATACACGCATGTCATGGTTGTCAGGGGGATGGAGGTGTCGAGGGATCAGAGATAGATATAGATAAGTATAAGGGAGGGATGTTTGTGAGGGGGTCAGAAAATTTTGCTCACTTCTAATAGGATACTGCAAGCAAGTCTTAGTATCCAAGAGGGGAATGTAAGGTTCCAAAAATTTCGGCAGCACCCGACGATTACTTGATTACAGAAAACCTGGTTGGAATATACTTTATAAATCCAGGATATAAAAAGATGGCTGTAGCTGGGCTCGTGGCAGAAAAGAAAAATAGCCTGTCTGAGCATTTAAGTACTTGAAACTGTCAATCAACTGCGGTTAGGAAGTTTCAACACGGAACAAAGGATTGCTTGTATACACAAACTCTCAACAGTTTTGACTCAAGGACTTAAGTGGTACCGCCCAATCAAGTTGCAGTTGGGCATTAACCACAGGAGAAACGGATTGTTTACACAAACACTTAACGGTTGATTACCAAGCATTCAAGAAATCAGCGGGACATTTCAAAACATTTCAAACTGGGATAGCTCCATTCCCAAACCAGTTAAACGAATGGGAAACGCATGATAGCAGCATTCAAACCCATTACGGTCATTGGGGAAAGTTTGGTCGCTTTTGTGTAACCCAGATACATCCAGATTTGGGCGCGAAGATAAGCGCTCCCAATGGGGTGCAAAGATAGACCCTCAGGAAGCCATTCTCTCTCTCTCTACTGCCTCGCCTCCGGTGCCCTGCCTTCAAGAGGGCCATCACAGCTCACCCAATGAAGTGGAATACCAGCAGTTACTTTTGAATTACTGGGGTATCTCCACTTCGGGCGGTGAAAAATCCAAGGCAGACCACAGGGGCACGGAGCAGGCGTTTACTGGTGAGGATAAACTTTCTGGCCCATTACAAGGCTACCTAGATAGGTATAAGGGGTGGGAACTAAAGGGGAATCTGGTGAAATTGTCATTGTTAGTCAATTTTCCCTCGATGTGTATTCTTCTTTTCTCCTCCTCGTTAAAGTAAAAGTGTGCTGTAATTCATAATTGTTTTCACTGTATAGGAATTCATTCTTTATTTCAAGAAATCATTGGTTTTCTTTGCACCAAATCACTGGTCTTGTTTTGTCCATATCGCTACCGAAATAAGTCCGGTGGTCAGAACCAAAGGGGAAGCGATTCGAACCGCACGGGGCTGGAACTGCTCAGATACACGACTGACTGACCAGGCAAAATCCCCAAACCAAAATCACCAAAACCCCTACAAAATCGCGACCACGGCAGGACCGTCAGTGAGAGTATGAGATGTAGCAGACGGAGGTCTGGGTCTGGAGAGAGCAGCAGTTATTGGTTTCCTTTTAACTACACCACTGATCTGTTTGTGGTTAGGTACCCGCAAGCTTAGGCAAATTAAAGCAGAGAGTTGGGATAAGGATATGGAGATTGAAGAATACGAGGCCAAGATAAAGCGCCTGGTGGACCAGTTTAGTGAGGGCAAAAGCCACACGAGGCAAGAGTTAGAGTACGTGAAGTGCCTCGTTACAGAGGCTAAGAGTAATGAGATGAGGGTGCAGGAGTAGAACGCCCGCCTCATACAAGCAGTAAGAGCGCAGGAGGAAAAGGTTAGGGAGGTAATGGCAGCGTTTAAGCTGGCCTGCGACCAAGGGTTCGAGGAAGCAGATCATGGCCCCTGTAGGGAAGAAAAAGTAAGCTTGAATAAGGCTTTAAAGAGGGCAAAGGGGATGATATGTCTTATCAGCCTGAAGATAGGCCAGTTGGACTTTACCAGCAACCCAAATAGAACTGTCCCACAGGCAACACCCAGAACAAAGTTGGTTAGGGAATCAGAGGTTCCACGACCGCCACCCATGGCTCCGATCTTTCAGGAGCTCTGGCAGCAAGGGGGGGTGGAGGATGAGGTGGTAGAGGAAGCATAGCAGGCCCCAGTGGATAGGCCAGGACCAGTAGAAGTGTACCACCTCCGACAATGGAGGTACGTTCCGCCCGTTGATGATGATGAGCCAGGGGCCATCCAGAATCAGTTGGGTGCTGTGTGGCACCCAACAGCTCAAGGTCATGGTTAGCCACATCCCCAAGCTCAATAAAAAGGGAGACCCCTCTCTGCACTTCAGGGAGATAGAACAAGCAGCTTGTGTTAATGACTGCGATGACGCAGAGGAACCTAAAATGCTGCTGTTTCCCTGGTAGTTGATCTCCTCCAGACTTTATCTGACGAATGCAAAAGGGGGCAGAAAGAATACGAGGAATTGAGGAAGGAGATATTGGAGGCCATGGGACTCAATGATGGTAGTCCGTTCGCCCATGTAGAAATAACGGTACAGGTCCCAGGGGAGAACTCGCAGGGGGTCGCAGACAGGCTGTGACCAGTCTACCAGAGAGCATGCTCGGGACTGCCAGGGCGGGCAGCACTGAACCCAACCCAATTGACCCACTGGCTCCGTTGTCTTATGATAAACAGCCTAGCCCAGGTCAAAGCACAGGCTGTGGCTTGTTCCCGAAACCCCCAGACCACAGAAGAAGCGGTGATCCGCCGGCTCACAACAGGATTTAGAAACATGAGGGGTACCAAGACGCACCAACCCAAGGGAAACGTCCATGAGGTTAAATCTGGGGGCCTGTATAAGAAAAAGTGGCACCAGGAGGGGAACCGTCCTTCCCAGACTAAGTTAAATTGTTATGTCTGTGGGAAGGACGGTCACTGGAGAAAAGACTGTAAGAATCCCTGGAAAGATAACAAGGGAAAGAATCCCACAGCCCCAGTCCAAAAGGTGGAGACAGGAATTCCCCCCGCCTCGGTCGAGTCACTATTGAAGGCAATGCGGTCTCTTCTGACTGGCCAGGGGAGAGTAGCAGCCACCACCGATGATTTGACACCGACTGCCCCTTCCCACTCCCAGCAACGACTAGAGCACGTGCAGCCTGTTAACCTGTGTCCCCACGAAAATGCTGAGGGGAGCAGGCCCTATGCTAAGATGGGGGTGAAGAAGGTGCAGGGGAGATATTCGGTGGACACTGGAGCTTATGCACGGTGGTTCATTCGGAAGACCTGACTAATTAACCCCGGTCTAACAAGGTCCCATTTAGCTTAATGGGATCCACAGGGAACGAGCAGGCTGGGGAAAGGTCAAAACATTTGGCCATAGGTTTAGGATCCCTCCATACCACGTGGGAGTGTAACCAAAAGACCGACGAGGTGGCCAAGCAGGGGGACAGGGAAGGAGAGTTCTGGGACCCCTGTAGAGCAGGCCTGGTAGAAGCATTTAGGGACAATGGAGGCACACAGGGGATAGCTTTGGCCCTGGACCAAAAGCAGGTCCAAGCCCAAGATCCCGCCTTTAAGGCCGCCCTTTTAAGGAGAAAGAATTTAGAACAGGGTTACTGGCAGGCTGCTAGTTATATTATACAAGTAAGTTGTTTAAACCCAAAAAGAAAGAGCAGCCAGTCGGGTCAAGGTCTGAGGTTAGAAATCCTCAGCCCGCAGCGGGTACAAGCTCACAGGCTGTACAGGCAGGTGCTGTGGCTTGTGTTAGGGGAGGAGCCATGCCGCCCACTGTTCAGGACACTCCCACTCTCTTATGGGACTCCGGGGAGGAGCCTGATCCAGGTTTTAAACCTGAAGGGGAAGACTCTCAGCCACCGGCAGCCGGTGGCGAGGGTATGCCCGTCCCCAGCCCAGGTTTGGGAAGGGAGGGACCCGAGGGAGAAGGTCCACAGCCAGCAAGGACTGTGACCCGAGCTGAGGGTCCACTCGCCGGGGTAGCCCCACCAGCTACACACCCTAGGACGCCTCTTCGGGTACCCTAGCCCAGGAAAGTATGGTCACCAGCTTTCCAGCTAAAATGTGTGGACTCCCGAGTCAGGGAGAAGCCAAAAGACAGAGGTCCCCAACCAGCAGCCATAAGCTGTGAGGGACCTGAAGTTGGGATCATTCCAGCTTCGCTGCAGGCAGTAGCCTGCAACAGTCCTAACAGAGATTAGGCCAGCCACCCAGAGATGGGCGGCGCTTGTATATAGCTTTGTTTAAGTGTAATAATGTGTACAAGTAAGTTAGAGTGTGTTAATTTTAATTTTATATTGCATTCTGTAGTTTTAAGTATTAAAGTATAAATTTTAAGTATGGAACCATTCCAGAGTGTTGTCCATGTGAGCCGAGGTCGCGGGACCCAATCACATTCCCCGAGCCAGGGGACCAGGCTAGATTTTTTTTAAGTCTTTTTCAGAGCTTCAAAAGGTGTGGAGGACCATCGTGTCTTTGAATGCTCGGGAAAGGGAGCACCCCTAGCCTAGGTTTGGGAAGGCAGGGGTCTGCGGCAGGCAGATGCCCACGAGGGGAGCTGGCCAGGATGACTGGGATCCAATTCAACCCAGTATTCTAGGGAGACCGGCTTCACGCATGGGGACGCCTCCCTCCAATGCCCAAGGATACGGATCGTCACCCCAAGGAAAAGACGGCATTAGAAAATATTTTAATAACTGTTTACCTTAGCATAGAAAATAATTACGCTATCCGTGAGAAGTAATTTATAAATTCTATTAATATTCACACACTAGAACACATTGGGCCAGAAATTCCAGGCCAGAAGCGTGAGTACGGTCAGCTTACTCACGCTTCTGGCCGTTGGAAATGCAGGCGTTCAGCATGAACAGCGCATGCGGGGAACGCCGGCATTTCCAGACCTCGAGCGCGTGCGACTGCACAGGCAGCGCTTGCGCAGTGAACTTCGTGGATTTCATTCATGAAATCCGTGAGGGTAAGTCATTAGCAATTACACGTGAAAAAAGCAAATGTAAAGTTGTTCATTCTCTGCGGAGGAAGATATATTTTATCGTGGAGCTTTTGAAATTCAATATTTTTGTTTGGGAAAGGGAGGGAAGTTATTTTAAGAAATTTTAAGTAAGTTTTAAAGTTAAAAATTTTTTTTTTAAAGGTTTTTCATAACGGTAGGTACAAGGAGCAATTGTGGCTGTGTGAATGGAATGTGAGAATGAGTTATGTATGTATGTCCACATATATTCCTTTACGTATATGTATGTATGTTTTATATTCCTTTACTAATGTGTATGAATGTATGTTTTTAATTATGATTTTCCAATAAGTTACTTTCTCTGAAAGTCATAATTAAATAATACATTCATACACATAAATAAAGGAATATATACATAACACGCAAAGGAATATATACAGACATACATACTTTCAGAAGCTCCACGATAAGAAATATCTTCCTCCGCAGCCTGTGGAGCAACTGTACCCATGCTTTTTTCATTTGTAAGTTGTAATGACTGGACCTCACTGAAAGCATTAATGAAAGCGGCGAATTATACTGCGCATGCGCTGCCTGTGCAGTCGCACGCACTCTGCCTCTGAACCCCTTCGTTCAGAGGACAGGAAATGCCGGTTTTCCCCACATGCACTGTGAATGCTGAAAACCGGCATTTCATCCGGCCAGATGCGTATGTACCCCGACCGTACTAGCGCATTTGGAAGGGAATTACTGGGCCAACATTTTACATGTCAATAAAATAAAAAAATTAACAATTGCACGACTTGCCCCCTCGCATCTGTGACTGAGGGCCCAAGGAGGTGCATTGCACAAGAGGTCATCATCGTACGTATCCTCACACTGTTCCCTTTGGGGAACTGTATGAAGTGGTGGAAGGATTTATGGTCGTGATTAACGCTCATTCCGTGACCGTAACCATCTTTGAACCAGCCATTAGGGTGGTTAGTCCTATGGCGGGAGGGCTTTACGGGCTCCCACAACCCATCTGGGGGGGGGGGCCACCAACACCCACGGACGCAAGTATCCCGCTGGATGTCCACCCAGAATTTAAAGTTGGAGCTCCGACTCCACTTGCCGGGACTGTCTGGAGTGGGGTTCAAAACCCTACTCCTTCTGGCCCAGCGGCGGGGATGCTTACTGCTACGCAAAAGGCCCACTCCGCACAAAAGGTGACACCCATACGTTTCCTGCGCCTTTTCCCTCCCCGTGACTGGAGCCCTATGCTGCCATTTCACGTTGCTAATTGGATTGGGCCTTTGTCATAGCGGTAGGATCCCCGCCGCTGGGCCTAGATCAGGGTAGGGTTTCGAACCCCGCTCCAGAGAGTCCTGGCAAGTGGAGTCGGAGCTCCGGCTCTAAATTCTGTGTTGACATTCAGTGGGATATTTGCGTCCGTGGGTGTGGGTGGCCCCCCCTCCTTGTATAGCTTGTGGGAGCCCGTAAAACCCTCCCGCCATAGGACTAACCGCCCTAATGGCTGGTTCAAAGATGGTTACGGTCATGGAATGAGTGTTAATCATGGCCATAAATCCTTCCACCACTACATACAGTTCCCCAAAGGGAACAGTGTGAAGACACGTATGACGACGACATTGCTAAATAAATAAATGGAATTAAAAAAATTCTTTTAGGGCTTTTAAAAGTCTTTAAATTGCTTTAATTCTCTTTAAAACTACTTCAGATTACTCAAAATAATGTAAACATTTAAAAAAGTTTATAAAAGTTACCAAAATCTTCAAAAAACTTCCAAAAACCTATTTAAACTGCAGCTATGCATGTAAAAATCCTTAGCAGCTTGACAGAAACATTGGGGGCGTGTCCAGTGAAACTGAGACCTCAAGGGGCGTGTCTCACTTACACTGCACGCTTCTGGCTTCGCGCTGGCTGCACTCCTGGGCGGCGTGACGTCATACGCTGCCCGAGAATGTGCTTTCTATTTCTGCAAGTTCAGGCGTCCCAGAAGCTGATCGGCACGAGCGCGGGGTAAGTGCAAATACGGGGCTTGCACGCGCTGCAAGCCCCGTTCTGGAATTTCTGGGCCAATTGATTAACGAGTAGAATGTGTAACAATACTTGGTACATTATTGTTCACTGCAATTAAACTGTTATTTGAAATCCAGATTAAGATGAAGTGTTCACAAAAGGCTTGTTAATTGTATATTTTGCATTATGTACTGATGCCAACTCCAAAGGAAATAATGTGTGAATTTAGTTCCTAACTTTGAGATTGTACTATTTGTTTTGATTCAATTGTTGTATTTGCAGATTGTGGAAGTTTGAAATACATTTATGGCTGAAGAATGGTGCCATTTATCAAAGTGTCAGGCAATTGCATTACAAAAAAAAGAAAAGGAAAAGGGTAACAAATATATTTTGGCTTGGTGTTAATCCCATTATACATGTTGTATCGTGATAAAGCTCTATGATGTCACAAGTGGTGTAGGGGTATTAGACCCTCCGTGCTTGTATTACTTTAAATAATCATGTTTTTCTATGGATAGATGCCTACTGTGCACTGAGATTCTCTCTCGGTAAGGGGGATGGAGGTGTCAGGGGATCAGAGATAGATATCGATAAGTATAAGGGAAGAGTGTTTGTGGGGTCAGAAATCTTTTCTCACCTTAAATAGGATACTGCAAGCAAGTTTTAGTATTCAAGGGTAGACTGTAAGGTTCTCAAAATTTCGCCAGCCACCGAAGATTATTTAAGTAAAGTAAACCTGGTTAGAATGTACTTTAAAAGTGGTTGGAATGTACTTTAAAAACGCAGGACATCAAAGATGGCTGCACCAGCCTCGTGGCAAAAGAGAAAGACAGCCTGCCTGAATATCTCCCGGCATTGGATGACAAAGGATTGAAAACAATACCAACTTCTGAAAGACTGAAGTAATTGAAACTGTCAATCAACTGTGGTTAGGAAGTTTCAACAAGGAACAAAGGATTTTTTATTTACACAAACTCTTAGCAGTGTTGACTCAAGGGCTTAAGTGATTGTTGTCTATCTAGTTGCAGTTGAAATGTAACCACAGGACAAAGGATTTTTAACATGAACACTTAAGGTTTGTTTACCAAGCACTCAAGAAACCAGCGCAACATTTCAAAACATTTCAAACTGGGACAGCTCTATTCACAAACCAGTCAAACGAATGGGAAACGCATTCAAACCCATTACAGTCAATGGGGACTGTGCTGTCTCTCTTTAGGAATTTATGTTAGCTTTCCAGTTAATTCAGGGGTTTGAAATTCAGGGGTTTGAGTAATTTGGGTCGATTCCCATTGTATGCCGCCACCTAGTGGATATTTGGTACCTAGCAACTGCAGTAAAAGGGCAGTAAAGTGCAGTAAAGCACATAAAGTGCAGTAAAGTAAACTACTGTATATCACAGACCTACAGCCACACATGGCCTGGGAAGTTATATTGTTACCACGCCTGAGCCTTGGATACTATTTGCCTGTAAGTACTAGAGAATGTTATAGATGATTAGCGTAAACTATATTTTGCAGAAAATGTTTAGTTTGTAACTTTTCTTTGTAAGCAAACTTACACAGCTAGCCGGGAAATGCTCGCTCTCTGTCTAGCTGGTTAACTAGTAGCTGTATTTTGATGCACTATGTACAGGGCTAATTTAAAGAGAATGCCTTCCAGTTTGCTAAATGTATATTCACAATAAGTTGTGTTTCCACTTGTTTGGTAAGTTACATGCCAAATGTACTTTGTTGCTCAGGCGTACCTAAATTTGTGTATGCATATCAGTTAGGTGCTTGTATACTAATGTGTGCTTCCATTTCTGTATTGTATTTCAGTTTCACGACAAGAATCTTACAGTAAAGTTTTACAAGAAAAGTCAAGCCTTGTGATTTTTATGGGAAGATACCAAGTTGTTAGCTACCTGTCTAGCTCTGCATAGGAACGCGCTGCGAGGGCAGAATAGGGACAGATCGGTCCTTTTTGTGTAACCCAGATACATCCAGATTTGTGCGCGAAGATAAGGCCTCCCAATGGGGTATAAAGATAGCACCGCCTATCTCTCTCTCTCTACCACCTCGCCTCCGGTGCCCTGCCTTCAAGAGGACTGTCAGAGCCCACCCAATGAAGTGAAATACCAGCAGTTACTTTTGAATTGTATTCGGGAGGTGAAAAATCCAAGGCAGACCGCAAGGGCACGGAGCTGGCGTTTACTGGTGAGCATTAACTTTCTGGCCCATTACAAGGCAACCTAGATAGGTATAAGGGGTGGGAACTAAAGGGGGATTTTGTTAAATTGTAATTTTAGTCAATGTTCCCTCGATGTGTCCGCCTCATTTCCCCTCCCCCGTTGAAGTAAAAGTGTGCAGTATTCATAATTAATTTCACTGTATAGCTATTTATTCCTTATTTCAATAAAACATTGGCTTTCCTTGTACCCAACCACTGGTCTCGTTTTGCCCATATCGCTACTGAAATAATTCCGGTGGTCAGAACTAAAGAGGAAGCAATTCGAACCGCATGGGGCTGGAAAAGCTCAGACACACGGTTGACTGACCAGGCACAAAACCCCACAACCAAAAAACCTCTTACACTATCTCGCTCCCTCTCTCCAATGTCTGTGTCTCTCCTTCTCTCTCCACAGTCTGCCTCTCACCACTGTCTGCCTTTCTCCGCTGTCTGCCTCCCTCCCTCTCTCTGAAGGTCTGCCTCCCTCTCTCTCCACTGTCTGTGTCTCTCACTCTCTCTCCAGAGACTGTCTCTCTCCTTCTGTCACCGCAGCCTGTCTCTCTACCACTCTCTCCACAATCTGTCTCTCTCCCTCTCTCTTCACAGTCTGTCTATTTCCTTATCCCTCCACAGTCTGTCTCCCTCCCTCTTTCTCCACAGTCTGCCTCTCTCCCTCTGTCTCCAGTCTGTCTCTCTCCCACTGTCTCCACAGTCTGTCTCTCTCCCACTGTCTCCACTGTCTGTCTCTCTCCCTCTCTTTCCACAGTCTGTCTCTCTCCCTCTCTCCTTGGATTATCTCTCTCCCTCTGACTCCAGCCTGTTTCTCTCCCACTGTCTCCACGGTCAGTCTCTCTCCCTCTCTCTCCACACTCTGTCTCTCTCCCTCTCTCTCCACCCTCTGTCACTCTCCCTCTCTCGCCACAGTCTGTCTCTCTCCCTCTCTCTCCACAGTCAGTCTCTCTCACTCTCTCGCTACAGTCTGTCTCTCACCCTCTGTCTCCACACGCTGTCTCTCTCGCTCCCTCATCACAGTCCGTCTCTCTCCCACTCTCTCCACAGTCTGTCTCTCTCACTCTCTTTCCACAGTCTGTCTCTCTCCCTCTCTCCTTGGATTATCTCTCTCCCTCTGACTCCAGCCTGTTTCTCTCCCACTGTCTCCACGGTCAGTCTCTCTCCCTCTCTCTCCACACTCTGTCTCTCTCCCTCTCTCTCCACCCTCTGTCTCTCTCCCTCTCTCGCCACAGTCCGTCTCTCTCCCACTCTCTCCACAGTCTGCCTCTCTCACTCTCTCTCCAAAGCAAGTCACTCTCCCTCTGTCTACTCAGTTTGCCTCTCTCTCCCTCCACAGTCTGCCTCTCTGTGGCTCTCTCCACTGTCTCTCTATCGTCCTGTCTCTCCACAGTCTTTCTCTCTCCCTCCCCCTCAACAGCCTGTCTGCCTCACTCTCTCTCCACAATCTTTGTTTCTCTCTCTGTCTCCACAGTCTGTTACTCACCCTCTTTTTCCACAGTCTTTCCTTCCTGCTCTGTCTACACATTCTGTCGCTCTCCCTCTCTGCCCACATCCACTCACGCTCTCTCACCCTCTCCATCCTCTCTCTGTCTGTCTCCCTATCTCTCCACGTCTTTCCCTCTCCCTCTCGCTACACTGTATGTCTCACTTGCTCTATCTGAACCGCCTGCCAATCTCGCTCTTTCTCCACAGTCCGTCACTCTCCCACTCTCTCCACAGTTTGTCTCTCTCCCTCTCTCTCCACAGTCTGTCTCTCTCCCTTTCTCTCCACAGTCTGTCTCTCTCCCACTCTCCACAGTCTGTCTCTCTCCCTCTCTCTCCACAGTCTGTCTCTCTCCCACTCTCCACAGTCTGTCTGAATCACTGAATCACTGAAAGCCCACGGTGCAGATAGAGGCCATTTCTGCCCATCGAGCCTGCACCGACAGATATCGCACCCGATCCCCATAACCCCTACACCAACACATATCCCACCCTATCCCCGTAACCCCACGTATTTAATCCCCCTAACACTAAGGGTCAATTTATCATAGCCAATCAACCTAACCTGAATTCCGGGCATATTTTTGTGAATTTGGGGTAGAAATCCTCCCTTATGCCCTGATATTTTCTACAAGCTGTGAGGAAGTGCATCTCTGTCTCCACCACTCCCTGACTGCAGTGAGAGAATATCCTGTCTCTCTCCATCTCTCTCCACTGTCATTCTCTCTTCCTCTCTCTCCACAGCTTGTCTCTCAAATTCAAATTCAAATTCAAATTCAAGTTCAAATCGCTTTATTGGCATGACAAGATACATCTTATGTTGCCAAAGCATCGAAAAACATTTATGGTTGAACACATAATCACAGATCTATCCATACAGTGTATAAACAGATATATCCCTGAGTGTATAAATATATATTCTTATAATTTGTATATACTCTTTTCTTCGATTTAGTGTTTATCCCTCTGTTTATGGCATGCTGTAACATGGTGTGCCGCTAAGGTTACACAATTTATCTCTTCCCCTAGTAGGTATGGGAGTATTTGGTCGTCATTCACATTTCTGAATTCCGGGCATATTTTTGTGAATTTTGGGTAGAAATCCTCCCTTATGCCCTGATATTTTCTACAAGCTGTGAGGAAGTGCATCTCTGTCTCCACCACTCCCTGACTGCAGTGAGAGAATATCCTGTCCTCTCTTGGTAGCCGGGTCTGCCTGTGTCTACCTTTTTCGATCGCCAGGCTATGCTCACTAAGTCTGTACATTGTCAAGGTTTTTCTCAGTTTGCTATCCTTTACCATGGTCAGGTAATCAGCCATGTTGTATTTTCTGTTTAGGGCCAAGTAGCAATTGAGTTTGTTTTGGGTTTTTGTTGTTTCTGCCCAATATGACAGATATTTTTTGCTTTTGCTTAGTGACGATTGTGTTGGGTCAATTCTATGTGTTACGCTGTCACTGTCCTGGGGCTGGTTGTTGTTAGTAGTGTTAGTAGTTACTTCACTGAGTCCCAGGATTCTGTTGACTGAGGGTATTCTTCTTTATGGTCCTCTCTTAGCATTTCAGGGCTTCGTAATGATAGCAGTGGGGGTTGCCCATTTTTAGGTGTTTCCATTTTTTTTGGTTTCCATATCTTTTTTGGATACTGATTATTAATGGATATTGGCCTAGTTCTGCCCTGCATGCATTGTTTACAGTTTCCCTTTGAGTCCGGAGGATACTTTTACAGAATTCTGCATGTAGGATCTCAATTGGGCGTTTGTCCCATTTTGCAAATTCTTGTTGTGTTAGCGGTCCCCACAACTCACTGCCATAGAGTGCAATTGGTCCAATTACTGATTTAAACATTTTGAGTCAAATGCTAATTGGGATTTCTTTTTGGATTGATTTTTTAATGGCTTAGAAAGCCCTTCTTGCTTTCTCTTTCAGTTCATTCTCAGCCACATGAAAATTTCCCGTAGAACTGATTTTCAAGCCCAAGTATGTGTAGTTAGTATGATTTTAATTTTGGGTCCCTGATGTCTGGATCTTTGCTGCAACACAAGGACTTTGGCTTTTTGGGTGTTTATTGTCAGGGCCCCGGTCTGACAGAACGACTCCAGCAGATTCAGGTTCTGCTGTAGACACTCCTTAGTTGGAGACAGCAGAACCAGGTCATCTGCATAGAGGAGGAACTTAACCTTGGATTCATATAGGGTGAGGCCGGGTGCTGTAGATTTTTCAAGTAGTTTTCCCAATTCATTTATGTAAATATTAAAGTGTGTCGGTGAGATGGGCGAGCCCTGTGTCACACCAAGCCCCTATGGGAAGTATTTTGTTTGTTTGTTTCCAATTTTAACTGCACATTTATTGTTTGTATACTTTGATTTATTTACATCATATGTTTTTCCCCCTACACAACTTTCGATAAGTTGCACGAATAGAACGTCGTGCCAGATGGAATCGAAAGCCTTCTGGAAATCTAAAAAGCAGGTGAAAATTTTGCTTTTGTTTTGATGAACATGTTTGTCAATTAGGGTTTGTAGGGTGAAGATATGATCTGATGTTCTATAGTTTGGTAGGAATCTAATTTGGCTTTTACTCAAGACAATTTGCTCCTCAAGGAAGTTTATAAGTCTTTTGTTTATGATATTACAGAATACCTTCCCTAGGTTACTGTTTACACAGATGCCTCAATTGTTATTTGGGTCGACATTGTCCCCACTTTTGTATATGGGCGATATGAGTTCTTTGTTCCAGATATCAGGGAAGTAACCGACACTCAGAACCAAGTTGAAGAGTTTTAGGATAGCCAGTTTCATTTTATCGTCTGTGTGTTTAATCATCTCGCTTAGTATGCCGTATTCACTGCAAGCTTTTCCTGGTCGCAGGTCCTTGAGTTTTTCAAATAGCTCTTTTTCTGTTATTATGGAGTCTAGCGGGTTTTGGTTATCTTTTAAGGCCATTTCGAGCTTTTCCAGTTTTTTGCATATTTGGTATGTCTCTGGGCTTAGTGTGTTTTTCTGGGAAAATTTTTCAAAGTGGTTTTCCCATGTGTCTCCATTTTGAATGGCCAATTCGTCGTGTTTTGTCTTGTGTAATGTATTCCAGTTGTCCCAGAAACAATTGGAATCAATGGATTCCTCAATGGAGCTGTGTGTATTATTAATATACTGCTCTTTTTTGGTTCTGAGTGGGTTTCTGTATTGTGTTAGTGTCTGACAATAAGTAAGGCGTAATTCCTCGTTTTCCGGCTGTCTGTGTTTTTGGTTTGATATTTTTCTAAGTTTTTTCCTCATGTTATCGCAATCTGGGTCAAACCATTTTTCATAGTTTTTTGTTTTGGGTTTGTTCTTGCGAACTTTCAAGGTTGACCTTGTTGCCAAATTATCAAAAATATTATTTAGGTTATTCACTGCCCGGTGTATGCCTTCTTTATTGTGACTGTATATGTTTTCCAGAATGGTGTCCAAGAGAGCTTGAGTTGATTGATTGCTAATTGCATTCTGGTATTTTTCGGTGCTGTTTTTGGCCCATCTTTAGGATTTTTTGGTGTTGTACAGCTTACTGGGTTGTGTTTCTGTGTTGGTTGTTTCTGTCTTTTTAAGATACGTAGTAATTTGACTGTGGTCTGACAGTGTTGTTTGTGGTTTGACTGTGAATGCTCTGAAAGAGGATGGGTCCAAATCCGTAATCATATCGTCTAAGTTGCTGCAGCCAAGAGGTGAGCAATAGGTCGATCTTCCTAGGAGGTCTCCCATGAACCTACCATTGACAATGTACAGACCCAGGCTTCGACAGAGCTGCAGGAGCTGTTTTCCATTAGCGTTTGTCTGTTTGTCGCAGTTATGCCTGTATGGATGGGAAGGGATATCGAAGTGGTTATTCCTGAATATTTAATTGTTTCCCTGATTATTGGTGAAGTCTGGTTCTTCGCCAGTTCTTGAATTGAGGTCACCACAGATCAACACGTTCCCCTGGACCTGGAATTGGATAATCTCCCTCTCAATGTTGGAGAAGGTGCCCTCTTTAAAGTACGGGGATTCCACTGGGGGGATATAGAGTGCGCAAATGAAAACATCTTGCGTGTTAGAGATAATGCCCCTCTCAATTTTGAGCCATATGTGGTTTTCGCCCTTTTTTTATAAATTTGAAGCAATTCTTAAGCTCTGTTTTAAAGCAAATCAGTATGCCTCCAGAGTCTCTGCCTTGGGTTACTCCTGGCAATTTATTGGAGGGGACCACCAGCTCTGTGTACTCATGGGTACGGCCAGTGCCTCCTTCTCCTCTACACCAAGTTTCCTGTAAAATGATAATATCCAGATCTTTAACTTGATCTGTGAATTCTGGGGTCCTACTTTTCACGTCGAGCACAGAAGAGCGTATACCTTGGATATTACAGGTCGAAATATATAAGGATTTCATGTTAAGTTTGATCTTTTACTATGATAGGTTAAAGAATGATATGTGTTTGTCGTGTCTAAATGGAGGAAAAAAAGAACATTTCAATTGTCTATAAATGGTAATACTACTTGGTTACAACTCTTTCTAGTAACTAGTCCTTAATTTTTTTTCATTTTCTGATCCATAAGGCGGAAATAGATGCTGCTGCGCGTCTGCATAGTGTCTCTTAATGGATTGTACCTGCCTGAGGTATTGCGTACGCCCTGAGCACCTCTGCCTCTGCCTGGCTGGGGCTGGTCCAGTTCCCCTGTAGGACAGGAGTGGTGCAGGTCCGACATTGTTGTTGTGCGTGGGGATCCTCTCTGGTCCCGGTTGGTGTGGGGGTGGTCTCTGTAGTAGTCCTGGCCTGTATCCCATTGGTCTTTGGTGATCGGGGGGGGTTTCTCTTGGGATCTGCATGTGGACCTGGTTAAAAGTGACCTCCTACAGGGCCTTCGCAAAGACCGACATTCGCTTCCTTTGGATATGGACGCGGTCGTGAAGACATTCCACATCGAGGGTGGGGTGCTGGGCCAGGTGCACATTGTGTTTTAATTCACAGTCTCTTGCTATACTGGAATTTATCTCATGGATTGTTTTGTTGTTAAAGTCTGTTCTCGGCAATAGTGTGGAAACAATGATTCTAGTGTTTGGGAATGTATTGCTTGCCTTCTCAATCACTGATCTGAGCGATGTTGCTACCCTTTTCTGCTGGGCCTTTAGGTCATTTGATCCAGTGTGGATTATTATGTGTTGGTGGGAGCCTAATAGGGTTTTGGTCAGCCATTCCAGGGCTCTGTCTGTTGTTGGGCACCGGATCTTTTTTAATATATGTCGAGGGAGGAGCTTTTTCTCCCATAGAAATTTCCCATTTGAGTCTATGAGTATTACGATGTCTGCCTTGTTGGTGTTTACTGCCTGGTGGCTTTCGCCTGGACTCATAGGTTGTGTGTTGGACTGGGGTGGTCGTGTCTGGTGTGTGTGCTTCTTTTGTGAGCGGCTCGCTTGTGGTTCCACAGTGGTGGGGGAAGACTGAGCTTCAATATGCTGGTCGGTCTATGTGGCACCCCCTGTGTTGTGCGTCTGCTGTTGTTGTTCAGTGTGGGAGTGCAGCTGTTCAGTCAGGCTCTGTATTGTCTTATCTCTAGCCTCTGGCTGCTGGGCTAATGGTGCTATCTCTCTCCTATGGCTCTCTTTGTTTTTCTACAGCTCTTTCACCTGACTCCCAAGTAAATTCAGCTCTCTCCTGTGTCTCTCCCTCTCTTGCTTTTGTTCATGTTTCAGTTTAAGGACCTCCCCTCTAAGCTTAACCAGCTCTGTCTCCAACTGGTTAAATTTATCCTTTAGTTGTATCTGGCTGTGGGATCCCAGGGTGTGTGTCCGGTCAGAGCTGGAGGGCTCACACACTTCCTGGCTAGGCTGCTCTTCTCTTGCTGAGCTGGAAGTGGTAGGGGGAGTATGTGTGGCTTCCTCCCTGGTAATTAAGTTGGGGTTGGTCAACTCTACCATGTGGCTGTGGGGCCCCGGTGTGAGTGTCTGGTTAGAACTGTGTGGCTCCTTCACTTCCTGACCAGGCTGATTTACTCCTGGTGAGTTGTAAATGGTGGGGGGAGTGTGTGTCGCTTTTTCCCTGGTAGCCACTCTGGGGCTGTTCCTTCCCCTCTCAGTTATTTCTTTCACTTTCTTGAAGGCCGTTTCAAAGTCGTCGAGGTTGCCTTGCACCCATACTGTTCCGTTGCTGTACATGTTGACAGTCGTGGTTGCACTATCAGGGTCCCCTGATTTCTTAATTTTCAGTTTGGACCCATTAGCGGCTTTTCATGCTTAACCCTGGAATAGTGTGAATTTATTGCTCTGATCCAAGCCGCTGACTGATCTGAGTAAAAAATGAGATTACACTTTTTCCCACTGCTGTACCAGTCAGCAAAAAGAGTTTCTGGTTTTGCTCTCAGCTGCTGTTGCTTGAGAGATTTTGTAGCATTTTTTTTGGTGTTGGGGGCAATCTGGAAGAGGTTGCTCTCAGTGTGCCTTGGGAGCTGCTATGGCTCCTCTGATTCGCTCATTTTTAGTAGTGTAGAGGTAGAAAATATTGTTGACCTTAGAATAAGGTTTTCTGGGGCCTCGGGTTGGTGTTTCCCTCTCCCGGCTCGTAAACTTTCCCAGGCCCCGGACTCGCTCGCTCTCCAGGCCCTCCCCAGGCCCCATACTCACTGTCCTGGTCTGCGTCTGGGATTTGATTTTTCCCGGTGTCTCCCGGCTGCTCCCCTCCCACTCAGTGGTCTCTGGGCCTCTGTTTCGGGCCGGCTCCTCGGGCCTTTCCCTGGCTTCAGGCTCCCTCCCCAGGACCCGTACTCACTGTCTGCGTCTGGGAGCAGCTGCCTCACGGCGCCTTCGGGCTGCTCTCCTCTCCCTCAGAGGTCTCCAGGCCTCTGTCTCGGCCCGGCTCCTCTGGCCTTTCCCTGGTTTACGGTCCCGTGTTCTGGCCACCGTACAGGACTTGTGCTCCGACCTCCGTTCTGGTCCCGTGCGACCGCCGCTCAGGACTCGCGCTCCAGCTGCTGTTCTGACCCCGTGCGGCCGTTGTTCAGGACTCGCGCTCCAGCTGCCATTCTGACCCCGTGCGGCCGCTGTTCAGACTCGTGCTCCAGCCACTGTTCTGGGCCCGTGCGGCCGCCGTTCAGGACTCGCACTCCAGCTGCCATTCTGACCCCGTGCGGCCGCTGTTCAGGACTCGCGCTCCAGCTGCTGTTCTGGGCCCGTGCGGCCGTTGTTCAGGAGTCGCACTCCAGCCACTGTTCTGACCCCGTGCGGCCGCCGTTCAGGACTCGCACTCCAGCCACTGTTCTGACCCCGTGCGGCCTCCATTCAGGAGTCGCGCTCCAGCCGCTGTTCTGACACCGTGCGGCCGCCATTCAGATTCTTCCTTGGTGTGTATATTCTTCTCCTTCTTCTGTCTTTTTCCTTTGTCTTATCTTTCTGTTTACTGCTTTCCTCTGGATTTTTTTCTCTTTCAGGTCCTGTCTTTGGTGCTTTTTTTTGTTTGTTTTTTTGGCGGTCTTTTCTTCTTTTCTTTCTGCGCTTAAACTAAGTTAAACTAACCTTAAACTTAAGCTAGACAAAACTAAACTAAACAGAACTAACTTAGCTAGAATTTATACCTCTTAAAACTTGAAATGTAACTTTTTTTCCCACTTTAATCACTAAAAAACATTAAACTTCAGCAGCTCATCTTCCGTGCGACCTCTCCTCTTTCTCCGCTCCTCCCAGTCTCCAACCCTCACAGTCTGACACTCTCCCTCTGTCTCCAAATTCCATCTCCGTCCCTCTCTCCACAGTCTTTCTCTTTCCCTCTCTCTCCACAGTCTGACTCTCTCACGCTCTCTCCACAGTCTGTCTCTCTCCCTCTTGCTACTCTGTATGTCTCTCTCGCTCTATCTGAACAGCCTGCCAATCTCGCTCTTTCTCAACAGTCCGTCTCTCTCCCTCTCTTCCCACAGTCTGTCTCTCTCCCTCTCTCCCCTCAGTCTGTCTCTCTCCCTCTCTCCGCAATGTATCTCTCTCCATCTCTCCACTGTCTATCTCTCTTCTCTGTCTCCACAGCCTGTCTCTCTCCCTCTCTCTCCAAAGTCTGTCTCTCTACCTCTCTCGCCACTGTCATTCTCTGTTCCTCTCTCTCTCCACAACCTGTCTCTCCCCCTCTCTCTCCACAGTCTCTCTTTCTCCCTCTCTCTCCACCGTCACTCTAACTCCTGCTCTCCACAGTCTGTCTCTCTCTGTCTCTCTCCACCGTCAATCTCTCTTCCTCTCTCTCCACAGCCTGTCTCTCTCCCCCTCACAGTCTGACAACCTCCCTCTGTCTCCAAAGTCCGTCTCTCTCCCTCTCTCCACAGTCTTTCTCTTTCCCTCTCTCTTCACAGTCTGTCTCTCTCCTTCAGTCTCCAAAGACTGACTCTCTCCCTCTCTCTCCACAGTCTGACTCTCTCCCTCTCTCTCCAAAGCCCGTCTCTCTCCCTCTCTCTACACAGTCTGGCTCTCTCCCTCTCTCTCCACAGTCTGAATCTCTCCCTCTCTCTCCACTTTCAGTCTCTCTCCCTCTCTCCACAGTCTGTCTCTGTCCCACTTTCTCCAGAGCCAGTCTCTCTCCCTCTCTCTACACAGTTTGTCTCTCTCTCTCTCCAAAGTCTGTCAGTCTAACGCTCTCTCCACAGTCTGTCTCTCTTCCTGTCTCTGCACAGTCTGTCTCTCTCCCTCTCCCGCCACAGTATATCTCCCTACCTCTGTCTCCACAGTCTGGCACTCTCGCTCTCTCTCCACACTCTGTCTCTCTCTGTCTCTCTCCTCAGTCCATGTCTCTCCCTCTCTCTCCATGTTCTGTCTCTCTCCCTCTAACTCCGCAGTCTCTCTCTCTCACTCTCTCTCCACTGCTTGTCTCGCTCCCTCTCTCCAGAGCCTGTCTCTCTCCCTCTCTTTCCACAATCTGTCTCTCTCTGTCTCTCTCCACCGTCCGTCTCGGTCCCCCTCTCCACAGTCTGTCTCACTCCCTCTCAATTCAATTCAATTCAAATCGCTTTATTGGCATGATAAGGTACATCTTATGTTGCCAAAGCATCGAAAAACATTCATGGTTGAACAGATAAACGCAGATCTATCCATACAGTGTATAAACAGATATATCACTGAGTGTATAAATATACATTCGTATAATTTGTATATACTCTTTTCTTTGGTTTAATGGTTGTCCCTTTTTTTATGGCAAGCTGTAACATAGTGTGCCGCAAAGGTTACACAATTTCTGTGTTCCTCTAGTCGGGATGGGAGTTTTTGGTCGTCATTCAAATTTCTGAATTCAGGGCATATTTTTGTGAATATTGGGTAGAAATTCTCCCTTATGCCCTGATATTTTCCACAAGCTATGAGGAAGTGCATCTCTGTCTCCACCACTCCCTGACTGCAGTGAGAGCATATCCTGTCCTCTCTTGGCAGCCGGGTCTTCCTGTGTCTTCCTTTTTCGATGCCAAGGCTATGTTCACTAAGTCTGTACCTTGTCAAGGTTTTTCTCAGTTTGCTATCCTTTACCATGGTCAGGTATTCAGCCATGTTGTATTGTCTGTTTAGGGCCAAGTAGCAAATGAGTTTATTTCGGGCTTTTGTTGTTTCTGCCCAATATGACAGATTTTTTTCCTTTTGCTTAGTGGCTATTGTGTTGGGTCGAATTATCTGTGCTACGATGTCACTGTCCTGGGGCTGGTTGTTGTTATCAGTGTTAGTAGTTAATTCACTGAGTCCCAGGACTAGTTGACTGAGGCTATTCTTCTTTATGATCCTCTCTTGGCATTTCAGGGCTTCGTAATGATAGCAGTGGGGGTTGCTCATTTTTTGGTGTTTCCAAAATTTGGTGACCATTTTTTGGATAGTAATTATTAATGGATATTGACCAATTCTGCCCTGCATGCATTGTTTATGGTTTTCCTTTGAGTCCGGAGGAAACTTTTACAGAATTCTGCATGTAGGATCTCAATTGGGTGTTTGTCCCATTTTGCAAATTCTTGTTGTGTTAGCGGTCCCCACACCTCAGTGCCATAGAGTGCAATTGGTTCAATTACTGATTTAAAAAATTTGAGCCAAATACTAATCGTGATTTTTATTTGGATTGATTTTTTAATGGCATAGAAAGCCCTTCTAGCTTTCTCTTTCAGTTCATTCACAGCCAGATGAAAATTTCCCGTAGAGCTGATTTTTAAGCCCAAGTATGTGTAGTTAGTGGTTTGTTCAATTTAATTGTTCCTATTGTGAAATTTATTCTGGGTCCCTGATGTCTGGAACTTTGCTGGAACACAAGGACTTTGGTTTTTTGGAGGTTCATTGTCAGGGCCCAGGCCTGACAGAATGACTGTAGCAGATCCAGATTCTGCTGTAGACCCTCCTTAGTTGGTGAAAGCAGAACCAGGTCATCTGCTTAGAGGAATTTAACCTTGGATTCATATAGGGTGAGGCCGGGTGCTGTAGATTGTTCAAGTAGTTTTGCCAATACATTTATGTAAATATTAATGAGTGTTGGTGAGTTGGGCGAGCCCTGCGCCACACCACGCCCCTGTGGGAAGTATTTTGTTTGTTTGTCTCCAAATTTAATTGCACATTTATTGTTTGTATACATTGATTTAATTACATCATATGTTTTTCCCCCTACACCAATTTCAATAAGTTTCAAGAATAGACCGTCGTGCCAGATTGAATAGGAAGCCTTCTGGAAATCTATAAAGCAGGCAAAAATTTTGCTTTTGTTTTGATGAACATGTTTGTCAATTAGGGTCTGCAGGGTGAAGATATGATCTGATGTTCTATAGTTTGGTAGGAATCCAATTTGACTTTTACTCAAGACATTGTGCTCCTCAAGGAACTTTATAAGTCTTTTGTTTATGATACTACAGAAAAATTTCCCCAGGTTACTGTTTAAACAGATGCCTCGATAGTTATTTGGGTCAACTCTGTCTCCACTTTTGTATATGGGCGTTATGAGTCCTTTGTTCCAGATGTCAGGGAAGTAACCGACACTCAGAACCAAGTTGAAGAGTTTCAGTATAGCCAATTTCATTTTATCGTCCGTGTGTTTAATCATCTCGCTTAGGATGCCTTTTGCACCGCAAGCTTTTCCTGGTCGCAGGTCCTTGAGTTTTTCAAATAGCTCTTTTTCAGATATTATGGGGTCTATCGGATTTTGGTTACCTTTTATGGCAAATTCGAGCTTTTCCAGTTTTTTGCATATTTGGTATTGCTCTGGGCGTTGAGTGTATTTCTGGTATAATATTTCAAAATTGTTTTCCCATGTGTCTCTGTTTTGAATGGCCAATTCGTCGTGTTGTTTTTTGTGTAATGTATTCCAGTTGTCCCAGAAACAATTGGAATCAATGGATACCTCAATGGAGATGAGTGTATTCTTAATATACTGTTCGTTCTTGGTTCTGAGTGTGTTTTTGTATTGTGTTAGTGCCTGACAATAAGTAAGGCGTAATTCCTCGTTTTCTGGTTGTCTGTGTTTTTGGTTTTATATTTTTCTGAGTTTTTTCCTCATGTTCTGGCAATCGGGGTCAAACCATTTTTCGTAGTTTTTTGTTTTGGGTTTGTTCTTGCGAACTTTCATGTTTTACATTGATGCCAAATTATCAAAAATATTATTTAGGTTACTCACTGCCTGGTTTACGCCTTCTTTCTTGTGTGTGTATGTATTTTCCAGAATGGTGTCCAAGAGAGCTTGAGTTGATTGATTGCTAATTGCATTCTGGTATTTTTCCGTGCTGTTTTTGGCCCATCTGTAGGATTTTTTAATGTTGTACAGCTTACTGGGTTGTGTTTCTGTGTTGGTTGTTTCTGTCCTTTTAAGATATGCAGTAATTTGACTGTGATCTGACAGTGTTGTTTATGGTTTGACTGTGAATGCTCTGAAAGAGGATGGGTCCAGATCCGTAATCATATAGTCTACGGTGCTGAAGCCAAGAGGTGAGCAATAGGTGGATCTGCCTAGGTAGTCTCCCATGAACCTACCATTGACAATGTACAGACCCAGGCTTCGACAGAGCTGCAGGAGCTGTTTTCCGTTAACATTTGTCTGTTTGTCGCAGTTATGCCTGTGTGGATGGGAAGGGAGATCAAAGTGGTTATTCCCAAAGATGTAATTATTCCCCTGATTATTGTTGAAGTCTTGTTCTCCGCCAGTTCTTGAGTTGAGGTCACCACAGATCAACACATTTCCCTGGCCTGGAATTGGATAATCTCCCTCTCTATGTTGGAAAAGGTGTCCTCTTTGAAGTACGGGGATTCTGTCAGGGGGATATAGAGTGTGCAAATGAAAACATATTTCATGCTAGAGATGATGCCCCTCTTAATTTTGAGCCATAAGTGGTTTTCGCCCTTTTATATAAATTTAATGTAATTCCTAAGCTCTGCTTTAAGCCAAATCAGTATGCCTCCAGATTTTCTGCCCTGGGTTACTCCTGGCTGTCCCATTGTGTACAGCTCTGTCTACCCAATGGGACAGCCAGTATGCCCTTCTCCTCTACACCAGGTTTCCTGTAAGAAGATAATATCTAGATCTTTAATCTCATCTCGGAACTGTGGGGTCCCATTCTTCATGCCAAGCATAGAAGAACGTAGACCTTGGATATTCCAGGTTGAGATATATAAGGATTTCATGCTAAAATTGATCTTTTTCTGTGATGTGTTAAAATATGATAAATAGTGATATGTGTTCGTCGTGTCTAAATGGGGAAAAAAGAACATTTCAATTGTCTATAAATGCTGAGGATAATTGGTTACAACTCTTTCTAAAAACTAGTCCTTATTTTTTTCTGATCCATAAGGCGGGAGTAGATGCTGCTGATCGCCTGCATTATGTCTCTTAATGGATTGTCTCTGCCTGTGGTATTGCGTACGCCCTGAGCACCTGTGCCTCTGCCTGGCTGGGTGTGGTCCTGTTCCCCTGTAGGAGAGGAGTGGTGCAGATCCGACATTGTTGTTGTGCGTGGGGATCCTCTCTGGTCCCGGTTGGTGTGGTGGTGATCTCTGTTGTAGTCCTGGTCTGTACCCCGTTGGTCTTTGGTGATCGGGGGGGGTGTCCTCTTGGGATCTGGGTGTGGACCTGGTTAAAAGCGACCTCCTACAGGGCCTTCGCAAAGACCGACATTCGCTTCCTGTGGATATGGACTTGGTCGTAAAGACATTCCTCATCGAGTGTGGGGTGTTGGGCCAGGTGCACGTTATGTTTTAATTCACAGTCTCTTGCTATGCTTGCATTTATCTCGTGCATTATTCTGTTGTTGAAGCATCTTCTCGGCAATAGTGTGGAAACAGTGATTCTAGTGTTTGGGAAGTTGTCGCTTGCTTTTTCAATCACTGATCCGAGCGATGTTGCTACCCTTTTCTGCTGGGCCCCTAGTTCATTTGTGCCGGTGTGTATTATTATGTGTTTGGGTGAGCCTAATTGGGTTTTGGTCAGCCATTCTAGGGCTCTGTCTGTTGTTGGGCACCAGAGCTTTTCTACTTTACGTCTAGGGAAGAGCCTTTTCTCTCATAGGTATTTCCCATATGTTTCTATGAGTATTACGATGACAGCCTTGTTGGTGTTTACTGGTTTGTGGCTTTCGTCTGGACTCACAGGTTGTGTGTTGGACTGGAGTGATCGTGTCTGGTGTGTGCGTTCCTCTTGTGAGTGGCTCGGCTGTGGTTCCAAAGTGGTAGGGGCAGACTGGGCTTCAGTATGCTGGTCGGTCTGTGTGGCTCCCCCTGTATTGTGGGTCTGCTGCTGCTGTTCAGTGTGAGAGTGCAGCTACCCAGTCGGGCTCTGTACTGTCTTATCACTAGCCTCTGGCTGCTGGGCTAATGCCGCTCTCTCTCGCCTGTGTCTCTCTTTGTCTTTCTGCAGCTCTTTCACCTGCTTCCCAAGTAAGTTCAGCTCCCTCCTGTGTCTCTCCCTCTCTTTCCTTTGTTCGAGTTTTATTGGTAAAATAATGTTTTTTTGGTCGGCAATGATGTTTTCTTCTCTCGCCATAGTCCGTCTCGCTCCATCTCTCCACAGTCTTTCTCTCTCCCTCTCCTTCCACACTCTCTCTCTCTATCTCTTTCCAAAGCCTGTCTCTCTCCCTCTCTCTCCACAGTCTTTCTCTCTCCCTCCCCTGAACAGTCCGTCTCTCTCCCTCTCTATCCTTAGACTTTCTCTCTCCCTCTAACTCCAGTCTGTCTCTCTCCCTCTCTCTCCACGGTCTGTCTCTCTCCCTCTGCCTCCACAGCCAGTCTCTCTCCCTCTCTCTCCACAGCCTGTCCCTCTCCCTCTCTCTCCACAGCCAGTCTCTCTGCCTCTCTCTACTCAGTTTGTCTCTCTCACGCTCCAAAGTCTGCCTCTCTTCCTGTCTCTGCACAGTCTGTCATTCTCCCTCTCTCTTCACAGTCTATCTATCCCCCTCCCTCTCCACGGTCTGCCTCTATCGCTCTCCCTCCACAGTCTGTCTCACTCCCTCAATCTGCACAGCCTTTCTCTCTACCTCTCTCTCCACACTATGCCACTCTACCTCTCTCTCCACAGTGCATGTCTCTCCCTCTCTCTCCACTTTCTGTCTCTCCCTCTTTCTACACAGTCAGCCTCTCTCCCTCTCTCTCCATATTCTGTCTCTCTCACTCTCTCCACAGTCCGCCCCACTCCCTCTCTCCACAGTCTGTCTCTCTCCCTCTCTCTCCACAGCCTTTCTTTCTCCCTGTCTCCACAGTCTGTCTCTCTCCCTCTCTCTCCGTTGTCTTTCTCTCTCCCTCTCTCTCCACAGTCTGTCTCTCTCCCTCTATCTCCACAGCCTGTCTCTCTCCCTGTCTCTTCACTGTCTGTCTCTCACCCTCTCTCTCCACAGTCTGTCTCTCTCCCACTGTCTCCACAGTCTGTCTCTCCCTCTCTCTCTCCACAGTCTATCTCTTTAAGGCTCTTTCCATAGTATGTCTCTCTTCCTGTCAATTCATTTAAATTCAAATCGCTTTATTGGCATGATGATAAGATACACCTTATGTTGCCAAGGCATCGAAAAACATTTATGGTTGAACACATAAACGCAGATCTATTCATACAGTGTATAAACAGATATATCGCTGAGTGTATAAATATACATTCGTATAATTTGTATATACTCTTTTCTTAGGTTTACTGGTTGTCCCTCTGTTTATGGCAAGCTGTAACATAGTGTGCCGCTAAGGTTACACCGTTTCTCTGTTCCCCAAGAAGGTATGGGAGTTTTTAGTCGTCATTCAAATTTCTGAATTCAGGGCATATTTGTGTGCATTTTTGGTAGAAATTCTCCCTGATGCGCTGATATTTTCCACAAGCTGTGAGGAAGTGCATCTCTGTCTCCACCACTCTCATGCTGCAGTGAGAGCAAAAATGGTCATCTCTTGGCAGCCGGGTCTGTCTGTGTCTGCCTTTTTCGATGGCTAGGCTATGTCTCTCCACAATCTTTCTCTCCCTCCCGTCAACAGTCTGACTCTCTCCCTCTCTCTCCACAGTCTCTCTCACCTTCTATCTCCAAACTCTGTATCTCTCCCTCTCTCGTCACAATCTATCCCACCCCCTCTGTCTCCACAATGTGTCTCTCTCCCTCTCTCTCCACATTCTCTCTCTCTCTCTCCCTCTTCATCCTCTCTCTGTCTATCTCCGTATCTCTCCACAGTCTGTCCCTCTCCCACTCTCTCCACTGTACGTCTCTCTCATTATATCTGAACAGCTTGTCACTCTCGCTCATTCTCAACATTCCATCTCTCTACCTCTGTCCCCAAAGCCTGTCTCTCTCCCTCACCCTCCACAGTCTGTCTCTCTCTCTATCCACAATGTGTCTCTCTCCATCTCTCCACAGTCTGTCCCTCTCCCTCTGTTTCCACAGTCTGTCTCTCTCCCTCTCCCGCCACTGCTTGACTCTCTCCCTCTGTCTCAGCAGTCTTTCTCTCTCCCTCTGTCTCCAATGTCTGTTTCTCTCCCTCTCTTTCCGCAGTCTGTCTATCTCTCTCTCTTTCCTTAGACGTTCTCTCTCCCTCTTCCTCCAGCCTGCCTCTCTCCCACTGTCTCCACAATCACTCTCTCACCCTCTGTCTCTGCAATCTGTCTCGCTCCCTCTGCCTCCACAGTCCGTCTCTCTCCCTCTTTCTCCTCAGTCTGTCTGTCTCCCGCTCTCTCCACAGCCTGTCTCGCTCCCTTTCTCTACTCAGTATGTCTCTCTCTCTCTCTCCACAGTCTGTCTCTTTAATGCTCTCTCCACAGTCTGTCTCTCGTCCTGCCTCTGCACAGTCTGTCTCCCTCCATCTCTCTTCATGATCTGTCTATCTCCATCCCTCTGATCAGTCTGTCTCTCTCCCTCTTCCTTCACAGTCTGTCACTCTCCCTCTCTCTCCACAGTCTGCCTCTCTCCACTGTCAGCCTCTCTCCACTGTCTGTCTGTCTCCCTATCGCGTCACGGTCTTTCTCCCACTCTCTCCACATCTGTCTCTCTCCCTCTCTCTCCACAGACTGTCTCTGACCCTGTGTCTCCACAGTCTGTCTCTCTCCCCCTCTCTCCACTGTCTGTTTCTCTCCCTCTCTCTCCACAGTCTGCCTCTCTCCACAGTCAGGCTCTCTCCACTGTCTGTCTCTCTATCTCTTCACGTTCTGTCTCCCTCTCTCTCCACTGTCTGTCCGTCTCCCTCTCTCTCCACTGTACGTCTCTCTCACTCTATCTCCACAGTCTGTCTCTCTCCCTGTCTCTTCACTGTCTGTCTCTCTCCCTCTCTCTCCAGAGTCAGCCTCTCTCCAAAATCTGACTCTCTCCACTGTCTATCTCTCTCCCACTGTCTCCACAGTCTGTCTCTCACTCTCTCTCTCTCCACAGTCTATCTCCCTAAGGCTCTTTCCACAGTATGTCTCTCTTCCTGTCAATTCAATTCAATTCAAATCGTTTTATTGGCATGATAAGGTATATCTTATGTTGCCAAAGCATCGTTAAACATTTATGGTTGAACACATAAACGCAGATCTATTCATATAATGTATAAACAGATATATCGCTGAGTGTATAAATATACATTCGTATAATTTGTACATATTCTTTTCTTAGGTTTACTGGATGTCCCTCTGTTTATGGCAATCTGTAACATAGTGTGCCACTAAGGTTACAGTTTCTCTATTCCCCTAGTAGGAATGGGAGTGTTTGGTCGTCATTGAAATTTCTGAATTCAGGGCATATTTGTGTGAATTTTTGGTAGAAATTCTCCCTGATGCCCTGATATTTTCCACAAGCTGTGAGGAAGTGTATCTCTGTCTCCACCACTCCCTGACTGCAGTGAGAGCATACCCTGTCCTCTCTTGGCATCCGGGTCTGTCTGTGTCTGACTTTTTCGATTGCCAGACTATGTCTCTCCACTGTCTTTCTCTCCCTCCCGTCAACAGTGTGCCTCTCTCCCTCACTCTCCAAAGTCTCTCTCTCACCCTCTGTCTCCACACTCCGTATCTCTCCCTCTCTCTTCAGAGCCTATCCCACCCCCCTCTGTCTCCACAATGTTTCTCTCTCCCTCTCTCTCCACATTCTCTCACTCTCAATCACTCTTCATCCTCTCTCTGTCTCTCTCCCTATCTCTCCACAGTCTGTCGCTCTCCCTCTATCTCCAATGTACTTCTCTCTCACTCTAACTGAACACCTGGTCACTCTCGCTCTTTCTCAACACTCCATCTCTCTACCTCTGTCCCCAAAGTCTGTCTCTCTCCTTCACTCTCCACAGTCTGTCTCTCTCTCTCTATCCACAATGTGTCTCTCTCCATTTCTCCACAGTCTGTCTCTCTCCATCTGTGTCCACAGTCTGTCTCTCTCCCTCTCCATCCTCTGTCTGACTCTCTCCCTCTGTCTCAACAGTCTTTCTCTCTCCCTCTGTCTCCTGTCTGTCTCTCTCCCACTGTCTCCAATGTCTATTTCTCTCCCTCTCTTTCCACAGTCTGTCTATCTCTCTCTCTCTCATTAGACGTTCTCTCTCCCTCTTCCTCCAGCCTGCCTCTCTCCCACTGTCTCCACAGTCTGTCTCTCACCCTCTGTCTCCACAATCTGTCTCGCTCCCTCTGTCTCCACAGTCCATCTCTCTCCCTCTTTCTCCTCAGTCTGTCTGTCTCCCTCTCTCCCCACAGCCAGTCTCGCTCCCTCTCTCTACTCAGTTTGTCTCTCTCTCTCTCTCCACAGTCTGACTCTTTAACGCTCGCTCCACAGTCTGTCTCTCTTCCTGTCTCTGCACAGTCTGTCTCCCTACCTCTCTCTTCATGGTCTGTCTATCTCCCTCCCTCTGATCAGTCTGTCTCCCTCCCTCTCCCTTCACAGTCTGTCTCTCTCCCTCTTCTCCACAGACTGTCTCTGAACCTGTGTCTCCACAGTCTGTCTCTCTCCCTCTCTCTCCACTCTCTGTTTCTCTCCCTCTCTCTCCATAGTCTGCCTCTCTCCACAGTCAGCCTCTCTCCACTGTCTGTCTGTCTCCCTATCTCTTCAAGGTGTGTCTCCCTCTCTCTCCACTGTCTGTCTCTCTCCCTCTCTCTCCAGAGACTGTCTCTCTCCTTCTGTCACCGCAGTCTGTCTCTCTCCCTCTGTCTCCACATTCTGTCTCTCTCACTCTCTCTCCACTGTCTGTCCCACTCCCCCTCAGCACAGTCAGTCTCTCTCCCTCTCTCCACACTCTGTCTCTCTCCCTCTCCCTCCACAGCTTGTCTCTCTCCCTCTCTCTCCACAGTCATTCTTTCTCCCTGTCTCCACAGTCTGTCTCTCTCCCTCTCTCTCCACTGTCTTTCTCTCTCCCTCTCTCTTCACAGACTGCCGCTCTCCCTCTGTCTCCACAGTCTGTCTCTCTCCCTGTCTCTCCACTGTCTGTCTCTCTCCCTCTCTCTCCACAGTCTGTCCCTCTCGCTCTCTCTCCACTCTACGTCTCTCTCACTCTATCTGAACAGCCTGTCACTCTCGCTCTTTCTCAACAGTCCATCTCTCTACCTCTCTCCCACAGTCTGTCTCTCTCCCTCTCCCTCCACAGCCAGTGTCTCTGCCTCTCTCTACTCAGTTTGTCTCTCTCTCGCTCCACAGTCTATCTCTCTTCCTGTCTCTGCAGTCTGTCATTCTCCCTCTCTCTTCACGGCCTATCTACACCCCTCTCTCCACAGTCTGTCTCTATCCCTCTCCCTCCACAGGCTGTCTCACTCCCTCTGCCTCTAAATGTGTCTCCCTCCCTCAATCTGCACAGCCTTTCTCTCTATCTCTCTCTCCACAGTATGTCACTCTCCCTCTCTCTCCACAGTGCATGTCTCTCCCGCTCTCTTCACTTTCTGTCTCTCTCCCTCTTTCTACACAGTCTGTCTCTCCCTCTCACTCCAGAGTCAGCCTCTCTCCAAAATCTTCCCCTCTCCACTGTCTGTCTCTCTCCCACTGTCTCCACAGTCTGTCTCTCCCTCTCTCTCTCTACAGTCTATATCTCTAAGGCTCTTTCCACAGTATGTCTCTCTTCCTGTCAATTCAATTCATTTCAAATCGCATTATTGGCATGATAAGGTACATCTTATTTTGCCAAAGCATCGAAAAACATTTATGGTTGAACACATAAACGCAGATCTATTCATACAGTGCTTAAACAGATATATCGCTGAGTGTATAAATATACATTCGTATAATTTGTATATACTCTTTTCTTAGGTTTACTAGTTGTCCCTCTGTTTATGGCAAGCTGTAACATAATGTGCCGCTAAGGTTACACAGTTTCTCTGTTCCCCAATTCAAATTTCTGAATTCAGGGCATATTTGTGTGAATTTTTGTTAGAAATTCTCCCTGATGCCCTGATATTTTCCACAGGCTGTGAGGAAGTGCATCCCTGTCTCCACCACTCCCTGACTGCAGTGAGAGCATACCCTGTCCTCTCTTGGCAGCCGGGTATGTCTGTGTCTGCCTTTTTCGATGGCCAGGCTATGTCTCTCCACAGTCTTTCTCTCCCTCCCGTCAACAGTCTGCTGCTCTCCGTCTCTCTCCACAGTCTCTCTCTCACCTTCTGTCTCCACACTCTGTATCACTCCCTCTCTCGTCACAGTCTATCCCACCCCCTGTCTCCACACTATGTCTCTCTCCCTCTCTCTCCACATTCTCTCTCTCTCTCTCCCTCTTCATCCTCTCTCTGTCTCTCTCCCTATCTCTCCACAGTCTGTCCCTCTCCCTCTGTCTCCACTGTACGTCTCTCTCACTCTATCTGAACAGTTTGTCACTCTCGCTCTTTCTCAACATTCCATCTCTCTACCTCTGTTCCCAAAGTCTGTCTCTCTCCCTCACTCTCCACAGTCTGTCTCTCTCTCTCTCTATCCACAATGTGTCTCTCTCCATCTCTCCAATGTCTGTCTCTCTCCCTCTGTGTCCACAGTCTTTCTCTCTCCCTCTCCCTCCACTGTCTGACTCTCTCCCTCTGTCTCAACAGTCTTTCTCTCTCCCTCTGTCTCCTGTCTGTTTCTCTCCCACTGTCTCCAATGTCTGTTTCTCTCGCTCTCTTTCCACAGTCAGTCTATCTCTCTCTCTCTCCTTAGACGTTCTCTCCCCCTCTTCCTCCAGCCTGCCTCTCTCCCTCTGTCTCCACAGTCTGTCTCTCACCCTCTGTCTCCACAATCTGTCTCTCTCCCTCTGTCTCCACAGTCCGTCTCTCTCCCTCTGCCTCAAAAATCTGTCTCCCTCTCGCAGTGTCCAGTCTGTCTCTCTCCCTCTCACTCCACAGTCCATGTCTCTCCCTCTCTCTCCACAATCTGTCTCTCTCACTCTGTCTCCACAGTCTGATCCACATAATAACTGACTGTAAAAGCTTTTATAGATACGTGAAGATACAAAGATTGGTGAAGTCAAGCGTAGGTCCCTTGCAGTCTCAATCAGGAGAATTTATAATAGGGAACAAAGAAATGTCATAGATACATAGATACATAGAAGATAGGAGCAGGAGTAGGCCATTCGGCCCTTCGTGCCTGCTCCGCCATTCAATGAGATCATGGCTGATCCTTTAATTCAGTATCCCGTCCCCGCCTTCTCTCCGTAACCCTTAACCCCTTTTGCCCGTAGAAATATATCTAATTCCCTCTTAAATATATTTAATGAGCTGGCGTACACTGCCCTCTGTGGCAATGAGTTCCACAGGTTCACCACTCTCTGAGTGAAGAAATTCCCCCTCATCTCTGTCCTAAATGGTTTAGCCCTTATCCTTAAATTATGTCCTCTAGTTCTGTTCTCACCCGCCAAGGGAAACATTCCTTCTGCATCCAGTCTGTCTAGACCTGTCAGAATTTTATACACTTCTATGAGGTCCCCTCTCAATCTTCTAAACTCCAGTGTGTACATCCCTAAACTACATAGTCTCTCCTCATAGGTCATTCCCGCCATTCCTGGTATCAGCCTGGTGAATCGCCGCTGCACCCCCTCCATGGCAAGAACATCCTTCCTCAGATGAGGCGACCAAAACTGTACACAGTACTCGAGGTGTGGTCTCACCAGTGCCCTGTACAGCTGCAGCAAGGTATCCCTGTTCCTGTATTCTAACCCTTTTGCTATGAAGGCCAGCATACCGTTTGCCTTCTTGACCGCCTGTTGCACCTGCATGCTCGCCTTCAGTGACTGGTGTACAAGAACACCCAGGTCTCTCTGTACTTCCCCCTCTCCCAATCTATTGCCATTTAAATAATAATTTGCCCTCCCGTTCCTGCACCCAAGGTGGATAACTTCGCACTTGTCCACATTATAGTGCATCTGCCATTTATCCGCCCAATCGCCCAGTCTGTCCAAATCGCTCTGGAGCTTCCTGGTCTCTTCCTCTGAGCCCACCCCCCCTCCTAGTTTAGTGTCGTCTGCAAATTTGGAAATGCTGCATCCGACTCCCTGATCCAGGTCATTAATGTAAATTGTGAACAGCTGGGGGCCCAGGACAGATCCCTGTGGTACCCCACTTGTTACTGCCTGCCATTCAGAAAATGAGCCGTTTATTCCAACTCTCTGTTTTCTATCTGACAGCCAGTTCCCTATCCACGCCAATACTTTCCCCTTTATCCCATGAGCCTCAATTTTCCATGCTAATCTTTTATGTGGGACCTTATCGAAGGCCTTTTGGAAGTCCAGGTACACCACATCTACTGGCTCTCCCCCATCTATTCTACCAGTTACTCCCTCAAAAAATTCCAATAGATTAGTCAAGCACGATTTACCCTTTGTAAATCCATGTTGACTCTGTCCTATCTGTCCCCATTTGCTAAGTGCTCCGCTATTTCATCCTTAATGATGGACTCCAGCATTTTGCCCACAACTGATGTAAGGCTTACAGGTCTGTAATTACCTGCTTTTTCCCTACCCCCCTTTTTGAATAGTGGGGTAACGTTAGCTACCCTCCAATCCATGGGCACTGTTCCCGAGTCTAATGAATTCTGAAAAATCATCCTTAGTGCATCCGCTATCTCTAGGGCCACCTCCTTCAGTACCCTAGGATGCATGTTATCAGGCCCTGGGGATTTGTCCACCTTCAATCCCTTTAGCTTCCTTAACACCATATCCTTAGAGATATTGATTTGCGTCAGTTCCTCCTTTGCCAATGTCCCTATTTTTCCCGATATCCCAGGGAGGTTTTTTGTGTCTTCCTTCGTAAAGACTGACCCAAAGTATGCATTTAGTTGATCTGCCATTTCCTTATTTCCCATTATATATTCCCCCGTATCTGACTGCAATGGACCAACTTTGGTTTTCACCAGTCTTTTCCTTTTGATATACTTATAAAAGCTTTTGGAGTTAGTTTTTATATTTTCCGCCAGCTTGTTTTCGTAAGCTATTTTGCCCCTCTTGATTATGCCCTTTGCCCTCCTTTGCTCTATCTTAAACTGTTCCCAATCTTCCGCTCTGGCGCTTTTTTTGGCTATTTTATACGCCCTATCTTTGGATTTTATGCTGTCTCTAATTTCCCCTGTTATCCACGGTTGAGTCACCTTTTTAGATTTCCTTTTATGCCAGATTGGTATAAACAATTTTTGCAATTTTGTCATTCTATCTTTAAATGTTTGCCATTGTTTATCTACCTCCAGTCCTCCCAGGAACGTTGTCCAATCAGACCTACTCAGTTCCCGTCTCATGGCATCATAATTCCCCTTGTTTAAATTCAGGACCTTAGTCTCTGAGTCAATTTCTTCGCTCTCCATTTCGAGTGAGAAATCGATCATGTTATGATCGCTCTGACCCAAGGGTCCCCGTACAACAAGATTACTGATTAGTCCCTTCTCATTGCACAGTACCCAGTCCAATATAGCCTGTTCCCGAGTTGGTTCCTCGACATATTGATCCAGATAACCATCCCTTAAACACTCAAGGAATTCCTCCTCCTCATTATTTTTACTGATTAGGCTAGTCCAATCTATATGTAAGTTAAAGTCACCTATGATGACAGCTGTGCTCTTATTGCACGCTTCTCTAATTTCCCTCGTGATGCCCTCCCTAACCTCTATTTTACTATTTGGAGGCCTATATACCACTCCTATTAATGTTTTTCGCCCCTCGCTATTTCTTAGCTCCACCCATATAGATTCTGTATTAACTGAGTTAATATCCTTCCTTTCAATTGCATTTATCCCCTTTTTTACTAGCAATGCTACCCCTCCTCCCTTTCTTTTTTGTCGGTCAACTAAATACATATTTTGTCCTGTCTTCACAAAGGAGGACACAAATAACCTCACAGAGATGCCGGGGAACATAGGGTCTGATGAAAGAGTGGAACTGAATGAAATCAGTATTTGTAGGGAAATGGTGTTAGGAAAATTGATGGGACAGAAGGCCGATAAATCCCCAGGGCCTGATAATCTACATCCCAGGGTACTTAAGGAAGTGGCGGTAGAAATAGTAGATTCATTGCTGGTCATCTTCCAGAACTTGATAGACTCTGGAGCAGTACCCATGGATTGGAGGGTAGCTAATGTTACCGCACTGTTCAAAAAAGTTGGTAGAGAAAAAGCGGGGAAATATACACTGGTAAGCCTGACATCGGTAGTGGGGAAAATGCTAGAGTCCATTATAAAAGATGTAATAGCAGAGCATTTGGAAAGCAGTGACAGGATCGGATAAAGTCAACATGGATTTACAAAAGGTAAATCATGCTTGACAAAACTACTGGAATTTTTTGAGGATCTAACTGGTAAAATAGATAAGGGAGAACCAGTGGATGTGGTGTATTTGGACTTTCAGAAGGATTTGGATAAGGTCCCACACTAGTGATTATCGTGCAAAATTAAGCCACATGGCATTGGTGGCAAGGTATTGACTTGGATAGAGAAGTGGTTGGCGGACAGAAAGCAAAGAGTAGGAATATACGGCTTGATTTCCGAGTGGCAGGCAGTGACTATTGGGGTACCACAAGGATCGGTCCTAGGACCCCAGCTGTTCACAATATATATTAATGATCTGGACGAGGGAATTGGATGTAATATCTCCAAATTTGCAGACGACACAAAGCTGGTGGGGAGTGTATGCTGTGAGGAGGCTGTCGTGAAACTCCAGTACGATTTGGACAGGTTGGACGATTGGACAGAAACATGGCAAATGCACTATAATCTGGATAAATGTGAGGTTATCCACTTTGGTGGCAAAAACAGGAAGGCAGATTATTATTTGAATGGCAATACATTGGGAGAAAGGGGAGTGCAAAGAGACCTGGGTGTTCTTGTGCAACAGTCGCTGAAGATAAGCATGCAGGTGCAGCAGGCGGTTAAGAAGGCAAATGGTACGTTGACCTTCGTAGCAAGAGGGTTCGAGTACAGGAACAAGGATGTCTTGCTGCAGTTGTACAGGGCCTTGGTGAGACCACACCTTGAGTATTGTGTGCAGTTTTGGTCGCCTTATCTGAGAATGGACGTTCTTGCCATGGAAGGATTGCAGCGAAGATTCACCGGGATGATACCTGGGAAGGCAGGAATGACGTATGATGAGAGGTTGTGTCGATTGCGTTTATACTCAATGGAGTTTAGAAGATTGAGAGGGGATCTCATCGAAGTCTATAAAATTCTTTCAGGCCTGGACAGACTAGATGCAGGAAGGATGTTTCTGATGGCTGGGGAGTCCACAACCAGGGGTCATAGTATAAGGATAAGGGGTAAGCCATTTAGTACTGAAATGAGGAGGAATTTCTTCATCCAGAGAGTGGTGAACCTGTGGAATTCTCTGCCACAGAGTGCGGTGGTGGCCAGTTCATTAAATATATTCAAGAAAGAGTTGGATATATTTCTGAAGGCTAAAGGGACCAATGGACATGGGGAGTAGGCAGGGACTGGGTAGTGGATTTGAATGATCAGCCATGATCTCATTGAATGGTGGAGCAGGCTCGAAGGTTCGAATGGCCTACTCCTGCTCCTGTCTTCTATATTTCTATGTTTCTATGAGAGGGAGAGAGACAGAGAGCAGAGAATGGGAGAGAGGCAGGCTGTGGAGAGAGCCGGAGAGAGACAGACTGTGGAGAGAGCGGAAGAGACACAGGCTGTGGAGGCAGAGTGAGAATGACAGACTGAGGAGGCAGAGGTGGAGAGACAGCCTGTGGAGAGAGGGAAAGAGAAACAGACAATGGAGAGTGAGGGAAAGAGACAGACTGTGGAGAGAGATAGAGAGAGACAGACTGTGGAGAGTGCGGGAGAGAGATAGACTGCGGAGAGAGGAAGAGAGATGCAGACTGTGGAGAGAGAGGGAGAGAGACAGCCTATGGGGAGAGAAGGAGGGAGACAGACTGTGGAGAGAGGGAGAGTGACAGCCTGTGGCGAGGGAGGGAGGGATACGGGCTGTGGAGAGTCTGCGAGAGAGACAGACGGTGGAGAGTATGGAAAAGAGGCAGACTGTGGAGAGAGAGGGAGAGAGACACATTGTGGAGAGAGGGAGAGAATGGCAGACTGTGGAGAGATAGGGAGAGTGACAGATTGCAGACAGTGCAGGAGACAGACACACTGTGGAGAGTGCAGCTGAGAGGCAGACTGTTGAGACAGAGGGAGCGAGACAGATTGTGGAGAGTGCAGGAGAGAGACAGGCTGTGGAGAGAGAGGGAGAGAGGCAGACAGTGGAGAGAGAGTGAGAGAGGCAGACTGAGGAGAGAGATGCAGAGAGACAGATTGTGGAGAGAGGGGGAGTGAGACAGACTGCGGAGCGAGAGGGAGAGAGGCAGACTGTGGAGAGAGGGGAGAGAGAAAGACTGTGGAGACAGAGGGAGAGAGACAGACTGTTTGCTATTGCTGTGGGGGAGGATTTAAACTAAAAGTACAGTGGTTGGGAACCTGAGCAGGGAAACAGAGGAAAGGGAAACAAGGATAAAAGCAAATGATAGGAAGGAGAAAAACAAAATTGGCAGTCAGAGAAATCAACGGTTCAATCAAACCTGGCCACAATAAATACATTCTGATAGGTCTAAGAGCGTTAAAAAAACAAGCCTGAAGGCTTTGCGGATTAATGCGAGGAGCATTTGTAAAAATGTGGATGAATTGGCTACGGAAATAGAGGTAATCGAATATGATTTTGTTGGGATTACGGAAACGTGGCTCAAGGATGTCCAAGACTGGGAACTCAACATCCAGGCATATTCGCTAT
This sequence comes from Somniosus microcephalus, assembly GCF_052327205.1. Classification (NCBI taxonomy): domain Eukaryota; kingdom Metazoa; phylum Chordata; class Chondrichthyes; order Squaliformes; family Somniosidae; genus Somniosus; species Somniosus microcephalus. The sequence goes on from NW_028225183.1 coordinate 43,746,940, forward strand.
TCAGGAAAGATAGTCAAATAGGAAAGGGAGGTGGAGTAGCATTACTGGTTAAAGAAGAGATTAATACAATTGTAATGAAGGATATTAGCTCTGATGAAGTGGAATCTGTATGGGTAGAATGAGAAATACTAAGTTGAAAAAAACTTTAGTGGGAGTGGTATATAGACCTCCAAACAGTAAGGCAGATGTTGGGGATGGCATTGAAAGAGAAATTAAAGAAGCGTGTAAGGGCACAGCAGTCATCAGGGTGACTTTAATCTACATATAGATTGGGCTAATCACATTAGTAACAATACTGTGGAGGAGGAATTCCTGGAGGGTTTACGGGATTGTTTGCTGTACCAATATGTCGAGAAACCAACCAGAAATCACGCCATCTTAGATTGGGTATTATGTAACCAGAGAGGATTAATTAGTATTCTTGTTGTACGAGGCCCCTTGGGTCGGAGCGATCATAATATGATCGAATTCTTCAATAAGATGGAGAATGAAGTAGTTGACTCAGAGACTAGGGTCCTCAATTTAAATAAAGGAAACTACGATGGTATGAGGAGCGAGTTGGGTAGGATTGAGTGGGAATGTCACTCAAAGGGTTGATGGTGGATAGGCAATGGCTAACATTCAAAGACCGAATGGATGAGCTACAGAATTTGTTCATCCCAGTTTGGCATAAAAATAAAACGAAAAAGGTGACTCAACCGTGGCTAACAAGGGAAATTAGGGATAGCATAAGATTCAAGGAGATGACATATAAATTGGACAGTAAAAGCAATAATCCTGAGGATTGGGAGCAGTTTAGGATTCAACAAAGGAGGACAAAGGATTAATTAAGAAAGGCACAATAGAATATGAGAGTAAGCTTTCCGGGAACATAAAAACTGACTGTAAAAGTTTTTATAGATATGCGAAGAGAAAAAGATTGGTGAAGTCAAGTATAGGTCCCTTGCAGTCAGAATCAAGGGATTTATAATGGGGATCAAAGAAATGTCAGTCCAACAAAATGCATATTTTGGTTCTGTCTTCACAAAGGAGGACACAAATAAGCTCCCAGAGATGCCGGGGAACACAGGGTGGAACTGAAAGAAATCAGTATTTGTAGGTAAATGGTGTTAGGAAAATTGATGGGACTGAAGGCCGATAAATCCCGAGGGCTTGATAATCTACATCCCAGTTTACATAAGGAAGTGGCGCTAGAAATAGTATATTCATTGCTGGTCATCTTCCAGAACTCGATATACTCCAGAACAGTACCCATGGATTGGAGGGTAGCTAATGTTACCCCACTATTCAAAAAAGGTGGTAGAGAAAAAGCGGGAATTATAGACTGGTAAGCCTGACATCGGTAGTGGGGAAAATGCTAGAGTCCATTAAAAAAGATGTAATAACAGAGCACTTGGAAAGCAGTGACAGGATCGGACAAAGTCAACATGGATTTACAAAAGGTAAATCATGCTTGACTAATCTGCTGGAATTTTTTGAGGATCTAACTGGTAAAATAGATAAAGGAGAGCCAGTGGATGTGGTGTATTTGGACTTTCAGAAGGCTTTCGATAAGGACCCAAATAAGAGATTAGCGTGCAAAATTAAGGCACATGGGATTGGGGGCAAGGTATTGATTTGGATAGAGAACTGGTTAGCGGACAGAAAGCAAAGATTTCGAATACATGGGTCGTTTTCCGAGTGGCAGGCAGTGACAAGTGGGGTACCGCAAGGATCGGTCATAGGAACCCAGCTGTTCACAATATATATTAATGATCTGGACGAGGGAATTGGATGTAATATCTCCAAATTTGCAGACGACACAAAGCTGGCGGGGGGGGTATGCTGTGAGGAGGATGTCGTGAAACTCCAGTACGATTTGGACAGGTTGGATGATTGGACAGAAACATGGCAAATGCACTAAAATCTTGATAAATGTGAGGTTATCCACTTTGGTGGCAATAACAGGATGGCAGATAATTATTTGAATGGCAATACATTGTGAGAAGGGGCAGTGCAAAGAGACCTGGGTGTTCTTGTGCAACAGTCGCTGAAGGGAAGCATGCTGGTGGTTAAGAAGGCAAATGGTATGTTGGCCTCCATAGCAAGAGGGTTCGAGTACTGGAACAAGGATGTCTTGTTCAGAGAGAGGGAGAGAGGCAGACTGTGGAGAGAGGGGAGAGAGACAGACTGTGGAGAGTGCGGCAGAGAGAATGACAGTAGAGAGAGAGGGAGAGGGGCAGACTGTGGATAGATAGGGAGAGAGGCAGACTGTGGAGAGTGCGGGAGAGAAACAGACTATGGAGAGAGAAGGAGAGAGGCAGACTGTGGAGAGAGAGGGAGAGAGACAGACTGTGGAGACAGAGGGAGGGAGACAGACAGTGGAGAAAGAGGGAGAGAGACAGACTTTTGAGACAGAGTGGTACACACATATTTTGGAGAGAGAAGGAGAGACACAAACTGTAGAGGGTGTGGGGGAGAGAAGACTGTGGAGAGAAAGGGAGAGAGACAGACTGTGGAGAGAGGGAGAGGGAGAGAAACAGACTGCGAACAGAGTGGGAGAGAGACAGATTGTGGAGAGAGAGGGAGAGACACAGACTGGAGAGGCAGAGGGAGATTGACAGACTGAGTGGGCAGATGGGGAGAGACAGACTGTGGAGAGAGGGAAAGAGAGACAGACTTTGAAGCGAGAGGGAGAGAGAAAGACAGTGGAGAGAGAGGGAAAGAGACTGACTGTGGAGAGAGAGGGAGGGGGCAGAATGTGGGGAGATATGGAGAGAGATAGACTGTGGAGAGAGAGGGAGAGAGACAGACTGTGGAGAGAGAGGGAGAGAGTCAGACTGTGGAGAAAGAGCGTGAGAGGCAGAATGTGGAGAGCGAGGGAGAGAGACAGACTGTGGGGAGAGAGAGAGAGAGAAAGACTGTGGGGAGAGAGGGAGAGAGACAGACTGTGGGGAGAAAGAGAGAGAGAAAGACTGTGGGGAGAGAGGGAGAGAGGCAGACTGTGGGGAGAAAGAGAGAGAGAAAGACTGTGGAGAGTGCGGGAGAGAGACAGACTGTGGGGAGAGCGAGAGAGAGAAAGACTGTGGGGAGAGAGGGAGAGAGACAGACTGTGCGGAGAGAGAGAGAGAAAGACTGTGGAGAGTGCGGTAGAGAGACAGACTGTGGGGAGAGAGAGAGGGAAATACCGTGGGGAGAGAGGGAGAGAGACGCTGCAGAAAAAATTAGAGAGACAGGTTTTGTAGACAGAGGGAGACAGAGACAAACTATGGAGAGACAGGGAGCGAGCCAAACTATGGAGACAAGGGCCAGAGGCAGACTGTCGAGTGATGGGGCGAGAGACAGACTGTGGGTACAGAGAGAGAGTTACAGACGGTGTAGAGAGAGGGATAGTGACATTGTTTGGCGAGAGAAGGGAGATAGAAGGACTGTAGAGGGAGAGAGGCAGAGAAACAGACTGTGGAGACAGAGGGAGAGAGACATACTGTATAGAGAAAGGGAGAGAGACAGACTTTGAAGGCAGAGTGAGAGAGATAGACTGTGGAGACAGAGGGAGAGTGACAGACTATGGTGAGACAGGGAGAGAGAGATACTGTGGAGGAAGAGGGAGAGAGGCAAACTGTGGAGAGAGTGGGAGAGAGACGGAATGATAAGACAGAGGGAGAGAGAGAGATTGTGTAGACTGAGGGAGAGAGACAGTCTGTAGAGAGAGAGGTGGGAGCCAGCAAGGCTGTGGAGATAGAGGGAGCTTTAAAGACTTTGTAGAATGAGGGAGAGATACAGATTGAGAAGGGACATTGAGAGGGAGAGATTGTGGATAGCGAGAGTTGGAGACATTGTGGAGCCATAAGGAGAGGGATGGACTGTGGAGAAAGAGGGGAGAGACAGATGGTTGAGAGAGAGAGAGGGACAGAGAGACTGCAGAGAGAGAGGGAGAGAGACAGACTTTGGAGATAGAGGTAGAGAGATAGACTGTGGAGAGAGAGGGAGAGAGACAAATTGTGGAGAGAGAGGGAGAGAGACAGGTTGTGGAGATAGAGCAAGAGAGACAGACTGTGGAGAGAGATGGACTGTGGAGGCAGAGGGTGAGAGACAGGCTTCGGATAGAGTGAAGAGAGAATGAATCTGGAGAGAGAGTGAGAGAGAGTATATTGAGACATATTGAGAGAGACAGGCTGTGGCGACAAGGGAGAGAGAGACAGACAGTAACGCGAGAGGGAGAGAGACAGGCTGTGGAGAGAACGGGAGACAGACAGACTGCGGAGACAGAGGGTGAGAGACAGACTGTGCAGAGAGAGGGAGTTTGATAGACGGTGGAGAGAGAGTGTTGAGACAGACTGTGGAGACAGAGCGAGAGGAAGACTGTGGATTGAGAGGGAGAGAGACAGACTGTGGATAGAGAGGGAGAGAGACAGGCTGTGGATATAGTGGTAGAGAGACAGACTTTGGTGACAGTGGGAGAGAGATAGACTGTGCAGAGAGAAGGAGAGAGGCAGGCTCTGGAGTGATTCGGAGAGAGATAGACGGTGGAAAGAGAGGGAGAGACACAGGCAGAGGGGGAGACACAGTCAGTGGAGAGAGGGAAAGAGGGACAGACTGGGGAGAGAGAGGGAGAGAGACAGACTGTGGAGAGAGAGGGAAAGAGACAGACTGTGGAGAGAGAGGGAGGGGGACAGACTTAGGAGAGAGAGCGAGAGAGACAGACTGTGGAGAGAGAGTTATAGCTACTGACTGATGAGACAGGGAGAGAGATAGAACGTGGTGCGAGAGCGAGAGAGACAGACTGTGGAGAGAGAGGAAGAGAAATGGACTTTGGAGAGAGAAGGAGAGTGACAGACTCTGGAGGGAGAGGGAGAGAGAAGACGGTGGAGACAGAGGAAGAGAGACAGACTGTGGAGAGAGTGTTCAAGAGAGAGACCGTGGTGAAAGAGGGAGAGAGACATATTTTGTAGACTGAGGGAGGGAGACAGACTGTGGAGAGAGAAGGAGAGAGACAGACTGTGGAGACAGAGGAAGAGTGACAGACTGTGGAGAGAGAAGGACAGAGACAGACTGTTGAGACAGAGGAAGAGAGACAGACTGTGGAGAGAGAGGGAGAGAGAGACAGACTGTGGAGAGAGAGGGAGAGAGACAGACTGTGGAGCTAGAGGGAGAGGGACAGGCTCTGGAGAGAGAGAGAGAGAGAGAGAGAGAGACACTGCAGAGAGGGGGGAGACTGAATGTGGAGACTGAGGTAGAGAGACAGACAGTGGATGCAGAGAGAGAGAGGCAGGTTGTGGAGAGAGATGGAGAGAGAATGACTGTGGAAAGATTGGGAGAGCGACAGTCTATTGAGAGAGAGGGAGAGAGGACTGTGGAGAGAAATGGAGGGATATAGACTGGAGACAGAGTGAGTGAGAAAGGCTGAGGAGAGAGAGTGGGAGAGGCAGGCCATGGAGAGAGCGGGAGAGAGACAGATTGTGGAGAGATGGAGAGAGACAGACTGTGAAGAGAGAGGGAGAGATGGTGGAGAATAAATTAAAGAAACAGATTATGTAGACAGCGGGAGAGAGAGACAGACTGGGAAGTGACAGGGAGCGAGCCAGACTATGGAGACAAGGGAGAGAGATAGACTGTCGAGTGATGGAGCGAGAGACAGACTGTGGGTACAGAGGGAGATAGACGGACTGTGTAGAGAGATGGAGAAGGAGAAGGAAAACGCCAACAAATGCATGCAGAGCCGAACTAGGCAGATACCCACTGATAATAAACATCCAAAAACGAGCACTAAACTTCCTAAATCACCTCAAATCTAGCTCCCCAGACACCCTTCATTTCAAAGCCTTTCAGACCCAAGAGCTAAACCCAGAAAAGAGTCCCCTGAGTCAGCTGCTACGGAAACTAAGTACTCAGCCGGACCCTGACCAGCCCCAGACCAACACAGCCGCCCAAACACCAATCCGAGTGAACCAAATCATTAAAAAATGCAAAGAAACCTACCTGGAACATTGGAACAAAATAACCGAAAGCCAAAGCAGATTAGAATGTTACCGGGCCCTAAAAAGAGAATATAAACTGGCAGACTACCTCACGACCATCAGAGACACAAAACAGAGACAGACCCTCACCAGGTACAGACTAAGCGACCACCAACTGGAAATTGAAAAAGGCAGATACAAGAAATCCTGGCAGCCTAGAGAGAATAGAATATGCGATCAATGTCTGGCTGGCGAGGTTGAAACAGAAATGCATTTCCTCCTAAAATGCGAAAAATTCAACACATCAAGAAACATATTATTCAACAAGCTAAGCCAAACAACCCCAGATTTCAAGGAATTGGATGATCTGTCAAAATTGAGATTAGTCCTAGGAGAAGGAGACAGACCATACCTTGGGGCCAAATATGTAACAACATGTCACAACCTGAGGACTGTTTAAAATTAAGACTGTTTAAAATTAATATTGAACGTACCAAATGAAGTACAAAGACTGTTTAAAATTAATATTGTTTAAAAGTAATATTGTATGTACCCAACAAATGTCAAATCGATTGACACCTACAGAATGTTGGAAAACTGTACCTTTTTGCTATGTAAGCTTTGGCAATATGGTTCTCTGTAAACTTTCATGCCAATAAAGCATTTTAATTGGAATTGGAATTGGAATTGGAGAGTGACAGTGTTTGGAGAGAGAGGGAGAGAGAAGGACTGTGGAGAGAGAGAGGCAGAGAAACAGACGGTGGAGATATAGGGAGAGAGACAGACTGTGGAGAGAGAGGGAGAGAGACAGATTGGGGAGAGAGGGAGAGAAAGACTGTGGAGAAAGAGAGAGAGACAGACTGCTGAGCGAGAGGGAGTGAGAAAGGCAATGGAAAGAGGGAGGGATACAGACTGAGGAGAGAGAGGGAGAATGAAAGACTGTGGAGAGAGAGTGAGAGAGAGAGATTGTCCGGAAATGGAGAGAGACAGACTGGAGAGAGAGGTAGAGAGACAGACTGTGGAGATAGAAGGAGATTGACAGGCTGTGGGGAGAGAGGGAGGGAGACAGACTGTGGAGAGTGAGTTAGACGGATTGACTTTGGTGAGAGAGCGAGGGAGACAGAATGCAGAGAGAGAAGGAGAGAGACAGACTGCAGAGAGAGGCAGAGAGAAGGACTGTGGAGAGACAGGGTGAGAGTCTGACTCTGGAGACAGATGGAGAGAGACATACTGTGGAGTCAGATGGAGGGAGACAGACAGTGCAGAAGTAGGGAGAGAGCCAGACTGTATAGAGAAATGGAGAGCGACAGACTTTGGAGACAGAGTGAGAGTGACAGACTGTGGAGACAGATGGAGAGAGACAGACTGTGAAGAGAGACGGAGAGATAGAGACTGTGGAGAGAGAGGGAGAGAGACAGACAGTTGAGACAGAGGGAGAGAGACAGACTGTTGAGAGAGAGGGGGAGAGAAAGACTGTGGAGAGAAATGGAGCGATATAGACTGGAGACAGAGTGAGTGAGAAAGGCTGAGGAGAGCGAGGGAGAGAGGCAGACGGTGGAAACAGATGGAGAGAGACAGTCTGTGGAGAGAGCGGGAGAGAAACAGATTGTGGAGAGATGGAGAGGCAGACTGTGGGGAGAGAGTGAGAGAGACAGATTGGGGAGACAGAGGGAGAGAGACAGACTGCGGAGATAGAGGGAGGGAGACTGACGGTGGAGAGAGAGGGATAGAGACAGACTGTGGAGATAGAGAGAGGGAGACAGACTGTGGAGAAAGGAGGAGAGTGCCAGACAGCGAAGATTGAGGGAGGGAGACCGACTGTGGAGAGATGGAGAGAGACAGACAGTGGAGAGAGAGGGAGAGAGACAGACTGTGCAGAGATGGAGAGAGACAGACTGTGGAGAGCGAGGGATAGAGACAGACTGTGGAGATAGAGGGAGAGAGACAGATTGTGGAGATAGAGGGAGAGTGACAGGCTCTGGAGAGAGAGAGAGACAGACAGACTGTGGAGAGAGTGGGAGAGAGACAGGCTATAGAGAGAGAGGGAGAGATACAGGCTGTGTAGTAAAAGGGAGAGAGGCAGACTGTGGAGCGAGAGTTAGAGAGTCTGACTGTGGAGACAGAGGGAGGGATGCAGAATGTGGAGAAAGAGGGAGATAGACAGACTTTGCAGCGAGAGGGAGATATTTATACTGTGGAGACAGAGAGTGGGAGACAGACTGTGGGGAAAAATGGAGAGAGACAGACATTGGTGACTGAGTGATACAGACAGACCTTGGAGAGAGAAGGAGAGAGACAGACTGAGGAGAGTGATGTAGAGAGACAGACCGTGGTGACAGAGAGCGAGAGACAGAGGGAGGAAGACCAGCTGTGGATGAGAGAAGGAGAGAGGCAGACTGTGGAGAGAGAGGAAGAGAGATAGACTGTTGAGACAGAGGGAGTGAGACAGACTTTATAGACAGCGAGAGGGAAACAGACTGCGGATAGAAAAGGAGAGAGACAGACTGCAGAGGCAGAGGGAGAGGGATTGACTTTGGAGGGAGAGGGAGAGAGACAGACTGAAGAAAGAGAGGAATAGAGACAGAATTTGTAGAAAGTGCGAGAGAGACAGACCGTGGAGAGATGGAGAGAGACTGATTGTGGCGAGCCAGCGAGAATGACAGACTGTGGAAAAAGTGGGAGAGTGACAGTCTGTGCAGAGGGAGGGAGGGAGACGGGCTGGAGAAAGGGGGAGAGAGAAAGGCTGAGGAGAGAGAGGGGGAGAGGACGACAGTGGAGACAATGAGAGAGGAAGACTGTGGAGGGAGAGGGAGAGATAGACTGACTGTGGAGAGAGAGGCAGAGAGACTGACACTGGAGAGAGAGGTAGAATGACAGACTGTGGAGAGACAGGGAGAGAGACAGACTGTGGAGACTGAGGGAGATAGACAGACATTGGAGAGAGAGAGAGAGAAAAAATCTCTGGAGAGGGAGGGAGAGAGACAGACTGCAGAGGGAGCGGGAGAGAGACAGAATGTGGAGAGAGATGGAGAGAGACAGACTGTGGAGACCGAGGTAGAGAGAAAGCCTGTGGCGACAGTGGTAGCGAAACAGACTGTTGAGACAGAGGGAGAGCGAAAGAATGTGGAAACAGAGGGAGAGAGACAGACTGTGGAGACTGAGTGAGACCAACAGACAGTGGTGACAAAGTGAGAGACGAAAATTGTGGAGGGAGAGGGGGAGAGACAAACGGTGGAGGGAGAGTGAGAGAGATACATTGTGCAGAGAGAGGGCGCGAGAGATGGTGGAGAATAAATTAAAGAAACAGATTATGTAGACAGCGGGAGAGAGAGACAGACTGGGAAGTGACAGGGAGCGAGCCAGACTATGGAGACAAGGGAGAGAGATAGACTGTCGAGTGATGGAGCGAGAGACAGACTGTGGGTACAGAGGGAGATAGACGGACTGTGTAGAGAGATGGAGAGTGACAGTGTTTGGAGAGAGAGGGAGAGAGAAGGACTGTGGAGAGAGAGAGGCAGAGAAACAGACTGTGGAGATATAGGGAGAGAGACAGACTGTGGAGAGTGAGGGAGAGAGACAGATTGGGGAGAGAGGGAGAGAAAGACTGTGGAGAAAGAGAGAGAGACAGACTGCTGAGCGAGAGGGAGTGAGAAAGGCAATGGAAAGAGGGAGGGATACAGACTGAGGAGAGAGAGGGAGAATGATAGACTGTGGATAGAGAGTGAGAGAGACAGATTGTCGAGAAATGGAGAGAGACAGACTGGAGAGAGAGGTAGAGAGACAGACTGTGGAGATAGAGGGAGATTGACAGGCTGTGGGGAGAGAGGGAGGGAGACAGACTGTGGAGAGTGAGTTAGACGGATTGACTTTGGTGAGAGAGCGAGGGAGACAGAATGCAGAGAGAGAAGGAGAGAGACAGACTGCAGAGAGAGGCAGAGAGAAGGGCTGTGGAGAGACAGGGTGAGAGTCTGCCTCTGGAGACAGATGGAGAGAGACATACTGTGGTGTCAGATGGAGGGAGACAGACAGTGCAGAAGTAGGGAGGGAGCCAGACTGTATAGAGAAATGGAGAGCGACAGACTTTGGAGACAGAGTGAGAGTGACAGACTTTGGAGACAGATGGAGAGTAAAAGACTGTGGAGAGAGAGGGAGAGAGATATACTGTGGGGAAGAGTGAGAGACAGACTGTAGAGAGAGAGAGGGAGACAGCAAGGCTCTGGAGACAGAGGGAGCTTTAAAGAATTTGTCGTATGAGGGACAGACTGTGGATAGAGTGAGTTGCAGACATTGTGGAGTCATAAAGAAATGGATAGACTATGGCGAAAAAGGGTGAGAGACTGACGGATGAGAGAGAGAGACTGAGAGGCTCTGGGGTGAGAGGGTGAGAAACAGATTGTGGAGTCAGAGGGAGATTGACAGTCTGCGGAGAGAGAGGGAAAGAGACAGACAGCGGAGAGAGAGGGAGAGAGACAGGTTTTGGAGACAGAGGGAGAGAGACAGACTGGGGAGAGATGGAGAGAGACAATCTGCTGAGAAAGCGGGAGAGAGAAAGACTGTGAGGAAAAAGGGAGGGAGACAGACTGGAGACAGATGTAGAGAGAAATGCTGAGGAGAGAGAAGGGGTGAGACAGATTGTGGAGACAGACTTAGAGAGGGAAACTGTGGGGAGTGCGGGATACAGCCAGACTTTGGAGAGAGTTGGAGAGAGATACACTGTGGGGAGAGAGGGAAAGAGGCAGTCTGTGGAGAGAAATGGACTGCGGAGATAGAGGGTGAGAGACACACTGTGCAGAGAGAGGGAGAGAGATGGCCGGTGGGGAGAGAGAGAGAGACAGACTGTGGAGCGAGAGGAAGAGACACAGACTGTGGAGGCAGAGGGAGCTTGACAGACTGAGGAGGGAGAAGTGGTGAGACAGAGTATGGAGAGAGGGAAAGAGAGACAGACTTTGGAGAGAGGGAGAGAGGCAGACTGAGGAGAGAGAGGGAAAGGGACAGACTTTGGAGAAAAAGGGAGGGCGACAGACTGTGGAGAGAGAGGGAGAGAGGCAGACTGTGGAGAGAGAGGGAGAGAGACAGACTGTGGAGAGCGAGGGAGAGAGACGGACTGTGGAGAGAGAGGGTGGGAAACAGACTGTGAAGAGTGTGGGAGAGAGACAGGCCGTGGAGAGTGTGGTAGGGAGACAGACTGTTGAGAGAGTGGGAGAGAGGCAGACTGTGGAGAGTTTGGGAGAGAGACAGACTGTGGCGAGAGAGGGGGAGAGACAGACAGTGGAGAGAGGCAGACTGTGGAGAGAGGCAGACATTGGAGAGAGAGGGAGAGAGACAGACAGTGGAGAGAGAGGGAGAGAGACAGACTGTGGAGACCGATGTAGAGTGGCAGACAGTGGAGAGAGAGGGAGAGACAGACTGTGGAGGGAGAGGCAGAGATGCTGACTCTGGAGGGAGAGGGAGAGAGACAGACTGCAGAAGAGCGGAAGAGCGATAGAATGTGGAGAGGTTTGGAGAGCGACAGATTGTGGAGAGGGAGGGAGAGATACAGAGAGTGGAGACAGAGGGTGAGACTGAATGTGGAGATCGAGTTAGAGTGACAGACTGTGGAGACAGAGGGAGAGCGACAGACTGCGGAGAGATGGAGAGAGACAGACTGTGGAGAGATGGAGAGAGGCAGACAGTGCAGAAGTAGGGAGAGTGACGGAATGTTGAGACAGAGGGAGAGAGAGAGATTGTGTAGACTGGGGGAGATTCACAGTCTTTAGAGAGAGAGAGGGAGACAGCAAGGCTGTGGAGATAGAGGGGGATTTAAAAACATTGTAGAATGAGGGAGAGAGACAGATTGAGAAGGGACTGTGAGAGGGAGAGACTGTGGATAGAGTGAGTTGGAGACATTCTGGAGACATAAGGAGAGGGATAGACTGTGGAGAAAGAGGGTGAGAGACAGACGGTTGAGTGAGAGAGAGAAAGACAGACAGACTCTGGTGTGAGAGGGAGAGAAACAGATTGTGGAGACAGAGGGAGAGAGACAGTCTGAGGACAGAGAGTGGGAGAGATAGACTGTGGAGAGAGAGGGAGAGAGGCAGGCTGTGGAGGCAGAGGGAGAGACACAGACTGAGGAGGCATTGGGGGAGAGGCAGTCTGTGGCGAGAGAGCAAGAGAGACAGACTTAGGAGAGAGAGGGAAAGAGACCGAATGTGGAGAGAGAGGGAATTGGACAGACTGTGGGGAGTGAGGGAGAGAGCTAGACTGTGGAAACATGGGAGAGAGTGACAGACTGTAAAATGTGAGTGAGAGAGAAAGGCTGAGGAGAGAGCGTTAGACAGACAGACTGTGGAGACAGAGGGCGTGAGAAAGACTGTGCAGGGAGAGGGAGCGATAGACGGTTAGAGAGTGTGAGAGAGACAGACGTTGGATACAGAGTGAGAGTGGAAGACACTGGATAGAGTGGGAGAGAGACAGACAGGAGAGAGAAGGAGAGAGGCAGGCTGTGGACAGAGCCGGAGAGACACAGACTGTGGAGGCAAAGGGAGAGTGACAGGCTGAGGAGGCAGAGGTGGAGAGAAAGGCTGTGGAGAGATGGAAAGAGCCTGTGGAGAGAGAGGGAGTGCGCCAAATTGTGCAGAGTGCGGGAGAGAGATAGACTGTAGAGAGAGAGGGAGAGAGGTAGACTGTGGAGAGTAGGGAGCGAGATAGCATGTGGAGAGAGAGGGAGGGAGACAGACTGTGGAGTGAGGGAGAGAGACAGCCTGTGGAGAGAGAGGGAGGGAGAAAGACTGTGGAGAGTGTGGGAGAGAGACAGACTGTGGAGAATGTGGGAGAGAGATAGACTGTTGAGTGGGAGGAAGCGAGACAGACTGTGGAGAGAGAGGGAGAGAGACAGACTGTATAGAGAGAGGGAGAGGGATAGACTGTGGAGAGAGAGGGAGAGAGACATCATGTGGAGACAGAGGGAGAGACACAGACTGTGGAGGCAGAGGGGGAGAGACAGTCTGTGGAGAGCGGGAAAGAGGGATAGACTGTGCTGAGAGAGGGTGAGAGACAGACTGTGGAGAGAAAGGGAAAGAGACAGACTGTGGAGAGAGAGGGAAAGAGACAGACTGTGGAGAGAGAGGGAAAGAGACAGACTGTGGAGAGAGAGGGAAGGGGACAGACTGTCGGGAGTAAGGGAGAGAGCCAAACTGTGGATACATGGGAGAGAGTGACAGACTGTAAAGTGAGAGGGAGAGAGAAAGGCTGTGGAGAGAGTGTTAGACAGACAGACTGTGGAGACAGAGGGTGTGAGACAGATTGTGCAGGGAGAGGGAGAGAGATAGACGGTTAGAGAGTGTGAGAGAGACAGACGGTGGATACAGAGTGAGAGTGGAAGACACTGGATAGAGGGGGAGAGAGACAGACAGGAGAGAGCATAGCCTGGCAATCGAAAAATTTAGACACAGGAAGACCCGGCTACCTAGAGAGGACAGGATATGCTCTCACTGCAGTCAGGGTTGGTGGAGACAGAGATGCACTTCCTCACAGCGTGTAGAAAATATCAGGGCATAAGTGAGAATTTCTAACCAAAATTCACAAAAATATTCCCGGAATTCAGAAATTTGAATGACGACCTAAAACTCACATACCTACTAGGGGAAGAGAGAAACTGTGTAACAGTAGCGGCACACTATGTTACAGCTTGCCATAAACAGAGGGACAACCACTAAATATGAGAAAAGAGTATATAAAAATTATATGAATGTATATTTATACACTCAGGGATATATCTGTTTGTACACTGTATGGATAGATCTGTATTTTTGTGTACAACCATGAATGTTTTTCGATGCTTTGGCAACATAAGATGTACCGTGTCATGCCAATAAAGCGATTGGAATTGAATTAAATTGAATTGAGAAGGACAGAGGCAGGCTGTGGAGAGAGCCAGAGAGAGACAGACTGTGGAGGGAGAGGGAGAGTGACAGACTGAGGAGGCAGAGGTGGAGAGAAAGCCTGTGGAGAGAGGGATAGAGAAACAGATTGTGGAGGGAGAGGGAGTGAGACAAACTGTGCTGAGTGCGGGAGAGAGATAGACTGTGGAGAGAGAGGGAGAGAGGCAGACTGTGGAGAGTAGGGAGCGAGATAGCCTGTGGAGAGAGACGGAGGGAGAAAGACTGTGGAGAGTGCGGGACAGAGACAGACTTCGGAGAATGTGGGAGAGCGATATCTGTGAAGAGAGGGGGAGGGAGGCATAATGTAGAGAGAGATGAAGAGAGATAGATTTTGGAGAGCGAGGGAGAGAGACAGGCTGTGGAGAGTGTGGGATAGAGGCAGACTGTTGAGAGAGAGGAAGCGAGACAGCCTGTGGAGAGAGAGGGAGAGAGACTGACGGTATAGAGAGAGGGAGAGGGATAGACTGTGGAGAGAGAGAGAGAGAGACATTATGTGGAGAGAGAGGGAGAGAGACAGACAGTGGAGAGAGAGGGATAGAGACAGACTGTGGAGAGAGAGGGAGAGAGGAAGACATTTGAGACACAGGGAGCGAGACAGATAGTGGAGAGTGCGGGAGAGAGGCAGACTGTGGAGACAGAGGGAGAGAGACAAACTGTGGAGAGAGAGGGAGAGAGACAGACTGTGGAGAGAGAGTGATAGAGGCAGACTGTGGAGAGAGAAGGAGAGAGACAGACTGTGGAGAGAGAGGGATAGAGGCAGACTGTGGAGAGAGAGGGAGAGAGACAGATTGTGGAGAGCGAGGGAGAGAAACAGACTGTGGAGAGATCGGAAGAGAGACAGACTGTGGAGAGAGAGGGAGAGAGACAGACTGTAGAGACTGCGGGAGAGAGACAGACTGCGGAGAGAGAGGGAGGGGGCAGACTGTGGAGAGATAGGGAGAGAGACAGACGGTGGAGAGTGCGGGAGAGAAACAGACTCTAGAGAGAAAAGGAGAGAGGCAGACTCTGGTGTGAGAGGGAGAGAGACAGATTGTGGAGACAGAGGGAGAGAGACAGTCTGAGGAGAGAGAGTGAGAGAGATAGACTGCGGAGAGAGAGGGAGAGAGGCAGGCTGTGGAGACAGAGGGAGAGACACAGACTGAGGAGGCAGAGTGGGAGAGACAGTCTGTGGAGAGAGGGAAAGAGGGATAGCATGTGGCGAGAGAGGGAGAGAGACAGACTGTGGAGAGAGAGGGAAAGAGACAGATTTTGGAGAGAGAGGGAAGGGGACAGACTGTGGGGTGTGAGGGAGTGAGCCAGACTGTGGAGACATGGCAGAGAGTGACAGACTGCAAAGTGAGTGGGAGAGAGACAGGCTGTGGAGAGAGCGTTAGACAGACAGACTATGGAGACAGAGTGTGTGAGACAGACTGTGCAGGGAGAGGGAGAGAGATAGACGGTTAGGGAGTGTGAGAGAGACAGACGGTGGATACAGACTGAGAGTGGAAGACACTGGATAGAGAGGGAGAGAGACAGACAGGAGAGAGAAGGAGAGAGGCAGTCTGTGAAGAAAGCCGGAGAGAGACAGACTGTGGAGAGAGTTTAGAGACACAGACTGTGGAAGCAGAGGGAGAGTGACAGGCTGAGGAGGCAGAGGTGGAGAGAAAGCCTGTGGAGCGAGAGGGAATGAGACAAACTGTGCAGAGTGTTGAATAGAGATAGACTGTGGAGAGAGAGGGAGAGAGGCAGACTGTGGGCAGTAGGGAGCGAGACAGCCTGTGGAGAGAGAGGGAGGAAGACAGACTGTGGAGTGATGGAGAGAGAGAGCCTGTGGTGTGTCTGGGCGAGAGACACACTGTGGAGAGTGTGGGATAGAGGCAGACTGTTGAGAGAGTGGAAGCGAGGCAGATTGTGGAGAGAGAGGGAGAGAGAAAGACTGTGGAGAGAGAGGGAGAGAGACAGACTGTGGAGAGAGAGGGAGAGAGATAGACTGTGGAGAGAGAGGGAGAGAGATACACTGTGGCTAGAGAGGGAGAGAGACATAAAGTGGAGAGAGAGGGAGAGAGACATACTGTGGAGAGAGGGGGACAGAGACAGACTGTGGATAGAGAGGGAAAGAGGCAGACTTTTGAGACAGAGGGAGCGAAACAGATAGTGGAGGGTGCGGGAGAGAGACAGAGGGAGTGAGACAGACTGTGGAGAGAGGCGGAGAGAGACAGACTATGGAGAGAGAGGGATAGAGGCAGACTGTGGAGAGAGAGGGAGAGAGACAGATTGTGGAGAGCGAGGGAGAGAAACAGGCTGTTGGGACATAGGGAGAGAGACAGACTGTGGAGAGAGAGGGAGAGAGACAGACTGGGGAGAGTGCGGGAGAGAGACAGACTGTGGAGAGACAGGGAGAAAGATATACTGTGGAGACAGAGGGGGAGAGACAGACTGTGGTGAGAGAGAGGGAGAGAGAGACACTGTGAAATTGGAGGGAGAGAGACAGACTGTGGAGAAAGAGGGAGATTGACATACTGTAGAGAGTGAGGAAGTGAGACAGACTGTGGAGAGTGGGCGAGAGATAGGCTGTGCAGTGAGAGGGAGAGAGACAGACTGCAGAGGGGATGGGAGAGAGGAAATCTGTGGAGAGCGAGGGAGAGAGATAGACTGTGGAGAGAGAGGGATAGAGGCAGACTGTGGAGAGAGAGGGAGAGAGACAGATTGTGGAGAGCGAGGGAGAGAAACAGACTGTGGAGACATAGGGAGAGAGACAGACTGTGGAGAGAGAGGGAGAGAGACAGACTTTGAAGAGAGAGGGAGAGACAGATTGTTGAGACGGAGGGAGAGAGACAGACTAGAGACAGAGGGAACGAGACAGATAGTGGAGGGTGCGGGGGAGAGACAGTGGGAGTGAGACAGACTGTGGAGAGAGGCGGAGAGAGATAGACTGTGGAGACAGAGGGATAGAGACAGACTGTGGAGAGAGGATGAGAGAGCCAGACTTTGAAGAGAGAGGGAGAGACAGGTTGTTGAGATGGAGGGAGAGAGACAGACTGTGGAGACAGAGGGAACGAAACAGAGTGTGGAGACAGAGCGAGGTAGAAGGAGAGAGACAGACTGTGGAGCGAGAGGGAGAGCGGCAAACTGTGGAGAGAGGGAGGGAAATAGCCTGTGGATGCAGAGGGGGTGAGACAGACTGTGGAGAGTGAGGGAGGGAGACCGACTTTGGCGAGAGAGGCTGATAGACAGACTGTGGAGAAAGAGGGAGAGAGAGGGAGAGAGACAGAATATGAAGAGAGATGTAAGATTCGCATAATTTCTACATTTCCCCAAAGGTTATTATTCATAAAATGGACCTGCGTGGAATTTTATAAAAAAGGATACCCAAAGATGGCCTCCGCGCCTCGTGGCCGAATGCCTGTAAGATTTTAAAAGCTTGGACTCTGTGGCTCAAGCAGCTTGTGGAGAAATCGAAACCAAAGCTGCAGTTTCTGTGAAGAGAGACTTTTGTATTTTGCAAAGCAGACAGGACTTTGAATATGTATTAAGCCAAATCGGAGACAGATTAAAACCCGTTAGGCCTATACTTAAGGCCATCAAGCAGTTTGCATAAATAATCGGGAAAAGGTTAAGGAAGCCATCGAGGCTGAACAGGGCCATGAAGATGTATTAATAAAAAAACAAATCGATAACCAGGCCAGTAGATGCAATTACAGGCCATAGAAAAACATTTAGTTTAGATTGCTACCATTATATAAAATAGCCCGCCAAGATTGGGACAAAGAACTATCCTGATTTGGTGCTCAGATAAGGGCCATCCGAAGGAGTATAACTGAAGGCCCCGGGTAGCAATCTCACTCTCCTCTCTTCTGTCTTGTCTCTGGCTCTCCCCTCCCCGCCCTCGTGGCTGCTGCTCTTCCCCTGTCCCTCGCTTACCCCCTGGCCTCTGCCCGTGCCTTTCCCCATTCCATCAGGAACGCTCGGCATTGCACCAGGCGGACACGGACCAACCAGGCCAGGCCAGGCTGGAGGCGATGAGGTGAGGAGGCGTGTCGAATTGGGATGACGGATGGGAAGATGATTGAAGAAAAGTTTCGAATAATCGGGCCTTCAATCCAGCTGACCTGTAACAATCTTCATGCAAAGTCGAACTGCTGACCGATGAAGAACTATCATCACTGCAAGGGAAAGTACCCAAACAGAGACATTAACTTTGGGGTACTCGTACCTGGACGACGCCCTTGCAGCGCCCCGAGACCACGTGATGATGGCAGGCTCCAGAGAGCGCAAAGAGCGAACCCCAATCCCCACCGCTGTTTTGAATTCAGCAGATCTTTGATTGGTGAGCATGAATTCTGGCCCCATCATATATAATCTAGTTAGGTATCGGGGGTGGGATAAGGATAAGGGGATTGTTAAGATAGTTGTTTTCCCTCGATGTGCCATGCGTTCCCCTTCCCTGGATAAGTATACTTATTTGTATTTGCCTGTAATGTTACATTAGTAACTTCTCATAAGATTGTGTTAATTTCTATTTCAATAAAACCTTGGTTTTTGCCTCCATCCAAACCACCTGTCTACTCGAGTCTTTTCTGTATCGCCGCCTGTACCTAGGTCCAGTGTGTAGAACCCAGGGGCGTGGGAGCGATTCAAACCACTCACAAACAGCCAGGGGCATAACTGACTGGCCGCATGCACCAAACCTACCAGCACCCCCTACACAGTTTATGATTCAGCAAAGGAGGAGTAAGGGATTAATTAAGAGGGGGAAAATAGAATATGAGAGTAAGCTTGCAGTGAACATAGAAACTGATTGTAAAAGCTTCTACAGATATGTAAAGAGAAAAATATTATTGAAGTCAAGCGTAGGTCCCTTGCAGTCAGAATCAGGGGAATTTATAATGGGGAACAAAGAAATGGAAGCCCAATTAAATACATACTTCAGTTCTGTCTTCGCAATGAAGGACACAAATAACCTCCCAGAAATGTCAGGGACATAGCATCTAATGAGAGGGAGGAATTGAATGAAATCAGTACTTGTGTTATGGAAATTGACTTGACTGCAGGCCGATAAATCACCAGGGCCTGATAAGTTACATCCTAGTGTACTTCAGGAAGTGGCCCTAGAAATATTAGATGCATTGCTAGTCAACTTGCAAAATTCTATCGACTCTGGCACAGTTCCCATGGATTGGAGTGTAGCTAATTTAAACACTATTTTAAAAAGTTGGTCGAGAGAAAACCGGGAATTATAGACCGTTAAGTCTGACATCAGTAGTGGGGAAATGCTAGAGTCCATTATAAACGGTACAACAGCAGAGCACTTGGAAAACAGTGACAAGAACGGACAAAGTTAACATGGATTTACAAAATGTAC
The DNA here is from genome assembly GCF_052327205.1 of Somniosus microcephalus. Taxonomy (NCBI): domain Eukaryota; kingdom Metazoa; phylum Chordata; class Chondrichthyes; order Squaliformes; family Somniosidae; genus Somniosus; species Somniosus microcephalus. The sequence goes on from NW_028225183.1 coordinate 43,766,136, forward strand.
ATCGTGCTTGACTGAACTACTGGAATTTTTGGAGGATGTAACTGGTAGAATATATAAGGGAGAATCAGTGGATGTGGTGTATTTGGACTTTCAGAAAGCTTTTGTTAAGGTCCCGCATAAGAGTTTAGCGTGCAACATTAAAGCCCATGGGATTTGTGGGTAAGGTGCTGACTTGGATAGAGGACTGGTTGGCAGACAGGAAGGAAAGAGTTGGAATAAACGGGCCTTTTTCGAAGTGGCAGGCAGTGACTAGTAGAGTATCACATGGATCGATGCTAGGACCCCAGCTATTCACAATATATATTAATAATCTAGACGAGAGAACTAGATGTAATATCTCCAATTTTGCAGACAACACAAAGCTGGGTGACCGTGTGTGCTGTGAGGAGGGTGCAGAGAATCTCCAGTATGAATTGGACAGGTTCGGCGATTGGGCAGATGCATGGCAGATGAAGTATAATGTGGATAAATGTGAGGTTATCTACTTTGATGGCAAAAACAGGAAGGCAGGTTATTATCTGAAATGCAATAGATTGGGAAAACGGGAAGTGCGACGAGACCTGGGTGTCCTTGTGCACCAGTCGCTGAAGGTAAGCAAGCAGAAGCAGCAGGTATTTAAGAAGGCAAATGTTATCTTGGGCTACTTAGCGAGAGGATTCGAGTACAGGAACAAGGATGTCTTGCTGCAGTTGTACAGGGCATTGGTGTGACCACATCTTGAATATTATGTGCAGTTTTGGCTCCTTATCTGAGGTAGGATGTTCTTGCCATGGAGGGAGTGCAGCGAAGATTCACCAGACTGATACCTGGGATGGCAGGAATGATGTATGATGAGAGATTGGGTCGATTGGGCTTATGTTCGCTAGAGTTTAGAAGAATGAGAGGGGATCTCATTTAAGCTTATAAAATTCTAACAGGACTAGGCAGACTAGATGCAGGAAGTATGTCCCCGGCAGTCCAGAACCAGGGGTCACAGTCTAAGGATAAGGGATAAGCCATTTCCGACAGGGATGAGGTATTTTTTCACCCAGAGAGTGGTGAACCAGTGGAATTCCCTACCACAGAACGCAGCTGAGGCCCTTTTTGAAATATACACAAGAAGGAGTTAGATATATTTTTTAAGGCAAAAAGGGATCTAGGGAAATGGGGAGAAAGCAGAGACAGGGTACTGAATTTGGATGATCAGCCATGATCTCATTTAATGGCGGAGCAGGCTTGAGGGGCCGAATGGCCTACTCCTGCTCCTATCTTCTATGTTTCTATGTTTCTGTATCTAACCCGTTCTGTACCTCCCGTGCAGGTGTTTGATCGAACAGTGCAGAGGTAGCTTAATGTGGGCGAGATTTTGCGCTGCTTTAGGTGGCACACATGGGGAAGCCATCATTGTCTAGTGCACTGGTGCCTTTCCAGAGTGGCCTGACAGTTGGCTGCGGCCTTCAAAGTGAACCGAGTGTAGACAGTGTGTGAGTGAGTATGTTAATATCCCCATCACTGGCCCCGCGGGCGGCCCGGGGGAGAGCGGCTCACCACAATATCAGGCTCAGGGTCAACCTGTAGACAGTGTGTGAGTGTTGTGTGATTGTCACCGATCACCGGCCCCGCGGACGGCCCGGGGGCGAGCGTCACATCACAATATCACGCCCAGGAAGCCCAATGTAGACATTGTATGAGTGAGTGTGTGAATATCCCCGATCACCGGCCCCGTGGCCCGGGGGCGAGCGGCTCACCAAAATATCTTACCCAGTGAGCTCTCAGGCAGCAAAGTCCCCACTTCTTTTCACCCTTTAATGAATTTTACAATCAAAGTAAAGGGATATTTCACCATATTCTTCAACTGAACTCTGAACTTAGTCTGGGTCAGTGCATAAGTCCCAGTGTTTGTGCAGCAACTCAGCAGCTGCATCATGAATCCAATTCCCATTACCCGTTGAGCAAAATTTACAGTCACAGGCCCTGCAAACCAGAGTCGCATCAATATCGATATCACGGTAAATACTACCCATAACAGGATGAAATTGCCCGAGATAATAAGCAGGATAATTATGGATTTCCTGCGGCTCTCCATCTCTGGGTCTCTGGGTCTAACCCCGCTGCTGGGACCCCGGAGTCTCCTGCGGGCTCTGCTGGACACTAAAATGTGTCTGATGGTGACAGCATTGAGCAGCAGAATCACCACAAATGGGACCCCCGGGGTGAGAATATAATGAAGCAGCGCAATTGCTGTCCAGACCCGTGAAAACAAAACGTTGCTTCTGACAGCACAAAACCAGGGGGCGTTCATAAGCACATACCAATCTTGCAGCATAAAATACCACATAATGTTCTTTAAACCGCTCAGCACAGTCACTGTTCCCAGAACCACAGCCGCCGTTTTCTCGGTGCAATATTTAATTTTCAGCTTCTGATGACAAATGGCCACAAATCGATCAAAGGTGAAAGTGACGGTGAACCAGACAGAACAATCTGTGGCTGCGAACAGCAGGACGGCGTGGATATTACACATGGGAAGAGACTGCATGAAAAGAAACTGTTCCCTATAAACAATGGGAATCTGCCTCAATATTAGATCGAAGATAACGACCAGTAGATCCGCCGCTGCCATGGCAACCAGGTAGCGAGTGACACATTTGGAGAGACCGCAGTTTCCCCGACTCAGGATCACAATCGTCACTACGTTCACTGTGAGAAAGGGAAGTAAACAGAAATTATACATCAGGCTGGAATTCGGGATGAAATCTGCAACTCACTAGCGCCATTCAATGATAATCTAATTCTATTACCTGTGGAGCTGAATACAGGGTTCATTGTAAGAATAATCGGGAATGTATTGTGGAATCAATACATGAAATGCGGATAAATACAACATGAATGTAACGGATGTTTGATCAATGAGAGATTAAATGAAAGACCAACCTTTAGCCCAGCAGAAAAGAGCATCGCCCGAGGTACCAGGGACACAAAGGACCAGAACCTCTCCAGAAGACTTCTTGTCCTGGGATCAGTCAGGATTTATAGCGGTGCAATTCGCTTCTGTGCCCCTGTGTTAGGGAGGGGGAAATCCCGCTTGGATTCCTGCTCCTGGTTAGAATATCCATTATATTGAGAACTCAAAATAAATGCAACAGCAAAACACAGAAACTACAAACTCGGCATGTAATAATTACAGGCAATTGGATTTGAAATGTAAGGGTGTAATATGACGATGATAAGATAATAAATAGAATTTCACTGCAGTTATAAAGAACACTGGGCTGTCAGAAGTCATCAAATTGAGTTTTCTACATTTTTGTTGAAATACACAAATTGCATCTCATTGAAAGGGAGATTTTCTAATTAACATTGCAAAGAATAGACACTGGATTATCATAAGTAGTGATCATTGAGCAGGTAATGTCCCACTAATTACATTTATTAACATCGAAATCAGGCGAATTCACCCACAGACAAAGTGCCACCGAATGCTTTTATACAGTATCTGAACACACAAGGAACAGATATATTCTTGTACTTTTTCACCTGTTGCTTTCCAACTTGTGCAGTGTATATTAGACGGGAAAATATGAAACGATTTTCTTATCCTCAGCACTTCAGTTACAATCAGCTGGGATTGTTTATCCTTACGTACAGCAGGAGGCAATAGAGAATATCGCTATGTCTCACTGACCGATCCACTAAACTACGCCAGATGGGCATGGGATCATATTGTAAATTCAAAACTAAGATTGGAAATAAAATTATTGAAATCTGGTTGAATGAAAATGTTGTGAGATTATAAATTATCCTTGTAATCCTATTCTAACCAGCAGACGCAGAGCCACGAGTGCAGAACTGGAGATGGTGGGAAAGCAGACATTGACTGGAACTGAATGATTAGCGGATATTTCAGGCATTTAAAGTTATAGATGTGACCTGCCAGGATTTGCTCCTGTGACTCTGTAATAACCATACCAATCATTAAGTGAAAACAGCAAAATACTGCGGATACTGGAAATCTCAAATAAAAACAGAAAATGGTGGAAATGTGTCAGCAGGTCAGGCAGCATCTGAGGAGAGAGAAAAACAGAGCTAACGTTTCTGGTCAATAAACTTTCGCCATTACGTGAGAAGTCTCCTAAACCAAGACAGCATTCTTCTGATCTGATAGAAATATTCAGTGTAGATAGCAGACTGAAATTCGTTAAATAAAGATTCAACTTCAATAATTTTGCTTGAGTTGAATATAGAGCATTTAAATTGGGTAACACTATATCACCTTCAGAATCAAGAGCTGACAGCAGCGCGCATAGGATGGGGAATGAAATGGAGAGAAACACAGTTAAACACGGTCGACAGAATTAACAGCTGGATACAGAGACTCACCAGGACACCAACTGCTGCGAGGAGGGAGTGAATGACAAGAACAATAATACAGTTAAACATGGTCTACAGAATTAATATCTGTATACAGGGGCACCAACTGCTGCGAGGAGGGAGTGAATGACAAGGAGAGAAACACAGTTAAACATGGTCGACAGAATTAATAGCTGGATACAGAGACACACCAGGGGCGCCAACTGCTGCAAGGAGGGAGTGAATGGCAAGAACAGTAATACATGGTCTACAGAATTAATATCTGTATACAGGGACACCAACTGCTGCGAGGAGGGAGTGAATGACAAGAACAGTAATTAAGTAAAACATGATCTATAGATTTAAAAACTTGATAAAGAGACTTAACAGGGACACCAAGAGTACAGAGTACATGTCATTATTTGTAAACAACAATACATGCCTTAACAAAGATGCAACAATTTTAAACACAGAATATCATTGACAACTTAGTAGCCCACGGTAAACAGCTGAATAATATTACCGTGTAACATGGGTTATAGAATTAATATCTGGGCATAGATACTTACGTGGAAAACCAATAGCAGCCAGGAGGGGATAGTAAATTGTTTGTATATTCTGTGCTATTCTTTCTATCCGCAAACCTAATAACCAACTTTCCATATTGGTTGTAAAACCCATGCGTTCCCTTCTGCGAGTGACTGGTGGAACTTGTGCTGGGGGCAACGCGCTGACTGTGTGAGGGGACGCAGTGAAGGGAGCACATTATTAAGAGCAGTGGGAAATTCCCGAGTGACATCATTAGGCCGCACTGTAACTGGCGTTAATTACAGTCATTGAACAAACAGATTAATTGAACCATTGTCACCACATCACATTAATGCAGCATAATCTAGCTCATCTTATTGTACACAGTTTTAAATTAAAAGTGAGCGAATATGCAATATTTCATTCACCCATAAAATACCGTGGACAGAATAGAGAGAACATAGTTTATCTTCCCGTATTGAACTCAAACTGATAACAAACGTCGACAAAATGACAGAAAGAAGGAATGAATAAAAGATGGAAAAGAATGAACTGTCCCAAACATGTTCACTGATTTAATCCATCCAAGGCCATCAGGGTAAAGACATTGAAAATAAAGAAATGTTCCTAAATGGCAGGATCCCACTGATGGAAAAATAGGACTCGCCTACATGGCACTGCTTCCACCTCAAATCCACGAATTAATTTCCCAGGGCTGCCTAGAATTACTTTTTTCATTATTAAATCATGGGATGTGGGCATCGCTGGCAAGGCCAGCATTTATTGCCCATCCCTAGTTGCCCTTCAGAAGGTGGTGGTGAGCTGCTGCCTTGAACCGCTGCAGTTCGTGTAGTGAAAGTACTGCCACAGTGCTGTTGGATAGGGTGTTCCATGATTTTGACACAGCGACGGTGAATGATCAGTGATATATTTCCAAGTCAGGATGGTGTGTGACTTGGAGGGGAACTTGGAGGTGGAGGTGTACCAATGCACCTACTGCCCTTGTCCTTCTAGGTGGTAGAGTTCGCGTGTTTTAGAGGTGGTGCCGAAAAAGCCTAGGCAAGTTGCTGCAGTGCATCTTGTAGATGGTACACACTGCAGCCACGCTACGCCGGTGGAGGAGGGAATGAATGTTTAAGGTGGTGGAATGGCTGCCAATCAAGCAGGCTGCTTTGTCCTGGATGGTGTCGACATTATTGAGTTTGTTGGAGCTGCACTCATCCAGGAAAGTGGAGGGTATTCCATCACACTCCTTACTTGTGCCTTGTAGATGGTGGAAACTTTTTGACGAGTAAGGAGCTGAGACACTCGCCGCAGAATACATAGCCTCTGACCTGGTCTTGTTGCCACAGTATTTATGTGGCTGTTTCAGTTAAGTTTCTTGTCAATTATGACGACCAGGATGTTGATGGTGGGGGATTCGGCGATGGTAATGCCATGGAATGTCAAGCGGCGGTGGTTAGACTCTCGCTTGTTGTAGAAGGTCAATTGCCTGGCACTTCTGTGGTGAGAACGGTACCTGCCGCTTATCAGCCCAAGGCTGTACGCCGTCCAGAGCTTGTTGCATGCAGGCTTGGAATGATTCATTAACTGAGGAGCTGTGAATGGCGCTGAACACTGTGTGGTCATCAGCGAACATCGCCATTTCAGACCTTGTTTTGGATGGAAGTTCATTGATGAAGCAGCTGAAGATGGTTGGGCCTAGGACACTGCCCTGGGGAACACCTGCAGCGATGTCCTGGGGCGGTGATAATTGACCTGCAACCACCACAGCCATCTTCTTTTGTGCGAGGTATGACTCCAACCAGTGGAGCGTTTTCCCCCTGATTCCCAATGACTTCAGTTTTACTAGGGCTCCTTGATGGCACAGCCGGTCAAATGCTGCCTTGAGGGCAGTAACTCTTACCTCAGCTCTGGAATTCAGCTCCTTTGTCCATGTTTGAACCAAAACTGTAATGAGGTCGGGAGCCGACTGGTCTTGGCGGAACCCAAACTGGCCATGAGTGAGCAGGTTATTGGTGAGTTAGTGCCGCTTGCTAACACTGTCGATGAAACCTTCCATTACACTGGTGATGATTGAGAGTAGTCTGATGGGGTGGTAATTGGCTCAGTTGGATTTATCCTGCTTTTTGTGGACAGTACATATCTGGACGGTTTTCCACATTGTTGGATAGATGCCAGTGCTGTAGTTGTAGTGGGACTGCTTGGCTAGAGGCACGGATAGTTCTGGAGGACAAGTCTTCAGCATGATAGCCGGGTTGTTGTCAAGGCCCATATACTTTGCTGTATCCAGTGCGATCAGCCGTTTCTGATATCACGTGGAGTGAATCGAATTGGTTGAAGAATGCCTTCTGTGGTGGTGGGGCACTCAGGAGCAGGCCGATATGGATCGTCCACTCGTCACTTCTGGCTGAAGATGGTTGCAAATGCTTCAGGGTTGCCTTTTGAACTCAGGTGCTGGGCTCCAACATCATTGAGGATGGGGATATTCTTGAAGCCTTCACCTTCGGCTAGTTGTTTAATTGTCTCTCACCATTAATGACTGGATGTTGTAGGACTGCAGAGCTTTGATCTGATCCGCTGATTATGGGATCACTGAGCCCTCCCTGTAGCATGCTGCTTCCGCTTTTTAGCATGCATGCAGTCCTGTGTTGCAGCTTCCCCAGGTTAGCACCTCATTTTTAGTTCCACCTATTGCTGCTTTTGCATTCTCTTCTACAATCCTTATTGAGCCAGGGTTTGTCCCCTGGCTTGGTAATAATGGTAGAGCGAGGGATATGCTCGGCCATGAGGTTACAGATTGTGTGGGATACAAATCTGCTGGTGCCGATGCCCCACATCACCTCATGGATGCCCAGTTTTGAGCAGCTAGATCTGTTCTGAAGCTATTCCATTTACCTCTGTGGTAGTGCCACACAACACTATGGAGGGTGTCTTCAGTGTGAAGATGGGAGCTCACCTCCACAATGATTGTGCGGTGATCAATTATCCCACTCCTGTCATGGTAATATGCATATGCGACAGGTTGTTTGGTGAGGACGAGATCAAGTAAGTTTTTTCCTCGTGTAGGTGTTGGAGGCAGACAGAAAATCTGATGGGGATACAGACTGCCAGAGACAGACGGGCAGAAATGCGAGGGAGAGAAACTGACCGAGTGGATGGATGGGACAGAGAAGGAGACAGAAAGGGGAGGCAGATGGGGGGAGATAAAGTGAGAGAGAGAGAGAGACAGATGGAGGAAAAATAAGTTATAGTAATATTGTGGAAGACACGCAGTAGGGTGGTGGACGGGCGAGGGGACAGAGAGAGAAGCAAACAGGTGGCACAGCCAGGTGACGCAGATTGAGGAATGACAGGCTGGCGAAAGCGATGGTGGGTGATGGTGAAAGAGACACTTGGGGCGAGGGTGACGGGGTTGAGCCAGAGATGGGAGGGCAGGGTGAAACTCAGACAGACAAGGCGAGACAGAGAAACAGAAAGACCGGCGGAGGGAGTTGCAGGACACAGATCAGCCGTGGAATACAGAGGAGAGGCCGAAAGTAGGGAGACAGACAGAGGGAGTGAGATAAAGAGAGAGTCATAATGTGGGAGATAGAGAGAGAGTGACAAACCGTGGGAAACACTGCGGCAGGATGAGTGATGGATGGAGCCCGACTGGGGGAGACAGATGGCGGGTGATGCAGTGAGAGACAGATGGTGCAGACATATCTGAGACGGCAGGTGTGAGGAAGCAAATGGTGACAGTCGAGGTTGACTGTCATGGGTTAGAGACTGCACAGAGAGAAAGAGAGGCAAATATTCGGGAGAGGGAGCGAGCGAAAGACCGGGGGCGGAGAATGACAGGGAAGAAGGAGAGAGAGAGAGACAAACATGCAGGAGGCAAAGAAACGGAAAGATATTCTCAGTCAGACGGGTAACAGACAGGGGAAATAGAGAGAGAGAGATAGTGGAGACAGATGGAGTATGACAGACTGTGGGGAGACAGAGAGAGACAGTCTGTGGGAACAGAGGGAGAGAGACGGCTGTGGAGAGAGGGTGAGAGAGACAGATTGTGGAGAGAGGGAGAGAGAGACTGTGGAGAGAGAGGGAGAGAGGCAGACAGTGGCGACAGGGGGAGAGGTTCATGCTGTGGAGAGAGAGAGGGAGAAATACAGGCTCTGGAGAGAGAGGATAAGAGACAGACTGTGGAGAGAGAGGGTGAGAGACAGACTGTGCAGAGAGAGGGAGAGAGACAGTGTGTGGAGACAGAGGGAGAGAGACAGACAGTGGATAGAGGGAGAGAGAAATTCTAAGCAGGGTGAGGGAGAGCGCAGAGAGTGGAAAGAGAGGGAGAGAGACAGACTGTGGAGAGAGTTGGAGTGAGTTTGGGTAAGTGTGAGTTAGGATAAGTGGGGTGTTAGGTGCTCTTTTCAAACTTTAACTCTGTGGGTTGTAGTTAATAAGGCCTTTCTGGTGCAGAGTGACTGTTGGTAAACCATTTATCTGGAGCAATTAGAGGGATTGATTTAATTTAAATCCAATTCATTAAAGGGGATACTAGCATCTAAAACCGGGCAGAGGGTGTCCATAACTAACATTTAAAAATTTAAATAATTACATAGAATGGAGCAGGTGATGTGTTACTGTTGCGAGATGTGGGAGCCAGTGGACCAAATTGAGGCTCACGGTGATTACGTCTGTGACAAGTGTCTGCTGCGACAGGAACTCCAGCTCCGTGTTGATGAGCTGGAGTCTGAGCTTCAGACACTGCGACACTTCAGGGAGGGGGAGAAGTACCTGGACTCTGTGTTTCAGGAGGTGGCCACAGCTATGAAGTTAATTAATTCAGATGTAGCCCATGATCAAGGACAGGACGGTGTGACTACGAGTGAGGCAGGTACAGGGCTCCAGGTGGAAGTGCTGGAGGAGCCGCAGCCCTTCCTCTTGTCCAACATGTTCGAGGTTCTTATTTCCTGTGGGGACAGGAGCAGGGACAGCAGGGAGGATGAGCAACCTGGCTACAGCAACGTGGAACGGACGGGGGACCATTCAAGAGGGGAGTAAATTGAAATGTTGTAGTGGAAGGGGTTAGTATTATTAGGGGGATAGATACAGTTCTCTGCAGTCGAGAGCGAGAGTCCCGAAGGCTGTGTTGCCTACGCGGTGCCAGGGTTAAGGACATCTCCTCTGGGCTGGAAAGAAACTTGCAGTGGGAGGGGGTGGATCCAGTTGTCGTGGCCCATGTTGGTACAAACGACGTAGATAGGACTAGGAAGCCGGTTCGTTTAAAGGAGTATGAGCAGCTAGGGGTCAAATTAAAAATCAGAACCTCAACGGTAATAATCTCTGGATTATTACCTGAGCCACAAGCGAATTTGGCTAGGACAAATAAAATTAGAGAGTTAAATGCGTGGCTCAAAGACTGGTGTGGGAGAAATGGGTTTTGCTTCCTGGGACACTGGCACCAGTACTGGGGCAGGAGGGAGCTGTTCCGTTGGGACGGGCTTCACTTGGCCAGTGCTGGGTCTAGAGTCCTGGCGGTTCATATAACTAGGGCTGTAGAGAGGGTTTAAACTAACTAGTGGGGAGGAGGTTCCGAGAGAGCAAATAATAAAAATGACAACAGAGAAGTTCATATATTAGGTAGCAGTGGGGAAATTAAAAACCAGAGCGTGTCAGGAAGGGGCAGAAGATAAGGAGTAAAAGGTAAAGTAATAAAAAGTGCAAAAGCAGGAACTAAGTATCACAAAACATCTTTGAAAGTTCTCTATCTGAATGCACGTAGCATTCGTAACAAAATAGATGAGTTAATGGCACAAATAACTACATATTGGTATGATCTTGTGGCCATTACAGAAACATGGCTGCAGGGTGACAATGCCTGGGAATTAAACATACCAGGTTATTTAACGATCAGGAAGGAGAGGCAGGAAGGAAGGGGAGGTGGGGTGGTTATGTTAATAAAGGAAGGAATCACTGTAATACAGACAAATGATATGGGGTCAAAAGATCAGGATAATGAAACAGTTTGGGTGGAGATAAGGAATAATAAGGGGAAAAAAAACAATCGTGGGTGTAGTCTATAGGCCTCCGAACAGTTGCAACTCTGTTGGACGGAGTATCAATCAGGAAATAGTTGAGGCTTGTAATAAGGGAACTTCTATAATTATGGGGGAGTTTAACTATCATATTAATTGGACAAATCAAATTGTGCAGGGCTGCCTTGAGGAAGAGTTCATTGAGTGTATTAGGGATGGGTTTCTTGAGCAGTATGTAACTGAACCGACCAGGGGGCAAGCAACCTTAGATCTGGTCCTGTGTAACGAGACAGGATTAATTAAAAATGTCCTATTAAAGGATCCCCTTGGAATGAGTGACCATAACATGGTTGAATTCCACATTCAATTAGATGGTGAGAAGGTTGGAACTCAAACAAACGTGCTGAGCTTTAATAAAGGAGACTATGAAGGTATGAGAGCGGAACTGAGTAGAGTGAATTGGGAAAATATATTAAAGGGTAAGACGATACATGATCAGTGGTTTACATTTAAGGAGTTATTTTACAACTTCCAAAAAATATATATTCCACTGAGAAGAAAAGGGTGTAAAAGAAAAGACAGCCATCCGTGACTAGGTAAAGAAATTAAGGACAGTATTCGATTAAAACAAGGGCATAAAAGGTAGCCAAATCTAGTGGGAGGATAGAGGATTGGGAAAACTTTAGAAGACAGCAAAATATAACAAAAAGATTGATTAAGAAAGGGAAGATAGATTATGAAAGTAAATGAGCAAAAAATATAAAAACAGATAGTAAGAGATAAAAAGAAAAAGGGTGGCTAAATTAAATGTTGGTCCCTTAGAGGATGAGACCGGGAAATTAATGTTGGGAAATATGGAGATGGCAAAAACACTGAATTAATATTTTGTATCAGTCTTTACAGCAGAGGACACTAAGAATATCCCAACACTGGACAAACAGGGGGCTATAGGGGGGAAGTAGCTAAACACGATCAAAATCACTAAGGAAGTGGTACTCGGCAAAATAATGGGACTCAAGGCGGATAAATCACCTGGACATGATGGCTTACATCCTAGGGTCTTGAGGGAAGTGGCGGTAGGGATTGTGGATGCGTTGGTAATAATTTTCCATAACTCCCTGGACTCGGCAAAGGTCCCGGCAGACTGGAAACTGCTAATGTAACACCTTATTTAAAAAGGGCAGCAGACAGAAGGCTGGAAACTATAGGCCGGTTAGCCTAACATCTGTGATTGGTAAAATTTTGGAATCAATTATTAAGGAGACAGTAACAGGACATTTGGATAATCATAATTTAATAGGAGAAAGTCAGCACAGTTTTATGAAGGGGAAGTCATGTTTGACAAATTTGCTGGAGTTCTGTGAGGAAGTAACATATAGGGTGGATAAAGTTGAACCAGTGGACGTAGTGTATTTAGACTTCCAAAAGGCATTTGACAAGGTGCCACACAAAAGATTATTGCTTAAGATAAAAAATAATGGGATTGGGGGTAATATTCTGGCATGGATAGAGGATTGGCTATCTAACAGAAGGCAGAGAGTTGGGATAAATAGTTCATTCTCAGACTGGCAATCAGTAACTAGTGGTGTTCCGCAGGGGTCAGTGCTGGGACCCCAACTCTTTACAAACTATATTAACGATTTGGAGAAGGGGACCGAGTGTCACATATCAAAATTTGCAGATGATACTAAGATGGGAGGGAAAGTAGTGAGTGAGGAGGACATAAAAAATCTGCAAGGGGACAAAGACAGCCGAAGTAAGTGGGCAGAGATTTGGCAGATGGAACCTCAAGGGTAATAATCTCTGGATTGTTACCTGAGTCACGAGCGAATTTGGCTAGGACAAACAAAATTAGAGAGTTAAATGCGTGCTTAAAGACTGGTGTGTGAGAAATGGGTATTGCTTCCTGGGACACTGGCACCAGTACTGGGGCAGGAGGGAGCTGTTCCGCTGGGACGGGCTTCACTTGGCCAATGCTGGGACTAGAGTCCTGGCGGATCATATAACTCGGGCTGTAGATTGGTCTTTAAACTAACTAGTGGGGGGGAGGTTCCCAGAGAACAAATAATAAAAATGACAACATAGAAGGTCATAGACTTAGGTAGCAGTGGGGAAATTAAAAACCAGATCGTGTCAGGAAGGGGCAGAAGGTATGGAGTAAAAGGTAAAGTAATAAAATGGGCAAAAGCAGGAACTAATTGTCACAAAACATATTTGAAAGTTCTCTATCTGAATGCACGTTGCATTCGTAACAAAATGGATGAGTTAATGGCACAAATAATCGCATATGGGTATGGTCTTGTGGCCTTTACAGAAACATGGCTGCAGGTTGACAATGCCTGGGAATTAAACATACCAGGTTATTTATCGATCAGGAAGGACATGCAGGAAGTAAGGGGAGGTGGTGTGGCTATGTTAATAAAAGAAGGAATCACTGTAATACAGAGAAATTATATTGGGTCAAAAGATCAGGATAATGAAACACTTTGGGTGGAGGTAAGGAATAATAAGGGGGAAAAACACTCGTGGGCTTAGTCTATAGGGCTCCGAACAGTTGCAACTATGTTGGGCGGAGTATCAATCAGGAAATAGTTGAGGCTTGTAATAAGGGAACATCTATAATTATGGGGGATTTTAACTATCATAATAATTGGACAAATAAAATAAGGCAGGGCTGCCTTGAGGATGAGTACATTGAGTGTATTAGGGATGGGTTTCTTGAGCAGTATGTAAATGAACCGACCAGGGGACAAGCAACCTTAGATCTGGTCTGATGTAACGAGACAGGATTAATTAAAATGTCCTAGTAAAGGATCCCCTTGGAATGAATGACCATACCATGGTTGAATTCCATATTCAATTAGAGGGTGAGAAGGTTGGATCTCAAAGAAGCGTGCTAAGCTTGAATAAAGGAGACTATGAAGGTATGAGAGCGAAATTGAGTAGAGTGGATTGGGAAAATAGATTAAAGGGTAAGAAGATACATGATCAGTGGTGTACATTTAAGGGGTTAAATTACAACTTCCAAAAAATATATATTCCACTGAGAAGAAAAGGGTGCAAAAGAAAAGACAGCCATCCGTGGCTAAGTAAAGAAATTAAGGACAGTATTCGATTAAAACAAGGGCATATAAGGTAGCCAAATCTAGTGGGAGGATAGAGGATTGGGAAAACTTTAAAAGACAGCAAAAAATTACAAAAAGATTGATTAAGGAAGGGAAGATAGATTATGAAAGTAAATTAGCAAAAAATATAATAACAGATAGAAAGAGATTTTATAGTTATATAAAAAGAAAAATGGTGGCTAAAGTAAATGTTGGTCCCTTAGAGGATGAGACCGGGAAATTAATGGTGGGAAATATGGAGATGGCAATAACACTGAATGAATATTTTGTAGCAGTCTTTACAATAGAAGACACTAAGAATATCCCAACACTGGACAAGCAGGGGGCTATAGGGGGGGAGGAGCTAAACACGATCAAAATCACTAAGGAAGTGGTACTCGGTAAAGTAATGGGACTCAAGGCGGATAAATCACCTGGACCTCATGGCTTACATCCTAGGGTCTTGAGGGACGTGGCGGTAGGGATTGTGGATGCATTGGTAATAATTTTCCAAAACTCCCTGGACTCAGCAAAGGTCCCGGCAGGCTGGAAAACTGCTAATGTAACACCATGACTTAAAAAGGGCAGCAGACAGAAGGCTGGAAACTATAGACCAGTTAGCCTAACATCTGTGGTAGGTAAAATTTTGGAGTCCATTATTAAGGAGACAGTAACAGGACATTTGGATAATCTTCATTTAATAGGACAAGCCCAGTATGGTTTTATGAAGGGGAAGTCAGGTTTGACAAATTTGCTGGAGTTCTTTGAGGAAGTAACATATAGGGTGGATAAAGGGGAACCAGTGGACGTAGTGTATTTAGACTTCCAACAGGCTTTTGATAAGGTGCCACACAAAAGATTAATGCTTAAGATAAAAAATCACGGGATTGGTGGTAATATTCTGTCATGGATAGAGGATTGGCTATCTAACAGAAGGCAGAGAGTTGGGATAAATGGTTCATTCTCAGAATGGCAATCAATAACTAGTGGTGTTCCGCAGGGGTCGGTGCTCGGTCCCCAACTCTTTACAATCTATATTAACGATTTGGAGGAGAGGACCGAGTGTAACATATCAAAGATTGCAGATGATACTAAGATGGGAGGGAAAGAAGTGAGTGAGTAGGACATAACTGGCTAAGTAAGTGGGCAGAGATTTGGCAGATGGTATACAATACTGGAAAGTGTGAGGTTATGCACTTTGGCAGGAAAAATCGTAGAGCAACTATTATCTTCATGGCAAGAAACTTGAAAGTACTGAGGTACAAAGGTATCTGGGGGTCCTGGTGCACGAAACTCAAAAGATTAGTATGCAGGTGCAGCAAGTGATTAAGAAGGCCTATGGAATGTTGGCTTTCATTGCTAGGGGGACAGAATATAAAAATATGGAGGTATTGCGTCAGTTGTACAAGGTATTTGTGAGACCGCACCTGGAATACTGCATACAGTTTTGGTGTCCATACTTAAGCAAATACATACTTGCTCTCGAGTCCGTACAAAGAATGTTCACTCGGTTAATCCCGGGGATGAGGTGATGGACATATGAGGAGAGGTTGAGTTGATTGGGACTCTACTCATTGGAGTTCAGAAGAATGAGAGGCGATCTTATTGAAATAAATAAGATTTTGAAGGGGTTGGATCGGGTGGATGCGGGGAGGATGTACCGATGATGGGTGAAACTAGAACTAGGGGCATAGTCTTAGAATAATGGGCTGCTTTTTCAAAACTGAGATGAGGAGGAACTACTTCACTCAGAGGGTGTTAGGTCCATGGGATATGCTGCCCCAAAAAGGTGTAGAAGCTACACCATTACATTAATTTAAAAAAGAAATGGAGAGTCTCCCAGAAGTAAAGGGAATTAAGGGTTACGGGGAGCGTGCAGGAATTTGGACATGAGTCTAGGTTCGGATCGGACATGGCCCTATGGGTAGCGGAGCGGGCCCAGGGGAGGTGTAGCCTGATCCTGCTCCTATTTCGTGTGTCTAATTCTGTTCGATTCAGGAGATGGTTCTGTGATAGTAGATTGGCGGTTAGGATCAGATGAGCCATGATCTTATTGAATGGTGGAGCAGGCTCGAGGGGCCGATTGGCCCACTCCTGTTCCTATTTCTTATGTTCTTATGTTCTTATGTAATACAATACTGAAAAGTGTGAGGTTATGCACTTTGGCAGGAAAAATCGTAGAGAAAATTATTATCTTAATAGCAAGAAACTTGAAAGTACTGAAGTACAAAGGGATCTGGGGGCCTGGTGCACGAAACTGAAAAGGTTAGTATGTAGGTGCAGCAAGTGATTAAGAAGGTCAATGGAATGTTGGCTTCCATTGCTAGGGGGATAGAATATTAAAATATGGAGGTATTGCTTCAGTTGTACAAGTTATTGGTGAGACCGCACCTGGAATACTGCATACAGTTTTGGTGTCCATACTTATTAAAACACATACTTGCACTCGAGTCAGTACAAAGAAGGTTCACTTGGTTAATCCCGGGGATGAGTGGATGGACATATAAGGAGAGGTTGAGTTGATTGGGACTCTACTCCTTGGAGTTCAGAACAAGGAAAGGCGATCTTATTGAAATATATAAGATTGTGAAGGGGTTGGATCGGGTGGATGTGGGGAGGATGTTCCCGATGATGGGTGAAACTAGAACTAGGGGGCATAATTTTAGGATAAGGGGCTGCTCTTTCAAAACTGAGATGAGGAGGAACTACTTCACTCAGAGGGTGGCAGGTCCATGGAATATGCTGCCCCAAAAAGCTGTAGAAGCTACATCATTACATAAATTTAATACAGAAATAGACAGTTTCCTAGAAGTAAAGGGAATTAAGGGTTAAGGGGAGTGGGCAGGAATTTGGACATGAGTCTAGGTTCAGATCGGACATGGCCCTGTGGGTAGCAGAGCGGGCCCAGTGGCCGTGTAGCCTGATCCTGCTCCTATTTCGTGTGTCTAATTTTGTTAGATTCAGGAGATGGTTCTGTGATTATAGATTGGCGGTTAGGATCAGATCAGCCATGATCTTATTGAAAGGAAGAGCGGGCTCGAGGTGCCGATTGGCCTACTCCTGCTCCTAATTCTTATGTTCTTATGAGACAGACTGTAGAGAGAGAGGGAGAGAGACAGACTATGGAGACAGAGGGAGAGAGAATGTCTAAGGAGAGTGAGGGAGAGAGACAGACTGTGGAACGAGAGGGAGAGAGGCAGAGTGTGGAGACAGTGGGAGAGAGACAGACTGGAGACAGAAGAAGAGAGACAGACTGGAGACAGAGCGAGAGAGAGAGAATGTGGTGAAGGAGGGAGAGAGACAGACTTTGGAGAGAGAGATAGAGAGGCACACTGTGGTGACAGAGTGAGAGAGACAGACTGTGGAGACAGAGCGAGAGTGACATTCTGTGGGGAGAGTGGGAGAGAGACAATTTCTGGAGAGAGAGGGAGAGAGACAGACAGTGGAGAGAGAGGGAGAGAGACAGATTTTGGAGACAGTGGGAGAGAGACAGACTGTGAAAAGAAAGGGAGAGAGACAGACTGTGGAGACAGAGGGAGAGAGACAGACTGGAGACAGAGGGATAGAGGCAGGCAGTTGAGACAGAGGGAGAGAGAAAGACTGTGGAGGGAGAAGGAGATAGACAGACCATGAAGAGAGGGAGAGAGACAGACAGTGGGGAGATGCAGACTGTGGAGTGAGGCAGAATGTGGAGACAGGCAGACAGTGGAGAGGGAGGGAGAGAGACATCATCTGCTCCTGCCTTATGGATTAGGAAGCAAAATGACTAGCCCTTTTCACTTTTTCACAACTGAAAATAAAGGGATATGACTGTTAGAAAGAGTTGCAGCTATATACTGTCAGTATTAATAGACACTTGAAATGTACTTCTTTCCCCCATTTAATACGACAAAGACACACATACCTATCATAGTAAAAGACCAATCTACACATGAAATCCTTGTGCATCTCAACCTGGAATATCCAAGGTCTACACTCTTCCGTGCTTTGACGAAAGAGCAGGTCCCCAGAGTTCCGAGATGACATCAAAAATCTGGACATTATCATTCTGCAAGAGACCTGGTGTAGAGGAGAATGGCCCACTGGTTGTCCCTCTGGGTACACAGGGCTAGTGGTCACATCCAATAAACTGCCAGCAGTAACCCAGGGCAGAGACTCCGGAGGCATACTGATTTGGTTTAAAGAAGAGCTTAGGAATTGCATTGAATTGATAAAAAAGGGCGAAAACCACTTATGGCTCAATATTAAGAAAGACATAATTTTTGGCATGCAAAATGTTTTTATTTGCGCAATCTACATCCCCCCTATAGAATCCCCGTACTTCAAAGAGGACACCTTCTCCAAAATTGAGAGGGAGATTACCAGGCCCATGGGGACGTGTTGATCTGTGGTGACCTCAACTCAAGAACTGGTGAAGACCCAGATTTTATCAGTACTCAGGGGAATAATTACATATTTGGACATAACCAGTTTACATTCACACAGGAATAACTTCGGCAAACAGATAAATGCAAACGGAAAGCAGCTACTGCAGCTCCGTCGAAGCCTGGGTCAGCACATTGTCAATGGCAGGTTCATAGGAGACTCCCTAGGAAGATCGGCCTATTCCTCACCTCTTGGCATTAGCACCGTAGACTATATGAATACAGATCCGGACCCATCCTCTTTCAGAGCATTCACAGTCAAACCACTAACACCACTGTCAGATCACAGCCAAATTACAGCGTATCTTAAAAGAACAGAAACAACCGACACAGAAACACAGCCCACTAAGCTGTACAATATTAAAAAATCGTACAGATGGGCCCAAAACAGTAAGGAAAAATAGCGGAAAGCAATTAGCAGCCAAACAACTCAATCCCTCTCGGACAGCTTTCTGGAAAACACATACACTCACAATAAAGAAGGCGTAAACCTGGCAGTGAATAACCTAAATAATATTTTTGATAATTTGGCAACAATGTCGAACTTGACATCTCGCAAGAGTAAACACAAAACACAAAACCACCAAAAATGGTTTGATTCAGACTGTCATAACATGAGGAAATAACTCAGAAAAATATCAAACCAAAAACACAGACAACCAGAAAACGAGGAACTATGCCGTGCTTATTGTCAGGCATTAAAACAATTTAAAAGCACACTCAGAGCCAAGAAAGAATAGTATATTAAGAATAAACTCAGCTCCATTGAGGAATCTATCGATTCTAATTGTTTCCGGGACATTACACAAAAAGCAACACGACGAATTGCCCATTCAAAATGGAGACCTATAGGAAAACTGTTAAATCCTTGAATCTTGCTGTATGGTGTCCGTCAATTTCTAGACAGAGACTGCAGAGGAACAATCAACAGGTGTTTACTGGATGAGGGTGACTCTAAAACTAAAAGTACAGATCCCTACTCAGGGTTTATATACAGTTGTGGTCTACTGCCGGTACTACAGTATACAGGAGCTGTAAAAAGTAGTTCTCCCCTTAAAGGTACGTACACTACAATTCCTCCCCTTTTAGATTAACAGTACCATAACATTCATTTAACAGTTAACACTTTTAACATGCAACATTAACTGAAAATAGTCCATTTATAAATTCAGTCTTTGGGGCGGCTTCCTGATCCTTTCTGGATAGCACCTTTCCTGAGTGTCTTGCTCTTGGTGCGGAGATGATTCTGCCCCCCTGTCGTCGGTTGGTTCATCAGCTTCCGATGCAACTGTTTCTGGGGTAGATGCTACATGTATGTTGGGTTCATCACCAGGTATGCGAGACATGGGGTTGACTCGTTCCTGTGACGCTAGGATCTGGTCGACATGGCGTCTCACAATGTTCTCCTTTTGTAAATCCACTTTGTAAATTAGTCACGCCTGCCGTGTGCATATCGTTTCTGGTTGCCATTTCTCTGTTCGGTAGTTGCGGGCCAAGACTGGTGCCCTGTATTGAAGCTCCTTGTCGGCTTCTCATTGATTTGCTGGAATTGCTTATTCTCAACATTTCTTCGTACATTTGGTCTGAGCAAATCCAGATGAGATCTCAACCTTCGGTTAAAGAACATCATGGCCGGGGTCACGTTGGTAACTGCATGTGTCGCATTTCTGTAGGCTAACAGGAAATTGTCCACCTTATGCTGCAGTGGAATGTCGTCATCGCACATAGCACTTACTGCCTTTTTAAAGGTTTGAGCGAACCTCTCAGCCAATCCATTTGTGGCTGGATGATACGGGGCGGATGTGTAATGCCTTACCCCATTCCTTCTCATAAATTTCCGGAACTCTTCGTACACAAACTGTGGTCCGTTATCAGAGCAAATCTGCTCTGGCAAGCCGTTCCTGGCAAATATGGTCCGTAGGACTGCAATCGTTTTCTCCGTGGTGGTGGAGGACATTTTGATCACCTCAGGCCATTTCGAGTGCGCATCCACGGCTATTAAGAATATTGAGTCCATGACTGGATGAGCAAAATCAATACGCACCCGTTGCAATGGAGAGGAGGGCCACTCCCATGGGTGTAGAGGGGCATGTGGTGGTGTATTTAGGAACTTCTGGCATCCTGAGCAGCTCTTTGTCAGGTCCTCGATTTGCTGATCGATCCCCGGCCAACACACATAAGCCCTAGCTAGGCATTTCATTTTCACCCCTCCCAGATGGCCTTCGTGAAGCTCATTGAGCACTCTCTCCCTTAACTTGTGTGGAATTACCACTCGGGATCCACACATCAAGGTCCCCTGGCATACTGACAGCTGTTCTCTTCTGGAAGAGAATGCTGGCAACAGTGAGTCACCATGTGTTGGCCATCCCTTCACCGTCAAATCATATAGCCGAGACAGTGTCGGGTCATTTCGGGTCTCCTTCTATATATCCACGTTAGTTACTGGCAAGCGTTCAATTATAGTCGAATAAAATATTCCGACAGGGTCCACTGCTGGTGCTTGCTCCGCAGTAGGCAGTGACAGGCGTGATAGTCCATCAGCGTTTCCATGCTCTTTGGTGCCCTTATACTCTATTTCATATTGGTTCACCCCTAGAAAAATGGACCATCTTTGTAGCCGTTGCGCAGTCATCACCGGAACGCCCTTCTTTGGATTAAAGATGGAGACAAGTGGTTGGTGGTCAGTAAGCAAGGTGAACTTCTGCCCGTGCAGATAGTGGTTGAACTTTTTCACTCCCCACACTAGGCTGAGGGCCTCCCTGTCAATCTGGGTGAAGTTACGCTCGGCTGAGGTTAGTGACCGAGGCGCAAAGGCTACTGGCCTCTCCGAGCCGACGGGGAGTTTGTGCGACACCAGCGCTCCAATACCATAGGGTGATGCATCACACGCCAACCGAATTTGTAGTGCTGGGTTGAAATGAGCCAACACCTCTTTTGATGTGATCAATTCTTTGCACTTCTGGAAAGCTCGTTTACATTCGTCATTCCACTTCCATGGTACCCCCGTTTGCAGTAGGGTGTTCAGTGGGTGTAGTACTGTAGACAAATTCGGCAAGAACTTATGGTAGTCGTTCACCAGCCCGAGGAACGACTTCAGTTGTGACACATTTTCCGGTGCTGGAACCTTGACTACTGCCTCAATCTTTTCAGGGGACTAATGTAAACCATCTTCATCAATAACGTGGCCACAATACGAGATCTGCTTCTGGAACAATTCGCATTTGTGGTGATTAGCTTGGAGCCCATGTTCCTTCAATCTAGTGAGCATCTGCTCCAGGTTGGCGAGGTGATCACTTTCATTTTCGCCCGTGACCAGGATGTCGTCCAAATAACACTGGGTCCATGGAATCCCTTGCAGGACTTGATCCATTGCCCTTTGCCAAATAGCCGGAGCTGATGCTACCCCGAACACCAGCCGGTTGTATTGGTAGATGCCTTTGTAAGTGTTGATCGTGAGGTACTGTTTCGAGGCTTCTGCTACCTCTATTTGCATGTACGCCTGGGCCAGATCAATCTTAGTGAAGCATTTTCCTCCAGATAGCGAGGCAAAAATATCTTCAATCCGCGGAAGCGGATATTGTACAATGTGAAGGACTAGGTTCACTGTCACCTTAAATTCCCCACAGATGCGAACCTTCTTTGTTTCCCCAGGCGTATTACTCAATGACCTCTTCATTACAGGAACGATGGGTGTAGCCCACTCGCTCCAGTCCACTTTGGACAGTACTCCAGAACGTTCCAAACCTTCCAGCTCTGCTTCGATGGTAGGGCAGATCGCATAAGGCCTTAAAAATCTTTGGGCTAGCATTTTCCTCTATTTTGATCGTCGCTGTTATGCATTTTAGTGTTCCGAGTACTTCCTGGAACACTTTTTGTGCATCAGTTAGCATTTTTGACAGTCATCCACGTGTGACGTCGTCATCCTTTTTGGCATCTACCGTCAGTGCTTGTATGGCATGCCAACCTAACTGTATCTTCCCGATCCTTTCAAGTCTTGGTAGTGGTGGTCCTCCATCTGGCAATACATATAGGTCCATTTTTGCTGTTTCCTTGCCGTTGTATATCACGTTCACCCTTATTTTTCCATTGGGGTAGACTTTTTGCCCCGTGTACGTCTTCAAGACAATCTCTGTATCTCTCACGGGTATATGTGAGAATAGCCACTTGTAGTCCCTTCGGTTTATGAATGTTAGGGCTGATCCTGTGTCCAATTCCATTTTCACTTGGACTCCGTCTATCTTGAGATGACCCAGATAGTTTGGTGATCCTCCATTTTGATTACAGAATGTAGTTTCAGACAACCCAGCTCCTTGCTTCCGGAGTCTGTATCACTTTTCTGTTCGTCTGAACTACTCTCCATCACCTTATGTACCTTCTTGTACTTCTGCTGTGGAGATTTCTTGCTGCTGGTTTTCTTTCCCGACCTGCAGACTCTTGCTATGTGTCCTACTTTTCCACACTGTCTGCACACTTGGTCCTTGAACCAATAATCCTTATGGTCATGTGTTGTTCTGCCGCAGCAATAACACTTCACTGCTCCATATGACATTTCATTTGTGCCATATTCTTGCGGTCTCCGTTGTATCTCTGCAGCGCCCCATGTGGCTGCTTCGTGTGATACTGCCATGCTGAAAGCCTTGTCCAGCTTAAGATCCTTTTCTGATAAAAGCCGTTTCTGGGTTCCTTCACTTTGAAGCCCAAACACAAACTTGTCCCTTAAAGTACCTGCTAGTCCCGTTCCAAAGTGGCAATGTTTCGATAGCTTACGCAGTTCCGTTAAAAACTCAGCATTACTTTCGTCTTTATGCTGGTTCCTTTTGTGAAACTTAAACCTTTCTGCTATCAGCAGCGGTATGGGGTTGAAGTGGTCCTGTAGGATTGCCACTATGCTTTCAAAATCATTTTCCACTGGCTTATCTATGGTTACTAGGTTTCGCAGGAAGCCATACGTTTTTGCACCCATGGAATTCAACAATACCAGTGCTTTCCTGGCATCTGGCACTTCATTCGCCTTGCAGTACACTTCTATGCGTTCTACATATGTCGCCCAATCTTCGACTTCATTGTCGAACGCTGTGACACTGCCACTCTTCGGCAGCCCTGGGTGTGGTTAGGCTGGCTAAAAATGGCATCTCCCGCACTCTCCCTTCTTCTCCGCTGGCTCAAAATGGCGTCTCCCACGCTTTCCTTTCTTCCCGCGCTCTCCCTACTTCTCCACAGTGGCTCAAAATGGCGTCTCCCGTGCTCTCCCTTCTTCTCTTCTGCAGCCCAAATGGCATCTCCCGCGCTTTCCTTTCTTCCCCCGCGGATGCTGCTCAGCCCTTGAACACTGGCCGCGCTCTGCGCGTTTTCCTGCGCGCCTCTCTCGTTGACGCCACTCGGTCCTGAACCCCGGCTGCAACCTGTGTGCTTTACCCTTTCTCTCTATGTTTTTTTCCGTCATCGCCGCTCGCTAATCTACCACGGCTGCACTCTGTGTCCTTTACCCTCTCTCGTTGACGCCGCTCGGTCTTCAACCCCGGCTGTGCCCTGTGCGCTTTACCCTCTCTCTTACCCCATCGATGCTGCTTGGCCTTTTTCTGCGCCGTCGGTCGTCTCCAGCCGCCGCCGTCTGGGAATGGACTGCGCTGTACCTGCTGGCAGCCCGCTGCACTGGATCATCGTGAATGGAGAACCAAGCCCAGCTCTCCACAACCTCCTCTGCGATGCTCAAGTCCTCTCTGGATGGTCGACGCCCGCACTTCTGGACTCGGCCTTCCCCTTTCACTGCTCTCTCGGAGCGAATCCCTGGGAGTGAAGCAGAGTTGCAGGTAGGTTTGAATCCACTCACCGCCAACGTTAAATCTGTGAATCTTGATGCATGGCGTCCTTCAATAAATCGGCAGAGACTGCAGAGGAACAATCAACAGGTGTTTACTGGATGAGGGTTACTCTAAAACTAACAGTACAAATCCCTACCCAGGGTTTATATACAGGTGTGGTCACTGCTGGTACTGCAGTATACAGGAGGTGTAAGAAGCAGTTCTCCCCTTAAAGGTACGTACACTACAGCTGGGAGCTGGGCAGTGATACACACTGGAGAGCTTGTGCCTCTCCCTGGGTGTTGGACCCAGTAAACTCCTTCCATCTTTAAGACTCTACTGACAACCGACCTTTGATCGGATCTCTTTCTCTCTTTCTCTTTCTTTCACTCATCTGCTCTCTCGCTGTTTCTTTCAATCTATCTCAGCTTTAATCTTGATTGCAAGGTACCCTAAAATGTTTCTGTCTACCATATAAAATAAAGACGACTCACATTGCAGTGCGCAGCATTAATTTGATGTTAAAATGTTTAAAGAGGGAGGTGGAAATCTGGAGAGAGACAAAAACAAAAACATTTAATTGTATAGTGCTTTTCGTACAGTAAAACCTCCCAGGGCGCTTCACAGCAGTGTTATAAAATATAATTTGACATCGAGCCACATAACAGAGAAAGGTGCAGTGAGAAACAGAGCAAGATGGTGTGAAATAAAGACAGTAATATATGCACACTCAGAACCGCATGTCTTTTAAATGACAAAATCATCGCATCACCCAAAACAGCAGCATTAATCTGGAATAACAAGCCATTGCACGTGTTGACATGGAGGAATATAACTTCACGACCTCAGGAGTGCTCTACAACAAATGCGGCAGCTATTTTGTGCACAATGTGTTAATAACCAGATGGACGGTTTCATTGATTTTGGTCAATAGATAAATGTTGGACCCAGGACATCAGAGAGACACAACATCAGAGGGAGGTAGCGTTAGGCATGCAACTGAGAGAGCCCTGACAGAATGAAACCAACAGAGGGAGAGAGAAAGAAAGGTGCGTAACGCTGTGTTGTGATAGAGAGAAGGCAACAGAGGGAGGGAGAGAGAAAGGTGTGTAACTCTATGCAGTGTGAGAGAGACACCAGGAGAGGGAGAGAAAGGTGTGTAACTCTGTTTTGTGACAGAGAGACACGAGGAGAGGGAGAGAGAGAGAGAGAGAGGTGGGTAACACAGTGCAGTGATAGAGAGACACCAGGAGAGTGTGAGTGGGAGTAAGGTGAGTAAAACTGTGTAGTGATAGAACGAAACCAGGAGAGGGAGAGAGAGAGTAAGGTGTGTAACTCTGTGTAGTGATCGAACGATACCAGGAGAGGGAGAGAGAGAGAAAGGTGTGTAACTCTATGCAGTGATAGAGAGACCCCAGGAGGAAGAGAGAGAGATTGAAAGGTGTTTAACACTGTGGAGTGATAGAGAGACACCAAGAGACGGAGAGAGATAGAGAAAGGTGTGTAACTCTGTGCAGTGATAGAGAGACACCAGGAGAGGGAGAGAGAGAGAAAGGTGTGTAACTCTGCGTTGTGATAAAGAGACACAAGGAGAAGGAGAGAGAGGGAAAGGTGTGTAACTCTGTGTAGTGATAGAGAGACACCAGGAGAGGGAGAGAGAGAGTAAGGTGTGTAACTCTGTGTAGTGATAGAGAGACACCAGGAGAGGGATGAGAGAGAAAGGTGCGTATCTCTATGTAGTGATAGAGAGACACCAGGAGAGGGAGAGCGAGAGAAAGGTGTGTAACTCTGTGTAGTGATAGAGAGACACCAGGAGAGGGAGAGATAGAAAAAGGTGTGTAATTCTGTGTAGTGATAGAGAGACACCAGGAGAGGGAGAGGGAGAGAAAGGTGTGTAACTCTGTGTTGTGATAGAGAGACACCAGGAGAGGGAGAGAGAGAGAAAGGTGTGTAACTCTGTGTAGTGATAGAGAGACACCGGGAGAGGGAGAGAGGGAGAAAGGTGTGTAACTCTGTGTAGTGATAGAGAGACACCAGGAGAGGGAGAGAGAGAAAGGTGTGTAACTCTGTGTAGTGATAGAGACGCCAGGAGAGGGCGAGAGAGAGAAAGGTGAGTAACGCTGTGTAGTGATAGAGAGACACCAGGAGAGGAAGAGATAGAGAAAGGTGTGTAACTCTGTGTAGTGATAGAGAGACACCAGGAGAGGGAAAGAGAGAGAAAGGTGTGTAACTCTGTGTAGTGATAGAGAGACACCGGGCGAGGGAGAGAGAGAGAAAGGTGTGTAACTCTGTGTAGTGATAGAGAGACACCTGGAGAGGGAGAGCGAGAGAAAGGTGTGTAACTCTGTGTAGTGATAGAGAGACACCGGGAGAGGGAGAGAGAGAGAAAGGTGGGTAACTCTGTGTAGTGATAGAGAGACACCAGGAGAGGGAGAGAGAGAGAAAGGTGTGTAACTCTGTGTTGTGGTAGAGAGGCACCAGGAGAGGGAGAGAGAGAGAAAGGTGTGTAACTCTGTGTAGTGATAGAGAGACACCAGTAGAGGGAGAGAGAGAGAAAGGTGTGTAACTCTGTGTAGTGATAGAGAGACACCAGTAGAGGGAGAGAGAGAAAGGTGTGTTACTCAGTGTAGTGATAGAGAGACACCAGGAGAGGGAGAGAGAGAGAAATGTGTGTAACACTGTGTAGTGATAGAGAGACACCAGGAGAGGGAGAGAGAGAGAACGGTGTGTAACTCTGTGTAGTGATAGAGAGACAACAGGAGAGGGAGAGGGAAATAAACGTGTGTAGCTCTGTGCAATGATGGAGAGGCAACAGGAGAGGGAGAGAGAGAGAAATGTGTGTAACTCTGTGTAGTGATAGAGAGGCACCAGGAGAGGGAGAGAGAGAGAAAGGTGTGTAACTCTGTGTAGTGATAGAGAGACACAAGGAGAAGGAGAGAGAGGGAAAGGTGTATAATTCTGTGTAGTGATAGAGAGACACCAGGAGAGGGAGAGAGAGAAAAAGCTGTGTAATTCTGTGTAGTGATGGAGAGACACCAGGAGAGGGAGAGAGAGAGAAAGGTGTGCAACTCTGTGTTGTGATAGAGAGACACCAGGAGAGGGAGAGAGAGAGAAAGTTGTGTAACTCTGTGTATTGATAGAGAGACACCGGGAGAGGGTGAGAGGGAGAAAGGTGTGTAACTCTGTGTAGTGATAGAGACACCAGGAGAGGGCGAGAGAGAGAAAGGTGAGTAACTCTGTGTAGTGATGGAGAGACACCAGGAGAGGAAGAGAGAGAGAAAGGTGTGTAACTCTGTGTAGTGATAGAGAGACACCAGGAGAGGGAGAGAGAGAGAAAGGTGTGTAACTCTGTGTAGTGATAGAGAAACACCTGGAGAGGGAGAGAGAGAGAAAGGTGTGTATCTCTGTGTAGTGATAGAGAGACACCAGGAGAGGGAGAGAGAGAGAAAGGTGTGTAACTCTGTGTAGTTTTAGAGAGACACCAGGAGAGAGAGAGAGAGATAAAGTTGTGTTACTCTGTGTAGTGATAGAGAGACACCAGGAGAGGGAGAGAGAGAGAAAGCTATGTAACTCTGTGTAGTGATAGAGAGACACCGGGAGAGGGAGAGAGAGAGAAAGGTGTGTATCTCTGTGTGGTGATAGAGAAACACCAGCAGAGGGAGAGCGAGAGAAAGGTGTGTAACTCTGTGTAGTGATAGAGAGACACCGGGAGAGGGAGAGAGAGAGAAAGGTGGGTAACTCCGTGTAGTGATAGAGAGACACCAGGAGAGGGAGAGAGAGAGAAAGGTGTGTAACTCTGTGTTGTGACAGAGAGACACCAGGAGAGGGAGAGAGAGAGAAAGGTGTGTAACTCTGTGTAGTGATAGAGAGACACCAGGAGAGGGAGAGAGAGAGAAAGGTGTGTAACTCTGTGTCGTGATAGAGACACCAGGAGAGGGAGAGAGAGAGAACGGTGTGCAACTCTGTGTAGTGATAGAGAGACAACAGGAGAGGGAGAGGGAAATAAACGTGTGTAGCTCTGTGCAGTGATGGAGCGGCAACAGGAGAGGGAGAGAGAGAGAAATGTGTGTAACTCTGTGTAGTGATAGAGAGACACCAGGAGAGGGAGAGAGAGAGAAAGGCGTGTAATTCTGTGTAGTAATAGAGAGACACCGGTAGAGGGAGAGAGAGAAAGGTGTGTAACTCAGTTTAGTGATAGAGAGACACCAGGAGAGGGAGAGAGAAATGTGTGTAACTCTGTGTAGTGATAGAGAGACACCAGGAGAGGGCGAGAGAGAGAAAGATGTGCAACTCTGTGTAGTGATAGAGAGACACCAGGAGAGGAAGAGAGAGAGAAAGGTGTGTAACTCTGTGTAGTGATAGAGAGACACCAGGAGAGGGAGAGATAGAGAAAGGTGTTTAACTCTGTGCAGTGATAGAGAGACACCAGGAGAGGGAGAGAGAGAGAAAGGTGTGTTACTCTGTGTAGTGATAGAGAGGCACAGGCTGAGGGAGAGCGAGGAAAAGGTGTGTAACTCTGTGTAGTGATAGAGAGACACCAGGAGAGGGAGAGAGAGAAAGGTGTGTAACTCTGTGCAGTGATAGAGAGGCACCAGGAGAGGGTGAGAGAGAAAGGTGTGTAACTCTGTGAAGTAATAGAGAGACACCAGCAGAGAGAGATAGAGAGAGAAAGGTCTGTAACTCTGTGCAGTGATAGAGAGACACCGGTAGAGGGAGAGAGAGAGAAAGGTGGGTAACTCTGTGTAGTGATAGAGAGACACCAGGAGAGGGAGAGAGAGAGAAAGGTGTGTAACTCTATGTAGTGATAGAGAGACACCGGGAGAGGGAGAGAGAGAAAGGTGTGTAACTCTGTGTAGTGATAGAGAGACACCAGGAGAGGGAGAGAGAGAAAGGTTTGTAACTTTGTGCAGTGATAGAGAGACACCAGGAGAGGGCGAGAGAGAGAAAGGTGTGTAACTCTGTGTAGTGATAGGGAGACACCGGGAGAGGGAGAGAGAGAGAAAGGTGTGTAACTCTGTGTAGTGATAGAGAGACACCAGGAGAGGAAGAGAGAGAGAAAGGTGTGTAACCCTGTGTAGTGATAGAGAGACACCAGGAGAGGGAGAGATAGAGAAAGGTGTGTAACTCTGTGTAGTGATAGAGAGACACCAGGAGAGGGAGAGAGAGTAGAAAGGTGTGTAACTCTGTGTAGTGATAGAGAGACAGCAGGAGTGGGAGAGAGAGAAAGGTGTGTAACTCTGTGTAGTGAAAGAGAGACACCAGGAGAGGGAGAGAGAGAGAAAGGTGTGTAAGTCTATGCAGTGACAGAGAGACACCAGGAGAGAGAGAGATTGAAAGGTGTGTAACACTGTGTAGTGATAGAGAGACAACAGGAAAGGGAGAGAGAGAGAAAGGTGTGTAACTTTGTGTCGTGATAGAGAGACACAAGGAGAGGGAGAGAGAGGGAAAGGTGTGTAACTCTGTGTAGTGATAGAGAGACACCAGGAGAGGGAGAGAGAGAGTAAGGTGTGTAACTCTGTGTCGTGATCGAGAGACACCAGGAGAGGGAAAGAGAGAGAAAGGTGCGTAACTCTGTGTAGTGATAGAGAGACACCAGGAGAGGGAGAGGGAGAGAAAGGTGTGTAACTCTGTGTAGTGATAGAGAGACACCAGGAGAGGGAGAGAGAGAAAAAGGTGTGTAATTCTGTGTAGTGATAGAGAGACACCAGGAGAGGGAGAGAGAGAGAAAGGTGTGTAACTCTGTGTAGTGATAGAGAGACACCAGGAGAGGGAGAGAGAGAGATAGGTGTGTAACTCTGTGTAGTGATAGAGAGACACCGGGAGAGGGGGAGAGAGAGAAAGGTGTGTAACTCTGTGCAGTGATAGAGAGACACCAGGAGAGGGAGAGAGAGAGAGAAAGGTTTGTAAATCTGTGTAGTGATTGAGAGACACCAGGAGAGGGAGAGAGAGAGAAAGGTGTGTAACTCTTTGTAGTGAAAGAGAGACACCAGGAGAGGGAGAGAGAGAGAAATGTGTGTAACTCTGTGTAGTGATAGAGTGACACCAGGAGAGGGAGAGAGAGAGAAAGGTGTGTAACTCTGTGTAGTGATAGAGAGACACCAGGAGAGGGAGAGAGAGAGAAAGTTGTGTAAATCTGTGCAGTGTTAGAGAGACACCAGGAGAGGGAGAGATGGAGAAAGGTGTGTAACTCTGTGTCGTGAGAGAAAGACTCCAGGAGAGGGAGAGAGAGAGAAAGGTGGGTAACTCTGTGTAGTGATAGAGAGACACCAGGAGAGGGAGAGAGCGAGAAAGGTATGTAACTCTGTGTAGTGATAGAGAGTCACCGGGAGAGGGAGAAGGAGAGAAAGGTGTGTAACTCTGTGTAGTGATAGAGAGACACCGGGAGAGGGAGAGAGAGAAAGCTGTGTAACTCTGTGTAGTGAAATAGAGACACCAGGAGAGGGAGAGAGAGAGAAAGGTGTGTAACTCTGTGTAGTGATAGAGAGACACCAGGAGAGGGAGAGAGAGAGAAAGGTGTGTAACTCTGTGTAGTGATAGAGTGACACCAGGAGAGGGAGAGAGAGAGAACGGTGTGTATATCTGTGTAGTGATAGAGAGACAACAGGAGAGGGAGAGGGAAATAAACGTGTGTAGCTCTGTGCAGTGATGGAGAGGCAACAGGAGAGGGAGAGAGAGAGAAATGTGTGTTACTCTGTGTAGTGATAGAGAGACACCAGGAGAGGGAGAGAGAGAGAAAGGTGTGTAACTCTGTGTAGTGATAGAGAGACACCAGGAGAGGGAGAGAGAGAAGAGAAAGGTGTGTAACTCTGTGTAGTAATAGAGAGACACCGGTAGAGGGAGAGAGAGAAAGGTGCGCAACTCTGTGTAGTGATAAAGAGACACCAGGAGAGGGAGAGAGAGAGAAAGGTGTGTAACTCTGTGCAGTGATAGAGAGACACCAGGAGAGGGAGAGAGAGAGAGAAAGGTGTGTAAATCTGTGTAGTGATAGAGAGACACCAGGAGAGGGAGAGAGAGAGAAAGGTGTGTAACTCTGTGTAGTGATAGAGAGACACCAGGAGAGGGAGAGAGAGAGAAATGGGTGTAACTCTGTGTAGTGATAGAGTGACACCAGGAGAGGGAGAGAGAGAGAAAGGTGTGCAACTCTGTGTAGTGATAGAGAGACACCAGGAGAGGGAGAGAGAGAGAAAGTTGTGTAACTCTGTGTAGTGAAAGAGAGACACCAGGAGAGGGAGAGAGAGAGAACGGTGTGTAACTCTGTGTAGTGATAGAGAGACAACAGGAGAGGGAGAGTGAAATAAACGTGTGTAGCTCTGTGCAGTGATGGAGAGGCAACAGGAGAGGGAGTGAGAGAGAAATGTGTGTAACTCTGTGTAGTGATAGAGAGGCACCAGGAGAGGGAGAGAGAGAGAAAGGTGTGTAACTCTGTGCTGTGATAAAGAGACACAAGGAGAAGGAGAGAGAGGGAAAGGTGTGTAACTCTGTGTAGTGATAGAGAGACACCAGGAGAGGGAGAGAGAGAGTAAGGTGTGTAACACTGTGTAGTGATAGAGAGACACCAGGAGTGGGATGAGAGAGAAAGGTGCGTAACTCAATGTAGTGATAGAGAGACACCAGGAGAGGGAGAGCGATAGAAAGGTGTGTAACTCTGTGTAGTGATAGAGAGACACCAGGAGAGGGAGAGATAGAAAAAGATGTGTAATTCTGTGTAGTGATAGAGAGACACCAGGAGAGGGAGAGGGAGAGAAAGGTGTGTAACTCTGTGTTGTGATCGAGAGACACCAGGAGAGGGAGAGAGAGAGAAAGGTGTGTAACTCTGTGTAGTGAGAGAGAGACACCGGGAGAGGGAGAGAGGGAGAAAGGTGTGTAACACTGTGTAGTGATAGAGAGACACCAGGAGAGGGAGAGAGAGAAAGGTGTGTAACTCTGTGTAGTGATAGAGACGCCAGGAGAGGGCGAGAGAGAGAAAGGTGAGTAACTCTGTGTCGTGATAGAGAGACACCAGGAGAGGAAGAGATAGAGAAAGATGTGTAACTCTGTGTAGTGATAGAGAGACACCAGGAGAGGGAAAGAGAGAGAAAGGTGTGTAACTCTGTGTAGTGATAGAGAGACACCGGGCGAGGGAGAGAGAGAGAAAGGTGTGTAACTCTGTGTAGTGATAGAGAGACACCTGGAGAGGGAGAGCGAGAGAAAGGTGTGTAACTCTGTGTAGTGATAGAGAGACACCGGGAGAGGGAGTGAGAGAGAAAGGTGGGTAACTCTGTGTAGTCATAGAGAGACACCAGGAGAGGGAGAGAGAGAGAAAGGTGTGTAACTCTGTGTTGTGGTAGAGAGGCACCAGGAGAGGGAGAGAGAGAGAAAGGTGTGTAACTCTGTGTAGTGATAGAGAGACACCAGTAGAGGGAGAGAGAGAGAAAGGTGTGTAACTCTGTGTTGTGAGAGAGAGACACCAGGAGAGGGAGAGAGAGAGAAATGTGTGTAACACTGTGTAGTGATAGAGAGACACCAGTAGAGGGAGAGAGAGAGAACGGTGTGTAACTCTGTGCAGTGATAAAGGGACAACAGGAGAGGGAGAGGGAAATAAACGTGTGTAGCTCTGTGCAATGATGGAGAGGCAACAGGAGAGGGAGAGAGAGAGAAATGTGTGTAACTCTGTGTAGTGATAGAGAGGCACCAGGAGAGGGAGAGAGAGAGAAAGGTGTGTAACTCTGTGTAGTGATAGAGAGACACAAGGAGAAGGAGAGAGAGGGAAAGGTGTATAACTCTGTGTAGTGATAGAGAGACACCAGGAGAGGGAGAGAGAGAGTAAGGTGTGTAACTCTGTGTAGTGATAGAGAGACACCAGGAGAGGGATGAGAGAGAAAGATGCGTAACTCTGTGTAGTAATAGAGAGACACCAGGAGAGGGAGAGCGAGAGAAAGGTCTGTAACTCTGTGTAGTGATAGAGAGACACCAGGAGAGGGAGAGAGAGAAAAAGCTGTGTAATTCTGTGTAGTGATGGAGAGACACCAGGAGAGGGAGAGAGAGAGAAAGATGTGTAACTCTGTGTTGTGATAGAGAGACACCAGGAGAGGGAGAGAGAGAGAAAGTTGTGTAACTCTGTGTATTGATAGAGAGACACCGGGAGAGGGAGAGAGGGAAAAAGTTGTGTAACTCTGTGTAGTGATAGAGGCACCAGGAGAGGGCGAGAGAGAGAAAGGTGAGTAACTCTGTGTAGTGATAGAGAGACACCAGGAGAGGAAGAGAGAGAGAAAGGTGTGTAACTCTGTGTAGTGATAGAGAGACACCAGGAGAGGGAGAGAGAGAGAAAGGTGTGTAACACTGTGTAGTGATAGAGAGACACCGGGCGAGGGAGAGAGAGAGAAAGGTGTGTAACTCTGTGTAGTGATAGAGAGACACCTGGAGAGGGAGAGAGAGAGAAAGGTGTGTAACTCTGTGTAGTGATAGAGAGACACCAGCAGAGGGAGAGAGAGAGAAAGGTCTGTAACTCTGTGTCGTGACAGAGAGGCACAGGCTGAGTGAGAGAGAGGGAAAGGTGTGTAACTCTTTGTAGTGATAGAGAGACACCAGGAGAGGGAGAGAGAGAAATGTGTGTAACTCTGTGCAGTGATAGAGAGACACCAGGAGAGGGTGAGTGAGAAAGTTGTGTAACTCTGTGCAGTGATAGAGAGACACCAGCAGAGAGAGAGAGAGAGAAAAGTCTGTAACTCTGTGTAGTGATAGAGAGACACCGGAAGAGGGAGAGAGAGAGAAAGGTGGGTAACTCTGTGTAGTGATAGAGAGACACCAGGAGAGGGAGAGAGAGAGAAAGGTGTATAACTCTGTGTTGTGATCGAGAGACACCAGGAGAGGGAGAGAGAGAGAAAGGTGTGTAACTCTGTGTAGTGATAGAGAGACACCGGGAGAGGGAGAGAGAGAGAAAGGTGTGTAACTCTGTGTAGTGATAGAGACACAGGAGAGGGCGAGAGAGAGAAAGGTGTGTAACTCTGTCGTGATAGAGAGGCACAGGCTGAGTGAGAGAGAGGGAAAGGTGTGTAACTCTGTGCAGTGATAGAGAGACACCAGCAGAGAGAGAGAGAGAGAAAGGTCTGTAACTCTGTGTAGTGATAGAGAGACACCGGGAGAGGGAGAGAGAGAGAAAGGTGTGTAACTCTGTGTAGTGATAGAGAGACACCGAGAGAGGGAGAGAGAGAGAAAGGTGGGTAACACTGTGTAGTGATGGAGAGACACCAGGAGAGGGAGAGAGAGAGAAAGGTGAGTAACTCTGTGTCGTGAGAGAGAGACATCAGGAGAGGGAGAGAGAGAGAAAGGTGTGTAACTCTGTGTAGTGATAGAGAGACACCAGGAGAGGGAGAGAGAGAGAAAGATGTGTAACACTGTGTAGTGTTGGAGAGACACCAGGAGAGGAAGAGAGAGAGAAAGATGTGTAACTCTGTGTAGTGATATAGAAACACCAGGAGAGGGAGAGAGAGAGAAAGGTGTGTAACTCTGTGTTACATAGATACATAGAGATAGGAACAGGAGTAGGCCATTCGGCCCTTCGAGCCTGCTCCGCCATTCAATGAGATCATGGCTGATCTTACCAGTTCAGTACCCCGTCCCCGCCTTTTCTCCGTAACCCTTTATCCCCTTAGCCTTCAGAAATATATCCAATTCTCTCTTGAAAATATTTATTGAATTTGCCTTCAAGGCCCTCTGTGGCAGGGAATTCCACAGGCTCACCACTCTTTGAGTGAAGAAATTCTTCCTCATCTCTGTTTTAAATGATTTGCCCGCTATTTTTAGACTGTGGCCCCTGGTTCTGTGCTCCCCGGCCATTGGAAACATTCTCTCTGAATTCAGCCTGTCCAGGCCTGCCATAATTTTATATGTTTCGATGAGATCCCCTCTCAATCTTCTAACTCCAGTGAGTACAAGCCCAAACTATTTAATCTCTCTTCGTAGGTCATTCCCGCCATTCCAGGTATCAGCCTGGTGAATCGCCGTTGCACTCTTTCCATGGCAAGAACATCCTTCCGCAGATGGGGCGACCAAAACTGTAAACAATACTCCAGATGCGGTCTCACCAGCACCTTGTACAGCTGTAGTAAGGTATCCCTATTCCTATACTCGAACCCCCTTGATATGAAGGCCAACATACCATTTGCCTTCTTAATCGCCTGTTGCACCTGCATGCTCTCCTTCAGTGACTGGTGCACAAGAACACCCAGGTCCCTCTGCACTTCCCCATCTCCCAATCTATTGCCATTTAGATAATCTACCCTCCTGTTTTTACCCCCAAAGTGGATAACCTCGCATTTATCCGCATTATAGTGCATCTGCCACGTATCCGCCCATTCCCCCAACCTGTCCAAATCGCACTGTAGC
This sequence comes from Somniosus microcephalus, assembly GCF_052327205.1. NCBI lineage: Eukaryota > Metazoa > Chordata > Chondrichthyes > Squaliformes > Somniosidae > Somniosus > Somniosus microcephalus. The sequence goes on from NW_028225183.1 coordinate 43,801,703, forward strand.
CTCCTGACATCCTCATCAGAGCCAACCCCTCCTCCTAGTTTAGTGTCGTCAGCGAATTTGGAAATATTGCATCCAATTCCCTGATCCAGATCATTTATATATATTGTGAACAGCTGGGGTCCCAGGACAGATCCTTGCGGCACCCCGCTGGTCACTGCCTGCCACTCCGAAAACGAGCCGTTTATTCCAACTCTCTGTTTTCTATCCGCCAGCCAGTTCTCTATCCACGTTAATACTTTGCCCCCAATCCCATGAGCCTTAATTTTGCATGATAATCTTTTGTGTGGAACCTTATCGAAGGCTTTCTGGAAGGCAAGGTACACCACATCCACTGGCTCTCCCCCATCTATTTTACCAGTTACTTCCTCAAAAAATTCCAGCAGATTAGTCAAACACGATTTACCCTTTGTAAATCCATGTTGACTCTGTCCGATCCTTTCCCCATTTGTCAAGTGCTCCGCTATTTTATCCTTAATAATGGACTCTAGCATTTTGCCCACAACCGATGTAAGGCTTACTGGTCTATAATTCCCTGCTTTCTCTCTACCCCCCTTTTTAAATATTGGGGTAACATTAGCTGCCCTCCAATCCACGGGTACTGTTCCCGAATCAATGGAGTTCCGGAAGATGATCCTTAGAGCATCTGCTATCTCCAGGGCCACCTCCTTAAGTACCCTAGGATGTAGTTTATCAGGCCCCGGGGATTTGTCGGCCTTCAGTCCCCTCAACTTACCCAACACCATATCCCTAGAGATACTAATTTCTGTCAGCTCCTCCCTCTCATTAGTCCCCATGTTTGCCGATATTCCTGGGAGGTTATTTGTGTCCTCCCTGAGAGAGAGAGCGAGAGAAAGATGTGTAACACTGTGTAGTGTTAGAGAGACACCAGGAGAGGAAGAGAGAGAGAAAGGTGTGTAACTCTGTGTAGTGATAGAGAAACACGAGGAGAGGGAGAGAGAGAGAAAGGTGTGTAACTCTGTGTAGTGAAAGAGAGACACCAGGAGAGGGAGGGAGAGAGAAAGGTGTGTAACTCTGTGTATTGATAGAGAGACACCGGTAGAGGGAGAGAGAGAAAGGTGTGTAACTCAGTGTAGTGATAGAGAGACACCAGGAGAGGGAGAGAGAAAGGTGTGTAACTCTGTGTAGCGATAGAGAGACACCAGGAGAGGGCGAGAGAGAGAAAGATGTGTAACTCTGTGTCGTGATAGAGAGACACCAGGAGAGGAAGAGAGAGAGAAAGCTGTGTAACTCTGTGTAGTGATAGAGAGACACCAGGAGAGGGAGAGAGAGAGAAAGTTGTGTAACTCTGTGTAGTGATAGAGAGACACCAGGAAAGGGAGAGAGAGAGAAAGGTGTGTAACTCTGTGCAGTGATAGAGAGACACCAGGAGAGGGAGAGATTGAGAAAGGTGTGTAACTCTGTGTAGTGATAGAGAGACAACAGGAGAGGGAGAGAGAGAGAAAGGTGTGTAACTCTGTGTAGTGATAGAGAGGCACAGGCTGAGTGAGAGAGAGGGAAAGGTGTGTAACTCTGTGTAGTGATCGAGAGACACCAGGAGTGGAATAGAGAGAGAAAGGTGTGTAACTCTGTGCAGTGATAGAGAGACACCAGGAGAGGGAGAGAGAAAGAAAGGTGAGTAACTCTGTGTAGTGATAGAGAGACACAGGCTGAGGGAGAGAGAGGGAAAGGTGTGTAACTCTGTGTAGTGATAGAGAGAGACCAGGAGAGGGAGAAAGAGAAAGGTGTGTAACTCTGTGCAGTGATAGAGAGACACCAGGAGAGTGTGAGAGAGAACGGTGTGTAACTCTGTGTAGTGATAGAGAGACACCAGGAGAGAGAGAAAGAGAGAAAGGTGTGTAACTCAGTGTAGTGATAGAGAGACACCAGGAGAGGGAGAGAGAAAGGTGTGTAACTCTGTGTAGTAATAGAGAGACACCAGGAGAGGGCGAGAGAGAGAAAGATGTGTAACTCTGTGTAGTGATAGAGAGACACCGGGAGAGGAAGAGAGAGAGAGAAAGATGTGTAACTCTGTGTAGTGATAGAGAGACACCAGGTGAGGGAGAGAGAGAGAAAGGTGTGTAACTCTGTGTAGTGATAGAGAGACACCAGGAGAGGGAGAGCGAGAGAGAGGTGTGTAACTCTGTGTAGTGATACAGAGACACCAGGAGAGGGAGAGAGAGAAAGGTGTGTAACTCTGTGCAGTGATAGAGAGGTACCAGGAGAGGGAGAGATCGAGAAAGGTGTGTAACTCTGTGTAGTGATCGAGAGACACCAGGAGAGGGAGAGAGAGAAAGGTGTGTAACTCTGTGCAGTGATAGAGAGACACCAGGAGAGGGTGAGAGAGAAAGGTGTGTAACTCTGTGTAGTGATAGAGAGACACCAGCAGAGAGAGAGAGAGAGAAAGGTGTGTAACTCTGTGTAGTGATAGAGAGACACCGGGAGAGGGAGAGAGAAAGGTATGTAACGCTGTGTAGCGATAGAGAGACACCAGGAGTGGGCGAGAGAGAGAAAGATGTGTAACTCTGTGTAGTGATAGAGAGACACCAGGAGAGGGAGAGAGAGAGAAAGGTGTGTAACTCTGTGCAGTGATAGAGAGACACCAGGAGAGGGCGAGAGAGAGAAAGATGTGTAACTCTGTGCAGTGATAGAGAGACAACAGGAGAGGGAGAGAGAGAGAAAGGTGTGTAACTCTGTGTAGGGATAGAGAGACACCAGGAGAGGAAGAGATAGAGAAAGATGTGTAACTCTGTGTAGTGATAGAGAGACACCAGGAGAGGGAAAGAGAGAGAAAGGTGTGTAACTCTGTGTAGTGATAGAGAGACACCAGGCGAGGGAGAGAGAGAGAAAGGTGTGTAACTCTGTGTAGTGATAGAGAGACACCTGGAGAGGGAGAGCGAGAGAAAGGTGTGTAACTCTGTGTAGTGATAGAGAGACACCGGGAGAGGGAGTGAGAGAGAAAGGAGGGTAACTCTGTGTAGTCATAGAGAGACACCAGGAGAGGGAGAGAGAGAGAAAGGTGTGTAACTCTGTGTTGTGGTAGAGAGGCACCAGGAGAGGGAGAGAGAGAGAAAGGTGTGTAACTCTGTGTTGTGAGAGAGAGACACTGGTAGAGGGAGAGAGAGAAAGGTGTGTTACTCAGTGTAGTGATAGAGAGACACCAGGAGAGGGAGAGAGAGAGAAATGTGTGTAACACTGTGTAGTGATAGAGAGACACCAGTAGAGGGAGAGAGAGAGAACGGTGTGTAACTCTGTGCAGTGATAGAGGGACAACAGGAGAGGGAGAGGGAAATAAACGTGTGTAGCTCTGTGCAATGATGGAGAGGCAACAGGAGAGGGAGAGAGAGAGAAATGTGTGTAACTCTGTGTAGTGATAGAGAGGCACCAGGAGAGGGAGAGAGAGAGAAAGGTGTGTAACTCTGTGTAGTGATAGAGAGACACAAGGAGAAGGAGAGAGAGGGAAAGGTGTATAACTCTGTGTAGTGATAGAGAGACACCAGGAGAGGGAGAGAGAGAGTAAGGTGTGTAACTCTGTGTAGTGATAGAGAGACACCAGGAGAGGGATGAGAGAGAAAGATGCGTAACTCTGTGTAGTAATAGAGAGACACCAGGAGAGGGAGAGCGAGAGAAAGGTGTGTAACTCTGTGTAGTGATAGAGAGACACCAGGAGAGGGAGAGAGAGAAAAAGCTGTGTAATTCTGTGTAGTGATGGAGAGACACCAGGAGAGGGAGAGAGAGAGAAAGATGTGTAACTCTGTGTTGTGATAGAGAGACACCAGGAGAGGGAGAGAGAGAGAAAGTTGTGTAACTCTGTGTATTGATAGAGAGACACCGGGAGAGGGAGAGAGGGAAAAAGGTGTGTAACTCTGTGTAGTGATAGAGGCACCAGGAGAGGGCGAGAGAGAGAAAGGTGAGTAACTCTGTGTAGTGATAGAGAGACACCAGGAGAGGAAGAGAGAGAGAAAGGTGTGTAACTCTGTGTAGTGATAGAGAGACACCAGGAGAGGGAGAGAGAGAGAAAGGTGTGTAACACTGTGTAGTGATAGAGAGACACCGGGCGAGGGAGAGAGAGAGAAAGGTGTGTAACTCTGTGTAGTGATAGAGAGACACCTGGAGAGGGAGAGAGAGAGAAAGGTGTGTAACTCTGTATAGTGATAGAGAGACACCAGCAGAGGGAGAGAGAGAGAAAGGTCTGTAACTCTGTGTCGTGACAGAGAGGCACAGGCTGAGTGAGAGAGAGGGAAAGGTGTGTAACTCTTTGTAGTGATAGAGAGACACCAGGAGAGGGAGAGAGAGAAATGTGTGTAACTCTGTGCAGTGATAGAGAGACACCAGGAGAGGGTGAGTGAGAAAGTTGTGTAACTCTGTGCAGTGATAGAGAGACACCAGCAGAGAGAGAGAGAGAGAAAAGTCTGTAACTCTGTGTAGTGATAGAGAGACACCGGAAGAGGGAGAGAGAGAGAAAGGTGGGTAACTCTGTGTAGTGATAGAGAGACACCAGGAGAGGGAGAGAGAGAGAAAGGTGTATAACTCTGTGTTGTGATCGAGAGACACCAGGAGAGGGAGAGAGAGAGAAAGGTGTGTAACTCTGTGTAGTGATAGAGAGACACCGGGAGAGGGAGAGAGAGAGAAAGGTGTGTAACTCTGTGTAGTGATAGAGACACAGGAGAGGGCGAGAGAGAGAAAGGTGTGTAACTCTGTCGTGATAGAGAGGCACAGGCTGAGTGAGAGAGAGGGAAAGGTGTGTAACTCTGTGCAGTGATAGAGAGACACCAGCAGAGAGAGAGAGAGAGAAAGGTCTGTAACTCTGTGTAGTGATAGAGAGACACCGGGAGAGGGAGAGAGAGAGAAAGGTGTGTAACTCTGTGTAGTGATAGAGAGACACCGAGAGAGGGAGAGAGAGAGAAAGGTGGGTAACACTGTGTAGTGATGGAGAGACACCAGGAGAGGGAGAGAGAGAGAAAGGTGTGTAACTCTGTGTAGTGATAGAGAGACACCAGGAGAGGGAGAGAGAGAGAAAGATGTGTAACACTGTGTAGTGTTGGAGAGACACCAGGAGAGGAAGAGAGAGAGAAAGATGTGTAACTCTGTGTAGTGATATAGAAACACCAGGAGAGGGAGAGAAAGAAAGGTGTGTAACTCTGTGTTACATAGATACATAGAGATAGGAACAGGAGTAGGCCATTCGGCCCTTCGAGCCTGCTCCGCCATTCAATGAGATCATGGCTGATCTTACCAGTTCAGTACCCCGTCCCCGCCTTTTCTCCGTAACCCTTTATCCCCTTAGCCTTCAGAAATATATCCAATTCTCTCTTGAAAATATTTATTGAATTAGCCTTCACAGCCCTCTGTGGCAGGGAATTCCACAGGCTCACCACTCTTTGAGTGAAGAAATTCTTCCTCATCTCTGTTTTAAATGATTTGCCCGCTATTTTTAGACTGTGGCCCCTGGTTCTGTGCTCCCCGGCCATTGGAAACATTCTCTCTGAATTCAGCCTGTCCAGGCCTGCCATAATTTTATATGTTTCGATGAGATCCCCTCTCAATCTTCTAACTCCAGTGAGTACAAGCCCAAACTATTTAATCTCTCTTCGTAGGTCATTCCCGCCATTCCAGGTATCAGCCTGGTGAATCGCCGTTGCACTCTTTCCATGGCAAGAACATCCTTCCGCAGATGGGGCGACCAAAACTGTAAACAATACTCCAGATGCGGTCTCACCAGCACCTTGTACAGCTGTAGTAAGGTATCCCTATTCCTATACTCGAACCCCCTTGATATGAAGGCCAACATACCATTTGCCTTCTTAATCGCCTGTTGCACCTGCATGCTCTCCTTCAGTGACTGGTGCACAAGAACACCCAGGTCCCTCTGCAATTCCCCATCTCCCAATCTATTGCCATTTAGATAATAATCTACCCTCCTGTTTTTACCCCCAAAGTGGATAACCTCGCATTTATCCGCATTATAGTGCATCTGCCACGTATCCGCCCATTCCCCCAACCTGTCCAAATCGCACTGTAGCCTCCTGACATCCTCATCAGAGCCAACCCCTCCTCCTAGTTTAGTGTCGTCAGCGAATTTGGAAATATTGCATCCAATTCCCTGATCCAGATCATTTATATATATTGTGAACAGCTGGGGTCCCAGGACAGATCCTTGCGGCACCCCGCTGGTCACTGCCTGCCACTCCGAAAACGAGCCGTTTATTCCAACTCTCTGTTTTCTATCCGCCAGCCAGTTCTCTATCCACGTTAATACTTTGCCCCCAATCCCATGAGCCTTAATTTTGCATGATAATCTTTTGTGTGGAACCTTATCGAAGGCTTTCTGGAAGGCAAGGTACACCACATCCACTGGCTCTCCCCCATCTATTTTACCAGTTACTTCCTCAAAAAATTCCAGCAGATTAGTCAAACACGATTTACCCTTTGTAAATCCATGTTGACTCTGTCCGATCCTTTCCCCATTTGTCAAGTGCTCCGCTATTTTATCCTTAATAATGGACTCTAGCATTTTGCCCACAACCGATTTAAGGCTTACTGGTCTATAATTCCCTGCTTTCTCTCTACCCCCCTTTTTAAATATTGGGGTAACATTAGCTGCCCTCCAATCCACGGGTACTGTTCCCGAATCAATGGAGTTCCGGAAGATGATCCTTAGAGCATCTGCTATCTCCAGGGCCACCTCCTTAAGTACCCTAGGATGTAGTTTATCAGGCCCCGGGGATTTGTCGGCCTTCAGTCCCCTCAACTTACCCAACACCATATCCCTAGAGATACTAATTTCTGTCAGCTCCTCCCTCTCATTAGTCCCCATGTTTGCCGATATTCCTGGGAGGTTATTTGTGTCCTCCCTGAGAGAGAGAGCGAGAGAAAGATGTGTAACACTGTGTAGTGTTAGAGAGACACCAGGAGAGGAAGAGAGAGAGAAAGGTGTGTAACTCTGTGTAGTGATAGAGAAACACGAGGAGAGGGAGAGAGAGAGAAAGGTGTGTAACTCTGTGTAGTGAAAGAGAGACACCAGGAGAGGGAGGGAGAGAGAAAGGTGTGTAACTCTGTGTATTGATAGAGAGACACCGGTAGAGGGAGAGAGAGAAAGGTGTGTAACTCAGTGTAGTGATAGAGAGACACCAGGAGAGGGAGAGAGAAAGGTGTGTAACTCTGTGTAGCGATAGAGAGACACCAGGAGAGGGCGAGAGAGAGAAAGATGTGTAACTCTGTGTCGTGATAGAGAGACACCAGGAGAGGAAGAGAGAGAGAAAGGTGTGTAACTCTGTGTAGTGATAGAGAGACACCAGGAGAGGGAGAGAGAGAGAAAGTTGTGTAACTCTGTGTAGTGATAGAGAGACACCAGGAAAGGGAGAGAGAGAGAAAGGTGTGTAACTCTGTGCAGTGATAGAGAGACACCAGGAGAGGGAGAGATTGAGAAAGGTGTGTAACTCTGTGTAGTGATAGAGAGACAACAGGAGAGGGAGAGAGAGAGAAAGGTGTGTAACTCTGTGTAGTGATAGAGAGGCACAGGCTGAGTGAGAGAGAGGGAAAGGTGTGTAACTCTGTGTAGTGATCGAGAGACACCAGGAGTGGAATAGAGAGAGAAAGGTGTGTAACTCTGTGCAGTGATAGAGAGACACCAGGAGAGGGAGAGAGAAAGAAAGGTGAGTAACTCTGTGTAGTGATAGAGAGAGACCAGGAGAGGGAGAAAGAGAAAGGTGTGTAACTCTGTGCAGTGATAGAGAGACACCAGGAGAGTGTGAGAGAGAACGGTGTGTAACTCTGTGTAGTGATAGAGAGACACCAGGAGAGAGAGAAAGAGAGAAAGGTGTGTAAATCTGTGTTGTGATAGAGAGAGACCAGGAGAGGGAGAAAGAGAAAGGTGTGTAACTCTGTGCAGTGATAGAGAGACACCAGGAGAGTGTGAGAGAGAACGGTGTGTAACTCTGTGTTGTGATAGAGAGACACCGGGAGAGGGAGAGAGAGAGAAAGGTGGGTAACACTGTGTAGTGATAGAGAGACACCAGGAGAGGGAGAGAGAGAGAAAGGTGTGTAACTCTGTGTAGTGATAGAGAGACACCGGTAGAGGGAGAGAGATAAAGGTGTGTAACTCAGTGTAGTGATAGAGAGACACCAGGAGAGGGAGAGAGAAAGGTGTGTAACTCTGTGTAGTAATAGAGAGACACCAGGAGAGGGCGAGAGAGAGAAAGATGTGTAACTCTGTGTAGTGATAGAGAGACACCAGGAGAGGGAGAGAGAGAGAAAGGTGTGTAACTCTGTGTAGTGATAGAGCGACACCAGGAGAGGGAGAGAGAGAGAGAGGTGTGTAACTCTGTGTAGTGATACAGAGACACCAGGAGAGGGAGAGAGAGAAAGGTGTGTAACTCTGTGCAGTGATAGAGAGGTACCAGGAGAGGGAGAGATCGAGAAAGGTGTGTAACTCTGTGTAGTGATCGAGAGACACCAGGAGAGGGAGAGAGAGAAAGGTGTGTAACTCTGTGCAGTGATAGAGAGACACCAGGAGAGGGTGAGAGAGAAAGGTGTGTAACTCTGTGTAGTGATAGAGAGACACCAGCAGAGAGAGAGAGAGAGAAAGGTGTGTAACTCTGTGTAGTGATAGAGAGACACCGGGAGAGGGAGAGAGAAAGGTATGTAACGCTGTGTAGCGATAGAGAGACACCAGGAGAGGGCGAGAGAGAGAAAGATGTGTAACTCTGTGTAGTGATAGAGAGACACCAGGAGAGGGAGAGAGAGAGAAAGGTGTGTAACTCTGTGCAGTGATAGAGAGACACCAGGAGAGGGCGAGAGAGAGAAAGATGTGTAACTCTGTGTAGTGATAGAGAGACAACAGGAGAGGGAGAGAGAGAGAAAGGTGTGTAACTCTGTGCAGTGATAGAGAGACACCAGGAGAGGGAGAGATGGAGAAAGGTGTGTAACTCTGTGTCGTGATAGAGAGGCACAGGCTGAGTGAGAGAGAGGGAAAGGTGTGTAACTCTGTGTAGTGATAGAGAGACACCAGGAGAGGGAGAGAGAGAAATGTGTGTAACTCTGTGCAGTGATAGAGAGACACCAGGAGAGGGTGAGAGAGAAAGGTGTGTAACTCTGTGCAGTGATAGAGAGACACCAGCAGAGAGAGAGAGAGAGAGAAATTGCAATTGCAATTGCAAGCATTACCAATCCAAGATGGCGACATCTGGAGAACACATTTTGAAAACCTCTACAAAGACATCCCAAAAAACAAAACAAACCCAAGTCAACATCAGGTCACAGAAAAACTCCACACATTAGAAGCAACAATTAAAGACAACCAAAACCCTCTAGACTCCCCAATCACTTGGAAAGAACTGGCCACAAAAACAAAATCTCTCCACCTAAAGAAAGCCTGTGGCCCAGACAACATCAAAAATGAAATGCTAAAGTTCAGCAATATGGAGATGCAGGGTGCGATACTCAAACTATTCAACATCATATTACGCTCAGGCTGTTTTCCCGATATCTGGTGCCAAGGACTAATCTCCCCCATATATAAAAGTGGAAACAAATCAGACCCAAATAACTACCGCGGCATCTGTGTCAACAGTTGTCTAGGGAAGTTATTCTGCAGTATTCTAAATAGTAGATTACTTGATTTTCTTAACAAACATAATATCCTAAGAAAAAACCAAATAGGCTTTCTTCCAAAACACCGCACCGCCGACCATATCTATACCCTTCACACCCTCATTGAAAAACATAAACACCAAACAAAAAATGGGAAAATATTCGCCTGTTTCATCGACTTCAAGAAAGCCTTTGACTCTATATGGCACGAAGGGCTCTATTATAAACTTCTTCAGTGTGGAGTAGGGGGCAAAGTCTATGACCTTATTAAATCAATGTATCTGAAAAACAAATGCGGGGTCAAAATTGGAGACAAACGCACCGATTTCTTCACCCAGAGAAGAGGCGTCCGGCAGGGCTGCAATTTGAGCCCGACCCTGTTCAACATATACATAAATGAATTAGCAGACATGCTGGAGCAAAGCGAGTCACCAGGTCTCCGTCTCCTGGATGGAGAAGTGAAGTCCCTGTTCTATGCGGACGACCTGGTTCTGCTGTCTCCCACAGAACAGGGATTACAGCAACAACTAGACCTACTCGACAAATACTGCCAAAATTGGGCTCTAACAGTAAATCTAAAGAAAACCAACATCATGATTTTTCAGAAAAGACCCAGATGTCAGGAAAACAAATACCAGTTTACCCTCAGTGATACCACTATAGGACACACTATGAGCTACAGCTACCTTGGTCTAACTATTACAGCATCAGGGAGCTTCAGCATAGCAGTGAATGCACTAAAAGAAAAATCCCGAAGAGCCCTATATGCAATAAAAAGAAAATTCTACAACATCCAAATCCCAATCAAAATCTGGCTCAAAATTTTTGACAGCATAATCCTGCCCATTGCACTGTACGGTAGTGAAGTATGGGGCCCGCTAAATCACCAAAGCTACACTAAATGGGAAAAACACACAATAGAAGCCCTACATGCAGAATTCTGCCGAAGCATCCTTCGCACCCAAAGAAAAACGCCAACACATGCATGCAGAGCCGAACTAGGCAGATACCCACTGATAATAAACATCCAAAAACGAGCACTAAACTTCCTAAATCACCTCAAATCTAGCTCCCCAGACACCCTTCATTTCAAAGCCTTTCAGACCCAAGAGCTAAATCCAGAAAAGAGTCCCCTGAGTCAGCTGCTACTGAAACTAAGTACTCAGCCGGACCCTGACCAGCCCCAGACCAACACAGCCGTCCAAACACCAATCCGAGTGAACCAAATCATTAAAAAATGCAAAGAAACCTACCTGGAACATTGGAACAAAATAACCGAAAGCCAAAGCAGATTAGAATGTTACCGGGCCCTAAAAAGAGAATATAAACTGGCAGACTACCTCACGACCATCAGAGACACAAAACAGAGACAGACCCTCACCAGGTACAGACTAAGCGACCATCAACTGGAAATTGAAAAAGGCAGATACAAGAAATCCTGGCAGCCTAGAGAGAATAGAATATGCGATCAATGTCTGGCTGGCGAGGTTGAAACAGAAATGCATTTCCTCCTAAAATGCGAAAAATTCAACACATCAAGAAACATATTATTCAACAAGCTAAGCCAAACAACCCCAGATTTCCAGGAATTGGATGATCTGTCAAAATTGAGATTAGTCCTAGGAGAAGGAGACAGACCATACCTTGGGGCTAAATATGTAACAACATGTCACAACCTGAGGACTGCTTAAAAGTAAGACTGTTTAAAATTAATATTGAACGTACCAAATGAAGTAGAAAGACTGTTTAAAATTAATATTGTTTAAAAGTAATATTGTATATACCCAACAAATGTCAAATCGATTGACACCTACAGAATGTTGGAAAACTGTACCTTTTTGCAATGTAAGCTTTGGCAATATGGTTCTTTTAAACTTTCATGCCAAGAAAGCATTTGAACTGAACTGAACTGAACTGAGAAAGGTCTGTAACTCTGTGTAGTGATAGAGAGACACCGGAAGAGGGAGAGAAAGAGAAAGGTGGGTAACTCTGTGTAGTGATAGAGAGACACCAGGAGAGGGAGAGAGAGAGAAAGGTGTGTAACTCTGTGTTGTGATAGAGAGACACTAGGAGAGGGAGAGAGAGAGAAAGGTGTGTAACTCTGTGTAGAGATAGAGAGACACCGGGAGAGGGAGAGAGAGAGAAAGGTGTGTAACTCTGTGTAGTGATAGAGACACAGGAGAGGGCGAGAGAGAGAAAGGTGTGTAACTCAGTGTAGTGATAGAGAGACACCAGGAGAGGAAGACAGAGAGAAAGGTGTGTTACACTGTGTAGTGATAGAGAGACACCGGGCGAGGGAGAGAGAGAGAAAGGTGTATAACTCTGTGTAGTGATAGAGAGACACCTGGAGAAGGAGAGAGAGAGAAAGGTGTGTAACTCTGTGTAGTGATAGAGAGACACCAGGAGAGAGAGAGAGAGAGAAAGCTGTGTAACTCTGTGTAGTGATAGAGAGACGCCAGTAGAGGAAGAAAGAGAGAAAGGTGTGTTACTCTGTGTAGTGATAGAGAGACACCAGGAGAGGGAGAGAGAGAGAAAGCTGTGTAACTCTGTGTAGTGATAGAGAGATACCAGTTGATGGGAAGAGAGAGAAAGGTGTGTAACTCTGTGTAGTGATAGAGAGACACCAGGAGAGAGAGAGAGAAAGGTGTGTAAATCTGTGTAGTGATAGAGAGACTCCAGGAGAGGGAGAGAGAGAGAGAGAAAGGTGTGTAACTCTGTGCAGTGATAGAGAGACACCAGGAGAGGGAGAGAGAGAGAAAGTTGTGTAACTCTGTGTAGTGATAGAGAGTCACCAGGAGAGGGAGAGAGAGAGAAAGGTGTGTAACTCTGTGCAGCGTTAGAGAGACACCAGGAGAGGGTGAGAGAGAAAGGTGTGTAACTCTGTGTAGTGATAGAGAAACACCAGCAAAGAGAGAGCGAGAGAAAGGTGTGTAACTCTGTGTAGTGATAGAGAGACACCGGGAGAGGGAGAGAGAGAGAAAGGTGGGTAACTCTGTGTAGTGATAGAGAGACACCAGGAGAGGGAGAGAGAGAGAAAGGTGTGTAACTCTGTGTTGTGATAGAGAGACACCAGGAGAGGGAGAGAGAGAGAAAGGTTTGTAACTCTGTGTAGTGATAGAGAGACACAAGGAGAGGGAGAGAGAGAGAAAGGTGTGTAACTCTGTGTAGTGATTGAGAGACACCAGGAGAGGGAGAGAGAGAGAAAGGTGTGTAACTCTGTGTAGTGATAGAGAGACACCGGGCGAGGGAGAGAGGGAGAAAGGTGTGTAACTCTGTGTAGTGATAGAGAGACACCTGGAGAGGGAGACAGAGAGAAACGTGTGTAACTCTGTGTAGTGAAAGAGAGACACCAGGAGAGGGAGAGAGAGAAAGGAGTGTAACTCTGTGTAGTGATAGAGAGACACCAGGAGAGGGCGAGAGAGAGAAAGGTGTGTAACTCTGTGTAGTGATAGAGAGACGCCAGTAGAGGAAGAGAGAGAGAAAGGTGTGTAACTCTGTGTAGTGATAGAGGGACAACAGGAGAGGGAGAGAGAGAGAAAGGTGTGTAATTCTGTGTGGTGATAGAGAGACACCGGGCGAGGGAGAGAGAGAGAAAGGTGTGTAACTCTGTGTAGTGATAGAGAGACACCTGGAGAGGGAGAGAGAGAGAAAGGTGTGTAACTCTGTGTCGTGATAGAGAGACACCAGGAGAGAGAGAGAGAGAGAAAGGTGTGTAACTCTGTGCAGTGATAGAGAGACACCAGGAGAGGGAGAGAGAGAGAAAGGTGTGTAACTCTGTGTAGTGATAGAGAGACACCAGGAGTGGGAGAGAGAGAGAAAGGTGTGTAACTCTGTGTAGTGATAGAGAGACACCGGGCGAGGGAGAGAGGGAGAAAGGTGTGTAACTCTGTGTAGTGATAGAGAGACACCTGGAGAGGGAGACAGAGAGAAACGTGTGTAACTCTGTGTAGTGAAAGAGAGACACCAGGAGAGGGAGAGAGAGAAAGGTGTGTAACTCTGTGTAGTGATAGAGAGACACCAGGAGAGGGCGAGAGAGAGAAAGGTGTGTAACTCTGTGTAGTGATAGAGAGACGCCAGTAGAGGAAGAGAGAGAGAAAGGTGTGTAACTCTGTGTAGTGATAGAGAGACACCAGGAGAGAGAGAGAGAGATAAATTTGTGTTACTCTGTGTAGTGATAGAGAGACACCAGGAGAGGGAGAGAGAGAGAAAGCTGTGTAACTCTGTGTAGTGATAGAGAGACGCCAGTAGAGGAAGAAAGAGAGAAAGGTGTGTTACTCTGTGTAGTGATAGAGAGACACCAGGAGAGGGAGAGAGAGAGAAAGCTGTGTAACTCTGTGTAGTGATAGAGAGATACCAGTTGATGGGAAGAGAGAGAAAGGTGTGTAACTCTGTGTAGTGATAGAGAGACACCAGGAGAGAGAGAGAGAAAGGTGTGTAAATCTGTGTAGTGATAGAGAGACTCCAGGAGAGGGAGAGAGAGAGAGAGAAAGGTGTGTAACTCTGTGCAGTGATAGAGAGACACCAGGAGAGGGAGAGAGAGAGAAAGGTGTGTAAATCTGTGTAGTGATAGAGAGACACCAGGAGAGGGAGAGAGAGAGAAAGTTGTGTAACTCTTTGTAGTGATAGAGAGACACCAGGAGAGGGAGAGAGAGAGAAAGGTGTGTAACTCTGTGCAGCGTTAGAGAGACACCAGGAGAGGGTGAGAGAGAAAGGTGTGTAACTCTGTGTAGTGATAGAGAAACACCAGCAGAGAGAGAGCGAGAGAAAGGTGTGTAACTCTGTGTAGTGATAGAGAGACACCGGGAGAGGGAGAGAGAGAGAAAGGTGGGTAACTCTGTGTAGTGATAGAGAGACACCAGGAGAGGGAGAGAGAGAGAAAGGTGTGTAACTCTGTGTTGTGATAGAGAGACACCAGGAGAGGGAGAGAGAGAGAAAGGTTTGTAACTCTGTGTAGTGATAGAGAGACACCTGGAGAGGGAGACAGAGAGAAACGTGTGTAACTCTGTGTAGTGAAAGAGAGACACCAGGAGAGGGAGAGAGAGAAAGGTGTGTAACTCTGTGTAGTGATAGAGAGACACCAGGAGAGGGCGAGAGAGAGAAAGGTGTGTAACTCTGTGTAGTGATAGAGAGACGCCAGTAGAGGAAGAGAGAGAGAAAGGTGTGTAACTCTGTGTAGTGATAGAGGGACAACAGGAGAGGGAGAGAGAGAGAAAGGTGTGTAACTCTGTGTGGTGATAGAGAGACACCGGGCGAGGGAGAGAGAGAGAAAGGTGTGTAACTCTGTGTAGTGATAGAGAGACACCTGGAGAGGGAGAGAGAGAGAAAGGTGTGTAACTCTGTGTCGTGATAGAGAGACACCAGGAGAGAGAGAGAGAGAGAAAGGTGTGTAACTCTGTGCAGTGATAGAGAGACACCAGGAGAGGGAGAGAGAGAGAAAGGTGTGTAACTCTGTGTAGTGATAGAGAGACACCAGGAGTGGGAGAGAGAGAGAAAGGTGTGTAACTCTGTGTAGTGATAGAGAGACACCGGGCGAGGGAGAGAGGGAGAAAGGTGTGTAACTCTGTGTAGTGATAGAGAGACACCTGGAGAGGGAGACAGAGAGAAACGTGTGTAACTCTGTGTAGTGAAAGAGAGACACCAGGAGAGGGAGAGAGAGAAAGGTGTGTAACTCTGTGTAGTGATAGAGAGACACCAGGAGAGGGCGAGAGAGATAAAGGTGTGTAACTCTGTGTAGTGATAGAGAGACGCCAGTAGAGGAAGAGAGAGAGAAAGGTGTGTAACTCTGTGTAGTGATAGAGGGACAACAGGAGAGGGAGAGAGAGAGAAAGGAGTGTAACTCTGTGTAGTGATAGAGAGACACCTGGAGAGGGAGAGAGAGAGAAAGGTGTGTAACTCTGTGTAGTGATAGAGAGACACCAGGAGTGGGAGAGAGAGAGAAAGGTGTGTAACTCTGTGTAGTGATAGAGAGACACCGGAAGAGGGAGAGAGAGAAAGGTGTGTAACTCAGTGTAGTGATAGAGAGACACCAGGAGAGGGAGAGAGAAAGGTGCGTAACTCGGTGTAGTGATAGAGAGACACCAGGAGAGGGCGAGAGAGAGAAAGATGTGTAACTCTTTGTCGTGATAGAGAGACACCAGGGGAGGAAGAGAGAGAGAAAGGTGTGTAACTATGTGTAGTGATAGAGAGACACCAGGAGAGGGAGAGATAGAGAAAGGTGTGTGACGCTGTGCAGTGATAGAGAGACACCAGGAGAGGGAGAGAGAGAGAAAGGTGTGTAACTCTGTGTCGTGATAGAGAGGCACAGGCTGAGTGAGAGAGAGGGAAAGGTGTGTAACTCTGTGTAGTGATAGAGAGACACCAGGAGAGGGAGAGAGAGAAAGGTGTGTAACTCTGTGCAGTGATAGAGAGACACCAGGTGAGGGTGAGAGAGAAAGGTGTGTAACTCTGTGCTGTGATAGAGAGAGACCAGCAGAGAGAGAGAGAGAGAAAGGTCTGTAACTCTGTGTAGTGACAGGGAGACACCGGGAGAGGGAGAGAGAGAGAAAGGTGGGTAACTCTGTGTAGTGATAGAGAGACACCAGGAGAGGGAGAGAGAGAGAAAGGTGTGTAACTCTGTGTTGTGATAGAGAGACACCAGGAGAGGGAGAGAGAGAGAAAGGTGTCTAACTCTGTATAGTGATAGAGAGACACCGGGAGAGGGAGAGAGAGAGAAAGGTGTGTATCTCTGTGTAGTGATAGAGAGATACCAGGAGATGGGGAGAGAGAGAAAGGTGTGTAATTCTGTGTAGTGATAGAGAGACACCAGGAGAGAGAGAGAGAGAGAAAGGTGTGTAACTCTGTGCAGTGATATAGTGACACCAGGAGAGGGTGAGAGAGAAAGGTGTGTAATTCTGTGTAGTGATAGAGAGACACCAGGAGAGGGAGAGAGAGAGAAAGGTGTGTAACTCTGTGCAGTGATAGAGAGACACCAGGAGAAGGTGAGAGAGAGAAAGGTGTGTAACTCAGTGTAGTGATAGAGAGACACCAGGAGAGGGAGAGAGAAAGGTGTGTAACTCTGTGTAGTGATAGAGAGACACAAGGAGAGGGCGAGAGAGAGAAAGATGTGTAACTCTGTGTAGTGATAGAGAGACACCAGGAGAGGGAGAGAGAGAGAAAGGTGTGTAACTCTGTGTAGTGATAGAGAGACACCAGGAGAGGGAGAGCGAGAAAGGTGTGTAACTCTGTGTAGTGATAGAGAGGCACAGGCTGAGGGAGAGAGAGGGAAAGGTGAGTAACTCTGTGTAGTGATAGAGAGACACCAGGAGAGGGAGAGAGAGAAAGGTGTGTAACTCTGTGTAGTGATAGAGAGACACCAGGAGAGGGAGAGAGAGAGAAAGGTCTGTAACTCTGTGTAGTGACAGGGAGACACCGGGAGAGGGAGAGAGAGAGAGAAAGGTGGGTAACTCTGTGTAGTGATAGAGAGACACCAGGAGAGAGAGAGAGAGAGAAAGGTGTGTAAATCTGTGTAGTGATAGAGAGACACCGCGAGAGGGAGAGAGAGAGAAAGGTGGGTAACACTGTGTAGTGTTAGAGAGACACCAGGAGAGGGAGAGAGAGAGAAAGGTGTGTAACTCTGTGTAGTGATAGAGAGACACCAGGAGAGGAAGAGAGAGAGAAAGGTGTGTAACTCTGTGTAGTGATAGAGGGACACCAGGAGAGGGAGAGAGAGAGAAAGTTGTGTAACTCTGTGTAGTGATAGAGAGACACCGGGAGAGGGAGAGAGAGAGAATGATGTGTAACTCTGTGTAGTGATAGAGAGACACCAGGAGAGGGAGAGAGAGAGAAAGGTGTGTAACTCTGTGCAGTGATAGAGAGACACCAGGAGAGGGAGAGAGAGAGAAAGGTGTGTAACTCTGTGTTGTGAAAGAGAGACACCAGGAGAGGGAGAGAGAGAGAAAGGTGCGTAATTCTGTGTAGTGATAG
Organism: Somniosus microcephalus; assembly: GCF_052327205.1. Taxonomy (NCBI): domain Eukaryota; kingdom Metazoa; phylum Chordata; class Chondrichthyes; order Squaliformes; family Somniosidae; genus Somniosus; species Somniosus microcephalus. The sequence continues at coordinate 43,819,253 of NW_028225183.1, forward strand.
AGAGACACCAGGAGAGGGAGAGAGAGAGAAAGGTGTGTAACTCTGTGTAGTGATGGAGAGACAACAGGAGAGGGAGAGAGAGAGAAAGGTATGTAACTCTGTGTAGTGATAGACAGACACCAGGAGAGGGAGAGAGAGAGAATGGTGTGTAACTCTGTGTAGTGATAGAGAGACACCAGGAGAGGGAGAGAGAGAGAAAGGTGTTTAACTCTGTGTAGTGATAGAGACACACCGGGAGAGGGGGAGAGAGAGAAAGTTGTGTAACTCTGTGCAGTGATAGAGAGACACCAGGAGAGGGAGATGGAGAGAAAGGTGTGTAAATCTGTGTAGTCATAGAGAGACACCAGGAGAGGGAGAGAGAAAAAGGTGTGTCACTCTGTGCAGTGATAGAGAGACACCAGGAGAGGGTGAGAGAGAGAGGTGTGTAACTCTGTGTAGTGATAGAGAGACACCGGTAGAGGGAGAGAGAGAAAGGTGTGTAACTCTGTGTAGTGATAGAGAGACACCAGGAGAGGGAGAGAGAGAGAAAGGTGTGTAACTCTGTGCAGTGATAGAGAGGCACCAGGAGAGGGAGAGAGAGAGAAAGGTGTGTAACTCTGTGTAGTGATAGAGAGACACCGGTAGAGGGAGAGAGAGAAAGGTGTGTAACTCAGTGTAGTGACAGAGAGACACCAGGAGAGGGAGAGAGAAAGGTGTGTAACTCTGTGTAGTGATAGAGAGACACAAGGAGAGGGCGAGAGAGAGAAAGATGTGTAACTCTGTGTAGTAATAGAGAGACACCAGGAGAGGAAGAGAGAGAGAAAGGTGTGTAACTCTGTGCAGTGATAGAGAGACACCAGGAGAGGGAGAGATAGAGAAAGGTGTGTAACTCTGTGTAGTGATAGGGAGACACCAGTAGAGGGAGGGAGAGAGAAAGGTGGGTAACTCTGTGTAGTGATAGAGAGACACCAGGAGAGGAATGCATTTTCTCCTAAAATGCGAAAAATTCAACACATCAAGAAACATATTATTCAACAAGCTAAGCCAAACAACCCCAGATTTCAAGGAATTGGATGATCTGTCAAAATTGAGATTAGTCCTAGGAGAAGGAGACAGACCATACCTTGGGGCCAAATATGTAACAACATGTCACAACCTGAGGACTGTTTAAAAGTAAGACTGTTTAAAATTAATATTGAACGTACCAAATGAAGTAGAAAGACTGTTTAAAATTAATATTGTTTAAAAGTAATATTGTATGTACCCAACAAATGTCAAATCGATTGACACCTACAGAATGTTGGAAAACTGTACCTTTTTGGTATGTAAGCTTTGGCAATATGGTTCTCTGTAAACTTTCATGCCAATAAAGCATTTGAACTGAACTGAACTGAACTGAGAGAGACAGAGAGAGAGACAGAGAGAGAGACAGAGAGAGAGAGAGAGAGAGAGAGACAGAGAGAGAGAGAGACAGAGAGAGAGAGAGACAGAGAGAGAGAGAGAGACAGAGAGAGAGAGAGAGACAGAGAGAGAGACAGAGAGAGAGAGAAATGTGCGTAACTCTGTGTAGTGATAGAGAGACACCAGGAGAGGGAGAGAGAGAGAAAGGTGTGTAACTCTGTGCTGTGATAGAGACACCAGGAGAGGGAGAAAGAGAGAAAGGTGTGTAACTCTGTGCAGTGATAGAGAGACACCAGGAGAGGGAGAGAGAGAAAGGTGTGTAGCTCTGTGTAGTGCTGGAGAGACACTAGGAGAGGGAGAGAGAGAGAAAGGTGTGTCACTCTGTGTAGTGATAGAGAGACATCAGGAGAGGGAGAGAGAGAGAAAGGTGTGTAACTCTGTGTAGTGATAGAGAGACACCAGGAGAGGGTGAGAGACAGAAAGGTGTGTAACACTGTGTAGTTTTAGAGAGACACCAGGAGAGGGAGAGAGAGAGAAAGGTGTGTAACTCTGTGTAGTGATAGAGAGACACCAGGAGAGGGAGAGATAGAGAAAGGTGTGTAACTCTGTGCAGTGATAGAGAGGAACCAGGAGAGGGAAAGAGAAAGAAAGGTGTGTAAGTCTGTGTAGTGATAGAGAGGCACAGGCTGAGGGAGAGAGAGGGAAAGGTGTGTAACTCAGTGTAGTCATAGAGAGACACCAGGAGAGGGAGAGAGAGAAAGGTGTGTGACTCTGTGCAGTGATAGAGAGACACCAGGAGAGTGTGAGAGAGAAAGGTGTGTAACTCTGTGTAGTGATAGAGAGACACCAGGAGAGAAAGAGAGAGAGAAAGGTGTGTAAATCTGTGTAGTGATAGAGAGACACCGGGAGAGGGAGAGAGAGAGAAAGGTGGGTAACACTGTGTAGTGATAGAGAGACACCAGGAGAGGGAGAGAGAGAGAAAGATGTGTAACTCTGCGTTGTGATGGAGAGACACCGGTAGAGGGAGAGAGATAAAGGTGTGTAACTCAGTGTAGTGATTCAGAGACACCAGGAGAGGGAGAGAGAAAGGTGTGTAACTCTGTGTAGTAATAGAGAGACACCAGGAGAGGGCGAGAGAGAGAAAGGTGTGTAACTCTGTGTCGTGATAGAGAGACACCAGGAGAGGGAAAGAGAGAGAAAGGTGTGTAACTCTGTGCAGTGAGAGAGAGACTCCAGGAGAGGGAGAGATAGAGAAAGGTATGTAACTCTGTGTAGTGATTGAGAGACACCAGGAGAGGGAGATAGAGAAAGATGTGTAACTCTGTGCAGTGATAGAGAGACATTAGGAGAGGGAGAGAGAGAAAAATGTGTGTAACTCTGTGTAGTGATAGAGAGGCACAGGCTGAGGGAGAGAGAGGGAAAGGTGTGTAACTCTGTGTAGCGATAGAGAGACACCAGGAGAGGGAGAGAGAGAAAGGTGTGTAACTCTGTGCAGTGATAGAGAGACATCAGGAGAGGGAGAGAGAGAGAAAGGTGTGTAACTCTGTGTAGTGATAGAGAGACACCAGGAGAGGGAGAGAGAGAGAAAGGTGTGTAACACTGTGTAGTGTTAGAGAGACAGCAGGAGAGGAATTGAGAGAGAAAGGTGTGTAACTCTGTGCAGTAATAGAGAGACACCGGGAGAGGGAGAGAGAGAGAAACGTGGGTAACTCTGTGTAGTGATAGAGAGACACCGGGAGAGGAAGAGAGAGAGATGCAATAAAAAGAAAATTCTACAACATCCAAATCCCAATCAAAATCTGGCTCAAAATATTTGACAGCATAATCCTGCCCATTGCACTGTACGGTAGTGAAGTATGGGGCCCGCTAAATCACCAAAGCTACACTAAATGGGAAAAACACACAATAGAAGCCCTACATGCAGAATTCTGCCGAAGCATCCTTCGCACCCAAAGAAAAACGCCAACAAATGCATGCAGAGCCGAACTAGGCAGATACCCACTGATAATAAACATCCAAAAACGAGCACTAAACTTCCTAAATCACCTCAAATCTAGCTCCCCAGACACACTTCATTTCAAAGCCTTTCAGACCCAAGAGCTAAACCCAGAAAAGAGTCCCCTGAGTCAGCTGCTACTGAAACTAAGTACTCAGCCGGACCCTGACCAGCCCCAGACCAACACAGCCGTCCAAACACCAATCCGAGTGAACCAAATCATTAAACAATGCAAAGAAACCTACCTGGAACATTGGAACAAAATAACCGAAAGCCAAAGCAGATTAGAATGTTACCGGGCCCTAAAAAGAGAATATAAACTGGCAGACTACCTCACGACCATCAGAGACACAAAACAGAGACAGACCCTCACCAGGTACAGACTAAGCGACCACCAACTGGAAATTGAAAAGGCAGATACAAGAAATCCTGGCAGCCTAGAGAGAATAGAATATGCGCTCAATGTCTGGCTGGCGAGGTTGAAACAGAAATGCATTTCCTCCTAAAATGCGAAAAATTCAACACATCAAGAAACATATTATTCAACAAGCTAAGCCAAACAAACCCAGATTTCAAGGAATTGGATGATCTGTCAAAATTGAGATTAGTCCTAGGAGAAGGAGACAGACCATACCTTGGGGCTAAATATGTAACAACATGTCACAACCTGAGGACTGTTTAAAAGTAAGACTGTTTAAAATTAATATTGAACGTACCAAATGAAGTAGAAAGACTGTTTAAAATTAATATTGTTTAAAAGTAATATTGTATATACCCAACAAATGTCAAATCGATTGACACCTACAGAATGTTGGAGAACTGTACCTTTTTGCTATGTAAGCTTTGGCAATATGGTTCTCTGTAAACTTTCATGCCAATAAAGCATTTGAACTGAACTGAACTGAACTGAGAGAAAGGTGCGTAAATCTGTGTAGTGATAGAGAGACACCAGGAGAGGGAGAGAGAGAGAAAGGTGTGTAAATCTGTGTAGTCATAGAGAGACACCAGGAGAGGGAGAGAGAAAAAGGTGTGTAACTCTGTGCAGTGATAGAGAGACACCAGGAGAGAGTGAGAGAGAGAGGTGTGTAACTCTGTGTAGTGATAGAGAGACACCGGTAGAGGGAGAGAGAGAAAGGTGTGTAACTCTGTGTAGTGATAGAGAGACACCGGGAGAGGGGGAGAGAGAGAAAGTTGTGTAACTCTGTGCAGTGATAGAGAGACACCAGGAGAGGGAGATGGAGAGAAAGGTGTGTAAATCTGTGTAGTCATAGAGAGACACCAGGAGAGGGAGAGAGAAAAAGGTGTGTCACTCTGTGCAGTGATAGAGAGACACCAGGAGAGGGTGAGAGAGAGAGGTGTGTAACTCTGTGTAGTGATAGAGAGACACCGGTAGAGGGAGAGAGAGAAAGGTGTGTAACTCTGTGTAGTGATAGAGAGACACCAGGAGAGGGAGAGAGAGAGAAAGGTGTGTAACTCTGTGCAGTGATAGAGAGGCACCAGGAGAGGGAGAGAGAGAGAAAGGTGTGTAACTCTGTGTAGTGATAGAGAGACACCGGTAGAGGGAGAGAGAGAAAGGTGTGTAACTCAGTGTAGTGACAGAGAGACACCAGGAGAGGGAGAGAGAAAGGTGTGTAACTCTGTGTAGTGATAGAGAGACACAAGGAGAGGGCGAGAGAGAGAAAGATGTGTAACTCTGTGTAGTAATAGAGAGACACCAGGAGAGGAAGAGAGAGAGAAAGGTGTGTAACTCTGTGCAGTGATAGAGAGACACCAGGAGAGGGAGAGATAGAGAAAGGTGTGTAACTCTGTGTAGTGATAGGGAGACACCAGTAGAGGGAGGGAGAGAGAAAGGTGGGTAACTCTGTGTAGTGATAGAGAGACACCAGGAGAGGAATGCATTTTCTCCTAAAATGCGAAAAATTCAACACATCAAGAAACATATTATTCAACAAGCTAAGCCAAACAACCCCAGATTTCAAGGAATTGGATGATCTGTCAAAATTGAGATTAGTCCTAGGAGAAGGAGACAGACCATACCTTGGGGCCAAATATGTAACAACATGTCACAACCTGAGGACTGTTTAAAAGTAAGACTGTTTAAAATTAATATTGAACGTACCAAATGAAGTAGAAAGACTGTTTAAAATTAATATTGTTTAAAAGTAATATTGTATGTACCCAACAAATGTCAAATCGATTGACACCTACAGAATGTTGGAAAACTGTACCTTTTTGGTATGTAAGCTTTGGCAATATGGTTCTCTGTAAACTTTCATGCCAATAAAGCATTTGAACTGAACTGAACTGAACTGAGAGAGACAGAGAGAGAGACAGAGAGAGAGACAGAGAGAGAGAGAGAGAGAGAGAGACAGAGAGAGAGAGACAGAGAGAGAGAGAGACAGAGAGAGAGAGAGACAGAAAGAGAGAGAGAGACAGAGAGAGAGAGAGAGACAGAGAGAGAGACAGACAGAGAGAGAGAGAAATGTGCGTAACTCTGTGTAGTGATAGAGAGACACCAGGAGAGGGAGAGAGAGAGAAAGGTGTGTAACTCTGTGCTGTGATAGAGACACCAGGAGAGGGAGAAAGAGAGAAAGGTGTGTAACTCTGTGCAGTGATAGAGAGACACCAGGAGAGGGAGAGAGAGAAAGGTGTGTAGCTCTGTGTAGTGCTGGAGAGACACTAGGAGAGGGAGAGAGAGAGAAAGGTGTGTCACTCTGTGTAGTGATAGAGAGACATCAGGAGAGGGAGAGAGAGAGAAAGGTGTGTAACTCTGTGTAGTGATAGAGAGACACCAGGAGAGGGTGAGAGACAGAAAGGTGTGTAACACTGTGTAGTTTTAGAGAGACACCAGGAGAGGGAGAGAGAGAGAAAGGTGTGTAACTCTGTGTAGTGATAGAGAGACACCAGGAGAGGGAGAGATAGAGAAAGGTGTGTAACTCTGTGCAGTGATAGAGAGGAACCAGGAGAGGGAAAGAGAAAGAAAGGTGTGTAAGTCTGTGTAGTGATAGAGAGGCACAGGCTGAGGGAGAGAGAGGGAAAGGTGTGTAACTCAGTGTAGTCATAGAGAGACACCAGGAGAGGGAGAGAGAGAAAGGTGTGTGACTCTGTGCAGTGATAGAGAGACACCAGGAGAGTGTGAGAGAGAAAGGTGTGTAACTCTGTGTAGTGATAGAGAGACACCAGGAGAGAAAGAGAGAGAGAAAGGTGTGTAAATCTGTGTAGTGATAGAGAGACACCGGGAGAGGGAGAGAGAGAGAAAGGTGGGTAACACTGTGTAGTGATAGAGAGACACCAGGAGAGGGAGAGAGAGAGAAAGATGTGTAACTCTGCGTTGTGATGGAGAGACACCGGTAGAGGGAGAGAGATAAAGGTGTGTAACTCAGTGTAGTGATTCAGAGACACCAGGAGAGGGAGAGAGAAAGGTGTGTAACTCTGTGTAGTAATAGAGAGACACCAGGAGAGGGCGAGAGAGAGAAAGGTGTGTAACTCTGTGTCGTGATAGAGAGACACCAGGAGAGGGAAAGAGAGAGAAAGGTGTGTAACTCTGTGCAGTGAGAGAGAGACTCCAGGAGAGGGAGAGATAGAGAAAGGTATGTAACTCTGTGTAGTGATTGAGAGACACCAGGAGAGGGAGATAGAGAAAGATGTGTAACTCTGTGCAGTGATAGAGAGACATTAGGAGAGGGAGAGAGAGAAAAATGTGTGTAACTCTGTGTAGTGATAGAGAGGCACAGGCTGAGGGAGAGAGAGGGAAAGGTGTGTAACTCTGTGTAGCGATAGAGAGACACCAGGAGAGGGAGAGAGAGAAAGGTGTGTAACTCTGTGCAGTGATAGAGAGACATCAGGAGAGGGAGAGAGAGAGAAAGGTGTGTAACTCTGTGTAGTGATAGAGAGACACCAGGAGAGGGAGAGAGAGAGAAAGGTGTGTAACACTGTGTAGTGTTAGAGAGACAGCAGGAGAGGAATTGAGAGAGAAAGGTGTGTAACTCTGTGCAGTAATAGAGAGACACCGGGAGAGGGAGAGAGAGAGAAACGTGGGTAACTCTGTGTAGTGATAGAGAGACACCGGGAGAGGAAGAGAGAGAGATGCAATAAAAAGAAAATTCTACAACATCCAAATCCCAATCAAAATCTGGCTCAAAATATTTGACAGCATAATCCTGCCCATTGCACTGTACGGTAGTGAAGTATGGGGCCCGCTAAATCACCAAAGCTACACTAAATGGGAAAAACACACAATAGAAGCCCTACATGCAGAATTCTGCCGAAGCATCCTTCGCACCCAAAGAAAAACGCCAACAAATGCATGCAGAGCCGAACTAGGCAGATACCCACTGATAATAAACATCCAAAAACGAGCACTAAACTTCCTAAATCACCTCAAATCTAGCTCCCCAGACACACTTCATTTCAAAGCCTTTCAGACCCAAGAGCTAAACCCAGAAAAGAGTCCCCTGAGTCAGCTGCTACTGAAACTAAGTACTCAGCCGGACCCTGACCAGCCCCAGACCAACACAGCCGTCCAAACACCAATCCGAGTGAACCAAATCATTAAACAATGCAAAGAAACCTACCTGGAACATTGGAACAAAATAACCGAAAGCCAAAGCAGATTAGAATGTTACCGGGCCCTAAAAAGAGAATATAAACTGGCAGACTACCTCACGACCATCAGAGACACAAAACAGAGACAGACCCTCACCAGGTACAGACTAAGCGACCACCAACTGGAAATTGAAAAGGCAGATACAAGAAATCCTGGCAGCCTAGAGAGAATAGAATATGCGCTCAATGTCTGGCTGGCGAGGTTGAAACAGAAATGCATTTCCTCCTAAAATGCGAAAAATTCAACACATCAAGAAACATATTATTCAACAAGCTAAGCCAAACAAACCCAGATTTCAAGGAATTGGATGATCTGTCAAAATTGAGATTAGTCCTAGGAGAAGGAGACAGACCATACCTTGGGGCTAAATATGTAACAACATGTCACAACCTGAGGACTGTTTAAAAGTAAGACTGTTTAAAATTAATATTGAACGTACCAAATGAAGTAGAAAGACTGTTTAAAATTAATATTGTTTAAAAGTAATATTGTATATACCCAACAAATGTCAAATCGATTGACACCTACAGAATGTTGGAGAACTGTACCTTTTTGCTATGTAAGCTTTGGCAATATGGTTCTCTGTAAACTTTCATGCCAATAAAGCATTTGAACTGAACTGAACTGAACTGAGAGAAAGGTGCGTAACTCTGTGTAGTGATAGAGAGACACCAGGAGAGGGAGAGAGAGAGAAAGGTGTGTAAATCTGTGTAGTCATAGAGAGACACCAGGAGAGGGAGAGAGAAAAAGGTGTGTAACTCTGTGCAGTGATAGAGAGACACCAGGAGAGAGTGAGAGAGAGAGGTGTGTAACTCTGTGTAGTGATAGAGAGACACCGGTAGAGGGAGAGAGAGAAAGGTGTGTAACTCTGTGTAGTGATAGAGAGACACCAGGAGAGGGAGAGAGAGAGAAAGGTGTGTAACTCAGTGTAGTGACAGAGAGACACCAGGAGAGGGAGAGAGAAAGGTGTGTAACTCTGTGTAGTGATAGAGAGACACCAGGAGAGAGAGAGAGAGAAAGGTGTATAAATCTGTGTAGTGATAGAGAGACACCAGGAGAGGAAGAGAGAGAGAAAGGTGGGTAACACTGTGTAGTGATAGAGAGACACCAGGAGAGGGAGAGAGAGAGAAAGGTGTGTAACTCTGTGTAGTGATAGAGAGACACCAGGAGAGGAAGAGAGAGAGAAAGGTGGGTAACACTGTGTAGTGTTAGAGAGACACCGGGAGAGGGAGAGAGAGAGAAAGGTGTGTAACTCTGTGTAGTGATAGAGAGACACCAGGAGAGGAAGAGAGAGAGAAAGGTGGGTAACACTGTGTAGTGATAGAGAGACACCAGGAGAGGGAGAGAGAGAGAAAGGTGTGTAACTCTGTGTAGTGTTGGAGAGACACCAGGAGAGGGAGAGAGAGAGAAAGGTGTGTAACACTGTGTACTGTTAGACAGACACCGGGAGAGGGAGATAGAGAGAAAGGTGTGTAACTCTGTGCTGTGATGGAGAGACACCAGGAGAGGGTGAGAGAGAGAAAGGTGTGTAACTCTGTGCAGTGATAGAGAGACACCAGGAGAGCGAGAGAGAGGGAAAGGTGTGTAACTCTGTGTAGAGATAGAGAGACACCAGGAGAGGGAGAGAGAGAAAGGTGTGTAACTCTGTGCAGTGATAGAGAGACACCAGGAGAGGGTGAGAGAGAAAGGTGTGTAACTCTGTGTAGTGATAGAGAGACACCAGGAGAGGGAGAGAGAGAGACAGGTGTGTAACTCTGTGTAGTGATAGAGAGACACCGGGAGAGGGGGGGAGAGAGAAACGTGGGTAACTCTGTGTAGTGATAGAGAGACACCATAAGAGGGAGAGAGAGAGAAAGGTGTGTAACTCTGTGTAGTGATAGAGAGACACCGGGAGAGGGGGGGAGAGAGAAAGGTGTGTAACTCTGTGTAGTGATAGAGAGACACCAGGAGAGAGAGAGAAAGGTGTGTAACACTGTGTAGTGTTAGAGAGACACCAGGAGAGGGAGAGAGAGAGAAAGGTGTGTAACTCTGTGCAGTGATCGAGAGGCTCCAGGACAGGGAAAGAGATAGAAAGGTGTGTAACTCTGTGCAGTGATAGAGAGGCACAGGCCGAGGGAGAGAGAGGGAAAGTTGTGTAACGCTGTGTAGTGATAGAGAGACACCAGGAGAGGGAGAGGGAGAAAGAGAAAGGTGTGTAACTCTGTGCAGTGATAGAGAGGCACAGGCTGAGGGAGAGAGAGGGAAAGGTGTGTAACTCTGTGTAGCGATAGAGAGACACCAGGAGAGGGAGAGAGAGAAAGGTGTGTAACTCTGTGCAGTGATTGAGAGACACCAGGAGAGGGTGAGAGAGAAAGGTGTGTAACTCTGTGTAGTGATAGAGAGACACCAGCAGAGAGAGAGAGTGAGAGAGAAAGTTGTGTAACTCTGTGTAGTGATAGAGAGACACCGGGAGAGGGAGAGAGAGAGAAAGGTGTGCAACTCTGTGAAGTGATAGAGAGACATCAGGAGAGGGAGAGAGAGAGAAAGGTGTGTAACTCTGTGTAGTGATAGAGAGACACCAGGAGAGGGAGAGAGAGAGAAAGGTGTGTAACACTGTGTAGTGTTAGAGAGACACCAGGAGAGGAATAGAGAGAGAAAGGTGTGTAACTCTGTGCAGTAATAGAGAGACACCGGGAGAGGGAGAGAGAGAGAAACGTGGGTAACTCTGTGTAGTGATAGAGAGACACCGGGAGAGGAAGAGAGAGAGATGCAATAAAAAGAAAATTCTACAACATCCAAATCCCAATCAAAATCTGGCTCAAAATATTTGACAGCATAATCCTGCCCATTGCACTGTACGGTAGTGAAGTATGGGGCCCGCTAAATCACCAAAGCTACACTAAATGGGAAAAACACACAATAGAAGCCCTACATGCAGAATTCTGCCGAAGCATCCTTCGCACCCAAAGAAAAACGCCAACAAATGCATGCAGAGCCGAACTGGGCAGATACCCACTGATAATAAACATCCAAAAACGAGCACTAAACTTCCTAAATCACCTCAAATCTAGCTCCCCAGACACACTTCATTTCAAAGCCTTTCAGACCCAAGAGCTAAACCCAGAAAAGAGTCCCCTGAGTCAGCTGCTACTGAAACTAAGTACTCAGCCGGACCCTGACCAGCCCCAGACCAACACAGCCGTCCAAACACCAATCCGAGTGAACCAAATCATTAAACAATGCAAAGAAACCTACCTGGAACATTGGAACAAAATAACCGAAAGCCAAAGCAGATTAGAATGTTACCGGGCCCTAAAAAGAGAATATAAACTGGCAGACTACCTCACGACCATCAGAGACACAAAACAGAGACAGACCCTCACCAGGTACAGACTAAGCGACCACCAACTGGAAATTGAAAAGGCAGATACAAGAAATCCTGGCAGCCTAGAGAGAATAGAATATGCGCTCAATGTCTGGCTGGCGAGGTTGAAACAGAAATGCATTTCCTCCTAAAATGCGAAAAATTCAACACATCAAGAAACATATTATTCAACAAGCTAAGCCAAACAAACCCAGATTTCAAGGAATTGGATGATCTGTCAAAATTGAGATTAGTCCTAGGAGAAGGAGACAGACCATACCTTGGGGCTAAATATGTAACAACATGTCACAACCTGAGGACTGTTTAAAAGTAAGACTGTTTAAAATTAATATTGAACGTACCAAATGAAGTAGAAAGACTGTTTAAAATTAATATTGTTTAAAAGTAATATTGTATATACCCAACAAATGTCAAATCGATTGACACCTACAGAATGTTGGAGAACTGTACCTTTTTGCTATGTAAGCTTTGGCAATATGGTTCTCTGTAAACTTTCATGCCAATAAAGCATTTGAACTGAACTGAACTGAACTGAGAGAAAGGTGTGTAACTCTGTGTAGTGATAGAGAGACACCAGGAGAGGGAGAGAGAGAGAAAGGTGTGTAAATCTGTGTAGTCATAGAGAGACACCAGGAGAGGGAGAGAGAAAAAGGTGTGTAACTCTGTGCAGTGATAGAGAGACACCAGGAGAGAGTGAGAGAGAGAGGTGTGTAACTCTGTGTAGTGATAGAGAGACACCGGTAGAGGGAGAGAGAGAAAGGTGTGTAACTCTGTGTAGTGATAGAGAGACACCAGGAGAGGGAGAGAGAGAGAAAGGTGTGTAACTCTGTGTAGTGATAGAGAGGCACCAGGAGAGGGAGAGAGAGAGAAAGGTGTGTAACTCAGTGTAGTGACAGAGAGACACCAGGAGAGGGAGAGAGAAAGGTGTGTAACTCTGTGTAGTGATAGAGAGACACCAGGAGAGAGAGAGAGAGAAAGGTGTATAAATCTGTGTAGTGATAGAGAGACACCAGGAGAGGAAGAGAGAGAGAAAGGTGGGTAACACTGTGTAGTGATAGAGAGACACCAGGAGAGGGAGAGAGAGAGAAAGGTGCGTAACTCTGTGTAGTGATAGAGAGACACCAGGAGAGGAAGAGAGAGAGAAAGGTGTGTAACTCTGCGTTGTGATGGAGAGACACCGGTAGAGGGAGAGAGATAAAGGTGTGTAACTCAGTGTAGTGATTCAGAGACACCAGGAGAGGGAGAGAGAAAGGTGTGTAACTCTGTGTAGTAATAGAGAGACACCAGGAGAGGGCGAGAGAGAGAAAGGTGTGTAACTCTGTGTCGTGATAGAGAGACACCAGGAGAGGGAAAGAGAGAGAAAGGTGTGTAACTCTGTGCAGTGAGAGAGAGACTCCAGGAGAGGGAGAGATAGAGAAAGGTATGTAACTCTGTGTAGTGATTGAGAGACACCAGGAGAGGGAGATAGAGAAAGATGTGTAACTCTGTGCAGTGATAGAGAGACATTAGGAGAGGGAGAGAGAGAAAAATGTGTGTAACTCTGTGTAGTGATAGAGAGGCACAGGCTGAGGGAGAGAGAGGGAAAGGTGTGTAACTCTGTGTAGCGATAGAGAGACACCAGGAGAGGGAGAGAGAGAAAGGTGTGTAACTCTGTGCAGTGATTGAGAGACACCAGGAGAGGGTGAGAGAGAAAGGTGTGTAACTCTGTGTAGTGATAGAGAGACACCAGCAGAGAGAGAGAGTGAGAGAGAAAGTTGTGTAACTCTGTGTAGTGATAGAGAGACACCGGGAGAGGGAGAGAGAGAGAAAGGTGTGCAACTCTGTGAAGTGATAGAGAGACATCAGGAGAGGGAGAGAGAGAGAAAGGTGTGTAACTCTGTGTAGTGATAGAGAGACACCAGGAGAGGGAGAGAGAGAGAAAGGTGTGTAACACTGTGTAGTGTTAGAGAGACACCAGGAGAGGAATTGAGAGAGAAAGGTTTGTAACTCTGTGCAGTAATAGAGAGACACCGGGAGAGGGAGAGAGAGAGAAACGTGGGTAACTCTGTGTAGTGATAGAGAGACACCGGGAGAGGAAGAGAGAGAGATGCAATAAAAAGAAAATTCTACAACATCCAAATCCCAATCAAAATCTGGCTCAAAATATTTGACAGCATAATCCTGCCCATTGCACTGTACGGTAGTGAAGTATGGGGCCCGCTAAATCACCAAAGCTACACTAAATGGGAAAAACACACAATAGAAGCCCTACATGCAGAATTCTGCCGAAGCATCCTTCGCACCCAAAGAAAAACGCCAACAAATGCATGCAGAGCCGAACTAGGCAGATACCCACTGATAATAAACATCCAAAAACGAGCACTAAACTTCCTAAATCACCTCAAATCTAGCTCCCCAGACACACTTCATTTCAAAGCCTTTCAGACCCAAGAGCTAAACCCAGAAAAGAGTCCCCTGAGTCAGCTGCTACTGAAACTAAGTACTCAGCCGGACCCTGACCAGCCCCAGACCAACACAGCCGTCCAAACACCAATCCGAGTGAACCAAATCATTAAACAATGCAAAGAAACCTACCTGGAACATTGGAACAAAATAACCGAAAGCCAAAGCAGATTAGAATGTTACCGGGCCCTAAAAAGAGAATATAAACTGGCAGACTACCTCACGACCATCAGAGACACAAAACAGAGACAGACCCTCACCAGGTACAGACTAAGCGACCACCAACTGGAAATTGAAAAGGCAGATACAAGAAATCCTGGCAGCCTAGAGAGAATAGAATATGCGCTCAATGTCTGGCTGGCGAGGTTGAAACAGAAATGCAATTCCTCCTAAAATGCGAAAAATTCAACACATCAAGAAACATATTATTCAACAAGCTAAGCCAAACAAACCCAGATTTCAAGGAATTGGATGATCTGTCAAAATTGAGATTAGTCCTAGGAGAAGGAGACAGACCATACCTTGGGGCTAAATATGTAACAACATGTCACAACCTGAGGACTGTTTAAAAGTAAGACTGTTTAAAATTAATATTGAACGTACCAAATGAAGTAGAAAGACTGTTTAAAATTAATATTGTTTAAAAGTAATATTGTATATACCCAAAAAATGTCAAATCGATTGACACCTACAGAATGTTGGAGAACTGTACCTTTTTGCTATGTAAGCTTTGGCAATATGGTTCTCTGTAAACTTTCATGCCAATAAAGCATTTGAACTGAACTGAACTGAACTGAGAGAAAGGTGCGTAACTCTGTGTAGTGATAGAGAGACACCAGGAGAGGGAGAGAGAGAGAAAGGTGTGTAAATCTGTGTAGTCATAGAGAGACACCAGGAGAGGGAGAGAGAAAAAGGTGTGTAACTCTGTGCAGTGATAGAGAGACACCAGGAGAGAGTGAGAGAGAGAGGTGTGTAACTCTGTGTAGTGATAGAGAGACACCGGTAGAGGGAGAGAGAGAAAGGTGTGTAACTCTGTGTAGTGATAGAGAGACACCAGGAGAGGGAGAGAGAGAGAAAGGTGTGTAACTCTGTGTAGTGATAGAGAGGCACCAGGAGAGGGAGAGAGAGAGAAAGGTGTGTAACTCAGTGTAGTGACAGAGAGACACCAGGAGAGGGAGAGAGAAAGGTGTGTAACTCTGTGTAGTGATAGAGAGACACCAGGAGAGAAAGAGAGAGAAAGGTGTATAAATCTGTGTAGTGATAGAGAGACACCAGGAGAGGAAGAGAGAGAGAAAGGTGGGTAACACTGTGTAGTGATAGAGAGACACCAGGAGAGGGAGAGAGAGAGAAAGGTGTGTAACTCTGTGTAGTGATAGAGAGACACCAGGAGAGGAAGAGAGAGAGAAAGGTGGGTAACACTGTGTAGTGTTAGAGAGACACCAGGAGAGGGAGAGAGAGAGAAAGGTGTGTAACTCTGTGTAGTGATAGAGAGACACCAGGGGAGGAAGAGAGAGAGAAAGGTGGGTAACACTGTGTAGTGATAGAGAGACACCAGGAGAGGGAGAGAGAGAGAAAGGTGTGTAACTCTGTGTAGTGTTGGAGAGACACCAGGAGAGGGAGAGAGAGAGAAAGGTGTGTAACACTGTGTACTGTTAGACAGACACCGGGAGAGGGAGATAGAGAGAAAGGTGTGTAACTCTGTGCTGTGATGGAGAGACACCAGGAGAGGGTGAGAGAGAGAAAGGTGTGTAACTCTGTGCAGTGATAGAGAGACACCGGGAGAGGGGGGGAGAGAGAAACGTGGGTAACTCTGTGTAGTGATAGAGAGACACCAGGAGAGAGAGAGAAAGGTGTGTAACTCTGTGTAGTGTTAGAGAGACACCAGGAGAGGGAGAGAGAGAGAAAGGTGTGTAACTCTGTGCAGTGATCGAGAGGCTCCAGGACAGGGAAAGAGATAGAAAGGTGTGTAACTCTGTGCAGTGATAGAGAGGCACAGGCCGAGGGAGAGAGAGGGAAAGTTGTGTAACTCTGTGTAGTGATAGAGAGACACCAGGAGAGGGAGAGGGAGAAAGAGAAAGGTGTGTAACTCTGTGCAGTGATAGAGAGACACCAGGAGAGTGTGAGAGAGAAAGGTGTGTAACTCTGTGTAGTGATAGAGAGACACCAGGAGAGAGAGAGAGAAAGGTGTGTAAATCTGTGTAGTGATAGAGAGACACCGGGAGAGGGAGAGAGAGAGAAAGGTGCGTAACTCTGTGTAGTGATAGAGAGACACCAGGAGAGGGAGAGAGAGAGAAAGGTGTGTAACTCTGCGTTGTGATAGAGAGACACCAGGAAAGGGAGAGAGAGAGAGAAAGGTGTGTAACTCTGTGTAGTGATAGAGAGACACCGGTAGAGCGAGAGAAATAAAGGTGTGTAACTCAGTGTAGTGATAGAGAGACAGCAAGGAGAGGGAGAAAGGTGTGTAACTCTGTGTAGTAATAGAGAGACACCAGGTGGGGGCGAGAGAGAGAAAGATGTGTAACTCTGTGTAGTGATACAGAGACACCAGGAGAGGGAGAGACAGAAAGGTTTGTAACTCTGTGCAGTGATAGAGAGGTACCAGGAGAGGGAGAGATCGAGAAAGGTGTGTAACTCTGTGTAGTGATCGAGAGACACCAGGAGAAGGAGAGAGAGAAAGGTGTGTAACTCTGTGCAGTGATAGAGCGACACCAGGAGAGGGTGAGAGAGAAAGGTGTGTAACTCTGTGTAGTGATAGAGAGACACCAGCAGAGAGAGAGAGAGGGAAAGGTGTGTAACTCTGTGCAGTGATAGAGAGACACCGAGAGAGGGAGAGAGAGAGAAAGGTGGGTAACACTGTGTAGTGATAGAGAGACACCAGGAGAGGGAGAGAGATAGAAAGGTGTGTAACTCTGTGTAGTGAGAGAGAGACATCAGGAGAGGGAGAGAGAGAGAAAGGTGTGTAACTCTGTGTAGTGATAGAGATACACCAGGAGAGGGAGAGAGAGAGAAAGATGTGTAACACTGTGTAGTGTTGGAGAGACACCAGGAGAGGAAGAGAGAGAGAAAGGTGTGTAACTCTTTGTCGTGATAGAGAAACACTAGGAGAGGGAGAGAGAGAGAAAGGTGTGTAACTCTGTGTAGTGATAGAGAGACACCAGGAGAGGGAGGGAGAGAGAAACGTGTGAAACTCTGTGTAGTGATAGAGAGACACCGGTAGAGGGAGAGAGAGAAAGGTGTGTAACTCAGTGCAGTGAAAGTGAGACACCAGGAGTGGGAGAGAGAAAGGTGTGTAACGCTGTGCAGTGATAGAGAGACACCAGGAGAGGGAGAGATAGAGAAAGGTGTGTAACTCTGTGTAGTGATAGAGAGACACCAGGAGAGGGAGAGAGAGAAAGGTGTGTAACTCTGTGCAGTGATAGAGAGACACCAGGAGAGGGTGAGAGAGAAAGGTGTGTAACTCTGTGTTGTGATAGAGAGACACCGGGAGAGGGAGTGGGAGAGAAAGGTGGGTAACTCTGTGTAGTGATAGAGAGACACCAGGAGAGGGAGAGAGAGGGAAAGGTGTGTAAATCTGTGTTGTGATAGAGAGACACCAGGAGAGGGAGATAGAGAGAAAGGAGTGTAACTCTGTGTCGTGATAGAGAGACACCGGGAGAGGGAGAGAGAGATAAAGGTGTGTAACTCTGTGTCGTGATAGAGACACCAGGAGAGGGCGAGAGAGAGAAAGGTGTGTAACTCTGTGTAGTGATAGAGAGACACCAGTAGAGGGAGAGAGATAAAGGTGTGTAACTCAGTGTCGTGATTCAGAGACACCTGGAGAGGCAGAGAGAAAGGTATGTAACTCTGTGTAGTAATAGAGAGACACCAGGAGAGGGAGAGAGAGGGAAAGGTGTGTAACTCTGTGTAGTGATAGAGAGACACCAGGAAAGTGAGAAAGAGAAAGGTGTGTAACTCTGTGTAGTGATAGAGAGACACTGGGAGAGGGAGAGAGAGAGAAAGGTGTGTAACTCTGTGTAGTGATAGAGAGACACTGGGAGAGGGAGAGAGAGAGAAAGGTGTGTAACTCTGTGTAGTGATAGAGAGACACCAGGAGAGGGAGAGAGAGAGAAAGGTGTGTAACACTGTGTAGTGTTAGAGAGACACCAGGAGAGGGAGAGAGAGAGAAAGGTGTGTAACTCTGTGCAGTGATAGAGAGGCACAGGCCGAGGGAGAGAGAGGGAAAGTTGTGTAACTCTGTGTAGTGATAGAGAGACACCAGGAGAGGGAGAGGGAGAAAGAGAAAGGTGTGTAACTCTGTGCAGTGATAGAGAGACACCAGGAGAGTGTGAGAGAGAAAGGTGTGTAACTCTGTGTAGTGATCGAGAGACACCAGCAGAGAGAGAGAGAAAGGTGTGTAAATCTGTGTAGTGATAGAGAGACACCGGGAGAGGGAGAGAGAGAGAAAGGTGCGTAACTCTGTGTAGTGATAGAGAGACACCAGGAGAGGGAGAGAGAGAGAAAGTTGTGTAACTCTGCGTTGTGATAGAGAGACACCAGGAAAGGGAGAGAGAGAGAAAGGTGTGTAACTCTGTGTAGTGATAGAGAGACACCAGGAGAGTGTGAGAGAGAAAGGTGTGTAACTCTGTGTAGTGATCGAGAGACACCAGCAGAGAGAGAGAGAAAGGTGTGTAAATCTGTGTAGTGATAGAGAGACACCGGGAGAGGGAGAGAGAGAGAAAGGTGCGTAACTCTGTGTAGTGATAGAGAGACACCAGGAGAGGGAGAGAGAGAGAAAGGTGTGTAACACTGTGTAGTGTTAGAGAGACACCAGGAGAGGGAGAGAGAGAGAAAGGTGTGTAACTCTGTGCAGTGATAGAGAGGCACAGGCCGAGGGAGAGAGAGGGAAAGTTGTGTAACTCTGTGTAGTGATAGAGAGACACCAGGAGAGGGAGAGGGAGAAAGAGAAAGGTGTGTAACTCTGTGCAGTGATAGAGAGACACCAGGAGAGTGTGAGAGAGAAAGGTGTGTAACTCTGTGTAGTGATCGAGAGACACCAGCAGAGAGAGAGAGAAAGGTGTGTAAATCTGTGTAGTGATAGAGAGACACCGGGAGAGGGAGAGAGAGAGAAAGGTGCGTAACTCTGTGTAGTGATAGAGAGACACCAGGAGAGGGAGAGAGAGAGAAAGTTGTGTAACTCTGCGTTGTGATAGAGAGACACCAGGAAAGGGAGAGAGAGAGAAAGGTGTGTAACTCTGTGTAGTGATAGAGAGACACCGGTAGAGCGAGAGAATAAAGGTGTGTAACTCAGTGCAGTGATAGAGAGACAGCAAGGAGAGGGAGAAAGGTGTGTAACTCTGTGTAGTAATAGAGAGACACCAGGTGGGGGCGAGAGAGAGAAAGATGTGTAACTCTGTGTAGTGATAGAGAGACACCAGGAGAGGGAGAGAGAGAGAAAGGTGTGTAACTCTGTGTAGTGATACAGAGACACCAGGAGAGGGAGAGACAGAAAGGTTTGTAACTCTGTGCAGTGATAGAGAGGTACCAGGAGAGGGAGAGATCGAGAAAGGTGTGTAACTCTGTGTAGTGATCGAGAGACACGAGGAGAAGGAGAGAGAGAAAGGTGTGTAACTCTGTGCAGTGATAGAGGGACACCAGGAGAGGGTGAGAGAGAAAGGTGTGTAACTCTGTGTAGTGATAGAGAGACACCAGCAGAGAGAGAGAGAGGGAAAGGTGTGTAACTCTGTGCAGTGATAGAGAGAAAAATGAAATGCTAAAGTTCAGCAATATGGAGATGCAGGGTGCGATACTCAAACTATTCAACATCATATTACGCTCAGGCTGATTTCCCGATATCTGGTGCCAAGGACTAATCTCCCCCATATATAAAAGTGGAAACAAATCAGACCCAAATAAGTACCACGGCATCTGTGTCAACAGTTGTCTAGGGAAGTTATTCTGCAGTATTCTAAATAGTAGATTACTTGATTTTCTTAACAAACATAATATCCTCAGAAAAAAACAAATAGGCTTTCTTCCAAAACACCGCACCGCCGACCATATCTATACCCTTCACACCCTCATTGAAAAACATAAACACCAAACAAAAAATGGGAAAATATTCGCCTGTTTCATCGACTTCAAGAAAGCCTTTGACTCTATATGGCACGAAGGGCTCTATTATAAACTTCTTCAGTGTGGAATAGGGGGCAAAGTCTATGACCTTATTAAATCAATGTATCTGAAAATCAAATGCGGGGTCAAAATTGGAGACAAACGCACCGATTTCTTCACCCAGAGAAGAGGCGTCCGGCAGGGCTGCAATTTGAGCCCGACCCTGTTCAACATATACATAAATGAATCAGCAGACATGCTGGAGCAAAGCGAGTCACCAGGTCTCCGTCTCCTGGATGGAGAAGTGAAGTCCCTGTTCTATGCGGACGACCTGGTTCTGCTGTCTCCCACAGAACAGGGATTACAGCAACAACGAGACCGACTCGACAAATACTGCCAAAATTGGGCTCTAACAGTAAATCTAAAGAAAACCAACATCATGATTTTTCAGAAAAGACCCAGATGTCAGGAAAACAAATACCAGTTTACCCTCAGTGATACCACTATAGGACACACTATGAGCTACACCTACCTTGGTCTAACTATTACAGCATCAGGGAGCTTCAGCATAGCAGTGAATGCACTAAAAGAAAAAGCCCGAAGAGCCCTATATGCAATAAAAAGAAAATTCTACAACATCCAAATCCCAATCAAAATCTGGCTCAAAATTTTTGACAGCATAATCCTGCCCATTGCACTGTACGGTAGTGAAGTATGGGGCCCGCTAAATCACCAAAGCTACACTAAATGGGAAAAACACACAATAGAAGCCCTACATGCAGAATTCTGCCGAAGCATCCTTCGCACCCAAAGAAAAACGCCAACAAATGCATGCAGAGCCGAACTAGGCAGATACCCACTGATAATAAACATCCAAAAACGAGCACTAAACTTCCTAAATCACCTCAAATCTAGCTCCCCAGACACCCTTCATTTCAAAGCCTTTCAGACCCAAGAGCTAAACCCAGAAAAGAGTCCCCTGAGTCAGCTGCTACTGAAACTAAGTACTCAACCGGACCCTGACCAGCCCCAGACCAACACAGCCGTCCAAACACCAATCCGAGTGAACCAAATCATTAAAAAATGCAAAGAAACCTACCTGGAACATTGGAACAAAATAACCGAAAGCCAAAGCAGATTAGAATGTTACCGGGCCCTAAAAAGAGAATATAAACTGGCAGACTACCTCACGACCATCAGAGACACAAAACAGAGACAGACCCTCACCAGGTACAGACTAAGCGACCACCAACTGGAAATTGAAAAAGGCAGATACAAGAAATCCTGGCAGCCTAGAGAGAATAGAATATGCGATCAATGTCTGGCTGGCGAGGTTGAAACAGAAATGCATTTCCTCCTAAAATGCGAAAAATTCAACACATCAAGAAACATATTATTCAACAAGCTAAGCCAAACAACCCCAGATTTCAAGGAATTGGATGATCTGTCAAAATTGAGATTAGTCCTAGGAGAAGGAGACAGACCATACCTTGGGGCTAAATATGTAACAACATGTCACAACCTGAGGACTGTTTAAAAGTAAGACTGTTTAAAATTAATATTGAACGTACCAAATGAAGTAGAAAGACTGTTTAAAATTAATATTGTTTAAAAGTAATATTGTATATACCCAACAAATGTCAAATCGATTGACACCTACAGAATGTTGGAAAACTGTACCTTTTTGCAATGTAAGCTTTGGCAATATGGTTCTCTGTAAACTTTCATGCCAATAAAGCATTTGAACTGAACTGAACTGAACTGACACCGAGAGAGGGAGAGAGAGAGAAAGGTGGGTAACACTGTGTAGTGATAGAGAGACACCAGGAGAGGGAGAGAGATAGAAAGGTGTGTAACTCTGTGTGGTGAGAGAGAGACATCAGGAGAGGGAGAGAGAGAGAAAGATGTGTAACACTGTGTAGTGTTGGAGAGACACCAGGAGAGGAAGAGAGAGAGAAAGGTGTGTAACTCTTTGTCGTGATAGAGAAACACTAGGAGAGGGAGAGAGAGGGAAAGGTGTGTAACTCTGTGTAGTGATAGAGATACACCAGGAGAGGGAGAGAGAGAGAAAGATGTGTAACACTGTGTCGTGTTGGAGAGACACCAGGAGAGGAAGAGAGAGAGAAAGGTGTGTAACTCTTTGTCGTGATAGAGAAACACTAGGAGAGGGAGAGAGAGAGAAAGGTGTGTAACTCTGTGTAGTGATAGAGAGACACCAGGAGAGGGAGGGAGAGAGAAACGTGTGAAACTCTGTGTAGTGATAGAGAGACACCGGTAGAGGGAGAGAGAGAAAGGTGTGTAACTCAGTGCAGTGAAAGTGAGACACCAGGAGAGGGAGAGCGAAAGGTGTGTAACGGTGTGCAGTGATAGAGAGACACCAGGAGAGGGAGAGATAGAGAAAGGTGTGTAACTCTGTGTAGTGATAGAGAGACACCAGGAGAGGGAGAGAGAGAAAGGTGTGTAACTCTGTGCAGTGATAGAGAGACACCAGGAGAGGGTGAGAGAGAAAGGTGTGTAACTCTGTGTTGTGATAGAGAGACACCGGGAGAGGGAGTGGGAGAGAAAGGTGGGTAACTCTGTGTAGTGATAGAGAGACACCAGGAGAGGGAGAGAGAGGGAAAGATGTGTAAATCTGTGTTGTGATAGAGAGACACCAGGAGAGGGAGAGACAGAGAAAGGAGTGTAACTCTGTGTCGTGATAGAGAGACACCGGGGGAGGGAGAGAGAGAGAAAGGTGTGTATCTCTGTGTAGTGATAGAGAGACACCAGGAGAGGGCGAGAGAGAGAAAGATGTGTAACTCTGTGTAGTGATAGAGAGACACCAGTAGAGGGAGAGAGATAAAGGTGTGTAACTCAGTGTCGTGATTCAGAGACACCTGGAGAGGCAGAGAGAAAGGTATGTAACTCTGTGTAGTAATAGAGAGACACCAGGAGAGGGAGAGAGAGGGAAAGGTGTGTAACTCTGTGTAGTGATAGAGAGACACCAGGAAAGTGAGAAAGAGAAAGGTGTGTAACTCTGTGTAGTGATAGAGAGACACTGGGAGAGGGAGAGAGAGAGAAAGGTGTGTAACTCTGTGTAGTGATAGAGAGACACTGGGAGAGGGAGAGAGAGAAAGGTGTGTAACTCTGTGCAGTGATAGAGAGACACCAGGAGAGTGTGAGAGAGAAAGGTGTGTAACTCTGTGTAGTGATCGAGAGACACCAGCAGAGAGAGAGAGAAAGGTGTGTAACTCTGTGTAGTGATAGAGAGACACCGGGAGAGGGAGAGAGAGAGAAAGGTGTGTAACTCTGTGTAGTGATAGAGAGACACCAGGAGAGGGAGAGATGGAGAAAGGTGTGTAACTCTGTGTTGTGATAGAGAGATACCAGGAGAGGGAGAGATTGAGAAAGGTGTGTAACTCTGTGCAGTGATAGAGATCCACCAGGAGAGGGTGAGAGTGAAAGGTGTGTAACTCTGTGTAGTGATAGAGAGACACCAGCAGAGAGAGAGAGAGAGAGAGAAAGGTGTGTAACTCTGTGTCGTGTTAGAGAGACACCGGGAGAGGGAGAGAGAGAGAAAGGTGGGTAACTCTGTGTAGTGATAGAGAGACACCAGGAGAGGGAGAGAGAGAGAAAGGTGTGTAACTCTGTGTAGTGATAGAGAGACACCGGGAGAGGGAGAGAGAGAAAGGTGTGTAACTCTGTGCAGTGATAGAGAGACACCAGGAGAGTGTGAGAGAGAAAGGTGTGTAACTCTGTGTAGTGATCGAGAGACACCGGGAGAGGGAGAGAGAGAGAAAGGTGGGTAACTCTGTGTCGTGATAGAGAGACACCAGGAGAGGGAGAGAGAGAGAAAGGTGTGTAACTCAGTGTAGTGATAGAGAGAGACCAGGAGAGGGAGAGAGAGAGAAAGCTGTGTAACACTGTGTAGTGTTAGAGAGACACCAGGAGAGGAAGAGAGAGAGAAATGTGCGTAACACTGTGTAGTGATAGAGAGACACCAGGAGAGGGAGAGAGAGAGAAAGGTGTGTAACTCTGTGTAGTGACAGGGAGACACCGGGAGAGGGAGAGAGAGAGAAAGGTGGGTAACTCTGTGCAGTAATAGAGAGACACCAGGAGAGAGAGAGAGAGACAAAGGTGTGTAAATCTGTGTAGTGATAGAGAGACACCGGGAGAGGGAGAGAGAGAGAAAGGTGGGTAACACTGTGTAGTGTTAGAGAGACACCAGGAGAGGGAGAGAGAGAGAAAGGTGTGTAACTCTGTGCAGTGATAGAGAGACACCAGGAGAGGAAGAGAGAGAGAAAGCTGTGTAATTCTGTGTCGTGATAGAGAGACACCAGGAGAGGGAGAGAGAGAGAAAGTTATGTAACTCTGTGTAGTTCTAGAGAGACACCGGGAGAAGGAGAGAGAGAGAAAGGTGGGTAACTCTGTGTAGTGATAGAGAGACACCAGGAGAGGGAGAGAGACAGAAAGGTGTGTAACTCTGTGTTGTGATAGAGAGACAGCAGGTGAGGGAGAGAGAGAGAAAGGAGTGTAACTCTGTAGTGATAGAGAGACACCGGGAGAGGGAGAGAGAGAGAAAGGTGGGTAACACTGTGTAGTGTTAGAGGGACACCAGGAGAGGGAGAGAGAGAGAAAGGTGTGTAACTCTGTGTAGTGATAGAGAGACACCGGTAGAGGGAGAGAGAGAAAGGTGTGTAACTCAGTGTAGTGATAGAGAGACACCAGGAGAGGGAGAGAGAAAGGTGTGTAACTCTGTGTAGTGATAGAGAGACACCAGGAGAGGGCGAGAGAGAGAAAGGTGTGTAACTCTGTGCAGTGATAGAGAGACACCAGGAGAGGGTGAGAGAGAAAGGTGTGTAACTCTGTGCAGTGATAGAGAGACACCAGCAGAGAGAGAGAGAGAAAGGTGTGTAACTCTGTGTAGTGATAGAGAGACACAGGGAGAGGGAGAGAGCGAGAAAGGTGGGTAACTCTGTGTAGTTACAGAAAGACACCAGGAGAGGGAGAAAGAGAGAAAGGTGTGTAACTCTGTGTCGTGATAGAGAGACACCAGGAGTGGGAGAGAGAGAGAAAGGTGTGTAACTCTGTGTAGTGATAGAGAGACACCGGTAGAGGGAGAGAGAGAAAGGTGTGTAACTCACTGTAGTGATAGAGAGACACCAGGAGAGGGAGAGAGAAAGGTGTGTAACTCTGTGTAGTGATAGAGAGACACCGGTAGGGGGAGAGAGAGAAAGGTGTGTAACTCAGTGTAGTGATAGAGAGACACCAGTAGAGGGGGAGAGAAAAGTGTGGAACTCTGTGTAGTGATAGAGAGACACCAGGAGAGGGCGAGAGAGTGAAAGAGGTGTAACTCTGTGTAGTGATAGAGAGACACCAGGAGAGGGAGTGAGAGAGAAAGGTGTGTAACTCTGTGTAATGATAGAGAGACACCAGGAGAGGGAGAGAGAGAGAAAGGTGTGTAACTCTGTGTAATGATAGAGAGGCACCGGGAGAGGGAGAGAGAGAGAAAGGTATGTATCTCTGTGTAGTGATAGAGAGACACCAGGAGATGGGGAGAGAGAGAATGGTGGGTAACTCTGTGTAGTGATAGGGTGACACCAGGAGAGGGAGAGAGAGAGAAAGGTGTGTAACTCTGTGTTGTGATAGAGAGACACCAGGAGAGGGAGAGAGAGAGAAAGGTGTGTTACTCTGTGTAGTGATAGAGAGACACCGGGAGAGGGAGAGAGAGAGAAAGGTGTGCAACTCTGTGTAGTGATAGAGAGTCACCAGGAGAGGGAGAGAGAGAAAGGTGCGTAACTCTGTGTAGTGATAGAGAGACACCAGGAGAGGGCGAGAGAGAGAAAGTTGTGTAACTCTGTGTAGTGATAGAGTGACACCAGGAGAGGGAGAGAGAGAGAAAGTTGTGTAACTCTGTGTAGTGATAGAGAGACACCAGGAGAGGGAGAGGGAGAGAGAGAGAAAGCTGTGTAACTCTGTGTAGTGATAGAGAGACACCAGGAGATGGGGAGAGAGAGAAAGGTGTGTAACTCTGTGTAGTGATAGAGAGACACCAGGAGAGAGAGAGAGAGAGAAAGGTGTGTAACTCTGTGTAGTGATAGAGAGACTCCAGGAGAGGGAGAGAGAGAAAGGTGTGTAACTCTGTGCAGTGATACAGAGAGACCAGGAGAGGGAGAGAGAGAGAAAGGTGTGTTAATCTGTGTAGTGATAGAGAGACACCAGGAGAGGGAGAGAGAGAGAAAGGTGTGTAACTCTGTGTCGTGATAGAGAGACACCAGGAGAGGGAGAGAGAGGGAACGGTGTGTAACTCAGTGTAGTGATAGAGAGACACCGGGAGAGGGAGAGAGAGAGAAAGGTGTGTAATTCTGTGCAGTGATAGAGAGACACCGGGAGAGGGAGAGGGAGAGAAAGGTGTGTAACTCTGTGCAGTGATAGAGAGACACCGGGAGAGGGAGAGAGAGAGAAAGGTGGGTAACTCTGTGTAGTGATAGAGAGACACCAGGAGAGGGAGAGAGAGAGAAAGGTGTGTAACTCTGTGTAGTGATAGAGAGACACCAGGAAAGGGAGAGAGAGAAAGGTGTGTAACTCTGTGCAGTGATAGAGAGACACCAGGAGAGTGTGAGAGAGAAAGGTGTGTAACTCTGTGTAGTGATCGAGAGACACCGGGAGAGGGAGAGAGAGAGAAAGGTGGGTAACTCTGTGTCGTGATAGAGAGACACCAGGAGAGGGAGAGAGAGAGAAAGGTGTGTAACTCTGTGTAGTGATAGAGAGAGACCAGGAGAGGGAGAGAGAGAGAAAGGTGTGTAACACTGTGTAGTTTTAGAGAGACACCAGGAGCGGAAGAGAGAGAGAAAGGTGTGTAACTCTGTGTAGTGATAGAGAAACACCAGGAGAGGGAGAGAGAGAGAAAGGTGTGCAACTCTGTGTCGTAATAGAGAGACACCAGGAGAGGGAGAGAGAGAGAAAGGTGTGTAACTCTGTGCAGTGATAGAGAGATACCAGGAGAGGGAGAGCTAGAGAAAGGTGTGTAACTCTGTGTAGTGATAGAGAGACACCAGGAAAGGGAGAGAGAGAAAGGTGTGTAACTCTGTGCAGTGATAGAGAGACACCAGGAGAGTGTGAGAGAGAAAGGTGTGTAACTCTGTGTAGTGATCGAGAGACACCGGGAGAGGGAGAGAGAGAGAAAGGTGGGTAACTCTGTGTCGTGATAGAGAGACACCAGGAGAGGGAGAGAGAGAGAAAGGTGTGTAACTCTGTGTAGTGATAGAGAGAGACCAGGAGAGGGAGAGAGAGAGAAAGGTGTGTAACACTGTGTAGTTTTAGAGAGACACCAGGAGCGGAAGAGAGAGAGAAAGGTGTGTAACTCTGTGTAGTGATAGAGAAACACCAGGAGAGGGAGAGAGAGAGAAAGGTGTGCAACTCTGTGTCGTAATAGAGAGACACCAGGAGAGGGAGAGAGAGAGAAAGGTGTGTAACTCTGTGCAGTGATAGAGAGATACCAGGAGAGGGAGAGCTAGAGAAAGGTGTGTAACTCTGTGTAGTGATAGAGAGACACCAGGAGAGGGAGAGAGAGAAAGGTGTGTAACTCTGTGCAGTGATAGAGAGACACCAGGAGAGGGAGAGAGAGAAAAAGGTGTGTAACTCTGTGTAGTGATAGAGAGGCACAGGCTGAGGGAGAGAGAGAGAAAGGTGGGTAACTCTGTGTAGTGATAGAGTGACACCAGGAGAGGGTGAGAGGGAGAGAAATGTGGGTAACACTGTGTAGTGATAGAGAGACACCAGGAGAGGGAGAGAGAGAGAAAGGTGTGTAACTCTGTGTAGTGACAGGGAGACACCGGGAGAGGGAGAGAGAGAGAAAGGTGGGTAACTCTGTGCAGTAATAGAGAGACACCAGGAGAGAGAGAGAGAGACAAAGGTGTGTAAATCTGTGTAGTGATAGAGAGACACCGGGAGAGGGAGAGAGAGAGAAAGGTGGGTAACACTGTGTAGTGTTAGAGAGACACCAGGAGAGGGAGAGAGAGAGAAAGGTGTGTAACTCTGTGTAGTGATAGAGAGACACCAGGAGAGGAGGAGAGAGAGAAAGGTGTGTAATTCTGTGTCGTGATAGAGAGACACCAGGAGAGGGAGAGAGAGAGAAAGTTATGTAACTCTGTGTAGTTCTAGAGAGACACTGGGAGAAGGAGAGAGAGAGAAAGGTGGGTAACTCTGTGTAGTGATAGAGAGACACCAGGAGAGGGAGAGAGACAGAAAGGTGTGTAACTCTGTGTTGTGATAGAGAGACAGCAGGTGAGGGAGAGAGAGAGAAAGGAGTGTAACTCTGTAGTGATAGAGAGACACCGGGAGAGGGAGAGAGAGAGAAAGGTGGGTAACACTGTGTAGTGTTAGAGAGACACCAGGAGAGGGAGAGAGAGAGAAAGGTGTGTAACTCTGTGTAGTGATAGAGAGACACCGGTAGAGGGAGAGAGAGAAAGGTGTGTAACTCAGTGTAGTGATAGAGAGACACCAGGAGAGGGAGAGAGAAAGGTGTGTAACTCTGTGTAGTGATAGAGAGACACCAGGAGAGGGCGAGAGAGAGAAAGGTGTGTAACTCTCTGCAGTGATAGAGAGACACCAGGAGAGGGTGAGAGAGAAAGGTGTGTAACTCTGTGCAGTGATAGAGAGACACCAGCAGAGAGAGAGAGAGAAAGGTGTGTAACTCTGTGTAGTGATAGAGAGACACAGGGAGAGGGAGAGAGCGAGAAAGGTGGGTAACTCTGTGTCGTTACAGAAAGACACCAGGAGAGGGAGAATGAGAGAAAGGTGTGCAACTCTGTGTCGTGATAGAGAGACACCAGGAGTGGGAGAGAGAGATAAAGGTGTGTAACTCTGTGTAGTGATAGAGAGACACCGGTAGAGGGAGAGAGAGAAAGGTGTGTAACTCACTGTAGTGATAGAGAGACACCAGGAGAGGGAGAGAGAAAGGTGTGTAACTCTGTGTAGTGATAGAGAGACACCGGTAGGGGGAGAGAGAGAAAGGTGTGTAACTCAGTGTAGTGATAGAGAGACACCAGTAGAGGGAGAGAGAAAAGTGTGTTACTCTGTGTAGTGATAGAGAGACACCAGGAGAGGGCGAGAGAGTTAAAGAGGTGTAACTCTGTGTAGTGATAGAGAGACACCAGGAGAGGGAGTGAGAGAGAAAGGTGTGTAACTCTGTGTAATGATAGAGAGACACCAGGAGAGGGAGAGAGAGAGAAAGGTGTGTAACTCTGTGTAATGATAGAGAGACACCGGGAGAGGGAGAGAGAGAGAAAGGTATGTATCTCTGTGTAGTGATAGAGAGACACCAGGAGATGGGGAGAGAGAGAATGGTGGGTAACTCTGTGTAGTGATAGGGTGACACCAGGAGAGGGAGAGAGAGAGAAAGGTGTGTAACTCTGTGTTGTGATAGAGAGACACCGGGAGAGGGAGAGAGAGAGAAAGGTGTGTAACTCTGTGTAGTGATAGAGAGTCACCAGGAGAGGGAGAGAGAGAAAGGTGCGTAACTCTGTGTAGTGATAGAGAGACACCAGGAGAGGGCGAGAGAGAGAAAGTTGTGTAACTCTGTGTAGTGATAGAGTGACACCAGGAGAGGGAGAGAGAGAGAAAGTTGTGTAACTCTGTGTAGTGATAGAGAGACACCAGGAGAGGGAGAGGGAGAGAGAGAGAAAGCTGTGTAACTCTGTGTAGTGATAGAGAGACACCAGGAGAGAGAGAGAGAGAGAAAGGTGTGTAACTCTGTGTAGTGATAGAGAGACTCCAGGAGAGGGAGAGAGAGAAAGGTGTGTAACTCTGTGCAGTGATACAGAGACACCAGGAGAGGAAGAGAGAGATAAAGGTGTGTAACTCTGTGTCGTGATAGAGAGACACCAGGAGAGGGAGAGAGAGGGAACGGTGTGTAACTCAGTGTAGTGATAGAGAGACACCGGGAGAGGGAGAGAGAGAGAAAGGTGTGTAACTCTATGTAGTGATAGAGAGACACCGGGAGAGGGAGAGGGAGAGAAAGGTGTGTAACTCTGTGTAGTGATAGAGAGACACCAGGAGAGGGAGAGAGAGAGAAAGGTGTGTAACTCTGTGCAGTGATGGAGAGACACCAGGAGAGGGAGAGAGAGAGAAAGGTGTGTAACACTGTGTAGTGATAGAGAGACACCAGGAGAGGGAGAGAAAGAGAAAGGTGTGTAACTCAGTGTAGTGATAGAGAGACACCAGTAGAGGGAGAGAGAAAGGTGTGTAACTCTCTGTAGTGATAGAGAGACACCAGGAGAGGGCGAGAGAGAGAAAGAGGTGTAACTCTGTGTCGTGATTGAGAGACACCAGGAGAGGAAGAGAGAGAGAAAGGTGTGTAACTCTGTGCAGTGATAGAGAGACACCAGGAGAGGGTGAGAGAGAAAGGTGTGTAACTCTGTGTCGTGATAGAGAGACACCAGCAGAGAGAGAGAGAGAGAAAGGTCTGTAACTCTGTGTAGTGATAGAGAGACACCGGGAGAGGGAGAGGGAGAGAAAGGTGGGTAACTCTGTGTAGTGAAAGGGAGACACCAGGAGAGGGAGAGAGAGAGAAAGGTGTGTCACTCTCTGTAGTGATAGAGAGACACCAGGAGAGGGAGAGAGAGAAATGTGTGTAACTCTGTGTAGTGATAGAGAGACACCAGGAGAGGGCGAGAGAGAGAAAGCTGTGTAACACTGTGTTGTGATCGAGAGACACCAGGAGAGAGATAGAGAGAAAAAGTAGTGTAACTCTGTGTAGTGATAGAGAGACACCAGGAGAGGGAGAGAGAGAAAGGTGCGTAACTCTGTGTAGTGATAGAGAGACACCAGGAGAGGGCGAGAGAGAGAAAGTTGTGTAACTCTGTGTAGTGATAGAGTGACACCAGGAGAGGGAGAGAGAGAGAAAGTTGTGTAACTCTGTGTAGTGATAGAGAGACACCAGGAGAGGGAGAGAGAGAAAGGTGCGTAACTCTGTGTAGTGATAGAGAGACACCAGGAGAGGGCGAGAGAGAGAAAGTTGTGTAACTCTGTGTAGTGATAGAGTGACACCAGGAGAGGGAGAGAGAGAGAAATTTGTGTAACTCTGTGCAGTGATAGAGAGACACCAGGAGAGGGAGAGGGAGAGAGAGAGAAAGCTGTGTTACTCTGTGTAGTGATAGAGAGACACCAGGAGAGAGAGAGAGAGAGAAAGGTGTGTAACTCTGTGTAGTGATAGAGAGACTCCAGGAGAGGGAGAGAGAGAAAGGTGTGTAACTCTGTGCAGTGATACAGAGACACCAGGAGAGGGAGAGAGAGAGAAAGGTGTGTTAATCTGTGTCGTGATAGAGAGACACCAGGAGAGGGAGAGAGAGAGAAAGGTGTGTAACTCTGTGTAGTGATAGAGAGACACAGGGAGAGGGAGAGAGAGAGAAAGGTGTGTAACTCTATGTAGTGATAGAGAGACACCGGGAGAGGGAGAGGGAGAGAAAGGTGTGTAACTCTGTGTAGTGATAGAGAGACACCAGGAGAGGGAGAGAGAGAGAAAGGTGTGTAACTCTGTGCAGTGATAGAGAGACACCAGGAGAGGGTGAGAGAGAAAGGTGTGTTACTCTGTGTAGTGATAGAGAGACACCAGGAGAGGGAGAGAAAGAGAAAGGAGTGTCACTCTGTGTAGTGATAGAGAGACACCGGTCGGGGGAGAGAGAGAAAGGTGTGTAACTCAGTGTAGTGATAGAGAGACACCAGTAGAGGGAGAGAGAAAGGTGTGTAACTCTCTGTAGTGATAGAGAGACACCAGGAGAGGGCGAGAGAGAGAAAGAGGTGTAACTCTGTGTCGTGATAGAGAGACACCAGCAGAGAGAGAGAGAGAGAAAGGTCTGTAACTCTGTGTAGTGATAGAGAGACACCGGGAGAGGGAGAGTGAGAGAAAGGTGGGTAACTCTGTGTAGTGAAAGGGAGACACCAGGAGAGGGAGAGAGAGAGAAAGGTGTGTCACTCTCTGTAGTGATAGAGAGACACCAGGAGAGGGAGAGAGAGAAATGTGTGTAACTCTGTGTAGTGATAGAGAGACACCAGGAGAGGGCGAGAGAGAGAAAGCTGTGTAACACTGTGTTGTGATCGAGAGACACCAGGAGAGAGATAGAGAGAAAAAGTAGTGTAACTCTGTGTAGTGATAGAGAGACACCAGGAGAGGGGGAGAGAGAGAAAGCTGTGTAACTCTGTGTTGTGATAGAGAGACACCGGGAGAGGGAGAGAGAGAGAAAGGTGTGTATCTCTGTGTAGTGATAGAGAGACACCAGGAGATGGGGAGAGAGAGAAAGGTGTGAAACTCTGTGCAGTGATAGAGAGAGACACCAGGAGAGAGAGAGAGAGAGAAAGGTGTGTAACTCTGATTAGAGATAGAGAGACTCCAGGAGAGGGAGAGAGAGAGAAAGGTGTGTAACTCTGTGCAGTGATAGAGAGACACCAGGAGAGGGAGAGAGAGGGAACGGTGTGTAACTCAGTGTAGTGACAGAGAGACACCGGGAGAGGGAGAGAGAGAGAAAGGTGTGTAACTCTATGTAGTGATAGAGAGACACCGGGAGAGGGAGAGGGAGAGAAAGGTGTGTAACTCTGTGTAGTGATAGAGAGACACCAGGAGAGGGAGAGGGAGAGAAAGGTGTGTAACTCTGTGTAGTGATCGAGAGACACATGTTGAGTGAGAGAGAGAGAAATGTGTGTAACTCTATGTAGTGATAGAGAGACACCGGGAGAGGGAGAGGGAGAGAAAGGTGTGTAACTCTGTGTAGTGATAGAGAGACACCAGGAGAGGGAGAGACAGAGAAAGGTGTGTAACTCTGTGTAGTGATCGAGAGACACATGTTGAGTGAGAGAGAGAGAAATGTGTGTAACTCTGTGTAGTGATAGAGAGACACCAGGAGAGGAAGTGAGAGAGAAAAGTGTGTAACTCTGTGTAATGATAGAGAGCCACCAGGAGAGGGAGAGAGAGAGAAAGGTGTGTAACTCTGTGTAGTGATAGAGAGACACCAGGAGAGAGCGAGAGAGAGAATGGTGTGTAACTCTGTGTAGTGATAGAGAGACACCAGGAGAGAGAGAGAAAGAGAAAAAGGTGTGTAACTCTGTGTAGTGATAGAGAGACACCAGGAGAGGGAGAGAGAGAGAAAGGTGTGTGTCTCTGTGTAGTGATAGAGAGACACCAGGAGAGAGAGAGAGAGAGAAAGATGTTTAACTCTGTGTAGTGATAGAGAGACACCAGGAGAGGGAGAGAGAGAGAAAGGTGTGTAACTCTGTGCAGTGATAGAGAGACACCAGGAGTGGGAGAGAGAAAGAAAGGTGTGTAAATCTGCGTAGTGATAGAGAGACACCAGGAGAGGGAGAGAGAGGGAACGGTGTGTAACTCAGTGTAGTGATAGAGAGAAAGCAGGAGAGGGAGAGAGAGAGAAAGGTGTGTAAGTCTGTGTAGTGATAGAGAGACACCGGGAGAGGGAGAGGGAGAGAAAGGTGTTTAACTTTGTGTAGTGATAGAGAGACACCAGGAGAGAGAGAGAGAGAGAGAAAGTTGTGTAACTCTGTGTAGTGATAGAGAGACACCAGGAGAGGGAGAGAGAGAGAAAGCTGTGTAACTCTGTGTAGTGATAGAGAGACACCGGGAGAGGGAGAGAGAGAGAAAGGTGTGTATCTCTGTGTAGTGATAGAGAGACACCAGGAGAGAGAGAGAGAGAGAAAGGTGTGTAACTCTGATTAGAGATAGAGAGACTCCAGGAGAGGGAGAGAGAGAGAAAGGTGTGTAAATCTGTGCAGTGATAGAGAGACACCAGGAGAGGGAGAGAGAGGGAACGGTGTGTAACTCAGTGTAGTGATAGAGAGACACCGGGAGAGGGAGAGAGAGAGAAAGGTGTGTAACTCTATGTAGCGATAGAGAGACACCGGGAGAGGGAGAGGGAGAGAAAGTTGTGTAACTCTGTGTAGTGATAGAGAGACACCAGGAGGGGGAGAGAGAGAGAAAGGTGTGAAACTCTGTGTAGGGATAGTGAGACACCAGGAGCGGGAGAGAGAGAGAAAGGTGTGTAACTCTGTGTAGTGCAGGGGAGACACCAGGAGAGGGAGAGAGAGAGAAAGGTGTGTAACTCTGTGCAGTGATAGAGAGACACCAGGAGAGGGAGAGAGAGAGAAAGGTGTGTAACTCTATGCAGTGATAGAGAGACACCAGGAGAGGGAGAGAGAAAGGTGTGTAACTCTGTGCAGTGATAGAGAGACACCAGGAGAGGGAGAGAGAGAAAGCTGTGTAACTCTGTGTACTGATAGAGAGACACCAGGAGAGGGAGAGGGAGAGAAATGTGTGTAACTCTGTGTAGTGATAGAGAGACACCAGGAGAGGAAGGGCGAGAGAAAGGTGTGTAACTCTGTGTAGTGATAGAGAGACACCAGGAGAGGGAGAGAGAGAGAAAGGTGTGTAACTCTGTGCAGTGATAGAGAGACACCAGGAGAGGGAGAGAGAAAGGTGTGTAACTCTGTGCAGTGATAGAGAGACACCAGGAGAGGGAGAGAGAGAAAGCTGTGTAACTCTGTGTAGTGATAGAGAGACACCAGGAGAGGGAGAGGGAGAGAAATGTGTGTAACTCTGTGTAGTGATAGAGAGACACCAGGAGAGGGAGAGAGAGAGAAAGGTGTGTAACTCTGTGTAGTGATAGAGAGACACCAGGAGAGGGAGAGAGAGAGAAAGGTGTGTAACTCTGTGTAGTGATAGAGAGACACCAGGAGAGGGAGAGAGAGAGAAAGGTGTGTAACTCTGTGTAGTGATAGAGAGACACCAGGAGAGGGAGAGGGAGAGAAAAGTGTGTACCTCTGTGTAATGATAGAGAGACACCAGGAGAGGGAGAGAGAGAGAAAGGTGTGTAACTCTGTGCAGTGATAGAGAGACACCAGGAGACGGAGAGAGAGAGAAAGGTGTGTAACTCTGTGTTGTGATAGAGAGACACCAGGAGAGGGAGAGATAGAGAAAGGTGTGTAACTCTGTGCAGTGATAGAGAGACACCAGGAGAGGGAGAGAGAGAGGAAGGTGATTAATTCTGTGTCGTGATAGAGAGACACCAGGAGAGGGAGAGATAGAGAAAGGTGTGTAACTCTGTGCAGTGATAGAGAGACACCAGGAGACGGAGAGAGAGAGAAAGGTGTGTAACTCTGTGTTGTGATAGAGAGACAGCAGGAGAGGGAGAGAGAGAGAAAGGTGTGTAACTCTGTGTAGTGATAGAGAGACACCAGGAGAGGGACAGAGAGAGAAAGGTGTGTAACTCTGCGTAGTGATAGAGAGACACCAGGAGAGGGAGAGAGAGGGAACGGTGTGTAACTCAATGTAGTGATAGAGAGACACCAGGAGAGGGAGAGAGAGAGAAAGGTGTGTATCTCTGTGTAGTGATAGAGAGACACCAGGAGAGGGAGAGAGAGAGAAAGGTGTGTAACTCTGTGTCGTTATAGAGAGACACCAATCCAAGATGGCGACATCTGGAGAACACATTTTGAAAACCTCTACAAAGACATCCCAATAAACGAAACAAACCCAAGTCAACATCAGGTCACAGAAAAACTCCACACATTAGAAGCAACAATTAAAGGCAACCAAAACCCTCTAGACTCCCCAATCACATGGAAAGAACTGGCCACAAAAACAAAATCTCTCCACCTAAAGAAAGCCTGTGGCCCAGACAACATCAAAAAAGAAATGCTCAATTTCAGCAATATGGAGATGCAGGGTGCGGTACTCAAATTATTCAACATCATATTACGTTCAGGCTGTTTTCCCGATATCTGGTGCCAAGGACTAATCTCCCCCATATATAAAAGTGGAAACAAATCAGACCCAAATAACTACCGCGGCATCTGTGTCAACAGTTGTCTAGGGAAGTAATTCTGCAGTATTCTAAATAGTAGATTACTTGATTTTCTTAACAAACATAATATCCTCAGAAAAAACCAAATAGGCTTTCTTCCAAAACACCGCACCGCCGACCATATCTATACACTTCACACCCTCATTGAAAAACATATACACCAAACAAAAAATGGGAAAAAATTCGCCTGCTTCATCGACTTCAAGAAAGCCTTTGACTCTATATGGCACGAAGGGCTCTATTATAAACTTCATCAGTGTGGAATAGGGGGCAAAGTCTATGACCTTATTAAATCAATGTATCTGAAAAACAAATGCGGGGTCAAAATTGGAGACAAACGCACCGATTTCTTCACCCAGAGAAGAGGCGTCCGGCAGGGCTGCAATTTGAGCCCGACCCTGTTCAACATATACATAAATGAATTAGCAGACATGCTGGAGCAAAGCGAGTCACCAGGTCTCCGTCTCCTGGATGGAGAAGTGAAATCCCTGTTCTATGCGGACGACCTGGTTCTGCTGTCTCCCACAGAACAGGGATTACAGCAACAACTAGACCTACTCGACAAATACTGCCAAAATTGGGCTCTAACAGTAAATCTAAAAAAAACCAACATCATGATTTTTCAAAAAAGGCCCAGATGTCAGGAAAACAAATACCAGTTTACCCTCAGTGATACCACTATAGGACACACTATGAGCTACACCTACCTTGGTCGAACTATTACAGCATCAGGGAGCTTCAGCATAGCAGTGAATGCACTAAAAGAAAAAGCCCGAAGAGCCCTATATGCAATAAAAAGAAAATTCTACAACATCCAAATCCCAATCAAAATCTGGCTCAAAATATTTGACAGCATAATCCTGCCCATTGCACTGTACGGTAGTGAAGTATAGGGCCCGCTAAATCACCAAAGCTACACTAAATGGGAAAAACACACAATAGAAGCCCTACATGCAGAATTCTGCCGAAGCATCCTTCGCACCCAAAGAAAAACGCCAACAAATGCATGCAGAGCCGAACTAGGCAGATACCCACTGATAATAAACATCCAAAAACGAGCACTAAACTTCCTAAATCACCTCAAATCTAGCTCCCCAGACACCCTTCATTTCAAAGCCTTTCAGACCCAAGAGCTAAACCCAGAAAAGAGTCCCCTGAGTCAGCTGCTACTGAAACTAAGTACTCAGCCGGACCCTGACCAGCCCCAGACCAACACAGCCGTCCAAACACCAATCCGAGTGAACCAAATCATTAAACAATGCAAAGAAGCCTACCTGGAACATTGGAACAAAATAACCGAAAGCCAAAGCAGATTAGAATGTTACCGGCCCTAAAAAGAGAATATAAACTGGCAGACTACGTCACGACCATCAGAGACACAAAACAGAGACAGACCCTCACCAGGTACAGACTAAGCGACCAACAACTGGAAATTGAAAAAGGCAGATACAAGAAATCCTGGCAGCCCAGAGAGAATAGAATATGCGATCAATGTCTGGCCGGCGAGGTTGAAACAGAAATGCATTTCCTCCTAAAATGCGAAAAATTCAACACATCAAGAAACATATTATTCAACAAGCTAAGCCAAACAACCCCAGATTTCAAGGAATTGGATGACCTGTCAAAATTGAGATTAGTCCTAGGAGAAGGAGACAGACCATACCTTGGGGCCAAATATGTAACAACATGTCACAACCTGAGGACTGTTTAAAATTAAGACTGTTTAAAATTAATATTGAACGTACCAAATGAAGTACAAAGACTGTTTAAAAATAATATTGTTTAAAAGTAATATTGTATGTACCCAACAAATGTCAAATCGATTGAAACTTACAGAATGTTGGAAAACTGTACCTTTTTGCTATGTAAGCTTTGGCAATATGGTTCTCTGTAAACTTTCATGTCAATAAAGCATTTGAATTGAATTGAATTGAATTGAATTGAGAAAGGTGTGTAACTCTGTGTTGTGTTAGAGAGACACCAGGAGAGGGAGAGAGAGAGAAAGGTGCGTAACTCTGTGTAGTGATAGAGAGACACCGGAAGAGGGAGAGAGAGAGAAAGGTGTGTAACTCTGTGTAGTGATAGAGAGACACCAGGAGAGGGCGAGAGAGAGAAAGGTGTGTAACTCTGTGTAGTGATAGAGAGGCACCAGGAGAGGAAGAGAGAGAGAATGGTGTGTAACTCTGTGTAGTGATAGAGAGACACCAGGAGAGGGGGAGAGAGAGAAAGGTGTGTAACTCTGTGTAGTGATAGAGAGACACCGGGCGAGGGAGAGAGAGAGAAAGGTATGTAACTCTGTGCAGTGATAGAGAGACACCAGCAGAGGGAGAGAGAGAGAAAGGTGTGTAACCCTGTGTAGTGATAGAGAGACACCAGGAGAGGGAGAGAGAGAGAAAGGTGTGTAACTCTGTGCAGTGATAGAGAGACACTGGGAGAGGGGGAGAGAGAGAAAGTTGTGTAACTCTGTGCAGTGATAGAGGGACACCAGTAGAGGGAGAGAGAGAGAGAAAGGTGTGTAACTCTGTGTAGTGATAGAGAGCCAATGGAGAGGGAGAGAGAGAGAAAGGTGTGTAACTCTGTGTCGTGATAGAGAGACATCAGGAGAGGGAGACAGAGAGAAAGGTGTGTAACTCTGTGTAGTGATAGAGAGACACCAGGAGAGGGAGAGAGAGAGAAAGGTGGGTAAATCTGTGTAGTGATAGAGAGACACCAGGAGAGGGAGAGAGAGAGAAAGATGTGTAACTCTGTGTAATGATAGAGAGACACCAGGAGAGGGAGAGAGAGAGAAAGGTGTGTAACTCTGTGTAGTGATAGAGACACACCGGGAGAGGGAGAGAGAGAAAAAGGTGTGTAACTCTGTGTAGTGATAGAGAGACACCGGGAGAGGGAGAGAGAGAGAAAGGTGTGTAGCTCTGTGCAGTGATAGAGAGCCACCAGGAGAGGGAGAGAGCGAGAAAGGTGTGTAACTCTGTGTAGTGATAGAGAGACACCAGGAGAGGGAGAGAGAGAGAAAGGTGTGTAACTCTGTGTAGTGATAGAGAGACACCAGGAGAGGGAGTGAGAGAGAAAGGTGTGTAACTCTGTGTAGTAATAGAGAGACACCAGGAGAGGGAGAGAGAGAGAAAGGTGTGTAACTCTGTGGAGTGATAGAGAGATTACGGGAGAGAGAAAGGTGTAGAACACTGTGCAGTGATAGAGAGACACCAGGAGAGGGAGAGAGAGAGAAAGGTGTGTAACTCTGTGTAGTGATAGAGAGACACCAGGAGAGGGAGAGCGAGAGAAAGGTGTGTAAATCTGTGCAGTAATAGGGAGACACCAGGAGAGGGAGAGAGTGAGAAAGGTGTGTAACCCTGTGTTGTGATAGAGAGACACCAGGAGAGGGCGAGAGAGAGAAAGGTGTGTAACTCTGTGTAGTGATCGAGAGGCACCAGGAGAGGAAGAGAGAGAGAATGGTGTGTAACTCTGTGTAGTGATAGAGAGACACCAGGAGAGGGGGAGAGAGAGAAAGGTGTGTAACTCTGTGTAGTGAT
Organism: Somniosus microcephalus; assembly: GCF_052327205.1. Classification (NCBI taxonomy): domain Eukaryota; kingdom Metazoa; phylum Chordata; class Chondrichthyes; order Squaliformes; family Somniosidae; genus Somniosus; species Somniosus microcephalus. Next base: position 43,858,506 of record NW_028225183.1, read on the forward strand.
AGAGAGACACCGGGCGAGGGAGAGAGAGAGAAAGGTATGTAACTCTGTGTAGTGATAGAGAGACACCAGGAGAGGGAGAGAGAGAGAAAGGTGTGTAACCCTGTGTAGTGATAGAGAGACACCAGGAGAGGGAGAGAGAGAGAAAGGTGTGTAACTCTGTGCAGTGATAGAGAGACACTGGGAGAGGGGGAGAGAGAGAAAGTTGTGTAACTCTGTGCAGTGATAGCGGGGCACCAGGAGAGGGAGAGAGAAAGGTGTGTAACTCTGTGTAGTGATAGAGAGCCACTGGAGAGGGAGAGAGAGAGAAAGGTGTGTAACTCTGTGTCGTGATAGAGAGACATCAGGAGAGGGAGAGAGAGAGAAAGGTGTGTAACTCTGTGTAATAATAGAGAGACACCAGGAGAGGGTGGGAGAGAGAAAGGTGGGTAAATCTGTGTCGTGATAGAGAGACACCAGGAGAGGGAGAGAGAGAGAAAGATGTGGAACTCTGTGTAATGATAGAGAGACACCAGGAGAGGGAGAGAGAGAGAAAGGTGTGTAACTCTGTGTAGTGATAGAGACACACCGGGAGAGGGAGAGAGAGAAAAAGGTGTGTAACTCTGTGTAGTGATAGAGAGACACCGGGAGAGTGAGAGAGAGAGAAAGGTGTGTAGCTCTGTGCAGTGATAGAGAGCCACCAGGAGAGGGAGAGAGCGAGAAAGGTGTGTAACTCTGTGTAGTGATAGAGAGACACCAGGAGAGGGAGAGAGAGAGAAAGGTGTGTAACTCTGTGTAGTGATAGAGAGACACCAGGAGAGGGAGTGAGAGAGAAAGGTGTGTAACTCTGTGTAGTGATAGAGAGACACCAGGAGAGGGAGAGAGAGAGAAAGGTGTGTAACTCTGTGTAGTGATAGAGAGACACCAGGAGAGGGAGAGCGAGAGAAAGGTGTGTAAATCTGTGCAATAATAGGGAGACACCAGGAGAGGGAGAGAGTGAGAAAGGTGTGTAACCCTGTGTAGTGATAGAGAGACACCAGGAGAGGGAGAGTGAGAGAAAGGTGTGTAACTCTGTGTAGTGATAGAGAGACACCAGGAGAGGGAAAGAGAGAGAAAGGTGTGTAACTCTGTGTAGTGATAGAGAGACACCAGGAGAGGGAGAGAGAGAGAATGGTGTGTAACTCTGTGTAGTGATAGAGAGACACCAGGAGAGGGAGGGAGAGAGAAAGCTGTGTAACTCTGTGTAGGGACAGAGAGGCACAGGCTGAGGGAGAGAGAGGGAAAGTTGTTTAACTCTGTTTAGTGATAGAGAGACACCAGGAGAGGGAGAGAGAGAAAGGTGTGTAACTCTGTGCAGTGATAGAGAGACACCAGGAGAGGGAGAGAGAGAAAGGTGTGTAACTCTGTGCAGTGATAGAGAGACACCAGGAGAGAGGGAGAGCGAGAAAGGTGTGTAAATCTGTGCAGTGATAGAGAGACACCAGGAGAGTGAGAAAGAGAGAAAGGTGTGTAACTCTGCGTTGTGATAGAGAGACACCAGGAGAGGGAGAGAGAGAGAAAGGTGTGTTACTATGTGTAGTGATAGAGAGACACCAGGAGAGGGAGAGAGAGAAAGGTGTGTAAATCTGTGTAGTGATAGAGAGACACCAGGAGAGGGCGAGAGAGAGAAAGGAGTGTAACTCTGTGTCGTGATAGAGAGACACCAGGAGAGGAAGAGAGAGAGAAAGGTGCGTAACTCTGTGTAGTGATAGAGAGACACCAGGAGAGGGAGAGAGAGAGAAAGGTGCGTAACTCTGTGTAGTGATAGAGAGACACCAGGAGAGGGAGAGAGAGAGAAAGGTGTGTAACTCTGTGCAGTGATAGAGGGACACCGGGCGAGGGAGAGAGAGAGAAAGGTATGTAACTCTGTGTAGTGATAGAGAGACACCAGGAGAGGGAGAGAGAGAGAAAGGTGTACAACCCTGTGTCGTGATAGAGAGACACCAGGCGAGGGAGCGAGAGAGAAAGGTGTGTAACTCTGTGCAGTGATAGAGAGACACCGGGAGAGGGAGAGAGAGAGAAAGGTGTGTAACTCTGTGTAGTGATAGAGAGCCACCAGGAGAGGGAGAGAGATGAGAAAGGTGTGTCAATCTGTGTAGTGATCGAGATACACCGGGTGAGGGAGAGAGAGAGAAAGGTGTGTAACTCTGTGCAGTGATAGAGAGGCACCAGGAGAGGGAGAGAGAGAGAAAGGTGTGTAAATCTGTGTAGTGATAGAGAGACACCAGGAGAGGGCGAGAGAGAGAAAGGTGTGTAACTCTGTGCAGTGATAGAGAGACACCAGGAGAGGGAGAGAGAGAGAAAGGTGTGTATCTCTGTGTAGTGATAGAGAGACACCGGGAGAGGGAGAGAGAGAGAAAGGTGTGTAACTCTGTGCAGTGATAGAGAGACACCAGGAGAGGGAGAGAGAGAGAAAGGTGTGTAACTCTGTGCAGTGATAGAGAGACACCAGGAGAGGGAGAGAGAGGGAACGGTGTGTAACTCAGTTTAGTGATAGAGAGACAGCAGGAGAGGGAGAGAGAGAGAAAGGCGTGTAACTCTGTGTAGTGATAGAGAGACACCAGGAGAGGGAGAGAGAGGGAAAGGTGTGTAACTCTGTGTTGTGATAGAGAGACACCAGGAGAGGGAGAGAGAGGGAACGGTGTGTAACTCAGTTTAGTGATAGAGAGACAGCAGGAGAGGGAGAGAGAGAGAAAGGTGTGTAACTCTGCGTTGTGATAGAGAGACACCAGGAGAGGGAGAGAGAGTGAAAGGTGTGTTACTATGTGTAGTGATAGAGAGACACCGGGAGAGGGAGAGAGAGAGAAAGGCGTGTAACTCTGTGTAGTGATAGAGAGACACCAGGAGAGGGAGAGAGAGAAAGGTGTGTAACTCAGTGTAGTGATAGAGAGACACCAGGAGAGAGAGAGAGAGAGAAAGGTGTGTAACTCTGTGTAGTGATAGAGAGACTCCAGGAGAGGGAGAGAGAGAGAAAGGTGTGTAACTCTGTGTAGTGATAGAGAGACACTGGGAGAGGGCGAGAGAGAGAAAGGAGTGTAACTCTGTGTCGTGATAGAGAGACACCAGGAGAGGAAGAGAGAGAGAAAGGTGCGTAACTCTGTGTAGTGATAGAGAGACACCAGGAGAGGGAGAGAGAGAGAAAGGTGCATAACTCTGTGTAGTGATAGAGAGACACCAGGAGAGGGAGAGAGAGAGAAAGGTGTGTAACTCTGTGTAGTGATAGAGGGACACCGGGCGAGGGAGAGAGAGAGAAAGGTATGTAACTCTGTGTAGTGATAGAGAGACAGCAGGAGAGGGAGAGAGAGAGAAAGGCGTGTAACTCTGTGTAGTGATAGAGAGACACCAGGAGAGGGAGAGAGAGGGAAAGGTGTGCAACTCTGTGTAGTGATAGAGAGACACCAGGAGAGGGAGAGAGAGGGAACGGTGTGTAACTCAGTTTAGTGATAGAGAGACAGCAGGAGAGGGAGAGAGAGAGAAAGGTGTGTAACTCTGCGTTGTGATAGAGAGACACCAGGAGAGGGAGAGAGAGTGAAAGGTGTGTTACTATGTGTAGTGATAGAGAGACACCGCGAGAGGGAGAGAGAGAGAAAGGCGTGTAACTCTGTGTAGTGATAGAGAGACACCAGGAGAGGGAGAGAGAGAAAGGTGTGTAACTCTGTGTAGTGATAGAGAGACACCAGGAGAGAGAGAGAGAGAGAAAGGTGTGTAACTCTGTGTAGTGATAGAGAGACTCCAGGAGAGGGAGAGAGAGAGAAAGGTGTGTAACTCTGTGCAGTGATAGAGAGGCACCAGGAGAGGGAGAGAGAGAGAAAGGTGTGTAAATCTGTGTAGTGATAGAGAGACACCAGGAGAGGGAGAGATAGAGAAAGGTGTGGAACTCTGTGCAGTGATAGAGAGACACCAGGAGAGGGAGAGAGAGAGAAAGGTGTGTATCTCTGTGCAGTGATAGAGAGACACCAGGAGAGGGACAGAGAGAGAAAGGTCTGTAACTCTGCGTAGTGATAGAGAGACACCAGGAGAGGGAGAGAGAGGGAACGGTGTGTAACTCAGTGTAGTGATAGAGAGACACCAGGAGAGAGAGAGAGAGAGAAAGTTGTGTAACTCTGTGTAGTGATAGAGAGACACCAGGAGAGGGAGAGAGAGAGAAAGCTGTGTAACTCTGTGTAGTGATAGAGAGACACCGGGAGAGGGAGAGAGAGAGAAAGGTGTATATCTCTGTGTAGTGAAAGAGAGACACCAGGAGATGGGGAGAGAGAGAAAGTAGTGTAACTCTGTGTAGTGATAGAGAGACACCAGGAGAGAGAGAGAGAGAGAAAGGTGTGTAACTCTGATTAGAGATTTAGAGACTCCAGGAGAGGGATTGAGAGAAAGGTGAGTAACTCTGTGCAGTGATAGAGAGACACTAGGAGAGGGAGAGAGAGAGAAAGGTGTGTTAATCTGTGTAGTGATAGAGAGAGACCAGGAGAGGGAGAGAGAGAGAAAGGTGTGTAACTCTGTGTAGTGATAGAGAGACACCAGGAGAGGGAGAGAGAGAGAAAGGTGTGTAACTCTGTGTAGTGATAGAGAGACTCCGGAAGAGGGAGAGAGAGAGAAAGGTGTGCAACTCTGTGTAGTGATAGAGAGACACCAGGAGAGGGCGAGAGAGAGAAAGGTGTGTAACTCTGTGCAGTGATAGAGAGGCACCAGGAGAGGAAGAGAGAGAGAAAGGTGTGTAACTCTGTGTAGTGGTAGAGAGACACCAGGAGAGGGAGAGAGAGAGAAAGGTGTGTAACTCTGTGTAGTGATAGAGAGACACCGGGCGAGGGAGAGAGAGAGAAAGGTATGTAACTCTGTGTAGTGATAGAGAGACACCAGGAGAGGGAGAGAGAGAGAAAGGTGTGTCACCCTGTGTAGTGATAGAGAGACACCAGGAGAGGGAGAGAGAGAGAAAGGTGTGTAACTCTGTGTAGTGATAGAGAGACACCGGGAGAGGGGGAGAGAGAGAAAGTTGTGTAACTCTGTGCAGTGATAGAGGGACACCAGGAGAGGGAGAGAGAGAGAGAAAGGTGTGTAACTCTGTGCAGTGATAGAGAGCCACTGGAGAGGGAGAGAGAGAGAAAGGTGTGTAACTCTGTGTCGTGATAGAGAGACATCAGGAGAGGGAGAGAGAGAGAAAGGTGTGTAACTCTGTGTAGTGATAGAGAGACACCAGGAGAGGGAGAGAGAGCGAAAGGTGGATAAATCTGTGTAGTGATAGAGAGACACCAGGAGAGGGAGAGAGAGAGAAAGATGTGTAACTCTGTGTCGTGATAGAGAGACACCAGGAGAGGGAGTGAGAGAGAAAGGTGTGTAACTCTGTGTAGTAATGGAGAGACACCAGGAGAGGGAGAGAGAGAGAAAGGTGTGTAACTCTGTGTGGTGATAGAGAGACACCGGGAGAGAGAGAGAGAGAGAAAGGTGTAGAACACTGTGCAGTGATAGAGAGACAACAGGAGAGGGAGAGAGAGAAAGGTGTGTAACTCTGTGTAGTGATAGAGAGACACCAGGAGAGGGAGACAGAGAGAAAGGTGTGTAAATCTGTGCAGTAATAGGGAGACACCAGGAGAGGGAGAGAGTGAGAAAGGTGTGTAACTCAGTGTAGTGATAGAGAGACAGCAGGAGAGGGCGAGAGAGAGAAAGGTGTGTAACTCTGTGCAGTGATAGAGAGGCACCAGGAGAGGAAGAGAGAGAGAAAGGTGTGTAACTCAGTGTAGTGATAGAGAGACACGAGGAGAGGGAGAGAGAGAGAAAGGTGTGTAACTCTGTGTAGTGATAGAGAGACACCGGGAGAGAGAGAGAAAGGTGTGTAACGCTGTGTATTGATAGAGAGACACCAGGAGAGGGAGAGAGAGAGAAAGGTGTGTAACTCTGTGTAGTGATACAGAGACAACAGGAGAGGGAGAGAGAGAGAAAAGTGTGTAACTCTGTGTAGTGATAGAGAGACACCAGGAGAGGGAGAGAGAGAGAAGGGTGTGTAACTCTGTGTAGTGATAGAGAGACACCAGGAAAGGGAGAGAGAGAGAAAGGACTGTAAATATGTGTAGTGATAGAGAGACACCAGGAGAGGGAGAGAGAGAGAAAGGTGTGTAACTCTATGTAGTGATAGAGAGACACCTGGAGAGGGAGTGAGAGAGAAAGGTGTGTAACTCTGTGCAGTGATAGAGAGAAACCAAGAGAGGGAGAGAGAGAGAAAGGTGTGTAACTCTGTGTAGTGATAGAGAGACACCGGGAGAGAGAGAGAGGGAAAGGTGTATAAAACTGTGCAGTGATAGAGAGACACCAGGAGAGGGAGAGAGAGAGAAAGGTGTGTAACTCTGTGTAGTGATAGAGAGATACCAGGAGAGGGACAGAGAGAGAAAGGTGTGTAACTCTGTGCAGTGATAGAGAGACACCAGGAGAGGGAGAGAGAGGGAGAGGTGTGTAACTCTGTGTAGTGATAGACAGACACCAGTAGAGGGAGCGAGAGAGAAAGGTGTGTAACTCTGTGCAGTGATAGAGAGACACCGGGAGAGGGAGAGAGAGAGAAAGGTGTGTAACTCTGTGTAGTGATAGAGAGACACCAGGAGAGGGAGAATGAGAGAAAGGTGTGTAACTCTGTGTAGTGATAGAGAGACACCAGGAGAGGGAGAGAGAGAGAAAGGTGTGTAACTCTGTGTAGTGATAGAGAGACACCGGGAGAGGGCGAGAGAGAGAAAGGTGTGTAAATCTGTGTCATGATAGAGAGACACCAGGAGAGGGAGAGCGAGAGAAAGGTGTGCAACTCTGTGTAGTGACAGAGAGACACCAGGGGAGGGAGAGAGAGAGAAATGTGTGTAACTCTGTGCAGTGATAGAGAGACACCAGGAGAGGGAGAGAGAGAGAAAGGTGTGTAACTCTGTGCAGTGATAGAGAGTCACCAGGAGAGGGAGAGAGAGTGAAAGGTGTGTAACTCTGTGTAGTGATAGAGAGACACCAGGAGAGGGAGAGAGAGAGAAAGGTGTGTAAATATGTGTAGTGATAGAGAGACACCAGGAGAGGGAGAGCGAGAGAAAGGTGTGCAACTCTGTGTAGTGATAGAGAGACACCAGTAGAGGGAGAGAGAGAGAAAGGCGTGAAACTCTGTGCAGTGATAGAGAGACACCAGGAGAGGGAGAGAGAGAGAAAGGTGTGTAAATATGTGTAGTGATAGAGAGACACCAGGAGAGGGAGAGTGAGAGAAAGGTGTGTAAATATGTGTAGTGATAGAGAGACACCAGGAGAGGGAGTGAGAGAGAAACGTGTGTAACTCTGTGTAGTGATCGAGAGAAACCAAGAGAGGGAGAGAGAGAGAAAGGTGTGTAACTCTGTGCAGTGATAGAGAGACACCAGGAGAGGGAGAGAGAGAGAAAAGTGTGTAACTCTGTGTCGTGATAGAGAGATACCAGGAGAGGGAGAGAGAGAGAAAGGTGTGTAAATCTGTGCAGTGATAGAGAGCCACCAGGAGAGGGAGAGCGAGAGAAAGGTGTGTAACTCTGTGTAGTGATAGAGAGACACCAGGAAAGGGAGAGAGAGAGAAAGGTGTGTAAATCTGTGTAGTGATAGAGAGACACCAGGAGAGGGAGAGAGAGAGAAAGGCGTGTAACTCTGTGTAGTGATAGAGAGACACCGGGAGAGAGAGAGAGAGAGAAAGGTGTATAAAACTGTGCAGTGATAGAGAGACACCAGGAGAGGGAGAGTGAGAGAAAGGTGTGTAACTCTGTGTAGTGATAGAGAGACACCAGGAGAGGGAGAGAGAGAAAGGTGTGTAGCTCTGCGTAGTGATAGAGAGACACCAGGAGAGGGAGAGAGAGAGAAAGGTGTGTAACTCTGTGCAGTGATAGAGAGTCACCAGGAGAGGGAGAGAGAGTGAAAGGTGTGTAACTCTGTGCAGTGATAGAGAGACACCAGGAGAGGGAGAGTGAGAGAAAGGTGTGTAAATATGTGTAGTGATAGAGAGACACCAGGAGAGGGAGTGAGAGAGAAAGGTGTGTAACTCTGTATAGTGACAGAGAGACACCAGGAGAGGGAGAGAGAAAGGTGTATAAAACTGTGCAGTGATAGAGAGACACCAGGAGAGGGAGAGTGAGAGAAAAGTGTGTAACTCTGTGTAGTGATAGAGAGACACCAGTAGAGGGAGAGAGAGAGAAAGGCGTGAAACTCTGTGCAGTGATAGAGAGACACCAGGAGAGGGAGAGAGAGAAAGGTGTGTAGCTCTGTGTAGTGATAGAGAGACACGAGGAGAGGGAGAGAGAGAGAAAGGTGTGTAACTCTGTGAAGTGATAGAGAGACACCAGGAGAGGGAGAGAGAGAGAAAGGTGTGTAACTCTGTATAGTGATAGAGAGACACCAGGAGAGGGAGAGAGAGAGAAAGGTGTGTAACTCTGTGTAGTGATAGAGAGACACCGGGAGAGAGAGAGAGAAAGGTGTGTAACTCTGTGTAGTGATAGAGACACCAGGGGAGGGAGAGAGAGAGAAATGTGTGTAACTCTGTGCAGTGATAGAGAGACACCAGGAGAGGGAGAGAGAGAGAAAGGTGTGTAACTCTGTGCAGTGATAGAGAGTCACCAGGAGAGGGAGAGAGAGTGAAAGGTGTGTAACTCTGTGTAGTGATAGAGAGACACCAGGAGAGGGAGAGTGAGAGAAAGGTGTGTAAATATGTGTAGTGATAGAGAGACACCAGGAGAGGGAGTGAGAGAGAAACGTGTGTAACTCTGTGTAGTGATCGAGAGAAACCAAGAGAGGGAGAGAGAGAGAAAGGTGTGTAACTCTGTGCAGTGATAGAGAGACACCAGGAGAGGGAGAGAGAGAGAAAAGTGTGTAACTCTGTGTCGTGATAGAGAGATACCAGGAGAGGGAGAGAGAGAGAAAGGTGTGTAAATCTGTGCAGTGATAGAGAGACACCAGGAGAGGGAGAGAGAGAGCAAGGTGTGTAACTCTGTGTAGTGATAGAGAGACACCAGGAGAGGGACAGAGAGAAAAAGGTGTGTAAATCTGTGTAGTGATAGAGAGACACCAGTAGAGGGAGAGAGAGAGAAAGGCGTGAAACTCTGTGCAGTGATAGAGAGACACCAGGAGAGGGAGAGAGAGAGAATGTTGTGTAAATCTGTGCAGTGATAGAGAGACACCAGGAGAGGGTGAGAGAGAGAAAGGTGTGTAAATCTGTGTAGTGATAGAGAGACACCAGGAGAGGGAGTGAGAGAGAAAGGTGTGTAACTCTGTGTAGTGATAGAGAGACACCAGGAAAGGGAGAGAGAGAGAAAGGTGTGTAAATCTGTGTAGTGATAGAGAGACACCAGGAGAGGGAGAGAGAGAGAAAGGTGTGTAACTCTCTGTAGTGATAGAGAGATACCAGGAGAGGGACAGAGAGAGAAAGGTGTGTAAATCTGTGTAGTGATAGAGAGACACCAGGAAAGGGAGAGAGAGAGAAAGGTGTGTAACTCTGTGGAGTGATAGAGAGACACCGGGAGAGGGCGAGAGAGAGAAAGGTGTGTAAATCTGTGTCGTGACAGAGAGCCACCAGGGGAGGGAGAGAGAGAGAAAGGTGTGTAACTCTCTGTAGTGATAGAGAGATACCAGGAGAGGGACAGAGAGAGAAAGGTGTGTAACTCTATGCAGTGATAGAGAGACACCAGGAGAGGGAGAGAGAGGGAGAGGTGTGTAACTCAGTGTAGTGATAGACAGACACCAGTAGAGGGAGAGAGAGAGAAAGGTGTGTAACTCTGTGTAGTGATAGAGAGACACCGGGAGAGGGAGAGAGAGAGAAAGGTGTGTAACTCTGTGCAGTGATAGAGAGACACCAGGAGAGGGAGAATGAGAGAAAGGTGTGTAACTCTGTGCAGTGAAAGAGAGACACCAGGAGAGGGAGAGAGAGAGAAAGGTGTGTAACTCTGTGCAGTGATAGAGAGTCACCAGGAGAGGGAGAGAGAGTGAAAGGTGTGTAACTCTGTGTGGTGATAGAGAGACACCAGGAGAGGGAGAGAGAGAGAAAGGTGTGTAAATATGTGTAGTGATAGAGAGACACCAGGAGAGGGAGTGAGAGTGAAACGTGTGTAACTCTGTGCAGTGATCGAGAGACACCAGGAGAGCGAGAGAGAGAGAAAAGTGTGTAACTCTGTGTAGTGATAGAGAGATACCAGGAGAGGGAGAGAGAGAGAAAGGTGTGTAAATCTGTGCAGTGATAGAGAGACACGAGAAGAGGGGGAGAGAGAGAAAGGTGTGGAACTCTGTGTAGGGATAGGGCGACACCAGGAGAGGGAGAGAGAGAGAAAGGTGTGTAAATCTGTGTAGTGATAGAGAGACACCAGGAGAGGGAGAGAGAGAGAAAGGTGTGTAACTCTGTGAAGTGATAGAGAGACACCAGGAGAGGGAGTGAGAGAGAAGCGTGTGTAACTCTGCGTAGTGATAGAGAGACACCAGGAGATGGAGAGAGAGAGAAAGGCGTGTAACTCTGTGTAGTGATAGAGAGACACCGGGAGAGAGAGAGAGAGAGAAAGGTGTATAAAACTGTGCAGTGATAGAGAGACACCAGGAGAGGGAGAGTGAGAGAAAGGTGTGTAACTCTGTGTAGTGATAGAGAGACACCAGGAGAGGGAGAGAGAGAAAGGTGTGTAGCTCTGCGTAGTGATAGAGAGACACCAGGAGAGGGAGAGAGAGAGAAAGGTGTGTAACTCTGTGAAGTGATAGAGAGACTCAGAGGGTGTAGAATTCTTAAAGTGCATCCAGGAGAGCTTTTTGAGCCAGCATGTAGAAAGTCCTACAAGAGAGGGGTCGGTACTGGACCTAATTCTAGGGAATGTGGCCGGCCAAGTGGAAAAAGTGCTAGCAGGTGAGCACTTTGGTGATAGTGACCATAATATGGTAAGATTTAAGGTGGTCATGGAAAAGGACAGGGATGGGCCGGAAATAAAGGTTCTAAATTGGGGGAAGGCCGATTTTAATAGGATAAGGCAGGATCTGGCCAAAATGGACTGGGATCAGCTACTTGTAGGAAAATCCGCATCGGAGCAATGGGAGGCTTTCAGAAGGGAGATTGAGATCATACAAGGGCAACATGTTCCCATAAATGTCAAGAGTGGTTCCAAAAACCACAGGGAACCGTGGATGTCAGGGGATATACGGGAATGGATTAGGAAAAAAAGGAGGGCTTTTGGTAGATACAAAAGGCTAAAGACGGAGGAAGCCCTAGAGGAGTACAAAAAGTGCAGGGGGATACTTAAAAAAGAAATTAGGAGATCAAGGAGGGGCCATGAAATAACACTGGCGAGCAAAATAAAGGAAAATCCGAAGATGTTTTATAAGTATATTAAGGGTAAAAGGATAACTAGGGAAAAAATAGGGCCCATTAGGGACAAAAGTGGCAATCTGTGTGTGGAGCCGGAAGATGTAGGAGGGGTTCTAAATGAACTTTTTGCATCTGTTTTCACTATGGAGAAGGACGATGTAGACATAGAAATAGGGCGGGGGGACTGTGATATGCTCGAACATATTAACATCGAGAGGGAGGAGGTATTGGCGGTTTTAGCTGGCCTAAAAATGGATAAATCCCCAGGCCCGGATGAAATGTACCCCAGGCTGCTGTGTGAGGCAAAGGAGGAGATTGCGGGGGCTCTAACACATATATTCAGGACCTCTCTGGCCACAGGGGATGTGCCAGAGGACTGGAGAACCGCTAATGTAGTACCATTATTCAAGAAGGGTAGTAGGGAAAAACCGGGGAACTACAGGCCAGTGAGCCTAACATCAGTGGTAGGAAAATTACTGGAAAAAATCCTGAGGGACAAAATTTGTCTCCACTTGGAGAGGCAAGGATTAATCAGGGATAGTCAACATGGCTTTGTCAAGGGAAGATCATGTCTGACTAATTTGATTGAATTTTTTGAGGGGGTGACTAGGTGTGTGGATGAGGGTAACGCAGTGGATGTGGTATACATGGATTTCAGTAAGGCCTTCGATAAAGTCCCGCACAGGAGACTGGTCAAGAAGGTAAGAGCCCATGGAATCCAGGGTGCCTTGGCACATTGGATACAAAACTGGCTTAGTGGCAGAAGGCAGAGGGTGATGGTCGAAGGTGGTTTTTGTGACTGGAAACCTGTGGCCAGTGGGGTACCACAGGGATCGGTGCTGGGTCCCTTGCTGTTTGTGGTCTACATTAACGTCTTGGATATGAATGTAAAGGGTATGATCAGTAAATTCGCGGATGATACTAAAATTGGTAGGGTGGTAAATAGCGAGGAGGGTAGCCTCAGTCTGCAGAACGATATAGATGGGTTGGTCAGATGGGCGGAACAGTGGCAAATGGAATTTAACCCGGAAAAGTGCGAGGTGATGCACTTTGGGGGGTCTAACAAGGCAAGGGAATACACAATGAAGGGAAAGACCCTAGGCAAGACGGAGGGTCAGAGGGATCTGGGTGTGCAGGTACACAGATCCCTGAAGGCGGCGGAACAGGTGGATAAGGTGGTAAAAAAGGCATATGGGATACTTGCCTTCATTAGCCGAGGCATAGAATATAAGAGCAAGGAGGTTATGATGGAGCTGTATAAAACACTGGTTAGGCCACAGCTGGAATACTGTGTGCAGTTCTGGTCGCCACACTACAGGAAAGATGTGATCGCGTTAGAGAGGGTGCAGAGGAGGTTCACCAGGATGTTACCAGGGCTGGAGCGCTTCAGCTATGAAGAGAGACTGGGCAGATTGGGTTTGTTTTCCTTGGAGCAGAGGAGGCTGAGGGGGGACATGATTGAGGTGTACAAAATTGTGAGGGGCATAGATAGGATGGATGCTGAGGAGCTTTTCCCCTTAGTAGAGGGGTCAATAACTAGGGGGCATAGATTCAAGGTAAAGGGCGGGAGGTTTAGAGGGGATTTGAGAAAGAACTTTTTCACCCAGAGGGTGGTTGGAGTCTGGAACTCACTGCCTGAAAGGGTTGTGGAGGCAGAAACCCTCACAACATTTAAGAAGCATTTGGATGAGCATTTGAAATGCCATAGCATACAAGGCTACGGGCCAAATGCTGGAATATGGGATTAGATTAGACAGGGCTTGATGGCCGGCATGGACACGATGGGCCGAAGGGCCTCTATCCGTGCTGTATTACTCTATGACTCTATGAGAGACACCAGGAGAGGGAGAGAGAGAGAAAGGTGTGTAACTCTGTATAGTGATAGAGAGACACCAGGAGAGGGAGAGAGAGAGAAAGGTGTGTAACTCTGTGTAGTGATAGAGAGACACCGGGAGAGAGAGAGAGAGAGAGAAAGGTGTGTAACTCTGTGTAGTGATAGTGAGACACCGGGAGAGGGAGAGAGAGAGAAAGGTGTGTAGCTCTGTGTAGTGATAGAGAGACACCAGGAGAGGGAGAGAGAGAGAAAGGCGTGTAACTCTGTGTAGTGATAGAGAGACACCAGGAGAGGGAGAGAGAGAGAAAGGTGTGTAACTCTGTGTCGTGATAGAGAGACACCAGGAGAGGGAGAGAGAGAGAAAGGTGTGTAAATCTGTGTAGTGATAGAGAGCCACCAGGAGAGGGAGAGCGAGAGAAAGGTGTGCAAAACTGTGTTGTGATAGAGAGACACCAGTAGAGGGAGAGAGAGAGAAAGGCGTGAAACTCTGTGCAGTGATAGAGAGACACCAGGAGAGGGAGAGAGAGAGAATGTTGTGTAACTCTTTGCAATGATAGAGAGACACCAGGAGAGGGAGTGAGAGAGAAAGGTGTGTAACTCTGCGTAGTGATAGAGAGAAACCAAGAGAGGGAGAGAGAGAGAAAGGTGGGTAACTCTGGGTAGTGATAGAGAGATACCAGGAGAGGGGGAGAGAGAGAAACGTGTGTAAATCTGTGCCGTGATAGAGAGACACCAGGAGAGGGAGAGAGAGACAAAGGTGTGTAACTATGTGCAGTGATAGAGAGACACCAGGAGAGGGAGAGAGGGAGATAGGTGTGTATCTCTGTGTAGTGATAGAGAGACACCAGGAGAGGGACAGAGAGAGAAAGGTGTGTAACTCTGTGCAGTGATAGAGAGACACCAGGAGAGGGAGAGAGAGGGAGAGGTGTGTAACTCAGTGTAGTGATAGACAGACACCAGGAGAGGGAGAGAGAGAGAAAGGTGTGTAACTCTGTGTAGTGATAGAGAGACACCGGGAGAGGGAGAGAGAGAGAAAGGTGTGTAACTCTGTGCATTGATAGAGAGACACCAGGAGAGGGAGAGAGAGAGAAAGGTGTGTAACTCTGTGTAGTGATAGTGAGACACCGGGAGGGGGATAGAGAGAGAAAGGTGTGTAACTCTGTGTAGTGATAGAGAGACACCAGGAGAGGGAGAGAGAGAGAAAGGTGTGCAACTCTGTGTAGTGATAGAGAGACACCAGGAGAGGAAGAGAGAGAGAAGGGTGTGTAACTCTGTGCAGTGATAGAGAGACACAAGGAGAGGGAGAGAGAGAGAAAGGTGTGTAACTCTGTGCAGTGATAGAGAGACACCAGGAGAGGGAGAGAGAGAGAAAGGTGTGTAACTCTGTGTCTTGATAGAGAGACACCAGGAGAGGGAGAGAGAGAGAAAGGTGTGTAACGCTGTGTAGTGATAGAGAGACACCAGGAGAGGGAGAGAGAGAGAAAGGTGTGTAACTCTGTGTAGTGATAGAGAGACACCAGGAGAGGGAGTGAGAGAGAAACGTGTGTAACTCTGTGTAGTGATAGAGAGACAACAGGAGAGGGAGAGAGAGAGAAAGGTGTGTAACGCTGTGTAGTGATAGAGAGACACCAGGAGAGGGAGAGAGAGAGAAAGGTGTGTAACTCTGTGTAGTGATAGAGAGACAACAGGAGAGGGAGAGAGAGAGAAAGGTGTGTAACTCTGTGTAGTGATAGAGAGACACCAGGAGAGGGAGTGAGAGAGAAAGGTGTGTAACTCTGTGTAGTGATAGTGAGAAACCAAGAGAGGGAGAGAGAGAGAAAGGTGTGTAACTCTGTGCAGTGATAGAGAGACACCAGGAGAGGGAGAGAGAGAGAAAGGTGTGTAACTCTGTGTAGTGATAGAGAGACACCAGGAGGGGGAGAGAGAGAGAAAGGTGTGTAAATCTGTGTAGTGATAGAGAGACACCAGGAGAGGGAGTGAGGGAGAAACGTGTGTAACTCTGTGTAGTGATAGAGAGACACCAGGAGAGGGAGAGAGAGAGAAAGGTGTGTAACTCTGTGTCGTGATAGAGAGACAACAGGAGAGGGAGAGAGAGAGAAAGGTGTGTAACTCTGTGTAGTGATAGAGAGACACAAGGAGAGGGAGTGAGAGAGAAAGGTGTGTAACTCTGTGTAGTGATAGTGAGAAACCAAGAGAGGGAGAGAGAGAGAAAGGTGTGTAACTCTGTGTAGTGATAGAGAGACACCGGGAGAGATAGAGAGAGAGAAAGGTGTATAAAACTGTGCAGTGATAGAGAGACACCAGGAGAGGGAGAGAGAGAGAAAGGTGTGTAACTCTGTGTAGTGATAGAGAGACACCAGGAGAGGGAGAGAGAGAAAGGTGTGTAGCTCTGCGTAGTGATAGAGAGACACCAGGAGAGGGAGAGAGAGAGAAAGGTGTGTAACTCTGTGAAGTGATAGAGAGACTCAGAGGGTGTAGAATTCTTAAAGTGCATCCAGGAGAGCTTTTTGAGCCAGCATGTAGAAAGTCCTACAAGAGAGGGGTCGGTACTGGACCTAATTCTAGGGAATGTGGCCGGCCAAGTGGAAAAAGTGCTAGCAGGTGAGCACTTTGGTGATAGTGACCATAATATGGTAAGATTTAAGGTGGTCATGGAAAAGGACAGGGATGGGCCGGAAATAAAGGTTCTAAATTGGGGGAAGGCCGATTTTAATAGGATAAGGCAGGATCTGGCCAAAATGGACTGGGATCAGCTACTTGTAGGAAAATCCGCATCGGAGCAATGGGAGGCTTTCAGAAGGGAGATTGAGATCATACAAGGGCAACATGTTCCCATAAATGTCAAGAGTGGTTCCAAAAACCACAGGGAACCGTGGATGTCAGGGGATATACGGGAATGGATTAGGAAAAAAAGGAGGGCTTTTGGTAGATACAAAAGGCTAAAGACGGAGGAAGCCCTAGAGGAGTACAAAAAGTGCAGGGGGATACTTAAAAAAGAAATTAGGAGATCAAGGAGGGGCCATGAAATAACACTGGCGAGCAAAATAAAGGAAAATCCGAAGATGTTTTATAAGTATATTAAGGGTAAAAGGATAACTAGGGAAAAAATAGGGCCCATTAGGGACAAAAGTGGCAATCTGTGTGTGGAGCCGGAAGATGTAGGAGGGGTTCTAAATGAACTTTTTGCATCTGTTTTCACTATGGAGAAGGACGATGTAGACATAGAAATAGGGCGGGGGGACTGTGATATGCTCGAACATATTAACATCGAGAGGGAGGAGGTATTGGCGGTTTTAGCTGGCCTAAAAATGGATAAATCCCCAGGCCCGGATGAAATGTACCCCAGGCTGCTGTGTGAGGCAAAGGAGGAGATTGCGGGGGCTCTAACACATATATTCAGGACCTCTCTGGCCACAGGGGATGTGCCAGAGGACTGGAGAACCGCTAATGTAGTACCATTATTCAAGAAGGGTAGTAGGGAAAAACCGGGGAACTACAGGCCAGTGAGCCTAACATCAGTGGTAGGAAAATTACTGGAAAAAATCCTGAGGGACAAAATTTGTCTCCACTTGGAGAGGCAAGGATTAATCAGGGATAGTCAACATGGCTTTGTCAAGGGAAGATCATGTCTGACTAATTTGATTGAATTTTTTGAGGGGGTGACTAGGTGTGTGGATGAGGGTAACGCAGTGGATGTGGTATACATGGATTTCAGTAAGGCCTTCGATAAAGTCCCGCACAGGAGACTGGTCAAGAAGGTAAGAGCCCATGGAATCCAGGGTGCCTTGGCACATTGGATACAAAACTGGCTTAGTGGCAGAAGGCAGAGGGTGATGGTCGAAGGTTGTTTTTGTGACTGGAAACCTGTGGCCAGTGGGGTACCACAGGGATCGGTGCTGGGTCCCTTGCTGTTTGTGGTCTACATTAACGTCTTGGATATGAATGTAAAGGGTATGATCAGTAAATTCGCGGATGATACTAAAATTGGTAGGGTGGTAAATAGCGAGGAGGGTAGCCTCAGTCTGCAGAACGATATAGATGGGTTGGTCAGATGGGCGGAACAGTGGCAAATGGAATTTAACCCGGAAAAGTGCGAGGTGATGCACTTTGGGGGGTCTAACAAGGCAAGGGAATACACAATGAAGGGAAAGACCCTAGGCAAGACGGAGGGTCAGAGGGATCTGGGTGTGCAGGTACACAGATCCCTGAAGGCGGCGGAACAGGTGGATAAGGTGGTAAAAAAGGCATATGGGATACTTGCCTTCATTAGCCGAGGCATAGAATATAAGAGCAAGGAGGTTATGATGGAGCTGTATAAAACACTGGTTAGGCCACAGCTGGAATACTGTGTGCAGTTCTGGTCGCCACACTACAGGAAAGATGTGATCGCGTTAGAGAGGGTGCAGAGGAGGTTCACCAGGATGTTACCAGGGCTGGAGCGCTTCAGCTATGAAGAGAGACTGGGCAGATTGGGTTTGTTTTCCTTGGAGCAGAGGAGGCTGAGGGGGGACATGATTGAGGTGTACAAAATTGTGAGGGGCATAGATAGGATGGATGCTGAGGAGCTTTTCCCCTTAGTAGAGGGGTCAATAACTAGGGGGCATAGATTCAAGGTAAAGGGCGGGAGGTTTAGAGGGGATTTGAGAAAGAACTTTTTCACCCAGAGGGTGGTTGGAGTCTGGAACTCACTGCCTGAAAGGGTTGTGGAGGCAGAAACCCTCACAACATTTAAGAAGCATTTGGATGAGCATTTGAAATGCCATAGCATACAAGGCTACGGGCCAAATGCTGGAATATGGGATTAGATTAGACAGGGCTTGATGGCCGGCATGGACACGATGGGCCGAAGGGCCTCTATCCGTGCTGTATTACTCTATGACTCTATGAGAGACACCAGGAGAGGGAGAGAGAGAGAAAGGTGTGTAACTCTGTATAGTGATAGAGAGACACCAGGAGAGGGAGAGAGAGAGAAAGGTGTGTAACTCTGTGTAGTGATAGAGAGACACCGGGAGAGAGAGAGAGAGAGAGAAAGGTGTGTAACTCTGTGTAGTGATAGTGAGACACCGGGAGAGGGAGAGAGAGAGAAAGGTGTGTAGCTCTGTGTAGTGATAGAGAGACACCAGGAGAGGGAGAGAGAGAGAAAGGCGTGTAACTCTGTGTAGTGATAGAGAGACACCAGGAGAGGGAGAGAGAGAGAAAGGTGTGTAACTCTGTGTCGTGATAGAGAGACACCAGGAGAGGGAGAGAGAGAGAAAGGTGTGTAAATCTGTGTAGTGATAGAGAGCCACCAGGAGAGGGAGAGCGAGAGAAAGGTGTGCAAAACTGTGTTGTGATAGAGAGACACCAGTAGAGGGAGAGAGAGAGAAAGGCGTGAAACTCTGTGCAGTGATAGAGAGACACCAGGAGAGGGAGAGAGAGAGAATGTTGTGTAACTCTTTGCAATGATAGAGAGACACCAGGAGAGGGAGTGAGAGAGAAAGGTGTGTAACTCTGCGTAGTGATAGAGAGAAACCAAGAGAGGGAGAGAGAGAGAAAGGTGGGTAACTCTGGGTAGTGATAGAGAGATACCAGGAGAGGGGGAGAGAGAGAAACGTGTGTAAATCTGTGCCGTGATAGAGAGACACCAGGAGAGGGAGAGAGAGACAAAGGTGTGTAACTATGTGCAGTGATAGAGAGACACCAGGAGAGGGAGAGAGGGAGATAGGTGTGTATCTCTGTGTAGTGATAGAGAGACACCAGGAGAGGGACAGAGAGAGAAAGGTGTGTAACTCTGTGCAGTGATAGAGAGACACCAGGAGAGGGAGAGAGAGGGAGAGGTGTGTAACTCAGTGTAGTGATAGACAGACACCAGGAGAGGGAGAGAGAGAGAAAGGTGTGTAACTCTGTGTAGTGATAGAGAGACACCGGGAGAGGGAGAGAGAGAGAAAGGTGTGTAACTCTGTGCATTGATAGAGAGACACCAGGAGAGGGAGAGAGAGAGAAAGGTGTGTAACTCTGTGTAGTGATAGTGAGACACCGGGAGGGGGATAGAGAGAGAAAGGTGTGTAACTCTGTGTAGTGATAGAGAGACACCAGGAGAGGGAGAGAGAGAGAAAGGTGTGCAACTCTGTGTAGTGATAGAGAGACACCAGGAGAGGAAGAGAGA
This sequence comes from Somniosus microcephalus, assembly GCF_052327205.1. Taxonomy (NCBI): domain Eukaryota; kingdom Metazoa; phylum Chordata; class Chondrichthyes; order Squaliformes; family Somniosidae; genus Somniosus; species Somniosus microcephalus. The sequence continues at coordinate 43,877,796 of NW_028225183.1, forward strand.
GAGAAGGGTGTGTAACTCTGTGCAGTGATAGAGAGACACAAGGAGAGGGAGAGAGAGAGAAAGGTGTGTAACTCTGTGCAGTGATAGAGAGACACCAGGAGAGGGAGAGAGAGAGAAAGGTGTGTAACTCTGTGTCTTGATAGAGAGACACCAGGAGAGGGAGAGAGAGAGAAAGGTGTGTAACGCTGTGTAGTGATAGAGAGACACCAGGAGAGGGAGAGAGAGAGAAAGGTGTGTAACTCTGTGTAGTGATAGAGAGACACCAGGAGAGGGAGTGAGAGAGAAACGTGTGTAACTCTGTGTAGTGATAGAGAGACAACAGGAGAGGGAGAGAGAGAGAAAGGTGTGTAACGCTGTGTAGTGATAGAGAGACACCAGGAGAGGGAGAGAGAGAGAAAGGTGTGTAACTCTGTGTAGTGATAGAGAGACAACAGGAGAGGGAGAGAGAGAGAAAGGTGTGTAACTCTGTGTAGTGATAGAGAGACACCAGGAGAGGGAGTGAGAGAGAAAGGTGTGTAACTCTGTGTAGTGATAGTGAGAAACCAAGAGAGGGAGAGAGAGAGAAAGGTGTGTAACTCTGTGCAGTGATAGAGAGACACCAGGAGAGGGAGAGAGAGAGAAAGGTGTGTAACTCTGTGTAGTGATAGAGAGACACCAGGAGGGGGAGAGAGAGAGAAAGGTGTGTAAATCTGTGTAGTGATAGAGAGACACCAGGAGAGGGAGTGAGGGAGAAACGTGTGTAACTCTGTGTAGTGATAGAGAGACACCAGGAGAGGGAGAGAGAGAGAAAGGTGTGTAACTCTGTGTCGTGATAGAGAGACAACAGGAGAGGGAGAGAGAGAGAAAGGTGTGTAACTCTGTGTAGTGATAGAGAGACACAAGGAGAGGGAGTGAGAGAGAAAGGTGTGTAACTCTGTGTAGTGATAGTGAGAAACCAAGAGAGGGAGAGAGAGAGAAAGGTGTGTAACTCTGTGTAGTGATAGAGAGAGAGAAAGGTGTATAAAACTGTGCAGTGATAGAGAGACACCAGGAGAGGGAGAGAGAGAGAAAGGTTTGTAACTCTGTGTAGTGAAAGAGAGATACCAGGAGAGGGAGAGAGAGAGAAAGGTGTGTAAATCTGTGCAGTGATAGAGAGACCCCAGGAGAGGGAGAGAGAGAGAAAGGTGTGTAACTCTGTGTAGTGATAGAGAGACACCAGGAGAGGGAGAGAGAGAGAAATGTGTGTAACTCTGTGTAGTGATAGAGAGACACCAGGAGAGGGAGAGAGAGAGAAAGGTGTGTAACTCTGTGTAGGGATAGGGAGACACCAGGAGAGAGAGAGAGAGAGAAAGGTGTGTAACTCTGTGTAGTAATAGAGAGACACCAGGAGAGGGAGTGAGAGAGAAAGTGTAAAGTCTGTGGGTTGTGCAGTTAATAAATACACAGACTTCAGAAGTAACAAACAAACAGGTCTTTACTGTGCGAAGGTCCGGGCGAATCTGCCCCAGCAATCATGCCCCAACACTTATATACTGGTGTGGTCACTATCGGTATTACAGTATACAGAAGCCAAACAAATAGTGCCTACACCTAAAGTAATACCCTTAAAGGTGAACGGTTAAGTTCAATAGTTCCCTTAAAGATAGACGGGTACATACACTACATTCCTCCCTTTTTAGCTTATAACTTACAGAGTCCCCGTTAAACATACATATCTTCAAATTCCTTTAAAACAAATTACAGATATAATCTCGGTGGAGTCAATGTCATATAAAACAATTTACAAATATAATCTCAGTGGAAACAGTTCACAGGTTCAGTCTCTGCGGAAACAGTTCATAGATTCAGTCTCTGATCTGGACTCGTTCCGAACAACATTTCTTTGGTGTAGCCGGTTCACCTGGCTAGCGTGGCTCCTCCATAGCCTTTTTCTTGACGTAACAGTTTGAACTTTCGTCCTGTTGAACCAGCAGTGCGGACTTTTACAACCAACTGGCTGTCTTGACATTTTCCAGTTTTTCAACTAATTTAGCTCCTTTCGTAATGTCCCGCCTGGAATGGTAGAAGTGCTAATATTTTAGACAGTTATTATCTTCTGCTTCTTCTTTTTCTTTTCTGCCTTTTTGAAACTCTCGGAGCTCCTTTCTCGGCTGCCAGCTGTAGCGCCCCCAACTCTCTATGTTCCTTAGACCTTAAGTGCTTCATCAGGATTTCAGCACTTTGAGAGTTTTCATCACAAGCTGGGCAGACCACATCCTCGTAATATTCAGTGTCACTCAACAGGTCATGGTAATATTCAGGTTCGTCCTGAGTTAGGCCAGCGAGAGAGACTTCTTCTTCCTCCTCACCCGTCTGGACGTTAGCTGACGGTGGTTCCTTCCCTAAACATCTTTCTTGAAAAGCCTTCTTCATGCATTCGTATTCATGCCGCTCTTCCTGGGTTATCTGCCATTCCTTCACGACGGACCTCATTTGTGAGTTCAATACCTTCCTTCCCATCGCTAATTGCGTTATCAGGCTATTTAACCCTTCTACTGAAATAACGGTTTCCACATTCTTCTGTTAACCTTGACGTGATTCAATGTACTTTTGGCATCCTTGTAAAATTTGTGTTGCCACCTCAGCTATCTCTGTGACTTTTGAGAGCTCCGAACTCGTTCCCCCTTAAGATTGAAGCTCGTGTTCAGATTGTTCCCCTTGCCGAGACTTGTCCTTCAGCATATGAAGGAGTTGGCCGACCGTTAACTCTTCCCTGGGAACACGGTGGATCAGAGTCTTCTCCATTTCATCCACCTCTTTCTCCAATACTTCCACCTTACGTTCCTCTTGAACTTTGGCTTTCAGCGCTCGGCAAAGTTGCGCCCTGATGCTCTCTAGTTCATGTTCAGGGACCATTCTTACAGTGTCCTGTTCTTCCACTGAAAGGATTCCCAGTTGAATCTGTTCTTCAAGTTGTTGAACCTCGGTCATTGCCGCCTCAAAGTTGTCTTGGTTGTCCTTAAATGCTTTTTTAATTTCTTGGACATCCTGTCTTTCATGCTCTGCCATGATTTTCACCTCTAATTGCTCATCTATGGATGGAGCTTCTATCGATGAGTTTGTCTTGGCCTTGAGTTCATCAAGAATTTCCTGCAGCCTTTGGACTTCTTGCTCATGTTCAACCTTTAGTTGTTCATATGCTTCTACTGAAACTAGCTTTTCGGAGGCTGCCGAGTTAACCCCCTCCAGAATTGTAGCCTGGGCCTGTTCATACTGTTCTTTCAACTTCTCACACTCTGCTTGTAAGGAGTCGTAGAGAAGAACTGGAATAAAATCCTGGCTCCCTGAAGATTCCTCTTCCTTTGGTTCATTCTGTAAATATTCTAGTTCCTGAACAGCATCAGGGGAATGTGATTGGTATTTGACCACGATGGCTCTATGGTCGCTCTCTGCTTGAGCTAGCTGTCTCTGTAGTCTTTCCAGGTTCCCCCATTCGGTGTCCCAGAACTTTTCCATATTTTTCATCTCCTGTACGAGACGGTCACTCAACTGTTCTAATTGTTGTCGTACTTTGACATAAGTTTGCGTCCGAGCTCGGTGTTCTTCCGTCATGGATGAATCCTTTGCTTGAACAGACTCAGAATTCTCTGTCAACCTGGAGTTCTGCTCTGCAGCTTTATTCTTTTGGGTACCATAAGTCCTCCTGCATGTCTTCGTTTTCTTCCCCATCGTCGGCAAGTCCCTTTTTGCCTTGTCTTCCATATTCGAATTGGTCTTATCATCATCCATTTCAGAATCTGAGCTAATAGCTTGCACCGAGTCCTCCCTCATTATGGCTTTTAGGTAATGCCATTCCATGTCTATTTTCTTAATCCACTCCCGTCCTAGAAGTGGTGGTCCTCCCTCAGATAATATGTACAAGTTCATTCTTGGGTGTTCTTTACCCCTATCTCTCACCTTGACTCTTATTTTCCCCACGGGGTATACGTTATTCCCCGTGTATGTCTGTAATACGAACTTGGTATTTCTTAAAGGTATGTGAGAGAATAGCCGGTGATAGCCCCTTCGGTTGATGACTGATAGAGCTGATCCAGTGTCCAGCTCCATTCTTATTTGGACTCCAGCTATTTTTAGCATGACCCAGATGGCTTGAAGATCCGTTTCTTTACCCACATTGTGGATTCTCAGACTACCCAGCTCCTGGTTGTTTGGGTCTGAGTCCGAATTCTGTTCGTCTGAACTCTTCTCAGCCACCTTGTGTACCTTGTTGTACTTTTCTGGTGGTGGCTTCCTTTGATTATTGATCTTTTTCCCGGACCGGCATACCTTCGTGATGTGACCTAGTTTGCCACATTTCCTACATTCTTGGTTCTGAAACCAGCATTGATTCTGGTCATGCGTTGTCTTCCCACAACGGTAGCATTTTGTTGTGCTTGAAGTAATTTGGTCCACCCCGAGTGCCGCCGCCTTTAGTTGCATTTCCGCCGTTCCTTTCGCTGCGGCTTCGTGCGATGCAGCTATAAGGACAGCCCTGTCCAGTGTGAAGTCGTTCTCTTCCAGTAGTCGCTTCTGCGTTCCTTCTTTGGACAATCCGCATACGAACTTTACCCGCAGCGCTTCTGTCAGATTCCCTCCGAACTGGCAGTATTTCGCTAGCCTACGCAATTCGACCAAGTATTCCGCATTGCTTTCGCCTTTCTTCTGCGTTCTTGCGTAGAATTTGAATCGTTCAGCCAGCATCAGCGGTGTGGGGTTCAAGTGGTCCTTCAGCACAGCCACAAACTCTTCGAAGGTCTGATCCGCTGGTTTATTTGGTGCTATTAGATGCTTCAACAGCAGGTATGTTTTTGCCCCCATCGAGTTTAGCAATGTTATCGCCTTGTCGTCTTCCTCTATTTTGTTGGCTTCGCAATAGATCTCTATGCGTTCCACATACGTGGCCCAGTCTTCTATTTCAGAATTAAAGTCGTTAATATTCCCTCGCTTAGGCATCTTTCTTCCCTTGGGAGCAGCACCAGTATTTCTTATTTATTTATTTGTTTCTAAGATGGCGGTTTTCCCGCGAAATCGGCGGTTTCCCGCTCTTTCCTTCTCTCCCCGCCCACTTCAATGGCGGTATGTCAATCAAGATGGCGGTTTTCCCGCGAAAATGGCGGTTTCCCGCTCTTCCTTTCTCGCCCCGCCCACTTCAATGGCGGTTTCCCGCTTCTGGCGTCTTCTCCGCCTAATGGCGGCTTCCCGCGTTTCTTCCTGGTGGAAGGGGTACGCTTCCCCCACAGCTGACAGGTTCAGCCACTGGCTGGCTTCCGCACAGCTCCCCTTACTCGGCTATGACTTTTCCTCCCGCCCGCACGGCTCTACCGGCGCTGGGTAGACCCCGTTAGCGGAGGACAGTTCAGCCGCTGGACTGGCTCTCGCGCAGTCTCTCTCTCCGTACCCGGCTCTGTCGCTCTCACCCGCACGTTCGATGCTACCGGCCCTGGGTACCCCATTGGTGGAGAACAGCTCAGCCGCTGGACTGGCTCTCGCGCAGTCTCTCACCCCGTTTTTGGCTGTGTCTCTCACCCACTCCCGCACGTTCGGTTTTGCCGGCTCTGAGTACCCCGTTGATGGAGAGCAGCTCAGCTGCTGGACCGGCTCCTCACAGTCTCTCTCTCCGCACCCGGCTCTCACCCGCACGGTTCCCGTTCGCCTCCCCAGCCATCTCACAGACCGGTGTTTCCATCCCCGGCTGCGGCTGGGTTTCTCTTCCCGCGCCTACTCGCAGGCTCAGCGCTTCGTGGCTGCGGTCGCTGCCCGGAGTTTTCCCGCCGATCGCGGTCCGGCTGTCACCCAACGCCGTTGGACCCGACTTTTGGCCGGCACAGCTCCCCCTCGACCGAGGTCGAGTGCTCTGCCCTTATCCTCCGGATACTTCTACACCTTCCCCTACTCACAGTCTCTTTGGCTGCCTTGATTCTTGCTGGTTGGCTCACTCCGCACCGTGGCAGAAGGGTAGTCAGTGACTGTTGCTGATACAGCTTCTGTTGTTAGTCTTCCTGCTTTCTGTTGTTGCAGCCTCGTGTTTTCTTCTGGTAGCACGACGAGGGCGGTTGTCTCTCTTCGATGCTCTTCATTGCTTTTGGTAGTCTTGCCACAGGGTACGATCGGACTCGTCGCCACTGTAAAGTCTGTGGGTTGTGCAGTTAATAAGTACACAGACTTCAGAAGTAACAAACAAACAGGTCTTTACTATTCGAAGGTCAGGGCGAATCTGCCCCAGCAATCATGCCCCAACACTTATATAATGGTGTGGTCACTATCGGTATTACAGTATACAGAAGCCAAACAAACAGTGCCACACCTAAAGTAGTTCCCTTAAAGGTGAACGGTTACATTCAATAGTTCCCTTAAAGATAGACGGGTACATACACTACAGAAAGGTGTATAACTCTGTGTAGTGATAGCGAGACACCAGGAGAGGGAGAGAGAGAGAAAGGTGTGTAACTCTGTGTAGTGATAGAGAGACACCGGGAGAGAGAGAGAGAGAGAAAGGTGTATAACACATTGCAGTGATAGAGAGACAGCAGGAGAGGGAGGGAGAGAGAGAGAAAGGTGTGTAACTCTGTGTAGTGATAGAGAGACACCAGGAGAGGGAGAGAGAGAGAAAGGTTGTGTAAATCAGTGCAGTGATAGAGAGACACCAGGAGAGGGAGAGAGGGAGAAAGGTGTGTAACCCTGTGTAGTGATAGAGAGACACCAGGAGAGGGAGAGTGAGAGGAAGGTGTGTAACTCTGTGTGGTGATAGAGAGACACCAGGAGAGGGAGAGAGAGAATGGTGTGTAACTCTGTGTAGTGATAGATACCAGGAGAGGGAGAGAGAGAGAAAGGTGTGTAACTTTGTGTAGTGATAGAGAGACACCAGGAGAGGGGGAGAGAGAAAAGGTGTGTAACTCTGTGTAGGTATAGAGAGACACCAGGAGACGAGAGAGAGAAAGGTGTGTAACTCTGTGTAGTGATAGAGAGACACCAGGAAAGGGAGAGAGAGAGAAAGGTGTGTAACTCTGTGTAGTGATTGAGAGACACCAGGAGAGGGGGAGAGAGAAAATGGTGTGTAAATCTGTGTAGGGATCGGGAGACACCAGGAGAGGGAGAGAGAGAGAAAGGTATGTAACTCTGTGTAGTGATAGAGAGACACCAGGAGAGGGAGTGAGAGAGAAAGCTGTGTAACTCTGTGCAGTGATAGAGAGACACTAGGAGAGGGAGAAGAGAGAAAGGTGTGTAACTCTGTGCAGTGATAGTGAAACACCAGGAGTGGGAGAGAGAGAGAAAGGTGTGTAACTCTGTGCAGTGATAGTGAAACACCAGGAGTGGGAGAGAGAGAAAGGTGTGTAACTCTGTGTAGTGATAGAGAGACACCAGGAGAGGGAGAGAGAGAGAAAGGTGTGTAACTCTGTGTAGTGATAGTGAAACACCAGGATTGGGAGAGAGAGAAAGGTGTGTAACTCTGTGTAGTGATAGAGAGACACCAGGAGAGGGAGAGAGAGATAAAGGTGTGCAACTCTGTGTAGTGATAGAGAGACACCGGGAGAGTGAGAGAGAGAGAAAGGTGTGTAACTCTGTGCAATGATAGAGAGACACCAGGAGAGGGGGAGAGAGAGAAAGGTGTGTAACTCTGTGTAGTGATAGAGAGACACCAGGAGAGGCGGAGAGAAAGAAAGGTGTGTAACTCTGTGTTGGATAGAGAGACACCAGGAGAGGGAGTGAGGGAGAAAGGTGTGTAACTCTGTGTCGTGATAGAGAGACACCGGGAGAGGGAGAGAGTGGAAAGGTGTGTAAATCTGTGTAGTGATTTAGAGACACCAGGAGAGGGAGCGAGAGAGAAAGGTGTGTAACTCTGTGTTGTGATAGAGAGACACCAGGAGAGGGAGAGAGAGAGAAAGGTGTGTAACTCTGTGCATTGATAGAGAGACACCAGGAGAGGCGAGAGAGAGAAAGGTGTGTAACTCCTTGTAGTGATAGAGAGACACCAGGAGCTTCAGCATAGCAGTGAATGCACTAAAAGAAAAAGCACGAAGAGCCCTATATGCAATAAAAAGAAAATTCGACAACATCCAAATCCCAATCAAAATCTGGCTCAAAATATTTGACAGCATAATTCTGCCCATTGCACTGTACGGTAGTGAAGTATGGGGCCCGCTAAATCACCAAAGCTACACTAAATGGGAAAAACACACAATAGAAGCCCTACATGCAGAATTCTGCCGAAGCATCCTTCGCACCCAAAGAAAAACGCCAACAAATGCATGCAGAGCCGAACTAGGCAGATACCCACTGATAATAAACATCCAAAAACGAGCACTAAACTTCCTAAATCACCTCAAATCTAGCTCCCCAGACACCCTTCATTTCAAAGCCTTTCAGACCCAAGAGCTAAACCCAGAAAAGAGTCCCCTGAGTCAGCTGCTACTGAAACTAAGTACTCAGCAGGACCCTGACCAGCCCCAGCCCAACACAGCCGTCCAAACACCAATCCGAGTGAACCAAATCATTAAAAAATGCAAAGAAACCTACCTGGAACATTGGAACAAAATAACAGAAAGCCAAAGCAGATTAGAATGTTACCGGGCCCTAAAAAGAGAATATAAACTGGCAGACTACCTCACGACCATCAGAGACACATAACAGAGACAGACCCTCACCAGGTACAGACTGAGCGACCACCAACTGGAAATTGAAAAAGGCAGACACAAGAAATCCTGGCAGCCTAGAGAGAATAGATTATGCGATCAATGCCTGGCCGGCGAGGTTGAAACAGAGATGCATTTCCTCCTAAAATGCGAAAAATTCAACACATCAAGAAACATATTATTCAACAAGCTAAGCCAAACAACCCCAGATTTCAAGGAATTGGATGACCTGTCAAAATTGAGATTAGTCCTAGGAGAAGGAGACAGACCATACCTTGGGACCAAATATGTAACAACATGTCACAACCTGAGGACTGTTTAAAATTAAGACTGTTTAAAATTAATATTGAACGTACCAAATGAAGTACAAAGACTGTTTAAAATTAATATTGTTTAAAAGTAATATTGTATGTACCCAACAAATGTCAAATCGATTGACACCTACAGAATGTTGGAAAACTGTACCTTTTTGCTATGTAAGCTTTGGCAATATGGTTCTCTGTAAACTTTCAAGCCAATAAAGCATTTGAATTGGAATTGGAATTGGAATTGGAGAAAGGTGTGTAACTCTGTGTAGTGACAGAGAGACACCAGGAGAGGGAGAGAGAGAGAAAGGTGTGTAACTCTGTGTAGTGATAGAGAGACACCAGGAGTGGGAGAGAGAGAAAGGTGTGTAACTCTGTGTAGTGATAGAGAGACACCAGGAGAGGGGGAGAGAGAGAAAGGTGTGTAACTCTGTGTAGTGATAGAGAGACACCAGGAGAGGGAGTGAGGGAGAAAGGTGTGTAACTCTGTGTAGTGATAGAGAGACACCGGGAGAGGGAGAGAGAGGAAAGGTGTGTAAATCTGTGTTGTGATAGAGAGACACCAGGAGAGGGAGAGAGAGAGAAAGGTGTGTAACTCTGTGCATTGATAGAGAGACACCAGGAGAGGCGAGAGAGAGAAAGGTGTGTAACTCCTTGTAGTGATAGAGAGACACCAGGAGAGGGAGAGAGAGAGAAAGGTGTGTACCTCTGTGCAGTGATAGAGACACAAGGAGACGGAGAGAGAGAGAAATGTGTGTAACTCTGTGTAGTGATAGAGAGACACCAGGAGAGTGAGAGACAGAGAAAGGTGTGTAACTCTGTGTAGTGATAGAGAGACACCAGGAGAGTGAGAGAGAGAGAAAGGTGTGTAACACTCTGCAGTGATTGAGAGACACAAGGAGAGGGAGAGAGAGAGAAAGGTGTGTAACTCTGTGTAGTGATAGAGAGACACCGGGAGAGAGAGAGAGAGAGAGAGAGAAAGGTGTGTAACTCTGTGTACTGATAGAGAGACACCAGGAGAGGGAGAGAGAGAGAAAGGTGTGTAACTCTGTGTAGTGATAGAGAGACACCAGGAGAGGGAGCGAGAGAGAAAGGTGTGCAACTCTGTGTTGTGCTAGAGAGACACCAGGAGAGGGAGAGAGAGAGAAAGGTGTGTAACTCTGTGCAGTGATAGAGAGACACCAGGAGAGGGTGAGAGAGAGAAAGGTGTGTAACTCCTTGTATTGATAGAGAGACACCAGGAGAGGGAGAGAGAGAGAAAGGTGTGTAACTCTGTGCAGTGATAGAGAGACACGAGGAGAGGGAGAAGAGAGATAGGTGTGTAACTCTGAGTAGTGATAGAGAGACACCAGGAGAGGGAGCGAGAGAGAAAGGTGTGTAACTCTGTGCAGTGATAGAGAGACACCGGGAGAGAGAGAGGGAGAGAAAGGTGTGTAACTCTGTGTACTGATAGAGAGACACCAGGAGAGGGAGAGAGAGAGAAAGGTGTGTCACTCCTTGTAGTGATAGAGAGACACCAGGAGAGGGAGAAGAGAGATAGGTGTGTAACTCTGTGTAGTGATAGAGAGACACCAGGAGAGGGAGAGAGAGAGAAAGGTGTGTAACTCTGAGTAGTGATAGAGAGAGACCAGGAGAGGGAGCGAGAGAGAAAGGTGTGTAACTCTGTGCAGTGATAGAGAGACACCGGGAGAGAGAGAGGGAGAGAAAGGTGTGTAACTCTGTGTAGTGATAGAGAGACACCGGGAGAGAGAGAGAGAGAGAAAGGTGTGTAACTCTGTGGAGTAATAATGAGACACCAGGAGAGGGAGAGAGAGAGAAAGGTGTGTAACTCTGTGTAGTGACAGAGAGACACCAGGAGAGGGAGAGATAGAGAAAGGTGTGTAACTCTGTAGTGATAGAGAGACACTTGGAGAGGGAGAGAGAGAGAAAGGTGTGTAACTCTGTGCAGTGATAGAGAGACGCCAGAAGAGGGGGAGAGAGAGAAAGTTGTGTAACTCTGTGCAGTGATAGAGAGACACCAGGAGAGGGCGAGAGAGAGATAGGTGTGTAACTCTGTGCAATGATAGAGAGACACCAGGAGAGGGAGAGAGAGAGAAAGGTGTGTAACTCTGTGTAGTGATAGAGAGACACCAGGAGAGGGAGAGAGAGAGAAAGGTGTGTAACTCTGTGTAGTGATAGAGAGACACCAAGAGAGGGAGAGAGAGAGAAAGGTGTGTAACTCTGTGCGGTGATAGAGAGACACCAGGAGAGGGAGAGAGAGAGAAATGTTTGTAACTCTTTGCAGTGATCGAGAGACACAGGCTGAGAGAGAGAGAGGGAAAGTTGTGCAAAACCGTGCAGTGATAGAGAGAATCCAGGAGAGGGAGGGAAAGCTGTGCAACTCTATGCAGTGAAAGAGAGACACCAGGAGAGGGAATGAGAGAGAAAGGTTTGCAAAACTGTGCAGTGAAAGAGAGACACCACGAGAGGGAGAGGGAGGGAAAGCTGTGCAACTCTATGCAGTGAAAGTGAGACACCAGGAGAGGGAGTGAGAGAGAAAGGCGTGCAAAACCGTGCTGTGAAAGAGAGAAACCAGGAGAGGGAATTGAGAGAGAAAGGTGTGTACCTCTGTGCAGTGATAGCGAGACACCAGGAGAGGGAAACAGAAACATAGAAACAGAAGATAGGAGCAGGAGTAGGCTATTCAGCCCCTCCGCCATTCAATGAGAGCGATGTCCGACCACAGCGGCTAGACCTGGGGGAGAGCAGCGACCGGCACATGTAATAGCGGTGGCAGCAGCGAGGCCCGAGCACAGCGGCTGGAGCTGGGGGAGGCAAGCGACCGGCAAGTATAAAAGCGACGGCAGCAGTGAGGCCCGACCACAGCGGCTGGACCTGCGGGAGAGCAGCGGGTGGCGAGTACAAAAGTGGCGGCAGCAGCGAGGCCCGAGCACAGCGTCTGGACCTAGGGGATAGCAGCAACCGGCGAGTACAAATTCGGCGGCAGCAGTGAGGCCCGACCACAATGGCGGGACATGGGGGAGAGAAGCGACCGGCGAGTATAAAAGCGGCGGCAGCAGCGAGGCCCGACTATAGCGGCTGGACCTGGGGGAGAGCAGCGACCGGCGAGTGCAAAAGTGGCGGCAGCAGCGAGGCCCGAGCACAGCGGCTGGACCTGGGGGAGTGCAGCGACCGGCGAGTATATAAGTGGTGGCAGCAGCGAGGCTCGAGCACAGTGGCTGGACCTGGGGTAGAGCAGTGACCGACAAGTTTAAAAGCTGCGGCAGCAGCGAGGCCCGAGCACAGCGGCTGGACCTGGGGGAGAGCAGCGACCGGTGAATATAAAAGCCGCAGCAGCTGCGAGGCCCGAGCACAGCGGCTGGACCTGGGGGAGAGCAGCGACCGGTGAATATAAAAGCCGCGGCAGCTGTGAGGGCCGAGCACAACGGCTGGACCTGGGGGTGAGCTGCGACCGGTGAGTATAAAAGCAGCGGCAGCAGCTAGGCCCGCCCACTGCAGCTGGACCTGGGTGAGAGCAACAAGGAGCGTGGTGGCAGTTTAAAAGTGGCGGCAGCAAACGAGGCCCGACCACAGCGGCTGGACCTGGGTGAGAGCAGCAAGGAGCGTGGCGACAGTTTAAATGCGACGGCAGCGAACGAGGCCCGACCATACCGGCTGGACCTGGGTGAGAGCAGCAAGGAGCGCGGTGGCAGATTAAAAGCGGCGGCAGTGAACGAGGCCCGACCACAGCGGCTGGAACTGGGTGAGAGCAGCAATAAGCGTGGCTGCAGTTTAAAAGCGGCGGCAGCGAACGAGGCATACCAATTCAGCAGCGGGGGAGAGATGTGAAATGTAATCAAAGTGTGACGTTACCAGGAAGCAGGTACGTGATTGGTTGGTGAGTATTTCTCTCTCTTTTCTAGGGTCTCTCTCTGGTGTAGCAGGGACTTCTGCCATACAAGCGCCCTAGTGTATTTCTTTAATTGGTGATATTGAATTAATTTAAAGTAATTAAAGGGTAAGTCATGTCAGGACAGCTCAGCCCATGTTATGCTCCACCTGCGCTATGTGGGAATTCAGCGACACTGCCGGTGTTCCTGACGACCATGTGTGCTGGAAATGTATCCAGCTGCAGCTTATAGCAGACCCCATTGAGGCGCTGGAGCTGTGGATGGATGAGTTTTGGAGCGTTCGCGATGCTGAGAGGCTCGTGGATAACAAATATAGTGAGTTGGTCACACCGCAGGTAAGGGCTGCACAGGCAGAAGGGAAATGGGTGACCATCAGGCGGAGCAGTTGAAGCAGGCAGGTAGTGCAGGGGACTCCTGTGAACATCCCCCTCTCAAACAGGTATACCAATTTGGATACTGTTGAGGGGGATGACTTATTAGCGGAGGGCAGCAGCAGCCAACTTCCTGGCAACGGGGGTGCTTCTGCTGCTCAGGAAGGGAGGAAAAAGAGTGGGAGAGCAATAGTGGTAGGGGATTCAATCGTAACGGGAACAGATAGGCGTTTCTGTGGCCGTAGACATGACTCAAGGATGGTCTGTTGCCTCCCTCGTGCCAGGGTCAAGCATGTCACTGAACGGCTGCAGGGCATTCTGTAGGGGGAGGGTGAACAGTCAGAGGTAGTGGTTCACATTGGGACCAACGACAAGGGTAGGAAGAGGGATGAGGTCCTGCAGCAAGAATTTAGGGAGCTAGGTAGCAGATTAAAGAGCAGGACCTCAGAGATTGCAATCTCTGGATCACTCCCGGTGCCACGTGCTAGTGAGTATAGGAATAGGAACATAGAGCAGATGAATGCGTGGCTAAAGAATTGGTGCAGGAGGGAGGGCTTTAGCTTCCTGGATCACTGGCTCTGCTTCTGGGGAAGGTGGGACTTGTACAAGTCGGACAGGTTGCACCTGAACCAGAACGGGACAAATATCCTTGTGGGGAGGTTTGCTATCACTGTTGGGGGGGGTTTAAACTAACTTTGCAAGGGGACGGGATACAGAGTGGAGCTATAATAGGGGGTGATGTACAGCCAAATATAGAGGAAAAAACAAGTCAGCTTGGAAGGCAGAGCAAATATGTAACGGCACAAGGGAGTAGGGCAAGGCTGGATGGCATTTATTTTAATGCAAGGAGTCTTGCGAATAAGGTGGATGAACTGAAGGTGTTGATGAACACATGGGAGTATGATATTGTTGCTTTTACGGAGACATGGTTGAGAGAGGGGCAAAACTGGCAGCTCAATATACTGGGGTGTAGAATATTCAGGCGAGACAGAGGAGGGGTAAAAGAGGAGGGGGTGTCGCAATATTCATTAAGGAGTCAATTACTGCTGTAAGGAGGGATGATATATTAACAGGTTCATCTAATGAGGCCATATGGGGAGAACTTAAAAACAAAAAGGGAGCAAGCACTTTGCTGCGAGTGTACTATAGGACACCAAACAGTCAGGGGGAGATAGAGGAACAGATATGTCGGCAAATCTCAGAGAAATGTGCAAATAATAGGGTGATATTGTGGGGGATTTCAACTTCCCCAATATTAACTGGGATAGTCAGTGTGTGAAAGGCTTAGAGGGTGCAGAATTCTTAAAGTGCATCCAGGAGAACTTTTTTGTGCCAGCATGTAAAAGGTCCTACAAGAGAGGGGGCGGTACTTGACCTAATTCTAGGGAATGTGGCCGGGCATGTGGTAGAAGTGTTAATAGGTGAGCACTTTGGTGACAGTGACCATAATTCGGTGAGATTTAAGGAAGTCATGGAAAAGGACAGAGATGGACCGGAAATAATGGTTCTAAATTGGGGGAAGGCCGAATTTAAGATGATAAGACAGGATCTGGCCAAAGTGGACTGGGATCAGCTACTTGTAGGAAAATCCACATCGGAGCAATGGGAGTCTTTCAGGAAGGAAATTGAGAGAGTACAATGGCAACATGTTCCCGTAAAGGTCAAGGGTGGGACCAACAAGCCCAGGGAACCTTGCATGTCAAGGGATATACAAGAATGGATTAGGAAAAAAAGGTAGGCTTTTGGCAGATACAAAGGACTAAAGACAGAGGAAGCCCTAGAGGAGTATAAAAAGTGCAGGGGGATACTTAAAAAAGAAATTAGGAGAGCGAGGAGGGGCCATGAAATAAAAATGGTGAGCAAAATAAAGGAACATCCTAACGTGTTTTATTAGTTTATTAAGGGCAGTAGGATAATTAGGGAAAGAGTAGGGCCCATTAGGGACCAAAGTGGCGATCTGTGTGTGGAGCCAGAAGATGTAGGTGGGGTTTTAAATGAATTTTTTGCATCTGTGTTCACTATGGAGAAGGACGATGTGGACATAGAAATCGGGCAGGGGGACTGTGATATACTTGAACACATTAGCAACAAGAGGGAGGAGGTACTGGCGGTTTTAGCAGGCTTAAAAGTGGATAAATCCCCAGGCCCAGACGAGATGTATCCCAGACTTCTGTGTGAGGCAAAGGAGGAGATTGCAAGGGCTCTGAATCAAATTTTCAGAACCTCTCTGGCCACAGGGGATGTGCCAGATGACTGGAGAACAGCTAACGTAGTATCATTATTCAAGAAGGGTAGTAGGGATAAACCATGCAATTACAGGCAGTGAGCCTAACATCAGTGGTAGGGTATTATTGGAAAAAATTCTGAGGTACAGAATTAGTCTCCACTTGGAGAGGCAAGGATTAATCAGGGATAGTTAGCATGGCTTTGTCAAGGGAAGACCATGTCTGACTAATATGATTGAATTTTTCGAGGGGGTGACTAGGTGTATGGATGCGGGTAGTGCAGTGGTTGTGGTATACATGGATTTCAGTAAGTCTTTCGATAAAGTCCCACATAGGAGACTGGTCAAGAAGATAAGAGCCCATGGGATCCAGGGTGCCTTGGCACATTGGATCCAAAACTGGCTCAGTGGCAGAAGGCAGGGGGTGATGGTCGAAGGTTGTTTTTGTGGAAGCCTGTGTCCAGTGGGGTACCGCAGGGATCGGTGCTGGGTCCCTTGCTGTTTGTGTTCTACATTAATGATTTGAATGTGAATGCAAAATATATGATCAGTAAGTTCGCAGATGACACGAAAATTGGTGGGGTGGTAAATAGCGAGGAGGGTAGCCTCAGTCTGCAGGACGATATAGATGGGTTAGTCAGATGGGCGGAACAGTGGCAAATGGAATGTAACCCTGAAAAGTGTGCGGTGATGCATTTTGGAGGAATAACAAGGCAAGGAAATACACAATGAATGGTAAGACCCTAGGAAAGACAGAGGATCAGAGGGACCTTCGTGCGCATATGCATAGATCCCTGAAGGCAGCAGAACAGGTGGATAAGGTGGTTAAAAACGCATATGGGATACTTGCCTTCATTAGCCGAGGCATAGAATATAAGAAATCACACAACACCAGGTTATAGTCCAACAGCTTTATTTGAAATCACAAGCTTTCGGAGCGCTGCTCCTTCGTCAGGTGACTATAACCTGGTGTTGTGTGATTTCTTACATTTGTCCACCCCAGTCCAACACCAGCATCTCCACACCATAGAATATAAGAGCAGGGAAGTTATGATGGAGCTGTACAAAACGCTGGTTAGGCCACAGCTCGAATACTGTGTGCAGTTCTGGTCGCCACACTATAGGAAGGATGTGATTGCTTAGGAGAGGGTGCAGAGGAGATTCACGAGGATGTTACCTGGGCTGGAGCGCTTCAGCTATGAATAAAGACTGGACAGGCTGGGGTTGTTTACCTTGGAGCAGAGAAGGCTGAGGGGGGACCTGATTGAGGTGTACAAAATAATGAGGGGCATAGATAGGGTAGATAGAAATGAACATTTTCCCTTAGTAGAGTGGTCAATAACAAGGGGGCATAGATTCAACGTAAGGGGCAGGAGGTTTAGAGGGGATTTGAGGAAGAAATTTTTCACCCAGAGGGTGGTTGGAATCTGGAACTCACTGCTTGAAAGGGTGGTAGAGGCAGGAACCCTCACAACATTCAAGAAGCATTTGGATGAGCACTTGAAATGCCATAGCATAAAAGGCAATGGACCAAATGCTGGTAAATCGGATTAGATTATACAGGGCCCGATGGCCGGCGATTGGCCGAAGGGCCTCTTTCTGTGCTGTATGACACTATGACTCTATGACTCTATAACTCCCCAAACTGTGGGAATCCTCCCCTCACAAACTGTGGGACTCCTCACTTCACAAATTGTGGGATTCCTCATCTCCCAAGTTGTGGGACTCCTCACCTCCCAAACTGTGGGACTCCTCACCTCCCCGAACTGTGGGATGCCTCACCTCCCAATCTGTGGCGACTCCTCAACTCCACTAACTGTAGGACTCCTCAACTCACAAACTTTGGGACTCATCTTCTTGTAAACTGTGGGACTCCTCATCTCACAAATACTGGGAATCCTCATCTCCCAAAGTTTGGGACTCCTCATCTCTCAAATTGTGGGACTCCTCGCCTCCAAAAACTGTGACATTCCTCACCTCCCAAACTGTGGGGACACCTCACCTCCCAAAATGTGGGTACTCCTCACCTGCCAAACTGTGGGGACTCCTCACCTCCCAAATTGTGGGACTCTTCACCTCCCAAAACATGGGACTCCTCGCCTCCCAAACTATGGGATTCCTCACAATCCGAAACTGTGTGATCATTCACCTGCACAAATTGTGGCACTCCTAACCTCCTTTAATTGGGGGACACCTCCTCTCCCCAAATTATGGGTCTCCTCATCTACCAAACTGTGGGGACTCCTCACATCACAAATTGTGGGACTCCTCATCTCACAAATTATGTGAATCCTCATCTCACAAAATTTGTGTCTCCTCACCTCTTAAACTGTGCAAATCCTCACCTCCAAAGCTGTGGTTCTACTCACCTCCCAAACTGTGGCGACTCCTCAACACCGCAAACTGTAGGACTCCGCAACTCAAAGATTTTGTACTCATCATCTTACAAACTGTGGGAATCCTCACCTCCCAAAAGTGTGGGACTCCTCACCTCCCAACTGCGGAGCTCCTCATCTCCCAAACTGTGGGACTCCTCACCTCCCAACTGCGGAGCTCCTCATCTCCCAAACTGTGGGGTCTCCTCACCTCCCCAAATTGTGGGGTCTCCTCACCTCCCAAACTGTGGGACTCCTCACTTCACAAACTGTGGGGATTCCTCATCTCACAAACTTTGGGGTCTCCTCACCACCCCACACTGTGTGACCCCCACACCTTACAAACTGTGGGGATTCCTCATCTCACAAACTGTGGGGACTCCTCACCTCCCCAAACTGCCAGAATCTTCACCACACAAATTGTGGGATTCCTCACCTCCCAAAATGTGGGGCTCTTCACCTCCCAAACTGTGGGACTCCACCCCTCTCAACTTGTGGGACTCCTCACCTCCAATACTGTGGGACTCCTCACCTCCCAAACTGTGGGGACTCCTCATTTCCCAAAATGTGGGTACACCTCACCGGCCAAACTGTGGCGACTCCTCACCTCTCCAAACTGTGGGGTCTCCTCACCTCCCCCAACAGTCGGACTCCTCACCTCCCAAATTGTGGGCTTTCTCACCTACCAAACTGTGGGAATCCTCACCTCCCAAACTGTGGGAATTCTCACCTCCCAAACTGTGGGCCTCCTCACGTCTCAAACTGTGGGACTCCTCACTTCCAAAACTGTGGGACTAATCACCTCCCAAACTGTGGTGATTCCTCAACTCCACGAACTGTGGGAATTCTCAACTCCCAAAATGAGGGACTCCTCACCTCCCAACTGTGGAGCACCTCATCTCCCAAACTGTGGGGATTCCTCACCTCCCAAAATGTGGGGACTCCCCCCTCCACAAACTGTGGGACTCCTCACCTGCCAAATTATGCGTCACTTCAGCTTCCAAATTGTGGGACTCCTCAACTTCCAAACTGTGGGTCTCCACGCCTCGCAAACTATGGGGTTCCTCACAACCCCAAACTGTGCGATCCTTCACCTGCATAAACTGTGCGTCTCCTAAATTTCTTAAATTGTGGGACACCTCCGCTCCCCAAACTGTGGGTCTCCACAGCTACCAAACTGTGAGGACACCTCACCTCCCAAAGTATGAACCTCCTGAGCTCCCAAGTTGTGGGATTCTTCACCTCCATAAACTGCGAGATTCCGCAACTCCCCAAAATGTGGAGACTCGTCTTCTCCCAAAAATGAGAAACTCCTCAACGCTCAAACTATGAGACTCCTCACCACCTAAACTGTGGAACTCCTCACCTCACAAAATTGAGGGACACATCAACTCTCAAACTATTAGTCTCCTCAGCATCCAAACTGTGGTACTCATCACCTCTCAAATTGTGGTATATAAGAACATACGTAAGAACATAAGAAGTAGGAGCAGGAGTAGGCCATACGGCCCCTCGGGCCTGCTCCGCCATTCAATAGGATCATGGCTGATCCGAATCTAGACACGTCCACTTCCCTGCCCTCTCCC